>NC_091621.1:79255370-80455370 GCF_027580195.1 Bos mutus | reverse complement strand
GGGTTCAATCCCTGGTTAGGGAACTGAGATTCCACATACCATATGGCATGGCCAAAAATAAGAAAAGATATGTTTGTGCAAAAATATAATATGTTAATACTATGGGAGTATTAAATACTATGACGAATGTCAAAGGAAACAATCTTCATTATTTGTAAAACACAATTTCAAAACTAGAAGATCCAAGAGAATCAACTGTAAAAATATTTTATTTAATAATAGGATTTAGACTATCACTACTTAATGCTAAAGGCAATGAATATTCAATCAGTAAATCAAGGGCTTTTTCAAAAAAATTGTACATTGCCTCATAATACACTGAAGTAAATTCCAGGAAACTTAATAAATTAAGCCATAAAAATATAAAGGCATATATAGATTAATTCTTCTCTGATTACTTTAAGGAAGGGCTTTCTAAATTTTTTTTGGCCATGCCATGCCCCATATGGGATCTTAGTTCCTGGACTAGGGATCAAACCCACACCCCCTGCATCAGAAGCACAGAGTCTTAACCACTGGCTTGCTAGGGAGGCCCCTGGGCTTTCTAAACTTAAAACAACGAAATAAATTAGAACAAAGATGTCAAACTGTTGTATGTAAAAAGCAGAAAAAAGAATAAAATAAAGGGCAAACTAGAAACTAAGAGGGAAAAATACTTTCAAGAATTATGACAAATGTCAATACCTTTATCTTTGTTTAAAATTCATCCACATCAGTAACACACACACTTAAATTGGCAAACAAATAAAATATACTAATCACTAGACCAAATATTCCTGAAAGGCAGGGACTGGGTGTTTTTTATTCCTAATACCCAGCACATTGTTTGTACTTACTAAATGTTTTTTGAAGTAAACTGAGAAAATATTAAAACATGTACAAAAAAATGGCCAAGTAATAAAAAAAATTGTAAACTAAAACAATTATTTTTTTTTAATCTACAAAGTGAGTAAAGTTAAACAAAAAGTAGCATTCAATGATGATTTGAATTTGTTGAAGCAGCCATTTTTAACCAGTTGGTGGAGGTACAATTAATAAATTGCTAATAAATGACGTTGTGTGGATGGATAGAAGAAAGTAGGAAGGAGTACAATTTAATGTCATAGAAAAAGGAGAATGTTTTGCATAAGCAAAGATATATCTAAAGTGAGGGAGTATTTAGTCTCTAAAATGAGATTTATAGAGTTTTAGGCAATTTGGGATGATACATGTAGCAAAATATTCAGTGAAAAATCAGAATGTAAAATTATGATATGTGTATACCGCATATGAGTACAATTATGTGAACATTATACTTGACCAAGGCCGAGACATTGTTATTGCTGTTGTTCAGTTGCTAAGTCATGTCTGACTCTTTGTGACCCCATGGACTGCAGCATTGCCAGTCTTCCCTGCCCTTCACTATCTCCCAGAGTTTGCTCAGATTCATGTTCATTGAGTCAGTGATGCTATCTAACCATCTCATCTGCCACCCCCTTCTCCTGCCTTTAATCTTTCCGAATACCAAAATGCTGACAGTAGCTATCTTTATCCCATTTCCTTTTCCTTATTTCTCAGACTTTCTCTCTAAGTAATACCATTAAAAATAATCTTTAAATAAGAACCAGTTAAAATATCCACAGGATTTTAAGGAGTCTTTTGTTTGACAACTTCATACACACGATAAGGTTAAAGACTTTAGACTTCCCTGGCTTTGACTCACATGTATTTTTTTTCTTTTTTAAATTGGGGGAAAATATCTTCCCTTATTTCATGACAATATCACATCAGTAACTGAACTTCCCTTTCTCATTATGACATATCCCTCCATGGTCTCTGGTGTTTAGTCAAGCACAGGGCATTGATAAGGGCAGAGAGTGCCTGGTTTCTCAACCCATAATGACGCAGTGGTGAAACTTTGTGTCAAAAATAAATAAATAAATAAAGTACTTAGGCCACAGGAAAAGTAAACAAAAGACTATTAACAGACACATATCTGAGAGTTCAGGAGAAATCTAAGCTGCCGATCAGGAGGCCTGGAGGCTCAAAGCAAGGCCCTACCTAGCCCACCTTCAGAGAAAGTCTGTGAGAGGAAAATGAAAGAAAACCTTTGATGAAAACAGAAGATAGCTCAGAAGAGGTGAAGGCCATCCACACTTTATAGTTTCAAAGCACTTATCTTGATGGTATCAGTTCATCTGATGCATACTTTACAACAAACAATTCGTGAACGTCGTCCTTTGCATTTTATAGATGAGAAATGGGAACTTCAAAAAACATTAAAAAAAATTTTTTTTTAAACTTTTTAAACTACAATCCATGGGGTCACAAAGAGTTGGACATGACTGAACGACAGAGCACATAACTGATTTATGTGTGCTGATTCGCTTCAGTTGTGTCCAACTCTTTGCGACCCCATGGACTGTAATCCACCAGGTTGCTCAGTTCACAGGATTCTCCAGGCAAGAATACTGGAGTGTGTTGCCATTCCCTCCTCCAGGGGATCTTCCCGACGCTGGGATTGAACCAGAGACTCTTAAACGTCTCCTGCATTGGCAGTTGGGTTCTTTACCACTAGCATCACCTGGGAAGTCCTAGTGTGTTCATTTTGGAAGTACAGGACATTTATTTAGTTATACACGCATCTATGTCTTTTATTTTAGATTCTTTTTCTTATAGGTTATTACCAAAAATTGAGCAGAGTTTCCTGTGCTATTCGCAGGGTTCTTGTTGGTTATCTATTTTATATATCTGTGTGTATCTGTTCATCGGAATGGGAGCTTTGAGAGGTGAAGTGAGTTGCGAGGTGGTCAAGCTGGGACTCAGGCCTCTTGCAGAGTCTGATCTGACCACCCTACTCTCTGCTCTTGTGTAGGGACCCACACGGTACATCTGCTCAGGTGAGAAAGAGGAGGAGGGTTCATCACGATACAGCCCATGCAGCAGGCACTTGAAACGTGCATCTGAGGACAAGGTCAAATTAATCAGTGACTTCTGCTCTTTGTAGAGGGGTTGGCGTGATGGGCCATCGAGAGGACCTAGAAAAATCAGAAACTAGCCTAGGAGGTAATCTGTACACAGCATTGTGGTTTCTGTATTTACACGACTCAGCCGGAGAATTACTCTGGCCTCTTGAAAACCATTAGTGTCAAAGGAGTGCTTTGGGAGGCTGAAGGAAAATAATTGTTTACTCAGCTGTTTTTATTTATTACCATCAGTAAACTAGGAGGCTGCAGAACTCTGGCATGAATGAGCTCAAGGAGCATGTTAGGAAAAATCCTAACATTCAAGTTACAGGCTGAACCACAAAGAGCATAGGAATGAGGGAAAACAGAGGTAAATCAATGGACAAGATGTTCCAGACATGACTAACGATGAAGTTGACATAAACAAACAACTTGAGCTAGAGAGGATCCCAGCAAAATCCTGAGGGAACTTGAGAGTGGACTGGAACAGCTGGGAAAAATAAGTGACCCGTGGTGACCTCTGCCTCTTCTGCAGACCTTGAATTTTCCCACGTGAGTTCAGGGAAGGGATATCATACTTTAAAAAGACCATCTTCCCTGGAGATGTCAACCTAAAATATTACCATAAACAAAGCAGCAATCAAAATTTGAGGAAAGAAAGTTAGGGAGGGAATCAGACTTTTTCTCAGCTGTGCAGAAAGGCACATGGTGGCAGCCCTTGTCTCATGTCCACACCTGAAGAAGGATAATGATGCTGGAAACCAGATAGAGGGTCTGCTGTGTGAAGGTAGTTTTTAAAAAGGGATTAAGATTCTGTTGTTGGGAAGTTGAAAGCTAACAGGCTATAATCACAGTCTATAAAATTATAAAAGGTATAAATTAAGTCAATGGGGGCAGACAATTCATCAAATCCAAAATACTTAAAATAAGGAGTGGGCCTTTGAAGCTTGGGGATTAATATACATAACAGGGAGTTTTAATCACATAGTAGGATATGGATTTATAGAAGTGAAAACCAAAAATATGGATGGATTCATAAAGCAATGTTTAATTACTAGGTAGTTGGGCTTGTTTGGGAAACCGGGACGTTTTTAAACTTATGATAACAAGGTGATGTTCATGTCCCCACGGCAGTAAATTAGAAGGCAGCTGGGCTGGGATGTGAGTGATCTCAAGGAGGACACAAATAGATGTCTTGTTTCCTAATCATCCCTGAGCCATCTGAACGTGAATGAGTTACTGTTTCCAAAGTGCTATGATGTTGCTATAGCTCAGAAATAAACACATTGGAATGAATGGCTGTGCAGAACCTTGGCCAGATGGGAAAGGGCAAGGAAAGGGAGAAAACCGGAAGCATTGAGACAGGAGCCAGGACAGCAGGCTTTTGCGCTACACTGACATCTAGTGGTGGTTGGTGGGAAAAGCAGAGGGAAGAAGTAGGCAGGCTTTAATCCCTTGGGAACTGAAATCAGCGGTCAGGCCAGGTTGTGTTCTATCCCACAAGTGTTCCTCCCACACACACTCCTCGAGGAGGAGGATTATTATTGTTCACCTGAAGCTAAGAAGTTGCGAGTACGGCTGGGTGACTAAGATTACCAAGAAGCTATTGTGCTCTGGTTTGGGGCACACACAGGTGTACACCCACGGATTCTCTGAGACTGTGATGCTGTCTGCGGGCACCGGGCGGGGCTGCTATTCCAGCCTGAGGGCATTTCAAAGGCTTCACAGGAGGAAAGGGCTTGGGAGAAGAGGAGGCCTGGGGAGGGGGGCAGGTAGCACTGATGGCTATTTCTGGAGATGCCTCTGTGTTGTTACAATAAGGAATCCATTCATTTAGCTCAAGGAGACTGGCTGTGTTGGTGGATGAAGGGCTGGAAATCCTTAAAATTATAAAGATTTTATCTCATCAGAAAACACACGTGCAACACACATTATCCTCACAAGTGAACAGAGTCATACGAAGGGCAAACTAATGACAAACTTACAGAATTGAGTCTAGCATTTTAAATAGAAATTAAATCACACCAATTCCCAAGTCTCCACTTGGTGGCATTTCCCCAGATGGCTGTTACCCTCACTGAACTCTCGGTCTGTTCAAAGAGGTTTTATTCCATTATAGATACATCCATGTGCTCTGGCTTACTGGAGGGCATAGGACACCAATAAAAGTGTAGACACTATATACCGAATGGTTATCTGTTTCTTTTGTACCTTGGAGCAGTTTGAATGCACACAGTAAGAAACTGGGAACAGCAAATGCAAAAAACATTTTGAGACAATGGTTTTGAAATATGGGATTGACTAGTGGGAAGTTTTTCAGTCAAGCCCCAATTTAAAAATGCCTATGATTCAGTTCCTACCTCGGTCTGTACCATAGACATCCGGTATGACCGCATTTCTGACACCAGCCCCAGGATGTCGACAAACTCATGATCCCGAATGTGCTGCAAGAGCCTGTCCAGGGCGATGAACGTTCCCGTCCGACCAACTCCAGCACTGAAAAAGAGGTTCCAATACCACGTCACTTATAGACTGCCCTTCTATACTGTTACAGGGGCTACCCTGGTGGCTCAGAAGTTAAAGCGTCTGCCTGCAATGCAGGAGACCCGGGTTCGATCCCTGGGTTGGGCAGATTCCCTGGCGAAGGAAATGGCAACCCACTCCAGTATTCTTGCCTGGAGAATCCCATGAACAGAGGAACCTGGTGGTCTGTAGCCCACAGGGTTGCAAAGAGTCAGACACAACTGAACAACTTCAGTTTCATTTTCATTTTCTACACTGTTGGAAACAAATAAGTGTAAAACCCACCAAAACTATATGTACCATCATTTCCCAACTAACTGATTAAAAAAATCATATTTATTGATTTTGGCTATAAACTGGGTCTTCATTGCTGCACCGGTTTTTCTCTGGTTGTGGTGGCTACTCTCTAGCTGTGGTTTGACAGCTTCTCATTGTGGTGGCTTCTTCTGTTGTGGAGCAAGGGCTCTAGGGTGCGCCAGCTTTAATGGTTGCAGTTCCCAGGCTCTAGAACACAGGCTTAATAGTTGTGGCACGTGGTCTTACTTGCTCAGCATACGGAATTTTCCTGGATCAGGGATCAAGCTCATGTCTCCTGCATTCGCAGGCAGATTCTTTACCACTGAGCCACCAGGAATGCCCTTATTTTTTTTAAAACTCTTTGTTTTATATTGGAGTATAGCCAATTAACAATGTTGTGATAGTTTCACGTGCCCAGCAATGGGCCTCAGCCATACATAGACATGTATCCATTCTCCTCCAAACTCCTTTCTCATTCAGGCTTCCACATAACACTGAGCAGAGTTCCATGTGCTATACAGTAGGATCTTGTTGGTTATCTATTTTAAAGACAGCAGTGTGTACACGCCCATTCCAAACTCCCTTGCCCTGTAACTGTCTTCCTGTCCTCATCCTTCCCCCTTGGCAACCATAATTTCTCTGAGAGTCTGTTTCTGTTTTGTAAATAGTATCGTATGACACTCTTTACAGGAGGAATCTAAAAAGAAATGATACAAGTGAACTTACTTACCCCCCTGATGTTTAAGTATGCAGTCCTGGTTGGTGTGTCTCCTAATGTTACAGTTTTATCACTGCTCCCTCCCTTAGACTGCTGTGGGCCTGCCTTGGCCACCCCTGGCCCTCCTGCCCCTGGGCTCTCTATTCCTTAGGAAAGTGAGGATTCATAAGGAACCTGCTGGAAACAGCAGGAACCAGGCAAGAACCAGCTCTCAAGGAGATGATCTTGTTGTTTAGTTGCTAAATCGTGTCCAACTCTTTTGCAACCCCATGGACTGTAGCCTGCCAGGCTCCTCTGTCCATGGGATTTCCCAGATAAGAATACTGAAGTAGGTGGCTGTTTCTTCCTCCAGAACATCTTCCCGACCCAGGGATTGAACCCGTGTGTCCTGCTTTGGCAGGTGGGTTCTTTACCACTGAGCCACCAGGGAAGCCCAAGAAGCTGATACGTGTAAACAATTCCAGCCTTCTGAGGAGCCTCAGAGTTAAACCCTCCTGTCCAACTTTAAAGTCTAGCTGAGATGCCCACACTCTAGCTCTAGCACTGGGGCCATTCAGCCCTAGGTCAAGTTTACTGTCTCAGACCTTCCTTAGAGCCTGTCTGCCCTGCTAGTGGGTGCTGGTCTGCTTCAGTCACCCAGGGATCTCTGAGATAATTGCCTCAAAATCAGATTTAATATTTGGATCCAGTATCTTTCAGTCCCCAAGTCCCAGGACTCTGAGTATAAAGGGAAATGGAGTGATTCAGGCTAACCGGTTCATCACCACAGTCCCCAGTGTCACAGATAAACTCAGCTCTCCTTTCCTTCCAATCACTCATGGGCTGAAGTGCCAGCTGACTCTGAACTCTGAATTATGAGGAAATACGAGAAAAAGAAAGGGCTTCCTTGGTGGCTCAGATGGTAAAGAATCCACCTGCTAAGGCAGGAGATGCAGGTTTGATCCTTGGGTCAGGAAGATCCCCCTGGAGAAGGAAACGGCAACCCAGTCTAGTATTCTTGCTGGGAAAGTCCATGGATAGAGGAGCCTGGTGGACTATAGTCCATGGAGGTCGCAAAGAGTTGGACATGACTCACAACATATGCACATGCACACAGGAGAAAAAGGAAATGAAAAGCAACCAAAAGCAATCTACTTGTGAGATTTGCTGGGAGAGAAATCCAACATGAAAAACCATAAGTTCAGAGCCCTGATTTGCTTTTTCTACCAGGCAACTCTTCCCTCTTATCTTCTCAACTAAAATGTTTCTGGGCCTGGGTGAACACTCATGAAGCCACATCCAGAACTGTACCTGCTCCCTGCGTGAAAGGAGGCCACGTGTTTGACCAGGGTTGAGCAGCTTTATTTTCCGCTCTTGGAAGGAAGCATGTTGAGATTAGGTAACCTCATCCTGTGAAGCAAAGCTTTTTGGCCTGGGAATGACTGACAGCAAGTGCAGCCTCCCTAGTCATAAACTTTGTAGCTTATGAAGCATTTTTCTTTCCAGGGAGACACATACTGCCACTACCACCCCCCACTCCCCACCCCTCCACCTGACACACACACACACACACACACACACACACTTAGTCATTCTAGCTCACAAAGCCCAAAGTGCTAGATCCAGGCTTATTGGCTACCAATGCCTCCTCTGACATCTTTGTCTCATTGCTACCCCGATAACAATGTTGTTGCTGTTTAGTTGCTAAGTTGTATATGACTCTTTTGTGACCCTGCAAAACTGCAGGGTCTGCAGGCTGCATGAACTGCAGCCTGCCAGGCTCTTCTGTCCATGGAATTTTCCAGGCAAGAATACTGGAGTGGGTTGCCATTTCCTTCCCCAGGGACTCTTCCCAACTCAGGGATCAAATTCGTGTCTCCTGCATTGGCAGGTGGGTTCTTTACTTCTGAGCTACCTGGGAAGCCCTAAGATAGTCATATTATATGTAAATCATGTATTTAGTAAGACTTCGTTCATCATAATTTTTTAAATTTTTTAAAATTATTTTTTAAACGAGGATAATTGCAATATCGTGATGGTTTTTGCCATACATCAACATGAACCAGCTACAGGTATACATGTGTACACCCTATCCTGAATGCCCCTTCCACCTCCCTCTCCACTGTTTAAATTTTTAAAAATTATAACTCATTGACCAGTTAATTCAATCTGATCAGAGGTTTATGGAATGATGGGAAATTCCTTCCATGATTTCTAACAGCCAGTGCCTTTGAGGAGGTTACCTGCAGTGCACGATCATGGGGCCTTTGTTCTTCATAGCCTGCTGTCGGACCTTGTGTACAAACTGCAGGATGCTTTCTGCAGCATTGGCTGTTGGCACCCCGTGATCAGGCCATGCGGTGTAGTTAAAATGCATCACATCCTGCATCTCGTCAGCCTTTGGGAGAAAAACAAGCATTAATCTCTCAATCCACAGTCAGGATGGCTCAGGCTTCCGCGGCAGCTCTTGAGTGATGGGAAGGCTGCATTCTACTCCCGGTCAGCACACCTCCCTTTCTAGCTCTCAGCATTGTGTTTGGCACAAAGCAGGCCCTGAGAAAAACAAATACTAATTGTATAAAACTTCAAACAGTAGGATAAATAGGCTAATCCATGCCTGGGTCATGATAAGAGCTTAAGCAGATCAGGGTTTGCATCCTTGTTCTGCCATTCAGAAGTTACATCAGTTCTGGGCAATGAATTAAACACTGGAAGATGCGGTTGGTGGTCAGCTTGGGTCCGCTTGGCCAGGTGATCCATTTTCTCCCTGGTGCTGCTAGTAGCATCTGGCTGCAGCCCCATCCCTCACAGCTGTCTCCCACTAAAGGGAGCTGCCTGCTGGAAAGTGCCTAAGAGATCAGGTTCCCAGGCTGAGGGCAGACGACAGTGATTGAGTGATGGATGTTGTTATTATTCAGTCACTAAGTCTGACTCTTTGTGACCCCGTGGACCACAGCACGCCAGGCTCTGCTGTTCTTTACTCTCTCCTGGAGTTTGCTCAAACTCATGTCCATGGAGTCAATGATAGTATCTAACCATTTCATCCTCTGCCACCCGCTTTTCCTTTTGTGATTGATAAGTAAGTAAGTGTTAGTCGCTCAGTCGTGCCCAGCTCTTTACAACCCCATGGTCTGCAGCCCACCAGGCTCCTCTGTCCATGAGATTTTCCAGGCAAAGATACTGGAGTGGGTCGCCATTTCCTTCTCCAGGGGATCTTCCCAACCCAGGGATCGAACCCGGGTCTCCTGCACTGCAGGCCAGTTCTTTACCTACTGAGCTACAAGGGAAGCAAACCCCTTTGTGATGGATACCAGGGAGCAAAATGTCAGGCTAAGACAACTGTCCTGTCCTCTCCTGCTTCCCTTTTCTTGTATGGATTTCACCCAATACTGCTGCTGCTGCTGCTGCTGTCGCTTCAGTCGTGTCCGACTCTGTGCGACCCCATAGACGGCAGCCCACCAGGCTCCCCCGTCCCTGGGATTCTCCAGGCAAGAACACTGGAGTGGGTTGCCATTTCCTTCTCCAATGCATGAAAGTGAAAAGTCAAAGAGATCACTCAGTCATGTCCGACTCTTAGCGACCCCATGGACTGTAGCCCACCAGGCGCCTCTGTCCATGGGATTTTCCAGGCAAGAGTACTGGAGTGGGGTGCCACTGCCTTCTCCCAATACTACACTTTCAAAAAACCCTATGTGTGACAATCCCTGTCTTGGATTCTAATACGAATGGACCTAACACAAGATGCACTCACTGAACACCAGTGTTCTCTTACTTGAAGAGGGTCTCATAATACTTTTAACAAGGGTTGTTGTGAGAATTAAGTGTGAGCATGTCTGTGAAGGGTGGTTTCTGTTAGAGAGTTTCATCACTGCTGCTACGTAATTACTACCACTTGTTCTCATCCAGTTCAGTGCATTTCTTTTCTTAAAATTGTTATTATTTTTAAACATTCTCCTTTCATTTATTTTTTTTGGCCAAGTTGGGCAGCATGCAGGATCTTAGTTCCCCGGCCAGCTATCGAACCTCTGTCCCCACAGTAGAAGCACAGGGTCTTAACCTGCTGGATCACCAGGGAAGTCCCCAGCACAGTGTGTTTCAGTAAGTGGTTCTGGGAATCCCAATAAGTGGATATTTTCTATATTTTCCTATTCATATGAACCCATACACCAAACATAATATTATTCTCTCTGACCTGAGTAAATAACAACTAGGATATATGTCCTTCAAGAATTACTTGCTTTAGCCCCTACTACCATATAAGCATACAGTTTTATTCTGCTCTTGTTATCAACTACCAGAAATATTCCAAATCCAAGCCTCACAAAGATCTGATGCACCCTTCATCTCCCAAACTTGCTAAGACTCTTGAGTCCATTCAGGAGATGGAATATTACATTGTAATTTGGAAGAATTTGTCTGGATATAAAGTTTAGGTTTTCAAGTATTAAAGAGAAATGAATTTCAATGAGTCTGTGGTCTTAGGTGAGGTAAAATTACAAAAATAAATAAAAATAAATAAAATATAATATTTGTACATATATATATATATATATATACACATATATCGGAGAAGGCAATGGCACCCCACTCCAGTACTCTTGTTGGAAAATCCCATGGACAGAGGGGCCTGGTGGGCTGCAGTCCATGGGGTCGCTGGGAGTCGGACACGACTGAGTGACTTCACTTTTACTTTTCACTTTCATGCATTGGAGAGGGAAATGGCAACCCACTCCAGTGTTCTTGCCTGGAGAATCCCAGGGACGGGGGAGCCAGGTGGGCTGCCATCTATGGGGTTGCACAGAGTCAGACACGACTGAAGCAATTTAGCAGCAGCAGTAGCATGCATATATATATATATATATATATATATCTTAGCACTTCAACTAGACCCACTGTCTCCTTGGCCTAAGGCCATACATCCCCGGCCACATTCAATGCCTCCCTCTCTGCATAGGTTCAAGGACTTTGTCTTGGATACATGAAACATGAAATCTGCAAAGACGCTGGCCAGCTTCACCGCTGTCTTCAGGAAGTACGGCAAGAAAGTAATTCAAGCAGAATAAATTGTGCAGAATGAATGAATTAGTCAACACTAGGAGGATTTAAGGATACTTCATCACCACATAGCTGTGGTTGCCCAGAAAAGTTCATGGAAATGCTCTTTTCAAATGAGGATCGCAGACTGAGCACAAGACTTGTACACTGTAGGATATACATGCATATATATAAATATATACAATCTTATATCTGTATCTTTATGTATATAGAATATATATAAAATCTCCTCTGGTTGATATGACAAGGTATCTAGGTAAAATATGCAATTGGTTCAAAAATAGGAATTCTTTAAATTGTCATCCGTCTCTTTGTAGCTGCAAGGCAGAGGTCTTTGCACCAGATGGTTGATTCCTGTTAGCTGAATAGCAAGGCACATGTCAATGGGAACAAACCAGTTTTTGCTGGTTTTTAGTTTCCAATTATTATTCAGTTCAGGTCAAGTTTCAAGTACTGGAAAGTGATAAATTGTGTGTTATGGTCATTTTCCTCCTTTCTTACTAAATGAGAAAACCTTACTGGTTACATCTTAGCCATTCCAAAATGTCTCTGATTTTCTCATTTACGTAATTTTATCTGGTTTTACTATGAAAGATTCCATAGGGAAATATGGAGGAGATAAAGAAGTGTATAAGCCAAAAATTAAAAAAAAGTAAAAAAAAAAATCTATTCATCAACAATAGCAGGACAGTCTTTAGTTTAGCATTTATTGCAGAAGCTTAAAACTTAGATTCTGTATATTTATGACCCAAAGGGGGCACTCTGGGACCAGATGCTTGTGACTATAAAAATATTTCCAGAAAACTCTGTCATTAAACATTTTATTCGTCTGCTTCAAGCCCTTCACACGTTTGTCATTGAAAGGTCATCATTTAAGATCAAGGACAAGAAGTGTAATATGAATCATACCATAATTGATGTCACTCTTTCCTGTCAAGGGAACATACCTTATGTTTGCTTTGCAATTTTTTTCTCCTATATGCAAAACCTAGGGAAAGATTTATTCTATTCAAATCAATTCTATATTTGTCTAGCAGTTTGCACTGCCTTCTGGTTGACATAGCCAAGACAGAAAGCAGAGTTCAAATGAAATTCCTATTGTTAAATATTTCTCTGATGGGTAAATCTGTTGATGTTTTCTTAATACTCCCTTATTTTTGAAAACATCCATTCACTGATTTTTTTTTTCATTTCACAAGATTATTAACTGGCTAACCATTTGGATTATAAGGATTATTATTTTTTAAGATTTTTTTTTTTTGATGAGGACAAGTTTTAAAGTCTTCATTGAATTTGCTACAATATTGCTTCTGTTTTATGCTTTGGTTTTTTTGGCCAGGAAGCATGTGGGATCTTAATTCCCTGACCAGGGATGAAACACACACTCCTGCCATTGGATGGTAAAGTCCTAACCACTATATCACCAGGGAAGTCCCTACAAGGATTATCAAAACAGGATACTTGTATATGAAACTCATAGCACATGGAGGAGGCAGACAGGAAATCAGAGAATTGTGACCACTTACAGTGGACTGTGATGGAGTGATACACATGGGATTAGAGCAGGGGAGGAATGGGAAAAGGGTCTCTTAAGATGAGGGAAGGCTTGATAAAGAGATGACATTTGAGCTGACACTCTTGAGTAGGGATGTTCTTAGAGAACAGGAGGAGATGAGCATTTCAAAGAGATAGAACAGCATGGAGCAGTTACACTGGGATCTGCCTACATTCTTAATGCAGCTAAAGCCATTGTTAACTGCTAGCCCTTAAGAAGTGATTTGTTTCTTGTAAATATCAATAAATGGTGAGTTCTTGAGGGCTTATGTTATATTGAAACATTGTTTCCATTGTCTATATTAAATGGTCAGCAAGCATTTCCTGCAAAGGGCAAACAGATATTTTAGATTCTGTGGATCATACAGTCTCTGCTGCAACTATTCAAGCCTGATGTAGGACAGAAATAGTCATAGGAAATCAGTAAACAAGTTTGTGGCTATGTTTCAATAAAATGTTACTTATGGACATTGGTATTTTAATTATATAATTTCCATATATTATTTCTTGTGAAATAGTATTCTTCCTTTAATTTTTTCCAACTTTTAAAAGGCAAAACTCATTCTTAGCGCAAAGGTTTCACAAAGCAGCCTCTTTTTGTTCATCCCCTGATCCATACTGTGAGGAAGGGTTGTTTCTAAGCAGAGAAGTGAGTTTTAATGAGGCATTTTCTATGGTTTGTCTTCAACAGAGAGCACACTCCACTGGAGAACACAGTACTAGTAAAACTTCCCTCCTATTTTTAGGACTGCTCTCTGTGAAGGAGCCATAAAGAAGGAACCAGGGTGACTGTGATTGATGTCAGCACCTAGCCTAGTACACCAACATTCAGCTTGAGCTCTAAAGTCTGCCTTCAGGAAAAAATAGACATTTCTGACATCCTAACCATCAGAAATCAACGGCATTTCAAAAGAGCCATGAAACCATGATTAATAAGGTCCAGAAGTACCTTTGAAATAAGAAAAACCAAACTACAACAAAATAAGAAACAAAGCCAAACAAAACCCAAACCACTACCTCTAAAATTACATTTTAATTTATAATGTAAGTATATCCTGATTTTGCATATCCTCCTTATATTCATACATAGTATAAGTAGTGGCAACACTCCTTTCCCTAGTCATGTTGGTGAGCCGTGGGTCACCATGTCTTCTATTACCCTGGGTGAATCTGAGACAGAATAGTGCAGCCTTCTGATTCCATGTCCTCCAGCTGTCTGGACCAAGCATCTTATCCACATCACCCTCCGGGAGATGGGAAACAAGCACATTGTATGTGGCATTTTTCTCTTGGAGGAAGCAGTGTCACCAAGTCTAAAGCACTCATAGTCTCCCGTGAAGGAGGATGGGCTTCCTGACCCTGGGGATTCCCTCAGCGTGGGGATGGCCCCTGAAACCCTGCTCCTGACTTACGTAGTTGATCCGGAAATGTCTACAAGCCCAGTCGTCCTGCTCTTCCTCCGACATCATCTCCACTGTGATGTCACCATACGCTATGGGCTCTTCTGTAAATGGCCAGTAATGATCACATTTCACCTGAGGGGGCAATAGCATAACCTTTTAAGACCAACAGGCTGGGGAAGAAACAGTCAGTGATCATTTAGAGAAAGCAAATGACTCGCCTCTAAAGGATCATATAGGATTACTGTGAGAATAAAGAATGAAGCAAGAGGAACATACATCTATGTAATGTTTTCTCCTTTTTTTTTCCATCAAAGGGGCCATCATAGTAACTAACTGCATAAACCCATATGATTTTAAACATTTTTCTTGGGAAGCCTATAAAATTACACCCACACATTTTTAAAAATTTTAATTGGAGGATAATTGCTTTAGAATATGGTATTGGCTTCAGCCATAAAGCAACGTGAATCAGTCACAGGTACACATATGTCCCCTCCCTTCTAAGCCTCCCTTCCCCGCCACGGTGAGCACATTCCTTGGCAGTGGCTGGTGAGGTTTTACTGCTAAGTGAGACTGAATTCTTTACTTTCAAAGGACTGAAAGTACTTACCCTCCTCTTCTCATTACATTGAGTGAGCATGACAATAATCTGGGACTTCTGTTGCAGGACCATCTTCCAGAAGTCATTTCTGGTTTCAGGCAGTGGCCCCTGTGTGGCAATGTATTCCTGGGGTGAATTGTACCCCTGGAAGACAAAGACAAAGTTGTCACTTAAGGAGCTAAAGTGAAAGTCACTCAGTCATGTCCAACGCTTTGCAACCTCAAGGACTGTAGTCCACCAGGCTCCTCTGTTTGTGGAATTCTCTGGGCAAGAATACTGGAGTGGGTTGCCATTCCCTTCTCCAGGGGATCTTCCTGACCCAGGGATCAAACCCAGGTCTCTTGCATTGCAGGCAGATTCTTTACCATCTGAGCCACCAGGAAAGCCTTAAAATCAACACCAATTGCTGTTCCACACAAATGAGAAGCAACTGAGAATTTACTGGGGAGAAACCTGGTAAAGGATCATGCACCTATATTATGTTTTCTCCATTTTTTTTCCATTAAAGAGACAGTCATAGTAACTAACTGCACAAATCCGTGTGGTTTTAAACATTTTTCTTGGGAAGCTACAAAATCACACCCACTCCTTTCTACAATAACAATCACGTGTCTATACAGATACATTTTAAAAGCACAGGTTGGCGCTGACACTGAAATTTAAGCATAGCAAAGTAGACCTTTGGTATAATTATCTACTTTCACTAGTCCTTTTCAAAGATATTTGAACATTATTATTCTCTGGGCTCCCTCCCCTCCCTGCCATTCTTTATTCTAAAATGGAATAATGGAAACTGTTCTTTATAGTTGAACTGCTTGGTGAAGAATGACTCTCTATTGAACTGTTCGACTCCTCTCTGCAGCTGTAATAGTCTTCCTCTGGCTGGGGTAGAATTTGGATGCCTGATTTTGTTTGTTTGTCTGTTTTTGGAGGCCTGATTTAAGGAATTTTTTTTTTTTTTTTTTTACAGGAATGTAGTTGGCATTGATGTAGTCTGCACCTTCCTCTTCATTCATGGAGATCAATCTCACTCGGCTAAAGTCATCTGTAAAGAATAAAGAGAAAAATATTAAACATCACAGCAGAAGGGTGCAGTTACTATGAAGAATAGTATGGAGGGTCCTTAGAAACTAAACACAGAGTAACTACATGATCCAGCAATCCCACCCTGGGTATATATCTGGAAAAGATGAAAAGTTTAGTTTGAAAAGATGCAGGCACCCTAACGTTCAGTGCAGCACTACTAATAGTAGCCAAGACCTGGAGACAACCTCAGTGGCTATCAACAGATGAATGGAGAAAGAAGATGTGGTAAACATACACAATGGAATAGCACTCAGGCATAAAAAGGAATGAAATAATTCCATTTGCAGCAACTTAGATGGACTAGGGATGACCACACTAAACGAAATAAGTCAGACAAAAAAAGACAAATATCATCTATCACTTCTATGTAGAATCTTAAAAAAATGATGCAAATGAACTTATTTATAACACAGAAATGGACTCACAGATATAGAAAATAAGTTTATGGTTACCAAAGGGGAAATGAGTGGGGCGGGGGATGAGGGATAAATTAGGAGCTTGGGATTAACAGATACAAAACAAAAGAGAAAAAAAGAAAAACATTCAGAGTGTAATGAAGACTTGTCAAGACAATTCTATACTCAATATTTGTACCCCAAATCAAGTTAAATTGGTCAGTGATAGGGTAGGTAAAGTTTATTTTAGCTTTATATTTTAGCCATATCTCAATCTTAGTTTCTTGTTTAAATAAATATATACATATCTCCCAACCACTATTTCCTCCCCACCAGCCTTCCTATTCTTAAAAGAGTAGTCTCTAGATTTGCAGGGAATTGTGGAGAATATGTACAGGAACTAAAATATCTGGTGGGTTGTGTGAAGGCTATCGAATGTAACCTAAACCTAGGATTTCCATTTCACTCAAGTCTTCCCTGGTAGCTCAGCTGGTAAAGAATCTGCCTGTAATGCAGGGGACCCCAGTTTGATTCCTGGGTTGGGAAGATCCACTGGAGAAGGGATAGGCTACCCACTCCAGTATTCTTGGGCTTCCCTTGTGGCTCAGCTGGTAAAGAATCTGCCTGCAATGAGGGAGACCTCGGTTTGGTCCCTGGGTTGGGAGGATGCCCTGGAGAAGGGAAAGGCTACCCACTCCAGTATTCTGGCCTGGGGAATTCCACAGTCCATGGAGTAGCAAAGAGTCGGACATGACTGAGCAACTTTCACTTTCACTTTCTGGGATATCCAGAGAACTCACTATCTCTGGGAAGCCTAAAGAAAAGAAGATGGTGTTGATGGGCTTTATGTAAATGGACTTCAAATGAAGATAATAAATCCTGAAATGCATACAGACAGAAAGTGTTATATGATAATATTGTGCTGTGCTGTGCTAAGTTGCTTCAGTCTTGTCTGACTCTGTGCAACCCCATGGACTGTGCAGCCTTCCAGGCTCCTCTGTCCATGAGATTCTCCAGGCAAGAATACTGGAATGGGTTGTCATGCCCTCCTCCAGGGGATCTTCCTGACCCTGGGATCGAACCTGCAGCTCCTGCAGCTCCTGCATTGCAGGCAGGTTCTTTATCACTGAGCCACCAGGGAAGCTCACAATAATATTCAGTTCAGTTCAGTTCAGTCGCTGTGTCTGACTCTTTTCGACCCCATGAATTGCAGCACGCCAGGCCTCCCTGTCCATCACTAACTCCCGGAGTTCACTCAGACTCACGTCCATTGAGTCAGTGATGCCATCCAGCCATCTCATCCTCTGTTGTCCCCTTCTCCTCCTGCCCCCAATCCCTCCCAGCATCAGAGTCTTTTCCAATGAGTCAACTCTTTGCATGTGGTGGCCAAAGTACTGGAGTTTCAGCTTTAGCATCACTCCTTCCAAAGAACACCTAGGACTGATCTCCTTTAGAATGGACTGGTTGGATCTCCTTGCAGTCCAAGGGATTCGCAAGAGTCTTCTCCAACATCACAGTTCAAAAGCATCAATTCTTCGGTGCTCAGCCTTCTTCACAGTCCAACTCTCACATCCATACATGACTACTGCAAAAACCATAGCCTTGACTAGACAGACCTTTGTTGGCAAAGAAATGTCTCTGCATTTTAATATGCTATCTAGGTTGGTCATAACTTTCCTTTCAAGGAGTAAGTGTCTTTTAATTTCATGGATGCAATCACCATCTGCAGTGATTTTGGAGCCCACAAAATAAAGTCTGATACTGTTTCCACTGTTTCCCCATCTACTTCCCATGAAGTGATGGGATCAGATGCCATGATCTTCGTTTTCTGAATGTTGAGCTTTAAGCCAACTTTTTCACTCTCCACTTTCACTTTCATCAAGAGGCTTTTGAGTTCCTCTTCACTTTCTGCCATAAGAGTGGTGTCATCTGCATATCTGAGGTTATTGATATTTCTCCTGGCAATCTTGATTCCAGATTGTGTTTCTTCCAGTCCAGCGTTTCTCATGATGTACTCTGCATGTAAGTTAAATAAGCAGGGTGACAATATACAGCCTTGATGTACTCCTTTCCCTATTTGGAACCAGTCTGTTTTTCCAGTCTGGTCCTAACTTGCTTCCTGACCTGCATACAGGTTTCTCAAGAGGCAGGTCAGGTGGTCTGGTATTCCCATCTCTTTCAGAATTTTCCACAGTTCCTACCTAATTTTGTCAAAAACCCTCATGAAGGAGGCTTCTCTGTAAAGGTTTGCAATTTTCCCTTCTTTCCCAGCCCCCACTAGAGTGTAGCAAAGAAGAATGTTAAATTTATATTAGAATGTGTTTTAATGGTCCTATTAAGTACTTTGTGTTACTTTTTCTTTGAATGTTGCTTTTACTGCAAAATCCTAAGGAAGAGCAGAACTTGCCACAAGTAAGAAAGAAGCCTTTTTCACACCTTGCATTTCCTTTCTATTTGCCTCCTTCCACTGTCAGTGAATTGATTGAAAATAGGTTATGAGCACAATTTATCTTATCCCTTATTTGGCTAAGACATTTTGATCTCCCGAGGGTCAAAGGGTCAGTTTTTTCTGTTCAGATACAATTTGTTTAAAAGCATGATAATTAAATCTTCCTACACACAACAAGATCTAATGATATCAAAGCACCAATGCAGTCAATGCAATTGCAGACATGGCCTTGGGGATACAGATCATTCCTGGCCTGGCTAGAGGTTGGTGGAACTGATTCATCTGCCATAACAGCCCTTCAGCCTTTGGAAGACAAGAGCAGGATCAGCATTATTGACCGTCTTACATGGTAGGATGTTTGTATAACGATTTTTACATCGGTTCAGTGGAAGGTCTGCAGCAAAGTGTGGAATATCCAGTCCAATCAACTTCAATTCCTGTAAATGACAGAAAAAATTTAAGATTCCATCAGAGGGATTATTTGATAGAAGTCATTTGCAAAGAATAAGAAGAAAAATATTAAAAGTTAAGAGTGGAAAAGTGTAGCCAGTATGTTGTACAGTATAGAGTTTCCTTAAAAACTAAAAACAGAGTTACCACATGATCCAGCAATCCCACTCCTGTGGAACTGGATTATTGTCCACACTGGATTATTGCTCATAGTGGATTATTTTTCACTTCTTGCCTCTAATAGAACTACCACAATGATCACACCCCTTTGTCTTATGATGTTGCAGGGGCTTCCCTGGTGGCTCAGATGGTAGAGAATCTGCCTGCAATGCAGGAGACCCAGGTTTCATTCCTGGGTCTGGAATACCCTCTGGAAGAGGAAATGGCAACCCACTCCAGTATTCTTGCCTGGAGAATCCCATGGACAGAGGAGTCTGGTGGGTTATAGTCCATGGGGTCACAGAGAGCAGACACAACTGAGTGACTAACACTTTTACTTTTCTTTCAGCTCCCTTTTGAAACATCTCCATTCTACTGCTGTCACCTTGCTTTGGGCCAACGAAGTTGGGTGGAACTCATGTCCAATCTGAAGCTTTAAATGTGTTTGCTCAGCTTGATTTGCTTGCCTGGGCTTCTGCCATATGGTGGAAAAGAATGTGCCCAGAGAAACTGCTAATCCCAGGATGAGAAGACGCATGGAACAGACCTGACCCTGACTCACAGCCTGAAGCAGAACCATCTCAGCTGTCCCCCAGCCCCACGAGGGAGAGAAATAAGTGTTGTAGGTCACCGAGATTTTGAGGCCATGTCTTACGTAGTTTTACCGCAGTAGTGGCTGACGAATGTAATACATAAATATCTTGGATAGCTAGGTGATCCCTGAGAGAAGGTAAAAATTGTGTGTTACACTCTCAGGGTGTGGAAGATTGGGAAACAGATATGTTTCAGAGTTTTCAGGAATACAAGGTAACTTGAAATTTATGCACTTTGCAAAAATATTTCCTATTCTATGAGAAATTGTAGGTATTTCTCCTATAAGCAATGAACTTTCAAGAAAGTATAATAAAGGAGAGAGTGAGGAACAAAAAGTATGCAACACTCTCCATGTTACAAGATATTGGATTGACAGTCACTAGAAGTCTGTCTGTTCTATGATCTGTTGGATCATAGAAAGAGCAAGAGAATTACAGAAAAACATCTACTTCTGCTTCATTGACTATGCTAAAGCCTTTAACTAGGTGGATCACAACAAACTGTGGAAATTCTTAAAGAGATGGGAATACCAGACCACCTGACCTGTCTCCTGAGAAACCTGTATGCAGGTCAAGAAGAAACAGAACCAGATGTGGAACAACAGATTGGTTCCAAATTGAGAAAGGAGTACATCAAGGCTGTATATTGTCACCCTGCTTATTTAACTTACATGCAGAGTACATCATGAGAAATGACGGGCTGGATGAAGCACAGGCTGGAATCAAGATTGCCAGGAGAAATGTCAATAACCTCAGATATGCAGATAACACCACCCTTATGGCAGAAAGTGAAGAGGAACTAAAAAGCCTCCTGATGGAAGTGAAAGAGGAGAGTGAAAAAGCTGGCTTAAAACTCAACATTCAGAAAACGAAGATCATGGCATCCAGTCCTATCACTTCATGGCAAACAGATGGGGAAACAGTGGAAACAGTGACAGACTTTATTTTCTTGGGCTCCAAAATCACTGCAGATGTAACTGCAGCCATGAGATTAAAAAGCATTTGATCCTTGGAAGAAAAGCTATGATATACTTAGACAGTGTATTAAAATGCAGAGGCATTTCTTTGCCAAAAAAGGTCCATATAGTCAAAGCTATGGTTTTCCCAGTAGTCAAGTATAGATGTGACAGATGGACCATAAAGAAGTCTGAGCTCCAAGGAACTGATGCTTTTGAACTGTGGTGTTGGAAAAGACTTTTGAGAGTACCTTGGACAGCAAGGAGATCCAACCAGTCCATCCTAAAGGAAATCAATCCTGAGTATTCATTGGAAAGACTGATGCTGAAGCTGAAGCTCCAATACTTTGGCCACCTAATGTGAAGAGCCAACTCACTAGAAAAGATCCTGAGGCTGGGAAAGATTGAAGGCAGGAGGAGGAGGAGATGACAGAGGATGAGATGGTTGGATGGCATCATCAACTCAATGGACATGAGTTTGAGCAAGCTCCAGGAGATAGTGAAGGTCAGGGAAGCCTGGAGTGCTGCAGTCCATGGGGTCACAAAAAGTCAGACGCAACCGAGCAACTGAATAACAACAAAGAAATCTGGTAATGAAACTGCAAAATAAGGATGGAGCAGTAGTGGGTGGGCGAACCCTTCCATGAAAATAGGAACATTCAAATATTTGCTTGTGTGTATCAGGACTATTATAAATTCTGTTATCAGAAACTGCATTGTTATAGCAATTTTTATATATACAGACAACCAACATACCTCAGAAAGTCTACATTACTGGAAAAGGGGATTTCTGAGCTGTTATGTTATGTGTGTGGAAGGAAACAAGGGGTTGGAGTCAGACTACCTGAATTTGCCCAGAGGCATCATTTATGCTGTGGTCTACAAGAATGGTGCTCCCTGGAGTTGTGCAGTGCATAACCAATGCAGCAGATCCCGTACAAATCTGAAGGCAATATTATGTAACCATATGTCTAGGTAACCGACCACAAATGGGGTTACATAGATAGTATGCATTTTTCTAAATGACTATTAAGTGAAGAAGTATAGACACCACTTGCTGGAAATTTTATTTACTTACATGGGATGCTGGGGCTTCCCCAGTGTCTCAGCAGTAAAGAATCTCCTTACAATGCAGGAGACGCAGGAGACACAAGTTTAATCCCTGGATCGGGAAGACTCCCTGGAAGCGGCCATGACAACTCACTCCAGTATTCTCACCTGGAGGGTCACATGGACAGAGGAGCCTGGCGGGCTATGGTCCATCGGGTCGCAGAGAGCGGACACAACTGAAGCGACTGAGCCTGCACAGGATGCTACTCTTCATGATTCCTCCCAATTATTACTTCAAAGAATCAGAAGCTGGAGGAATACTTTTCAGGGGAAGGAATTTTGGAGCACCTTTGAAAGACTTTTGAGAGGAGCTGGAGACATTTGATCATGTTTTGAGAAATTGAACAGGGAAACTGTGTGTGTGTGTACGTGTGTGTGTGTATTTATGTGCCTTTAATGTCTTGATTCAAGTGCTCATGCAAAGCAAATATTGTAGACACCCAGTTCTTGGGATTCCTGCTGCATCCACAAAGAAGTTTGTCGGTAGCTTAGGGTGTGTGTTAAATGAAATTGGAATGCAAGCTGTAGACGGCATGGATAAATTGACTTGATTATCCAGATTTCTCTCTTCCTTTGATTTTTTTAAAAAATCATTTTTGGCTATTCAAGCTCACAAAATGTCAAGCTCTTGGCCCAAGTCGAAGTCAATCTCAAGACCAACAGTGCTGACTTTGATCTGCAATTTACACATTTGGGTGTTTTTCCTATCTCAGTCAAAATCCTTGTTTGCCAAATGCCATCAAACAGAAGTTTGTCATTTTTCCTTTATAACTGTTTTTTTTTTCATTTTAAAAATGATTGTCAAAGACTGATAATATTGTTCTTGTAAGAACCAAAACTTATTTTTAGCAAACTTCAACCTAACCAGTGTTATTTTTAAGTTACCTCCTTTTGGCAGCTCTAAGCTTAAATGATGTTTCCTTTGCTTAAAGTATTTTGGAAACATAACTCCTTTGGGGAGTCTTTATAGATAAAACTGTCTAAATTTTCATCTATTTCATTTAAATAAAGTTATATAAATAAATTTATTTATTTATGTAAATACCTGGTTTATTTTGGTGGAGCACTTATAAAGGGTGTGCATGTATGCCCAGTTATGTCTAACTCTTTGTGACTCCATGGAGCCCGCCAGGGTCCTCTATCCATGGGATTTTCCAGGCAAGAATGCTGGAGTGGATTCCATTTCCTCTGCCAGGGGATCTTGCCAACCTAGAGATCGAACCTGTGTCTCCTGCATTGGCGGACTGATTCTTTACCACTGAGCCACCTGGGAAGCCTTTATAAACTGTAGGGTCTTGAAAAAGTAGGTTAACTAGTTCTCTCATTGTTTAATTCTCTGTAACCTGTTGTTAGTTTAATTATGTGTAAGATAAGGTTAATAATTTTTCCATACCTTTCTGATATATGGTGACTATCATACGGAATGATTAAGCTTAGTTAATATCAATGCAACACTTACTGATCATGACTGAAATGCTTCTGCTAGGATTCTTTGTTTTGCTTTGTCTGGCTCCATTATTTCTCCCTCCTTTGCCATTTGTGCTAACTGTACAACTCTCTCCGCTAAGCCCTCACTTTGCAGACAGACTGATCAACCACAGGAAAAGGCCTCCGGTATGAAAAGAAACTGTGGAAACAGATTGAGAGCGAGCACTGGAGCACATATGGGAGCTGACTAGCTGATAGAACTTTAATTGTGTGTTGCCTTCCTGCTATAAATGCCTAAAGTTGATAAGAGACGTTTAATTGGCTGAACACTGTAAATGTAAATTGCCAAAGTTAAATTGCAGCAAAGCAGGGAAGGCAAGGGTACACAAAATGCCTTGCAATCTTTTGTAATTTAGCCTGTCACTAGGTAGGAAATTAAATACTAAGTTTCTAGCCCAGTAGCTTCGCAGTTATTTTCTTTCCAGCCAGATGGAAACTCCAGTGGCTTAAATCTTCATGAACGCAAAGTATGAGGTGATAGCCTGAAACCCACATACATAATTTTTGAATTTTCTTTTGCCAGTTTTGTTTCTAATATAATTTATCATTGTGGGTTTTTTCCTAGGTTACTCAGTCATCTATCGTGGGCTAAATCTGATCCCTCCAAAGATATGTCCATATTGGAACCTTGTTAAGAGAGAGTCTTTGCAGTTGTAATTAAGAATCACAAGATAAGATCATTCTGTATTATCTAGATGGGTTCTGAAGCTAATGGTAAGTGTCCTTATAAAAGTCCCAAGGAGGGACTTTCTTGGTGGTCCAGTGGTTAAGGCTCCAGGCTTCTAATGCAGGGGATGTGGGTTCAATCCCTGGTCGAAGAAGTAAAGTCCCACATGCCATGTGGCATGATCAAGAAAAAAAAAGATGGAGGCAATGTCCAACATTAAATAAGAGTAAAATAAAACAAAATAAAATATAACAGAATAAAAGAGAGAAGAAGAGAGCCATATGAGGATGAAGGCATTGATTAGAGCTATATATAGCTACAAGCCAAAGATGCCTGGGTCCACCAGAAGCTGGAAGAGACAAAGAGAGATACTCCCCTTGAGCCTTTGGAGGGAGCATGGCCTTGCTAGCACTTTAATTTTAGATATCTGGCCTCTAGAACTGTGAGAAAGTACATTTCTATTGTTTTAAGTAATCATGATTATGGTAATTTGTTGTGGCAGCCCCCTAGAAAACTAAGAGAGTGACTGAAGCCAGTGGCAGTCTGTGTTGTGCTGGCTGTGTTTGAAGCATACAGTCTTGAAAATCAGAGCACAAACACACGCACTGTGTTTGTCAGGTTGGGTTGCCATAAAAAAATACCACAGGCTGAGCAGCTGGAACAGAAATGCACTTGTCATAGCTGTGGAAGCTAAGATGTCCAAGAATACGGCACTGGCAAGGTAAGTTTCGGTGGTGGCTTCCCTGGTGGCTCAAATGATAAAGAATCTATCCGCAATGTGGAGTCCTGGGTTTGATCCCTGGGTCAGGAAGATCCCCTGGAGAAGGGAATGGCTACCCACTCCAGTATTCTTACCTGGAGAATCCCATAGACAGAGGAACCTCATGGGTTATAGTCCATGAGGTTGCAAAGAGTCAGACACTACTGAGCAACTAACACACACACACACATATAGGTGCGTGTGTGTGTGTGTGTGCGTGTGTGTGTGTGTGTATAATGTACACTAAGTCTAACTGTAAGTGACTAACATTTTCACTTTCACTTCAAAGTAGGTTTCATTGTGAGGCTTCCCTTTGTTTGTAAGTGGCCACCATCATGGCTGTGTGCTTCCATGATCTCTTGTTCATGTGTACATGGTGGGCATTGGGAGGAAGAGGCATCCTTCCTCGGAGGCATCATTTATGCTGTGGTCTACAAGAATGGTGCTCCCTGGAGTTGTGCAGTGCATAACCAATGCAGCAGATCCCGTACAAATCTGCCTTCAATTAAGGAGACCAAGGTTCTCAATCTTTGAGTCAGGAAGATCCTCTGGAGAAGGGAATAGCTACCCACTCTAGTATGCTTGCCTGGAGAATCCCAAGGACAGAGGAACCTCGTGGGTTACAGTCCATGGGGTCACAAAGAGTCAGACACGACTGATGCAAGCGTATACAGCAACAGTTTAGATTTTAAACTGAGTGATAGTCACTCAGTCATGTCCAACTCCCTGCGACCCCATGGACTGTAGCCTGCCAGGCTCCTCTGTCCATGGGATTCTCCAGGCAAGAATATTGGAGTGGGTTGCCATTTTTTAAACTGAACATAATTCAACATAACAATTTTGGGAATAATGCTCTCTCTCTCTGGTTTAGCCACGTGGTTCCAGTAAGAATTCCTGTTCTTCTGTGATTCTGCCCTCCCTGGCTGCAGACAGTGTGAGCTGTTTTATAGATACTGAAACCCCCATCAGGTGGAAGAAGTTAACTATATGATGACTAGACTGTAGCCATGACACAAGCTGCCACAATTTTGAGAATTGGCCTCAAAGAAACAGAAACGAATAGACCCTGGAATTGAAGATTAACTGTACCTAAAACAAACCAAGACGATGCTAGTCAGACCACTAATGACCAGTTTCAAGATGACTGTCAGAACTGACTCCTGTTTCTGCATGTAGCTCCGTCCTTCTGTCTATAAAAGCTCTTGCCCACTGGTCGTCAGTGGGGAGAGTTGGCCTTTGGACAGGCATCCAAAATAAAGCAAACTTGCCTTTCCAACCATCTGGCCTCTAATGGTTTTTGAGCAATTCTACTTTCAGCAACACTCTGAGGCTGTCGGTGGTTCCATAATCCACTATGAGAAAGGGGTTGGACTGGGCCAGAGAAAGTGAGGCCAAGACAGAGAGAGAAGTAGAAATGAGAAATTTCTATTTCTCTAAAGAGGGGTTCTCTGGCCCCTGATTTTAGCCATTTCTGAGTCTCAGCTGCTTCCCTGCTCCCCTCCCGGTGTAGTTACTCAATCCTCCCTTTGATTATATGAGATATCTTAGTTTTCATTTGAACAAGTTCCCTTTATGTTTGGTCTAAACCAGTTTGAATAGTGTTTCTGTCATTCACAGAATTTTTTCTGTCTAAAAAAAAAAAACCATATTTTTTTACTGGAAAATGATTCTCTGAATTTTTTTTAAAACTAGTGATGCAATTCAGAAGCACAGTAATAGCTACACTGGGGTTTGATGGCGTGAACTGAGAGTACTTCAGCAAAGTACTGAAGTTTGCCTGCCAGCAAAGGCAATGACCCTGGTTGTGCCACTGAGATCAAGTCAGCTAGTAGGAATTAGATGACTGCAGCCTTCAACGAAGTTGAAAGTGTACCTGTGCTATATTGTATTGACCAAAAAGTTCATTTGGATTTGTCCTAAAGATGATATGGAAAAATCCAAACAAACTTTTTGGCTAACCCAGTCATTTTCATCACCATGATGAGAACTATTTAGATATTTATTTTCTTTTGAGTTTAGCCTTATGTTTTCTTATAAAAAGCCTCCTTCTTTTGTTGGTATACTTTTCTGAAATATCATCTTCCCATTTTGTTATTGTTTAGCTGCTAAGTCATGTCTGACTCTTTTGTGGCTCCATGGACGGTAGCCTGCCAGGCTCCTCTGTCCATGGGATTTCCCAGGCAAGAATACTGGGAGTGGGTTGCCATTCTCTTCTCCAGGGGATCTTCTTAACCCAGGAACTGAACCTGAGTCTCCCCCATTGGCAAGTGGATTCTTTACCACTAAGTCACCATGGAAGCCCCCAACCCTCCCATAGATCTCCATTTCAAACTGGGTTTCTGTTTTTGAGCATCTGGTGTAGCATTTATAATTTCATATGCCAGCTGCATACAATGGATAACTCAGTCAGGCTTTATGTGACATTTCTCAAGACACAGGTGATAGTTGGGGGCTTTGTATTTGATAATGTATGAGACTCTTCTCATCCTTAAATCCCCTGTTGGGATGAATATCCACACCAGGACTCCTGCTGCTTCTTGCAGAACAAAGCTATTCTTGGCTGGTGCGGGAAAAGAAGAAATGAATATGGATAATGAGGAGAAGGCAGCTTTATTCAACAGCCTAGTGTCTCACAGGAAAAAAAAGCCTAAAAAGCTTTAAAAAAATGACACAATTTAGAAATCACTTTATCTTTCCTGTTCTTTTTGGTCTTCGTGAATCACGAGTCACCTGAGCCTTGCTGTAGAAGGCTCCAGACTGTATGCTGAGCTGTGAAATATGTGAGAAGAAAACCTGGGGACCAGCTGTACCCCTCACACTACAGAGATCCTAGACTCATTTCCATCTACTCTGACACACATTCTTGGATTCAAAGAAAAAAGTGTGCTCCAGAAAAAGGAGATGTCGCTAATTTTGTACTTCTTCTACACAAAGCATGTGTAACTCTCTCCAATTTCTCCAAGAAAAGCAAACAAAACCTCGCATATCCAATAGACTGCCAAACTCCTGAGGTTATAAGAAACACCAGGCTCCTCTATGCTCAGGAGACAAGGGGCTCCAGTCCAATTCATCCACCATCCACACTTACCGTGGCCTAAATGACATGAGAAACGCAGTAAAAATCCCCGGAAAGAGAAATTGTTCTGACTCTCAATCCTCAGTTTGCTTCCCCTCACTTTCCATCCCCTGGTTTTCAGTGCTACTGTGGAAAATGTCTCCTGTTGCCATGTTTGTTCACCCCAGTGCCTACATCTATTCTCTCCTTTCCTTCATTTGTGCCACCCAAACACTGACCTACTAAGGGATGACATCCTTCACTCTGAACCAGCACCCTACACAACTCTGAGCCCAGTGATCATTCTGCCTTTTATGAATCACACTCAGCATTGCCCAGTGAGCAGAGGATTGATGCAGGTACAAGTCTGCCAGTTCCAATGCTCCCAGAGGGCAGGAAATACTTTATCTACTCACCTCAAACTGAAGAGAAAATTTATAGTCAGAGTCTTTGGCCATGTCCTTGATGTACGCATCAAAATCATCCAGTTGAACCGGGCTTTGTCAAACACAAAGAAAAGTACATTTTAAAAATCCTGCTGATAGGTGTCACACAATGTTTAACACCTTACTTCTCAAACATGAACAATTTCCTCGCAGAAAACAGACGTTTTACTTCTCACAGGTTAGCACTCATATTTTTTTAGGGTTAAAATTACCAATCCCTATATAATTAAAAAAGAGAGCCCTATGTGCTTAACTTCCTTGAGATAGGAAAAATCTCTAGATTTTCCACTGACTTTTACTTTAGCAGCAACATATTTCACACACACATATTCATACACACACAGGTATATGTGTTGTTTCTAGAAAACTCCAATTTATAGGGAAAAACAAAGGATTAGCCTGAAGACCTGTTTGAATTATAGTTTTACTTTATTTACTTAACTCTCCTGAGATTTAACATGCTCATCTATGAAATATCATAGGGACACTTACATCGCAAGGTTGACATTTGTATATCATAGACACTTGTAAATTTAAACGGTTTGACAAAGGCAGGGAATTTTGTCTCCCCAGAGAAAAGGCTGGAAGCACATCTCCAGGGAGTTCCCAGTGCCTTGCTCAGAGAGGGCTGTGTTCAGAGCCTTGCACATCTCTAGAAGTCTCAAAACTGTTCGTAAATAAAATAAGGTAGCACATCCGACTTTACATTTCTGCATATGCCACAGAAGTTCCCGCCTTGTTTTTGTTTTGTGGAATAAGAATTCAGTTCTATTTTCTGTAGTTGTCTCTAGCTGCTTATCTCTTCTAGGGCTTACCTGTCCCAATCTGTTCTTGGAGCTTCTGCAGGACACAGCACTCTGTCACCTAACCCAAGCCTTTCCACCTTACCAGTGTCCACAGAGTTAGCCTTTCTCTCAGTCTTGCTGCAACTTACTCAGCTTATGTCATCCACCTGTAGTCTTATTTCTTATTAGCAAATACATAGCATATAATAGATATTTGTTCAAAGTTGTTAATTAGCTCCTCTGATTTATTTATGTTAAGATTTTAGTAGATTTTAAGGGTATTATGCCTCCTAGATAATACAAATTGTAATGGTTTTATTTAATAATAATAACACTGACTGGTACCCTTAAGTGTGTGTGTGTGTGTGTGTGTGTATGTGAAAATCGCACCAGGGAAGCTCTGTACCCTTAAAACATACTATAAACTGTAAATATGCTTATGCGTTATCTTGCTTGGTTGATGGTTGAGGTTAGACATGGAGAACGTTAGCCTCATGCTTGGGCTTTCCTGGTGGCTCAGATGGTAAAGACTCTGTCTGTAGTGCAGGAGATGTGGGTTTGATCCCTCAGTCGGGAAGATCCCCTGGGGGAGGAATGGCTACCCACTCCGGTATTCTTGCCTGGAGAATCCCATGGACAGAGGAGCTTGGTTGGCTATAGTCCATGGGGTCACAAAGAGTAGGACACGACTGAGTAACCAGCACACACTTTCACTTCACTTTTCAGAAGGTGCTCCAGAGAGAGCCAAGGCTGAGACAGTTAAGTGAGGAGTTCAAGATCTCAGGGCTACTAAGCCAGAGAAAGTGAAAGTGAAAGTGAAGTCGCTCAGTGACCCCATGGACTGTAGCCTACCAAGCTCCTCCGACCATGGGATTTTCCAGACAAGAGTACTGGACTGGGTTGCCGTTTCCTTCTCCAGGAGATCTTCCCAACCCAGGGATTGAACCCAGGACTCCCACATTGTAGGCAGATGCTTTACCATTTGAGCCACCAGGGAAGTAAGCCAGAGAATGCTAAGGATAACCAAGGAGAAGGACTCCTGGTTAAAAGCTTTCTCATTCAAACTTGCCATCCTTCTAAAAGAACAGCTAACTTGGGCGGGGGGCAGGGAGGGTCCCCTCCCTACTGTCTTTGAGCAATACAGTGACCTTAAAATTGGGCTTAATGATTCTAGTTCTCATCCCCTTAGGAGGAAAATGGGATTAGAAAAAGCAAAAGCAAGAAGGGGAGGAAAAAGAAAGTCAGAGGAAGGACCAGAAAGTAGAAGGAGGGACATCAGGGAGAGGAGGAGAAGAGAGAGAAAGCTGGTAAGGAGCAGAAATCAATCGGGGGCGGAGAGTGGGGGGAGGATTTAGACCAAAGTGGGAAAGAGGAGGTGAGAAAGGAGAGGAATGAAGGTAAGTGGAGAGAGGGAAGGTGGTAATGGTGGGGCATTTGGACTGAAAGAGAAAAGATAAAGAGAAAGTAAATGGAAAGATGGAAAGAGTACCTAAAAAATGACCTGTAAAGAAGGAGAGAGGACTAGAGGGAAATGAGGAGAGGGAAGGAGGACGTTAGCTTGACATGGGGTTTTGGCTTATGGGCAGGTTCCACCACATCTATACACCACTCCAAACTTGGGTCCACCTCCTGCTTCTCCTCTCTGCCTCCATCTTAGGTCCCCTCTTGGTCCTGAGACTCCAACCTCTAACTGCTCTAATCTATGCCTCTGAACCTTACTTAACAACTCAACTAAAAATTTTGGGCAACAAAGTGTTTCTGTCAAATCATTCCTTCCACCTGACAGCTCCTCTCCTCTGCTTCAGCTGGTCTAGTCTCTCCTACCTCACTGGATAGATGCCAATGGAATGAGTATTAATTTGAAATAGATTCAGGAAAAAAAATATTCTGTCATCTACATGTGCCAAAGCATTATATGTCACTCAAAGCCAAATAGAAATATTTTGGATTAACGTTTCTTTTGTGTTATGTACTCCATTAGCACAGATACCATAGAACTGATGGAAATTGGCTTAATTGGCTCCTTAATGAATTCACCAATATTCTGTCCCAGGCAAGTATCAAGAATAAAGTCTATTTATAGAAACGATCGACTCTTTATGTGTAGAGTTTTCAACTAAAGGCCTAGAGGTGATACTCTAATTAGGCTTTTGAAATCAACTGATAGTTCATTTTCACCCCTCAGAATTATAATTCTTATGACTTAACCATGCAATAGATAAGTGAAACCACAGGCAAGCTAAAGCAATTATCCTTTTTGATTTATTATAAAGATTTCCTGAGACAGCATTTATCAAAGTATTTGTTATAACATCAAATAGAATAAAAGCCTTTTTCCTGCAATAAGTGTGAAATTTGAAGCTACAAAATGGCAAAGGTTTTTGTACTACTTTGATGCAGCTAAACATTATATATTTTTTATAGATGTAGCAGAGTAGACATCCTTCTGTAAGACTTCTATAATTCCTAACAACCCATTCTTCCTCAGATTTCACGCAGTGAGAGTTTTCCTTATTATTGAAAAGTGTTCTGTTGGTACACTTTCTTGGTGGTCACTGACATCCATATGTGTAAACACACCAGCACATAACAGCAACACATAATATGCATTTGCCTCTTCCTTAAGCTTCCTTCTATTAAAGACACACAATCTTTTCAATTTGGAAAGTGAAGATCATTATGAAGAATATTTTTAAATGAAATAGTAAGAAAAACTTACTTAGTCAGTTTCCTCTTCTTTAAGCCATTTTTACTCCTGAGAATTAAAAAAAAGAGAAGCAAATTTATCTGGGCTAAAGAATTGATTAACATATGATTAAGCTTAGGGAGCTTTAAATAATTATTGTATATCAGGCACGTCTATTATATTAAATTTTTATTAAACATGCCTAATTTGTTTAATTACTTTCCCTTAAATGAAAAGATAATGATAAAAATTTCAGATTCATTAAAAAAAATTCCTTTAGATTTCAGAAACAACCTATACTTTATATTTCAGATTTGCAAAAAAGCTGAGTTCTAGAAATATAATTTCTTGCTCCTAGGTATTAAGTTGCTGAAGTGTTTTGTAAATACGTAGAAATATCTACTGGGTGAACACTCCAGGTTCTACAAACAAGAAGGAAAAAAATTGGGAAATAAAGGTGACAGCTGATGGACAGAGAATGGACATACTGGTTTTTTAATTAAAGACTAAAAATAACATTTTTAAGGTATTTTCAACAAGAATGTGAATTTGTGCTATCAGCACTGCCATGTGTCATAAATTCTCCTATAGCATTGTTCTTATTCAGTTTTGAACAAAGTTTTAAACTATCTGAAGAATTGCACCTATTACCTGCTTGTTTCTGATTCATTAGTAGTCTGCAAACTCAAATACATATAATACTAATTATGCTTCAGCTAGTTACATTTTAAGAGTATTTTAAAGGGTTATTGTTTTCTACCAACATGTAAGATAACTGACCTAAGTTACCTAAAGCTAGGATAGTATCTGCTGAAAGGCTTCATTATTCTATTTAGATTGTCTTAAATAAATGATATTGATATATGATTGAGTGTTACAACTTTTATAAGTAATTTTCAAAGGTCTTGAAATATTGATGGGAGCACCCAGACCTTCAGAGCACAAACAATAGGTAGTAAATAGCCAGTTGTGATCTGAGTACTCTTAGGTGGCAAAATATTTATTGATATTTAAAATTATGAATATTTGGGTACCCCCATTTCTGGAAAGTCTTTAGCAAATGAAATACTACTTCCTCTGGAATTTCATAGCACTTGATTCATGGAGTATTTCTCACGTGCTCTGATGATGAGTTGTGCATGCCCTCCTTGCTAGATTGTCCTTTGCCCTCAGAGCTGAGAACAGTTCATGGAACACCAGTGGGTGGCCAATAAATGCTTATTTAATTGAATTGAAACAAAACATCTTTATTATATCATCCTCACAATTTTGCTTAATGATGCAATTAAGAATTGGATATTAGATTTGGTCTCATGAAGGATCCCACTGGGGAGATGGCACTTGTGGGTGAAGAGGAAGTAACAGAAGGAAGGACACGTTCATAAACGAAAGTGATGTTTCTGTTTTTCCTTTTCTAGTTTCAGAGAGTTTCTATTTCTTCCCAATTCTTAGTGAAGATAATCCATTCAATAGTTCTTGACATTTCTTTTCTCCCTCAGCTTCTTTTTGTCTTCCATATTTGGGATTTAGAAGGAATAAACATTCAGGTTTTTACTTTGCCTCTTCATCATCTTCCCCCACAGGAAACACCTCCCCCCAAACAAAAATCCACCGTCATATTGGACAGAGCTGTGCCACATAGGTGTTTGGGAACCTAAAGAAATTACTTCTTGAATAATTTTCTTAAATTGGAGTAATTGCTTTCCAATTGAGTTAGTTTCTAACATACAATGAAGTGTATCGACGATGTGTGTACCTCTATCTCCTTCCTCTCACCCCTCCCCCACCCCTCTACGCCATTACAGAGCATCACGCTGAGCTTCCTGTGCTACTGAATAATTACTTTACTCTGCTCTAGTAATGAAGAAAAGTTATGACCAACCTAGATAGCACAATAAAAGGCAGAGATATTATTTTTTTTCTTAATCTGTGTGAATTTCTTTTTTAAAAATTTATTTATTTTAATTGGAGACTAATTACTTTACAATATTGTAGTGGTTTTTGCCATACATTGACATGAATCAGCCATGGGTTTACATGTGTTCCCCATCCTGAACCCCCCTCCCACTTCCTCCCCATTCCATCCCTCTGAGTTATCCCTGTGCACCAGCCCTGAGCACCCTGTCTCATGCACGATCTCAGAGATATTACTTTGCCAACAAAGGCCTGTCTAGTCAGGGCTGTGGTTTTTCCAGTAGTCATGTGTGGATGTGAGAGTTGGACTATAAAGAAAGCTGAGTGCCGAAGAATTGATGCTTCTGAACTGTGGTGTTGGAGAAGACTCTTGAGAGTCTCTTGGACTGGAAGGAGATCCAACCAGTCCATCCTAAAGGAGATCAGTCCTGAATATTCATCGGAAGGACTGAGGCTGAACCTGAAGCTCCAATACTTTGGCCACTTGATGCGAAGAACTGACTCATTTGAAAAGACCCTGATGCTGGGAAAGATTGAAGGCAAGAGGAGAAGGGGACGACAGAGGATGAGATAGTTGGATGACATCACCGACTCAATGGGCATGAGTTTGAGTAAACTCTGGGAGTTGGTGATGGACAGGGAGGCCTGGCGTGCTGCAGTCCATGGGGTCACAAACAGTTGGACATGACTGAACAACTGAACGGAACTGAACTGTAATGATAACTTACTTAACCTTAGGAATCATACATTTACTTCCTGTATGAGGAGCCCATCACTTTAGTGCCTGATGAAAGCAGAATTTTAGCATAATAAGGAACAGTTCTGGTAACTCTGGAGGTTGCCAACATATTTTGTAATTCAGAGTGAAATTAAAAAAAGAAAAACACAAAACTTTTCTGATCCAAACAAACTTTAAGGGAAACCAGGAGGAAACAAATGTCTGTGGTAGGGTGACACTGAATAAATGTAGTGCTGAAATATTAAGCTGCTACTATTCCACAGCTGTCTTGAAACCTGATTCATGGGAGAGAGGTACTATTTTTTTCTGTCACATTCACTGATTGAATGAACCTAAAATACAATATGAAATTCTACCACATGTTTTGTATGCTCTTAAGTATATGTCTTCATAGTTTGTGTATGACTTTCATTGTTGTGATTAGATTTTACTGAATTGCTGAAGATTCCCAAGGGTTCTTATTATGTAAAGCTATGGGACATGCCAGTACTGAATTGTGGGACTTCACAGCAAGACTGAGAGAATTTTCCCACATTTTCAATGGCTGTACTGATCCTATGACTCAAAGCAAGGGAAAATTCGCTTTTAAACATGAAGTTCAGGCTTTGCTAGCAGTTTTCCCTTCATCACTTTATGGACAGAGCTCATGAGTGTGTGCATGCCACAGTGAGCATTTTGGATGATGTTGAGGTCATCATCTTGTCATTGCAAAAGATTTTCTGAATAACTGATTAATAACACTCATGTGACATGTAGTATATACACATATAGGATTATGCACTTCCTTTACTTTTTCTCTTTCACTTTCATTAGATAAGGTTCAAAACCCTAATGACTTCAAGAAGTTAAGATGCATTAGGAGGTGGAAGGGAGGTTCAAGAGGGAGGGGACATATGTATACCTATGGCTGATTCATGTTGATGTATGGCAGAAACCAACACAATATTGTAAAGCAATTATCTTCCAATTAAAAATAAATACATTTTTTTTAAAAAGATGCATTCTTTATAAGTTCTTCATGATTATGACTGTCTTGGAAAGTCTACCAGAATGGAATTCATTCCAAGAGGAATATTAGGCAATGGCAGAGACATGGGGTTTATGATGGTTAAAAACAAATACAAAGTAAACCTGAAAACAATAAACTCAAAAAACTCTAAATTTCCTAAGCATTGTGTACTTTTTCATGATACAAACACAAATCTTCACACCTTAAATAGGTCTTTAGAGTTATGTCATTCTCTGAATAGAACATGCCACAAACAGGAGTAAAGCTGAGCAGCAATATTGCAACATGCTTAAAATACGGACTATTAAGGATTTAGAACAGGCAGATGAGTATGTGAGTAGAGCATGGGGTGACTATGATAGTAAAGAAAAGAGAGTAACAACACTGAATCTGGAGAGAGCTGGTCCAAATGAGATGGTTTTCTTTGAACAGGAAATATAATCTGAGATCACTAAAAGAAATCCTGGCAGAATGCAATTTTAAGATTAAGCCAATGGGCACATAGGCTCCACGGTGATTCTGCCACTACTTGGGAAAAGATTTGAGCCACTCTATTTAGGCAGGAGACAGATGGGCCCGGCAGGGTAAACCAGTTGGAGATTCATTCTCTGTTGGCAAGAAAAGAATAGCAGGACAATTAAGGGAGGAGGCTAGGCCTTGCTCAGACCATGTATTTCTTGTTCCTGAAGTCAGGAGACCTCCCTGACTACACCTGCAGAGAAAGGCTCCTTGGAGGTCAAAGGGGGATTAATGTCAAGGGATGCTCTGCCCAGATGCCTTTGAGGTAGAGATGTGTGGGAGGATCCTCCCACAACATGGCAGGATCCTGAGATATATCAAATATGGACTGTGAACCAAGCAAAGCAAAATGTTTGGCTGAAGGAAACCCAGAAGAAATGCCCAATAAAAGCAATTCAACTGCCATGAGGGTGCGACTCAGCAACTCTCTCTCTCCCTGAGTCTGCCTGTGTGTCCATTCACATGTACTGTACATTTTCCCTCTTAATAAATACTCTATCTGTTTCATGACTTTCCCTCTTTGTGAAATTCTTTCCTGCAAAGCCAAAGGGCCAGGGGTCTTGTCATTGACCACTGGTCTGGTGGCTAGGATCTGGTGTTTTCACTGCTGTGACCCAGCCCAATCTCTGGCTGGGAACCAAGCCCCACTCCAAGCCATTGCCAGCTGAGGCCACCTGAGATCAATGTGAGGGAGAAATAGTCTCTGGATTTCCACACAAATCATGAGAAGCATCAGGAGGACTTTATACAATCTTCAGGAACATATCTATCCAAGAAGTTGACAGGTTAGACATGAAGCCAGGCAGTGTTAAGAAAGAAGGGGATGGCTCTGTTATTTGGGGTGGTTGTTAATAGAGGGGTGAAATATGAAGACAGACACATCTGAAGGAGGATTTTAAAAGACTACCTAGCAAATGAAAGCAGGGGAAAATATCCACAATTTATGAGATAAAGAGAAAAATAGCATAGAGTAGCGAATTTGGGTGGCTTTCTGAGTACTGAACTGTAATTGAAGGAGCAGGGACCATTCATTTTACCTCTTTTATATCTTGCATAGCACAAGTCTAGGGCTGGAAACACAGTCTGGTTCAGTATATTTTCATTGCTTGTTATGTGTGCAGTTGATGGAAAATGCAGAAAGCCTGGGGCTCCATCTTTTGCTTTCTCTTCTCATCTGGAGATAACCATTTATAGCCTCAGGACCATTCTTTTAAAAACTACTGAGTGGATTTTTCCCTTCCAAAGTTGGGTCGCATGCTATTTGAGCAGTACTATAAATAACAGACCTTGAAGGGGTTGCTGAAATTTGAACCTGTGTTCATCAGTGGGAAGGCTTTCCTGGTAGCTCAGCTGGTGAAGAATTCGCCTGCCACACAGGTGACCCCAGTTGGATTCCTGGATTGAGAAGATCCCCTGGAGAAGGGATAGGCTACTCACTCTAGTATTCTTGGGTTTCCCTGGTGGCTCAGATGGTAAAGAATCCTCCTGCAATGCAGGAGACCTGGGTTTGATCCCTGGTTTGGAAAAATCCCCTGGAGAAGGGAATGGCTAACTACTCCAGTATTCTTGCCTATAGAATTCCATGGACAGAGGAGCCTGGCAGGTTATAGTACATGGGATCGCAAAGAGTTGGACATGACTGAGCGATTAACACTTTTACTACCTTTTCATTTTCCACTCATACATGAACACCATCTGATGTCAAATATTTAAAATATTGATTGACTGTGGTGAAGTCCTATACAGAAGACTGTTATTAAGAATAGACTAGGAATAATAGTGAAGGGGTCTCTCTCATCCAGCACATTCCTCTGTCTTTATTACTTATACAGCTTGTCTACCATGTTTCAGAAGTTTTTCAACTAGTCCTTTTTTTTTAATAAAGAAAATACAAATTCTGGTATTAACAATCTCCATTGTGAGGACATTCTTTTTTATACTTTTCCCATTGCAAATCAAAGTTCTAACTTTGCCCACTGTATTTCCTCTGTCTTCAGAGAAGCCGAACATTTGATCAATTCTATTTGAATGGCTAACTCTCCAGAATGCTTTAAATATTGAATTCTGTCTCCTCCCCCACCATGAGACCTTTTTCCAGTCCATGAACTGTTTTTATTGTTTTTATTTGAGTCCTTCTCCAGTTGTCCAGGTTTCTGGATCCATTCGTACATAATTTAGTACTTAAACACCATGGACTAATACTTAAGGACAATGATTTTTTTTCCTCTGAGAAACTGCTGCCTTATGCTGACTTATGGTTCAGAAAAAGAAATAGTTCTTCCGGATACATTAATCTCAAAATTCAAGATTATGATCATTATACTTTATAAAAATGAAAAGATACTCTTTGAGATTTGATTATTAAAATGATTTAAAAGTCAAGAAAATAAGAATTTAAAGGAGGCTTTTTAGAGAGGAAAGAATAGATTTCAGAGACACTTGGGTTTGGAATCTGAATTTTCTATATAGTCATGGGCTGTCAAGATAGCTAATCTCCTTTTGCCTCTATTTCTACCACTGTAAAATGATGCTGATAACACTCTTTGCAGAGGTGTGGGGACAATTAAATCAAAGGATCATACAAAGAGGCTCACACATAGTCAGTGGTTCAATGTTCACTGAGTGAGTATTATTATAAAAACATAATTCCCCCCAAAACAGAGAACAGTGTTTTGGGTTTCTTTGCCTGATTGCTTTTTTTTTTTTTTCCTTCTTGGAAATATGGAGCTAACCAATGGAAATTGTGAGAAAAATGGAATGCATCATTTTTAAAGATGAGAGGCCATGGACTAACTCAACGATGAAATGAATGACTTAACAATAGATGGAAGAAAAGCTTGCCAAGAACATCACAAGAAGAAAATTTAATTGGGAAAACATTATAGTTAGCATCTGGGTACCATTAGCTGCTTTATTCCATTTCAATACATGACTAATAATTTCACATGCTGCTAAACACATAAAATCATTAAAAAGGGTTTTCTCTTTGGTTTACTTCTTGAAAGCTAACTTTTAAAGATTTTGTGTTAGGTAAACAGTAAAAAAGTCACTTACCAAGGATTAATATAAAATGCCAAAAGATAATCAGTCCAAAGACATGAGGGTAGCAGGGTTAAGAAAGCAAATATACTCCTACGCCTGTGAGCGTTGATAGATAACAGATGTAAAGATGAAAAAGTGGCAAGAGTTAGTAATACAAACTGTGAACAGAGATCAGTAAATTACTGACTGGGATCAATTAAAATGACAAGCACCTTAATTACGGTTAAATATTATTCCATTCTCTGAAATTTAAACATGAGGGCTTAAATGCTATAATATTGCCCAAATCAGTTTTATTCACATGCGGCCTTATTGTAATCAGATATATTTCTTTCAACTTGGTTTGTGTCAATTAGCCTGCTATTAGGTGATTACATTTTGCATTCATTTAAATGAGGCTCTGAAATGCCTCATTAGTTACCTCCAGTCTTATTCTTGGATATTACCCTTGCAATGCTTAAGGCTATTTTAAGAAATCTATAACATCATTTGATAGCTAACAGCAGCTTGTGTAAGGAATACAAATGGTTAGTTTGAGTATACTGATTCTGGTAAACAAGCTTTCAGAACACATTCTTATAAAGATGCACTGCTAGGTATGGCTTTCTATATTATTTAAAATATAAATGATTATAATACACCATTCCTCAAAATAATCCTTAAAACAAGGGCATGGCATGACATCCACATACCATTCATCCAACATATGACTATGGAGCTCACTGACTGCCTAGTTTCTAATCTTATACTCCATGGAGTGGGAGCAAAATTACTTAGCTTCACGTTAATTCTAATGCAGACTGTTGATTTAAAAATGCCTGATTTGAATCAAATGTCAGCGATTTACAACCTAGTAAAATAAAACATGTATTAATGTAGATCTTAAAATATCCTTTGGTTGTATTTATAGTTATTCTGAGAATTCGGGAAAATGACTTTGTCAGTTTGTTACTTTAGTTATTATACATCTTCACTGAGATATGTATTCTCAGTTAGCCAGAAAACGTTAGCGTTGGTAACACTGTCTTTGGCCCAGAGCTGCACAACAATTTTTCTTAACTTTTATAGAAATGTCCTGAAATGAATTCTCTTTTGTTTCAGTTCTCCCACAGCTGATCTCTCATAAAGTTTGTAAATTGTGACCAGTTGTGTAGTTAGTAAATATATTGATCTGAGTCACAAGTACAATGTTATCAGTTTCTAGATGGGTCCCTCATCACTACTCTGTGAATGGGTCTTTTTTAAAGGTGAGACAGGCAAGCAATGGGATTGCCCAGGTGGTGCTAGTGGTAAAGAATCCACCTACCAACTAGGAGATGCAGGTTCGATCCCTGGGTTGGGGAAAACCCCTGGAGTAGGAAATGGCAACCCACTCCAGTACTCTTGCCTGGAAAATTCCATGGACAGAGAAGCCTAGCGGGCTACAGTTCATGGAGTTGCAAAGAGTCTGACACAAGTAAGTGACTGAGCATAGGCAAGAAATGAATATCAGTGAGTCAGTCTCTTAATCTTGGAGAGAGTGCTAACAATATTTGAACAAATCTAGAAATGTTTTCTAACTTTTTACTATCAAGAGTTTATGGGTTACTCTTGACAGTTGGATGAATCATATTTGAATAGCAAAATTTCATTCAGGGTGAAATTTTAAAATAGCACAGCATATTGTCTTATTAAAAATAATCCGATATCACCTAGATTTTCAGCTAAAGTGGTCTCAACTAGTTGCCCATTTAGCATTTACAGTTTAAATAAAGCACCCCCTTCATTAATTCTGAGAGTAAAATTTCTAGTATCACATACATACTTCTTTCAGATTAAATATTTTTAGGGGGTTAGGAAAATAGAAAAAAAAATCACCAAGGATTAATATGAAATGTATACCTTTAAGGGTATTTTGCATGGAGTTGCTTGTGAAAGAAACTAGAACATATAAGCAGTGCTGGCTTCATATTAAATGGTTACTTAATTGGCAATTTTATTGGGTATTCATTGCTGTACATAGGATTATTAATTCATATGGATTACTGTTAGGTATAATGTCAACTGATTTAACTTCATGACAATGCTTTCTTAGTTCTCAGAATACCTCCTCCCTCCAAGTCCTTAATACTCAAGCATATAGAAATAACGAGGCTACCTTTCTCAGGGAATCTTTCGTATTTATCTTCCTGTAAGCATAAGAATTGAGAGCCCCAAACTGTATACTTCTTGATTTTTCAACAGAAGTAGTGGCTCAGGCACTGAAGCCTGAGTTTTAAACAGAGATGCTGTTCTGTCTCTTGTCTACTTGCCTGGACTATCCTGTTCCATCTTCAGCCATACTTCCTCCATGACCCTCCTGCATTAACCCTTCATCAGCCCAGCTGCGGGCAACTCACACAACTGCTTCATTTCATTCCTTTGTGTAATGTATCAGTACAGAGCTGACCACCTCATTTTCTCTCCTTAGTTAAATTAAGCTTATATAAGCTAATGTACTCTGTGAAGAAGTCATCTTCAAGTTCACCATCACTGAAATTATGAAAGGGTAACCAGGCAAAACCATCTATTTCCAAATACAGCACAATCAAGTTTGGAGCACATATAGCATAGTCAAGCTACCTACAGACTTGTTCCAAAACAGTACTCACCAGTTGTATGGGAGCTTCCCATCCCGCTCCAAGGATGCAAAATTGACGAAAGTTCCTGCTCCACACTCCCTGTTGGAAAAGAACCACAAAATCAAGATCAGCGTTTGACAGAGCACGTTTTACTTTGATACAAAAGAGTCTTTATGTCAAGGTAAAAAGTTATCTTAAGGTAAAAAGCCTTGATGTCATCTCAGAGGATGAGATGGCTGGACAGCATCACTGATGCAATAAACATGAACTTGGGCAAACTCTGGGAGATGATGAGGGACAGGGAAGATTGGTGTGCTAGAGTCCACGGGGGCTCAGAGTGAGACACAGCTGGGTTCCTGAACAACAACAAAAAAGATTCTTTAATCATCAGGGCATTAACCATTTAAAAAGTCAATATAAGTTGCTTGCATTCTGCATTTGGATATGATGCAAAGTAGAAAGACAAAATCTTTCACGGGGGTGCACACACCCAAGTCAAGTTATTTGAAGCCGAACAGATTTGGTTCACAATCCTTACCAAAGTGCACTCGTGATCGTAACATTAACTGTTGAACGAACTATAGTAGGTAGAATACTTTCATTATTATTATTATTTTTTTTTTTTACAGAACCTTCACTAGTAAGGTATAGAAATGCTCTTAGATAGACTAAAGGTTTTCCATTTTTAACAACTATTCCTTGTTTTTATAGCATTTTGATTTCCTCTTTAATAGATGGTGGATCAAACTGAATTGTTTTCTCCCTCCAAAACTTTCCTCTTATGTTGTTATGCCCATGTTATTCATCACTTGAGATAAAAAAGTGATACATACTGAAATAGATTGGCTTATGTAGTCAGTAGAAAATATTGTTAAAGTTTTTTTTTTTTTTTTCCCGAAGTGGAGGGAAAAGGTAAACCTAATTCTCATGCTTTCTCCGCCTTTTGGTTAACAACATGTGGAAATAACATAGCTCACTGGGGTGCATACATTTCATTTTTTTCTCTCTATAAAATTGATGGGCTTATTCAGAATTGAAGCAGAGATTCTGACATTATTGGCACCATGTCATTACTTCAGTTATCTGTCTGTCCTCATTAGTGTTCTAAGAATAGCTTTCTTCCTTGAAAAACACACTAACATATTATTATGTCATGTGGTATATATTATAAATTGGATATCATCAATTAATTTTCCTATATCAATTTCCTGTATATGGGATTTCTTTTACTCTCTAACTCAAGGGTTCTTAATCTAGGGTCCAAGGATAGAATTTATAGCTCTATGAACATATGTGGGAAAAAAACCACATCTTTATTTTCACAACTTATAACTGAAATTTAGTAACTGCTCCAAGTATTAAAGTATACAACAAGCCCCAATGACATCATTAGCAGTTATGAGATTTGGTAATAGGACTTTTGGTAAGGAGATTTGGTAAGAGGCCTTTTTCTACAATAGACCTGCTGCAGGTATTAAAATATTGTTCATCATCATCACTCTGATGAAATTTGAGAGTTCTTAGATTTCCTACTAAATATTGTTATCAACTGTGTTAATAAAGAAACATACAACTCATCTGTTTTCTGAACACTTTGATTACCACATTTTCATATAGTTATTTTCTTTTTTAATCCTATGTGTCTTATTTTATGCATTTAGTAGGAAAACACTATTCTTGGAAGAGATCAACAGGCTTCATCAGACTGCCAGAGAGAACCATGTACAAAAAATATCAAGACTCTCTGCTCTGATGACAAGCTGGCTGAAGTAGAATCATTCCTCCTAAATATTTGCCTGTATCCATCACAAAGGACGCTCCTGCAACAATACCCTCATAAATACCCCTACTCCCATTTCTACTTCTGTTACCAACCCCCCTCACTATTACTATTAACAGCTAACATTTATTGCTTGCTTCCTATGCCACTATGCTATTGTTGCAGTATTGTTCCTGCTGCTGCTGCTGCTAAGTCGCTTCAGTCGTGTCCGACTCTGTGTGACCCCATAGACGGCCTCCCACCAGGCTCCCCCGTCCCTGGGATTCTCCAGGCAAGAACACTGGAGTGGGTTGCCATTTCCTCCTCCAATGCATGAAAGTGAAAAGTGAAAGTGAAGTCGCTCAGTTGTGTCCGACTCCTAGCGACCCCATGGACTGCAGCCTACCAGGCTCCTCCGTCCATGGGATTTTCCAGGCAAGAGTACTGGAGTGGGGTGCCATTGCCTTCTCCCAGTATTGTTCCTAACTAATTTCTAATGCAGGACTGTTATCATCTCTTTTTGATATATGCTCTTTCCCTTGCTTCTAGGCTACCACACTCTCCTAATTTTTCTTCCACTCTACAGGATGCCTCTTGTCAGCTTTGTTTTTGCCGTTATCTTTCATCTTCTCCCTAAAAATCTTAGATTGTTCTGGTGCTTAATCCAGGGCCCTCTTTTCTAATTTACTCTTCATTCCTGGACTACCTCCAGTCTATAGCTTTAATACCATTTGTACGCTAAGAACTACCAAACAGAAAGTACTTGAGGATGCGCTCTGATAAGAAATGCATCCGTGGTCAAAGGAACAGGGAATCCACAAAACCGTAAATCAAAAGGCTTTCCTAACAGCAAGAAAAATGAAACTGCCTGCAAACCTGTGTAAAAGGAACAGAACTAACAGGGGGACTCAAAAGGACCCTTTCATAAACTCAGCAAATATTTTCTGATAAAACAGCTTCAACAGAACTAACGAGGAAAGGGATTTCTTTTCTTCCTTGTGGTCTCCATATGTATTAACTCCTTTCATTTATCATACTTAGTAGGGACAGATGTTTCTTTTACCCCAAAATATTTTCAAATGAAAGTGAAAATGTTAGTAGTTCAGTTGTGTCCGACCCTTTGTGATTCCACGGACTGTGGCCACGAGGCTCCTCTTTCCATGGAATTCTCCAGCCAAGAATACTGGACTGGGTTGCTGTTCCCTTCTTCAGGGGATCTTCCCCACCCAGAGATGAAATCTGTATCTGTCGCATTCCGGGCAGATTCTTTACCATCTGAGCCACCAGGGAAGCCCAAAATATGTTTGGAAGTATCCAAATACAGTGAATGGATCCCAATATATGGGCTACTTAAAATGATAAGGTTGACAGTAAGAGGTCTGACTTTGTGTAAACAAACCATCCTTTGCTTTACTATTTCAATGGTAATGTTTTCTAAAACAATATTGAAAAGTCTACTTAGAAAACAAAAAATAGAAATAGGCATTAAAAACTAAAAGTAAACTCACCCCTGTACAATTTAGGTGTGTAAATGCCATTGTTGTGTTGTTTATTCACTAAATTGTGTCTGATTCTTTTGTGACCCCATGGATTATAGTCTGCCAGGCTCCTCTGTCCATGGGATTTCCCAGGCAAGAAAACTGGAGTGGGCTGATATTTCCTTCTCCAGGGGAATCTTCCTGGCCCGGGGATCGAGCCTATGTCTCCTGCATTGGCAAGCATGTTCTTTACCACTGAGCCACCAGGGAAGCCTACATGTAAAAGCTACGCGTACATGGTAAATATGCTAATCACTCAATCGTGTCTAACTCTTTGGGACCCCATGAACTATAGCTCATCATGCTCCTCTGTCCATACAATTCTCCAGACAAGAATACTGAAGTAGGTTGCCATTCTCTTCTCCAGAGGATAAGCACAACCCAGGGATCAAACTCAGGTCTCCTGCATTGCAAGCAGATTCTTCACCTTTGGAGCCACCAGGAAGTCCACACGATAGATAAAAATATTCTAAAGCCTGTGGGTAAAAGTTGAGCAAAATGCAACTTACCTTGCCATCTGCAGATGCTTTCTCCTAAGAATAATAAGGGTAACAAGCAGCAGTCCAATTAACAGTGTGCTGAGGATGGCCAGCACGGAGATGACCACCACGTTGGGATTCATTTCTGTAACTAAAGATAAAAGCCATACATCTTCACTGGAGCTTCCATGACGTGGAAACTAACAGCACCATTCATCATATCTCATCTAATTTAAAGACTAACACACTTATGACCATAGCAACAACAGCAACAATGACATTTCTCCGAGTCAGTGATGGCTTCTTGCTGGTCAACTCTTACGTGGTAGAATAGATTGGCAAACAGTGTTTGGGTGGGTAGAAGAACTGAGTCCACTTCAAAGGCCCACGTTCAGGACATTCTTATTAAAGGAAACCGTGAAATGTATATAATGCCTGTGCCATGATTTAAGCTCATTTGAAAACAAAAATGCTAGAAGTCATTATCATGTATCATCACTGTTCAACATTTTCAAAAGCTTAGAGAGAGGCAGGCTCTTATTTTATGTCCATGGCTTTCAAGTCAGAAAGCACAACTGTGTATTCCCCTCACAGAATAACGTATATGAAAAAGGCATTAGCACCCTGCCATCTGCTGCAGCACTTAACGCATCACTAGCAGCAGGCTTTCTGATGATCTGTAACCATATGTTTAGGGGTTTTTCTATCTGCATAACTCAAGAGATTAAACTTATTAATACATTTAGGGCCTTTAAGAACAGGGGTTGTATCTCTTTCACACACTAGGTTTCCTATGATCCATCCTTTAGTGCACTTACACATTGCCTAATTTACATACTACCCGGAAGATCAGGATGTTAAAGGTGCGAATATACATCAAAGATTTTTGTAAAGCTCTTAAAAGCGGATCAGAGGAAAAGAGGAGACACTATTCTCGGCACTGATCATGACATCACAGTACTGGCCAACCCGCACAGTCCTTAAGGCTTTGGGCATTTGCCACTTCCCATGTGGGCCAGCTTGACTCCACTGTACAGACAGAAGTATTAGAACAGAAAGAATGTTAGACTCATAGAAGAGATTGTTCAAGTTCGCTTGACTACTACCTTCCATTTGGGGAAGCTCTGATGCAGTCTCTCCTGGCCTACTTTTCCTCACTTGCAAATACATTTAATAATATCACCTGTTTTACTGGGTTGCTGTACAGATGACAAGGAATCATGAACATTAAAGTATTTTTAGAAAATGGAAAGGGTGTTGAAATGCGAGACCATTAGTATGCTTTTCAGGTCTATTTTTGCTCTTCTGAAAAAGCAGAAACTAAAAACAGGAAAAAAAAAGTTTCTTCTAGTGGTCACTGGATATAGTGGCTAAACATGATTAATGCTTACATACGTAAATGAAAGTGAACCCATTAGAAGTGTAATGTGATGGTAAGAGTAACTTTATTACAGGCAGCTTCAGGGAGGGTCTTAGATGACAGAATTAGACTCAAGCAGAGGAGTAAAACGAATAATATAACTCAGAAAAAGAATAAGGGAATAGCATTATACTGAGCCTTTCGTTAATTTCTAATTTCCCCAATTATGCATTCTACTTGACTAGAAATTTTTTAGTTTTGGTCCAGTAATTTAGGTTCACCTTTATTCGATCAGTGAAAGGGCAAGGTCAGGACTACAACAGATGCACCTGAGTTGTTTACAGTACTGTGGGTACCACTGAAGAGGGTGATGGGGATGATGAAGTTGATGATGAAAACAACTAGCATTTAGACAGCATGTACTAGAGCTTTAGGTACTTGATTTCTAAGCCTCAAAACATGTCAACAGGTACATATTATTACTCCAGCTTTACAGATGGAAAAACAAAGCTTCAGAATAGTAATTATCGTTCCCTAAATCACATAACTGGTAAGCACAATTTGGGGTTGGAATTAAAGTTTTCCTGAACTCAGAGCTTGAAACTTTTCAGTGAAATGTGAGTTTTCTTTTTAAAAAAGACGAATTATTTATATTTAAAAGGAAAATTTAAGGCAAATCAGGAAAGATATAATTTCCGAAGATACCAGATTCCACTGGTGCCTGTACTTACCCATTGTCGAGATTGCTATGAATGTCGGGACGCTGGGGCTGTCATGGCTAAAGCTGGTGACACTACAGTTGTAGGCGGTGGCAGGAAGGAGGCTGGAGATGGTCACGACATGAGATGAAACAGAAATTGGTTCCTGGAGGTGCAGAAAATAAGATAAATGTTATGTTTTATTCATCTAGTTTGGCTTTTAAATTACTTTTCGTAATTGAGTAGGTAACGTGTGGACAGAGTAGAAAAACTGAAAAAACAAAAAAAAGAACCAATGAAAACTGTTTCCTTCTTCCTGTGCTTCCCATTTACCAATTACCTTCCATGGAAGCAGCCACGGTTGTAGTTTTTTTTTTTTTTTCCTTTCCATCTGTGTTTTATGGATGTATAAACATATAAGAATATAGCGATAACATGGTTTGTGTACCATTCTACTTATTTTTATCTTGGTTATCAGTATACTTTGGCACTCTTTCCATACCAGTACAGATAAAGCTATTTCACTTTAAGGGCTGCACACAAATCCATTGAAAGGACATACTTTATCTAGCCAGTCCTCTATTAATAAATGTTTAAGTGATCTCTGATTTTTTGTTGTTATCAACAATTCAACAGTTTCACAATTAATGGGAACATATGCATATGTACACACACTCATTTTATATATGTATGTATATATATATATGTGTATATATAGAAGGGCTTCCCTGGTGGCTCAGTGGTAAAGAATCCACCTGCCAAGCAGGAGACGCGGGTTAGATCCCTGTGTTTGGAACATCCTCCAGAGAAGGAAATGGCAACCCACTCCAATGGTCTTGCCTGGGAAGTCCCATGGACAGAGGAGTCTGATGGGCTATATAGTCCATGGGGTTGCAAAAGAGTGATTTAGTGACTAAACAACAACAATATATACATATATACATTCATACACAAAACCTGTGAATATATTTGTGTGTATGTATGTATATGAATATTCATACATATACAAACACTCATATTCTTAGAAGTTGAACTGCTGGGTCAAAAGTTATATCTTTTTAATTTGAAAGATATAGACAAATTATCTTCCATAGACATTTTCCAAGGGACCCACCTATTGTCAGAGCATGGCAATACCCATTTCCCTACATTTGTTTTTACACAACAAATTGTATACAATTTGCAAACTTTTTGAACTTTTCCCATCTTATTCGTGGAAACTGTCCCTCACTATAGTTTTATTTTGCATTTCTTTCACAGTGAGTGAGCTTGATCATCTTTTTATATGTTTAAGAGCCTTCTATGTTTATTTTCTATGAAATAGTTGCTTTGGGTTGCTGATCTTTATCTTTTTTATTTGTAGTAGATCTTTGAATATTGGGCTTCCCTTGTGGCTCAGCTGGTAAAGAATCTGACTGCAATGCGGGAGACCTGGGTTCGATCCCTGGGTTGGGAAGATCCCCTGGAGAAGGGAAAGCCTACCCACTCCAGTATTCTGGCCTGGAGAATTCCAAGGACTGTATAGTCCATGGGGAAGAGTTGGACACGACTGAGTGACTTTCACTTTTGTATATTAAGAACACTACCCCTTTTGTCTACATTCTCTGCTTTTAAATAGCATCCACCAAAGGCATAAAGACACTGTGTTCTCCAAAATGTTTAATGTTAACTTATTCTTGAGTAAAAGTTGTTAATTTGGTGGGCCAATGGCCATCCATTGACAAGTACAACTATACAATATAAACCAGCATAACATCCTTTTTCAAAACAAGGGTCAGAAATGCCTCTACCTAAAGAGACGAGAGCCATCAGCAAGGAGTTCACACTCTCACTTCTTTCACTATCCTATAAAAGAATGCTTCCGAGAAAAGATTTTTGCTAACAGGCCTCAGTTGTATAAAGTAGCTGCCTGATCATCATTTTCTTAAAGGAAGACATTACTGTAGTTGCAGAGAATTCAATTCATTACTGGCAGAGCAGCTTTTTTCTAAAAGGATTCTTGGGATCCAAAGGATCCAGCTGTTCAGTACAAATCAAAAAGAGATAGTCTGGTTTGTAGACCAGACTATCAAAAGGGGAGAGAAATCAAAGCAAATTATGTTTAACACTCAGTATAAAAAGATTCATACTGCTAGAAATCCTTTTTTCTTTTCAATCTCATAAGCTGCATTATTTAAAAAGCATCAATTATTTATGTTCATAGTATTCATCTTTGCACTGTATTTTGTGACATGCCTCAAAAATTTGTCCTTTTTCTTCCATGTCTGACTATAAAATAGTTTTGTCTTGTGGTTTTGTTACCCCAAGGCTCATCTGTCTCCTTCCATTCAATTTAACCTGGTGGATAACTCAGTATTCATCTTATCTGTTATTTGTGACCCTAAAGCTTTAACACTCACCTATCTCAGCCTTCATTTTTTCCCAAATAAAATTATCCTCCTTACTAATGTCTTTTAAATTCTCTTAGTAATATGGGTCTCACTTCTGGCACTTACACTTCATTTTAATTATTTCCACTCTAGAGTAATATCCAGAATTAAATGAAAAAATAATTGACGGTATTGATTATACCAGGCTTCCTGGGTAGGTCAGCTGGTAAAAAAATTGCCTGCAGTGCAGGAGACCTCGATTCAATTCCTAGGCTGGGAAGTTCCTCTGGAGAAGGAATAGGTTACCCACTCCAGTGTTCTTGGGCTTCCCTGGTGGTCAGATGGTAAAGAATCTGCCTGTAATGCAGAAGACCTGGGTTCAATCCCTGGGTCAGGAAGATTCCCTGGAGGAGGGCATGACAACCCACTCCAGTCTTCTTGCCTGGTGAATCCCCAGGGACAGAGGAGCCTGAGGGCTACAGTCCATGAGGTCACAAGGAGTCGGACATGACTGAGCGACTAAGCACAGCAAAGCACCCTGATTATACCAGGGCTTCCCTGGTGGCTCAGTGGTAAAGAACCTGCCTGCCAGTGTAGGAGACTCAGGTGCTATCCCTGGATCAGGAAGATCCCCTGGAGAAGGGCTTGGCAACCCACTCCACTATTCTTGCCTGGGAAATCCCATGGACAGAGGAGACTAGTGGGCTACAGTGGGGTCGTAAAAGAGTCAGATACAACTTAGTGACTAAACAACAATAGTGATTCTAACATTTGTGTCCCATACAACGTCTGCAACATAAAGGCCCATTAGTTCGTATTTGTTAAATTATATTTTATATGGCAGTGTATTTTTATACCTTACCTCAATTTAATGGCCAACAGACAACCGCCTCAATTTAATTCTCCAGCATGACCCAGAGTGGATAAAAACTGGAGACAGAAGACTGATACAAAGATGAAAATAAACTTTGTGATTTGGCAAGTTAGTTTTAACATATTTGGGGCCCATTCTAAGAATAATTTTAAATTTCTATCACTGGAACACAAAACCACACATGCAGAGTTTTCCTTTTATATCATTCAAAGAAAGATTTTTCACTTTGCTCAGATAATGAGCCTTAATTAAAATTAACTCAGAAAAGGAAAATCCAAACATACGGTACCTGGAGTTTTGCTTCCTGACTGGAGCCAACTTGCTGGCAGAAGACTTCGAAGAAATCAGCTACTCCCTCTTCCACCCACAGCAAAGTCACCGAGGTCTGGGTTTTATTCACCGCAAAGAGGGACTTTGGAGGAGCTGGTTCTGAGCAAAGATAAGTTTTAAAACATTAATTTCATCTAACATATCCTTCCTTCATTAATCAGAAGGATAAAATAGGTGGAAAAAAATCCAAACACAGATGGTTAAAAGCACCCTACAGATTTTCTATTGCTTTGTGAAATATGTCCTTTCAACAAGACTGTCGTCTAACTTGGAAGGCAAAATTTTTTGCCTTTTTATCCTCTTTCATTTTATACTTCTCTTTTTGGGACACTTCTGTTTTTTACTTCAGCTTTATTATAGGCATAATCTATTAATAGTCTTTGCTGCAACTACAATGGAATTAGCACTGCCCATAGGTACAGAACTTCCTGGGTGAGAATTCAGTACTGAAAAGACAGAAAAATGAAAGTGATGTTCTCCCTTCTCATGGAGAGATCCAGTCTGGTGTCGAGGCCAAAAACCTGCCTTCCTTTCTCGAGAGATCATTTGAAATCATTTAGTCAGAGGAATAGCTTCTTGAAAATTTAGACAAAATTAAGACACTAAAGCTAAAGAGATAACACAATTTTTTAAAGAAAAAGATTGATGAAAGAGGAGTTGATTATTGGTAAACTTTTAGAGGACTGATTTCTTTATCTTATTCTTTTAGGCAATCTTTTTAAAATTTATTTATTTTTAATTGGAGGATAATTGCTTTACAATGTTGTGTTGGTTTCTGCCATATATCAACATGAATCAGCCATAGGTATACATGTGTTCCTTCCCTCTTCAACCTCCTTTCCACCTCCCACCCCATCCCATCCCTCTGGGTTATCACAGAGCACAGGGTTGAGCTCCCTGTATTAAACAGCAACTTCCCATTAGCTATTTATTTTACATATGGTAATATGTATATTTCAGTGCTATTCTCTCAATTTTTCCCTAATAGCCCCGTTGGTAAAGAATCCTCCTGCAATACGGGGACCCTGGTTCGATTCCTGGGTCAGAAAGATCCCCTGGAGAAAGGAAAGGCTACCCAATCCAGTATTCTGTCTTGGAGAATTCCATGGACTGTATATATAGTCCAAGAGTAGGACATGACTGAGCGACTTTCACTTCATCACTTCCTGTTCCCGCTGTGTCTGTAAGTCTGTTTTCTATAGACATTTAATCATTTTATAGAAATGATTTCATTTGTTTATTTAGGCTGTGCTGGGTCTTCATTGTGGTGCATGGAGAGTGCCTGGCCTTCACTAGTTTGGTACATGGGCCTAGTTGCCTCATGGCATGTGGAATCCTCCCAGACCAGGGATCGAATCTGTGTCCCCTGCACTGGCAGGCAGACTCTCAACCACCGAACCATCATGGAATTCAGTTCAGTTCAGTTCGTCACTCAGTCATGTACAACTCTTTGTGACCCCATGAACCACAGCACCCCAGGCCTCTCTGTCCATCACCAACTCTCAGAGTCCACCCAAACCCATGTCCATTGAGTCAGTGATGCCATCCAACCATCTCATCCTCTGCCGTCCCCTTCTCCTCCTGCCCTCAATCTTTCCCAACATCAGAGTCTTTTCAAATGACTCAGCTCTTCAAATCAGGTGGCCTAAGTATTAGAGTTTCAGCTTCAACATTAGTCCTTCCAATGAACACCTAGGACTGATCTCCTTTAGGATGGATTGATTGGATTTCCTTGCAGTCCAAGGGACTCTCAAGAGTTTTCTCCAACACTGCAGTTCAAAAGCATCAATTCTTTGGCACTCGGCTTTCTTCACAGTCCAACTCTCACATCCATACATGGAAAAACCATAGCCTTGACTAGACGGACCTTTGTTGACAAAGTAATGTCTCTGCCTTTTAATATGCTGTCTAGGTTGGTCATAACTTTCCTTCCAAGGAGTAAGCATCTTTTAATTTCATGGCTGCAATCACCATCTGCAGTGATTTCGGAGCCCCCCAAAATAAAGTCAGCCACTGTTTCCACTGTTTCCCCATCTATTTGCCATGAAGTGATGGGACCTGATGCCATGATCTTAGTTTTCTAATGTTGAGCTTAAAGCCAACTTTTTCACTCTCCTCTTTCACTTTGATCAAGAGGCTCTTTATTTCCTCTTCACTTTCTGCCATAAGGGTGGTATCATCTGCATATCTGAGGTTATAGATATATCTCCCGGCAATCTTGGTTCCAGCTTGTGCTTCTTCCAGCCCAGAGTTTCTCATGGTGTACTCTGCATATAAGTTAAATAAGCAGGGTGACCATACACAGCCTTGAAGTACTCCTTTTCCTATTTGGAACCAGTCTGTTGTTCCATGTCCAGTTCTAACTGTTGCTTCCTGACCTGCATACAGGTTTCTCAAGAGGCAGATCAGGTGATCTGGTATGCCCATCTCTTTCAGAATTTTCCACAGTTTATTGTGATCCACACAGTCAAAGGCTTTGGCATAGTCAATAAAGCAGAAATAGATGTTTTTTATGGAATCCCTGGACATTTAATCTTGATCAATGTATTAATCCACTAGTTAAGCAAACCATTCTGCTTGTGCCCTTTCATATACATTTCCAGTACTGAGGCCCTGGGCTTGCTGTCCGTCAGTTCTGGGTGTTGGTCTGCCATCTTGTTCGCCCACTGCTGAACCTCTCCTGGTCCCCTGCCTATGCCCCTCTTCTCTGAGCCCTTCTCTCAAGTTCCTCCAATACATAGAATGCTCTGCCTGCATCCAAGTTCTTAAGCCAGGGTCCCTCTTACCTGCGTGTGTCTAGCCATCAGGTTCACGTAGTGGCATACTCGGCCCATTAGCATGACAGGCATGACAGGCAACTACTGCACTGTTTACTTGTCACTTGGATTTCTTTTCATTCTCGGTCCCACCCTCCCAAGTCTGTTCTAAGGCTCCTGGCATTTAGTGGGGCTTGAAAAAGCCCTAGAGGGCAGTTTACTCTGAGAAATGATATGTCTTTGTGGGGGAAGGTCTGGACCTTCTTTCTGGAATATCATCATCATGACCAGAACCAAGAAGTTTGTCAGAATCCTCCTTGCTGTGACCTACCGCAGTAGAGTAAGTTTGTGTCCAACTGTAAAAGAAGCATTTTTCCTTTCCAGAGGCAACCTGACAAGGCTGGGCAGAAGAGTTGAAGGAATAAAGTGATGAGTTGGTCTTGGGCAAGTATAATTCACAATAGATGTCAGAACCCCTTTCTCATTTGCTATAAATTATTTACTCCTCTAAACATTGTACCGTCTCACTTCCCCTCTGATGAAGACTGTTGATGAAACACAGAGGTTTACTTCCACTTCTTAGGTCCTTCATAGTCGTCACTGCTATTTGGATTATGAGCCAGAGACCAAATCCTCCAATGATTCTGACTCCTGTAGAACCTGAATGGTTGGAAGCAAGTGTGACGTTGTCTGAGGCAGAAACGGGTGATTCGTTAGGCTGAGCCTGGGTTATGCCTCTTTAAAAGATGCACACTACAGAATTGCTCCTCAGAGTGAGTTTCTTAGACAGTAATTAGAACACCTAGAACATCTCTACATTTTTTTCCTATTGGGTTGATAAATTCAGTTCAGCTATCTGGTATGAATCAGCCCCTGTGGCCTAATGGATAAGGCACTGGCCCCTTAAGTCAGGGACTGTGGGTTTGAGTCCCACCTGGGGAAGAAGGAGTTGTATTTTGGGCTTCCCTAATAGCTCAGTTGGTAAAGAATCTGCCTGCAATGCAGGAGACCCCAGTTTGATTTCTGGGTCAGGAAGATCCCCTGGAGAAGGGACAGGCTACCCACTCCAGTATTCTTGGGCTTCCCTTGTATCATCTGATATGAACATTATCCAGATCTTGATCTCCAAATCTGATTGATTTTCCATGTGTGTTTACTCAGGTATCTCACTATTAACACCAAACTCCATAAGGTTAAAATGGAACATGGAGTCCCTGCCTTTCCACAAATCAATTCTGCATTCCACCTCTCCCTGATACTTTCATGAACAACATTTCAATTGTCTAAGCTGACAGTTTTGAGGCTCTCCTCTTCCTTTTTTGCACTACCTTTTAAAACTTCCTTTCATCTCTTCCTTTTGTTTATTTCTTTTATTATATTGCACACCCAGGCTTTTGCCATCACACTTAGCAATCATTACAACAGCCCTTTACTCCTTTTCCCTGTCTCTTACTTGATTCTTTGTTTTGTCAATGATGGTTTAAATTGTTTAAAAACACCACTTATGTGAATAACGAAAAATAAATAAATAAAAACACCACTTTGCTCCTGTTAGATTCTATCTGTACAATGATTTACTGTGATCAATTTCTAATGTGTCAAATCCAAATACAGTCAAGTCCCCTACATATGAATCTTCAGGCTGCAAACTTTCAAAGATGCGAATGCATTCACATGTTCAATTATGTTGTTAGTGCATATGTCTGGCAATACATTGTCACGTGTGTGCTTCCTCTACAAGTGGCTGTGTTTTTGTGTACCTAACTGTAGAGTACTGTATAGAGTACAGCGGTATAGGATCTTTATAGATAGAATTGAATCCAGCAAGGAACCAGAACCTGGGCCATCAAAAACAGGTGTGAGTGAAATTTCAACTTGCCCTCTGTCTCCTGTTGCTGACGATCCTTCAGCTCCACCATCTCCCATCTCCCACCTCCTCTCCTTCTCCAGCCAGTAACTCTTCCTGCCTGTATTATCAACCTATCACAATACAGTACTGTATAGCTGAATGTGTTAGTTGGGTACCTAGGCCACCTTTGTTGAACTTATAAACACGCTCTTGGAATGGAACTCATAGTATGTAGGGAGTTTACCGTATGCTAAGTGTTAAGGATCCTACATACTTTGGCCACCTGCTACCCGTCACCACCATCTTTCCTGCACAGACATGCTGTCCTCATAAAGCCAGTCTTCTTGCTGACCATTACACAGGCATTACTCTTTCTCAACTCATGTATTTCTCAACCCTCAGTGTGTTCTTTCTGCTCTTCTGATCACCTTAAAGAAAAAGCCTTACCTTCTCCTTCAAAGCTTATCTGATGACTGTCTCTTGAGGCTCTGTCCCTTCTCTGACCTTCTCTCACCCTTAACTATTTCTTATGTGATCTGTGTGAGTGAAGTCCTGATTCCACTGGGTCCTTTAAGAACTGCGGTCATGTGCAATAAATTATTTTGTCTTCATTTTGATCTAGCCATGCGTAGGGATGCAATAAATCTTACCTGTTGACAGAATTAAAACCTAAGTCAAGATTCATTAACCAGAGGTGTTAGGATTTAAGCATCAAGTAAGATCAGACACGTCGGCATTGAATTTTGACATTCTCTGCCTTTGTATGGTGATTATATTTGTAAAAAGTCATCAGCTCTCAGGGGCAGAGTGAAAGACTTGTGAATTAGAAGTATTTTCAGTGACCGAAGAAATAAGACTTAGATACTGGAATACATGTTTCCTCTGGTCTGGCTGAGAATGTGGATGCAGGTGATGAGTGTATCCTTAGGAAAATATCCAAAGGATCTGGAACCTCTAACAGCCAAGTAACATTTTTTTTTTTTCCTTCCTCAGGTGGTATATGAGGCAATAGATCATTCCAAAATCACTGTTCCCATTATTTCTGCATCTTTTTCTGAAAGACATCATGCATTCTATAGGTCAATGAGAAATATTCACAAGAAACCTGCTTGAAAATACTTATGATCTCTGTGGTAGGGATATTTTCCTAGATAAACTGGGGAGAAATTCCACCCTGCTATTCTGAAGAAAATAAAGAAAGTTATCATAATATTTCATAAGTGGAGGTGTAAGGAGTGACTTCTAATTAAATTTCACTACTCAGGACGACATCTGCTCCAGCGAAAGTGAAAGTCACTCAGTTGTGTCTGACTCTTTGTGACCCCATGGACTATACAGTCCACAGAATTCTTCAGGCCAGAATACTGGAGTAGGTGGCTATTTCTTTCTCCAGGTAGCCATTCCCTTCTCCAGGGGATCTTCCCAACCCAGGGATAGAACCCAAGGCTCCTGCATTGCAGGTGGATTCTTTACCAGCTGAGCCACAAGGGAAGCCTCATTTGCCCCAGGGGATGTATTAAAATTTTAGGACTGTATTGGGCTATATAGTAACTGCTAGCCACATGTGGCTACTGAATGCTTGACATCCGGTTAATCTAAATTGAGAGATGCTATAAAAGTAAAATACAGACTGGACGTCAAAGACTTTATTTTAGTATGAAGCAAGAACAACAATATCTCATTAATAGTTCTTTATACTGACTACATATTGGAATGAAACTATTTTGGATTTACTGGTTAAGTAAAGTATATTAAACTCAACTTCAGCTATTTCTTTCTACTGTTTTGTAGTGTGGCTCCTAGAAATTTAAAATTACATAAGTGGCTCTCACCATATTTGAATTGGATAATGCTGGGTTAGAACATTCCTTCCTGTTTGGTAGAGAAGTTTGCAAATTCTTGGCAGAAACTGGTCAGAGGGTCCCCCTGCTGCTGTGTCTCTTTTCATGAGAAGGCAAGGTCAGCTCAGCCCAATAGCCTAGGATGGCTGAGAACAGTAGTCTTGAACTTTTTGGCCACTAATGATCGGTTTCGTGGAAGACAAGTTTTCCCTGATCTGGGGCAAGGGTGGGGTGGGAGATGGTTTTGGAGTGGTTCAAGTACATTGCATTTATTGTGCACTTTATTTTTGTTATTATGATGGTGGTTTAGTCCCTAAGTTGTGTCCAAGTCTTGCAACCCAGTGGACTGTAGCTCTCCAGGCTCCTCTGTCCATGGAATTTCCCAGGAGAGAATACTGGATTGGGTTGCCATTTCCTCCTTGGGAGATCTTCTTGACACAGGGATTGAAACCACGTCTACTGCATTGGCAGGCAAATTCTTTACCGTTGAGCCACCAGGGAAGCCTCTCTATTATTATTACATTGTGATATATAATGAAATAATTATACAACTCACCATAATGTAGTATCTGCGGGAGCCCTGAGCTGGTTTTCCTGCAACTATGGAGGGCACAACCTGGATACTCTGCACGCACAGTTCACTAGGGTTTGGACATACAGCCTCTAGAACTTTGAGAAAATGTATTTCTTTTGTTTAAGCCACACAGTCTGTGGTATTTTGTTTTGGCAGCCCCAAAATTTGCTAATATTTTGTATTAGCAAACTAATACAGTCTCTTACTGCTCAAAATATCCAATTCAGTCTAGTTAACAAAGGGGAGAGATATGAAGATTTTGTTAATGTTATGAAGAGTAAATGAGCTTTAATTTAATGTATACAAGACACTGTATATAACAAATAGTCATGGACATACTAGTTACGGAACATCTTCTGGTTATCATTTTCTATCTAAATGATATTTTAAATTTTTTTCAAAATTCCTCTTCTCCATATGTCTGATGTCTTTTGGTTTAAAATAATTTCAAAATCCATGACATTTGATTTGCAAACCTATGGACACAGGGAAAAGAGACAGACATGCTATTTTTACAAAATGGGATGTAGATACACAGCTGTTTGTTTTTAATTTTTGGCCACACTCTGTGGCATGTGGGATCTTAGTTCCCCAACCAGGGATCGAAACTGCACCCTCTGCATTGGGAGCGCAGAGTCTCAACCACTGGACAGGCAAGGAAGGCCCACAGCGTTGTTTGTTTTTAAATACTCTCAGCATTGCAAGTGTATACTGGACTGCTTTGTCCTCTCTTTCCTTCTCATCTCTCCCCTTCAATGCCACTCCTGTTTGAGTTGGGAATCCACCTAATTTTATAGGAAATGAAGTACCAGGCACAGAACATGGGCTGAATGGAGAGCCATGATGCTATCCCTCCCATTTAATGTAGGATTGGTTATGAGAGGTTCACGATACTGGATCTCTGGGGAGTGAAGTGACCTCTAGTGAAGTATGAGCAAGTATTTGATTCTCATTCTTTGCTCCAGCACAAATCTCTTTCTTTCCTCGGGAATTCCAAAGGGAGTCAGGTATAACATTCAGCCTTGGATCAGAATGGAAGATATTTATTGCCTAAAATCCGTCTTTCTCTGACAGTTATTATATTGTTTCTTCGTTTAATGTGACCCATTTGTTTAGCTGCTGATTGAATTATGTTAATGAGGCTAAGATGCTATCCATGAAAGCCAACTGGTTTTATTCTGGTTGTGTTTTACACCTTTAAAATTAGTGAGTCGTTTTACAAATGTGTGACATTGAAGATATGGAGAATTCAATAGAAAAACATTGTAAAAAATGACTGACATGGCAAAATCTATTTTCAGTCCTCAGCCTGACTGACAGTAAATTGCTACCATCCTCTTCACACAAAAGCTGGTCTTTAACATTTATAGTATAGTAAGTCTTTGAAATCTATTTTTATTTTCCTCAACTCAAGTCTTCTACCGTAAGCAGTGTAAACCGTAGAACTTGGCCAAAGAAAACATCTGTGACTTAAGCGGTTAAAGCTGCATAAGTTACATTCAACTTGGTTGAAAACAACATCTGCAGAAGAGAGAACTCTTTGAAAGGAAAAAAAAAAAAAAAAAACCCTAAGGGTGAGTTAAGATTGATATGCCATGAAATTAAATAGAGGAAAATGCTTATTAAAGAAGACACTTTTGTTAGATCTGACATTTCTCAGGCCTATTCTCTTATTGACTTCAGATTTCTTTTCCTACATAAACTTCATAAGTAATTAGAACATTACAGTAACACTGGAGAATATATAATAATTCGGGCAAATGTTTAGCATTAAATTATATTAGGCCCATTTTATGTACAGAACATAGACTTTTCTCAGGAATCCCTTCATTTCCATTGTTGTTGTTCGGTTGCTAAGTCCTGTCCGACTCTTTTGCAACCCTATGGACTGTAGCCCACCAGGCTTCTCTGTCCAAGAGATTTTCCAGGCAAGAATCCTGGAGTGGGTTGTCATTTCCTTCTCCAGGGGATCTTTCTGATCCAGGGATTGAACCTCTGTCTCCTGCATTGGCAGGTGGATTTGCTGCCACCAAGCCACCAGGGAAGTCCTGTTGTTTCCATTACATTTTAAATAAATTCTTGATGGCTAAATGATGGCAAGAGTAAAATCCTTTTCTATGAATCATTGGGTAAGTTTATGGTAGTACAGCTCAAGTAGCTTCTATAGATTTATAGCATTTTTCAGAGAAATCTCTCTTTGAACTTTACTTAGTTTAAAACAAAAGATCTTACTTCCTCCTTTGTTGGTTCCAGGAATATGTGTTTTTGCTTGGCATTTTTTTTTTAAGTTAGAACTTACATATTGCACAATTCCCAGAAAAAAGTCACTACTCTTACTGTGTCATCTGCCTCATTGCCTTTACTCTGAACTCAGTTATGAACTAAATCCTAAAACTGAAAGGAACATTAAAGATCGCTTAGTCCAGAACCTCATTCTGTAGAAAAGGAGGCTGAAATTCAAAGGGCCTGAGTCATCTTTCTAAGATGACACAATTTGACTGTGAAGGCAAATACTCCCAGTTAAGGGTCTCCCTTCTGCACCCGATTTCCTTCCTAAACATATGAACATTTTCCATTAACTTCCATATAACTGGGGATGATGAAACTTCCAGATGATGAAACTTCTGGAAACTTCCTTTGTCCAGAAGACCAACTTTTCCAGAGCAGGAACTTGATTGTGTATTTAATCTGTGCCAGACATCACAATAGCTGCCCCATCAGTCCAGCATCCAGATTCTTGCAATATATTGAAGAGAAACAAGCAAAATATGCAAGTCACTTTACAGTGGGGAGGACAAATGCTTTTAAGAATTGCTGAAAGTGTGACAGGGCTGTGGACAGCTGGCAAATTTCAGCGTTACTCAGAAAACCACCGTGATGAGAAATGGGGGAGACGTATGTTGAGGACAGGTATCGATTTGTCTTGCACCCAGGAATGGAGCCATGCAACAGTGATATGCATGGCAGCCTAATCAATGCAAGTGGGTTTCCTCTGAAACCAAAGGAAATTTCATGTGTTTATAAGAGGTCAAACAGATGAAAACTGTTACAAGCTTCCTCCATTAATTCCATTTACTCACACACCCCCATAATGCCCATGTACTCTGTCATTTGTTACCTTACTACAGAGCCACCCAGCCTAAGGCCACCCCCTCCACTGGTCCAAAATCCTTTGGCCCAATTAAAGACACCACCCCAACAAATCTCACCTCTAACTATCCTGCATCATCATTTCCCCTGCTCTGTTGAATCATTCTGATTAGCTCAAAGACAAGGTTTTTCAATCCACTTAAAGGGAAGGAAAAATAAAACAAAAACCAGCTAAACAATTACAACTGGATCCTTTTATCATTAGCTAGCTACTGCCCATTTTCTCGGCTTCGCAGGTGACAATAAGAAACCTGTGCACCACAGCAAAGAGTAGCCCCTGCTCTTTGCAACTAGAGAAAGCCCTCACGCAGCAACTCAGACCCAGAGCAGCCAGAGATAAAACATGAAAGACAAAAACCCTGCATGATTTGCTCCCTTGCTACCCTTCTTCCCTCTTCTTGTTCGTTCCATTTCAGCCATACTGCCTTCCTGACTTTTCCTTGAACTTGCTGGGCACATTGCTGATTTTTTTTTTTTTACACAAATGTTCGTAGCAGCTTTATTTGTAATAGTCCCAAAATAGAAACAATCCAGATGGCTTTCAATGGATAAATGATTAAGTAAGCTATGGTATAGCCACATTATGGACTGCTACACAGCACTAAAAAAGGAATGACAATTGATACATGCAACAATTTGGATGAATCTTGTGCCAGAAAATCATGCCAAGCGAACAAAAAATTCCTGATAAGTTACATATTGTATAATTCCACTTATATAGTATTCTTTTTCTTTTAAAAAATTAATTTATTTTAACTGGAGGATAATTACTTTACACTATTGTGATGGATTTTGCATTACATCAACATGAATCAGCTATGGGTGCACATGTATCCTCCCATCCTGAGCCACCCTCTTACCTCCCTCCCTACATTGCTGCTTCTTATAATTTCTCCCAGTTACCTGCCCAGCTCCCTCCCGCAGCTGCCTCAGGATCTGTCTGAAATAGCATCTTCACTGTAAAGCTTACTCTATCTCCATTTCTGCAAAAAATGCATCCCCCCAGCTGCCCAGAACTTTCCTTTCCTTTCTCATTTGCTGATTCATTTTTCTCCACAAAACTCATCACCACTTGACATCCTTATGCTTATTTGATCATTTCTTTTTCTCCATGAGAATGAGGGTAGACATTTTTGTCAACTTCGTTCATTTCTGCATCATCAGCACCTGGATTAGTGTGTAGCACACAATAAATGTTAAGTACAGATTTGTTGATAGAATAAATTAATTTTTTAAAAGTAGAGTACCTTAGTTATTTTATTAGCTGCTAATTGACTGGTGGTGTATATATATATGTTCTACTCGATAAACTTTGTGCCAGCCACCACAGTCATACGATTACCCCAAATTAATAGAATAACTACCTAAAGTGTTGCTCAGTTGTGTCTGACTCTTTATGACCCGATGAACTGTAGTCCACCAGGCTTCTCTGTCCAGGGGATTTCCCAGGCAAGAAAACTGGAATAGGTTGTCATTTCCTTCTCCAGGGGATCGTCCTGACTTGGGGATTGAACCCAGGTCTCCTTCATTGCCAGCAGATTCTTTTCCTTCTGAGCCACCAGGGAAACCGAAATACAAATACCTGTCTCTATGTATATACATAAATAATATGCATACTTTCTTTCCTTTCTCACTTTCTTCTTCCCTTCAATCCATTCATTCGTCCATTTTCCTGTCCCCTCTCTGTGCTACATTGACACAGATGTATTCATCCTATTATTGAACTCATTTCTGCTTATTTGTTTTGGTGGGGGATAACAAGTTAGTCCGGAGAAGGCAATGGCACCCCACTCCAGTACTCTTGCCTGGAAAATCCCATAGATGGAGGAGCCTTGTAGGCTGCAGTCCATGGGGTCGCTAGAGTCGGACACGACTGAGCGACTTCACTTTCACTTTTCACTTTCATGCCTTGGAGAAGGAAATGGCAACCCACTCCAGTGTTCTTGCCTGGAGAATCCCAGGGACGGGGGAGCCTGGTGGGCTGCCATCTATGGGGTCGCACAGAGTCGGACACGACTGAAGCGACTTAGCAGCAGCAGCAGCAGCAGCAGCAACAAGTTAGTCACTCATTGGAAGAGGATTCACAGAAAGGAATGGGTGGCCCGGGAGTGGTACTTCAGACATCAGTTGGCTGTGACTCACAACACTTCACTCACTTCTTACCAAAAATAAGAACTGCCTATACCTAAGTAACTATTTTCAAAATTGTAAACTCAGTGACTTCAACACAAGAATTAAACACATTTTCTCAACTAAGAATGAGACTCAGAAGGCCAGCACCTTGCAATGGCTGGGCTCTTATAAAGTCAGAAATTACATTTCATCAAAATGGATATAATTATTTGTAATCTACTGAAATTTGATGTGTGTGTGAGAGAGAGAGAAAGTTAGGAGAAGTGAGAAGATTCAAATATCCCTTCCAATTCCTAATATTTGTGTCCATAGTCAAATTATGTTTTAAAGATTTCTAATCTATATAAAAACTTTCATGACTGAGACTTAGGAAATCAAGTCAATTTCACAATGCTCAAATTCCCAAACAGGAACAGAAAGCCACAGGAATGGGTGTGAGGCTCTTCCCTGCTCTGTTAAATGTGTTCATAGAAACATGAAGTTTTAGAAAAAATCCACCCCCAATCCAGGAAAAGGCAAGAAACAGATTAAAAAGGTTAAACAGATTAAAAAGTACTATTTCTAGATCCAGGCTCAACAGTGTGTAATGTGGGTCAGATTTCTCTAGATTTCAGCTTGCCCAAGGGAGGACATGACACTAAATTGTTTCCAAATCTCTTCCAGAGCTAAAGTTATCTGAGTGCTTACCTTGAACCTGTCTGAACACGTCTGCGGTCAGGATAAAACAGACCTCTTACAATGTTGGTGTACATACAGTTTTTTTCCTTTCTCTGACTTTATTGCCTCTTTCTTCCATGTTTCTCTTGCTGTCTCCTCTTTCTCTGCTCAATCACTAAATACTGGAGTAGCTCTTCTTGCCTAGACCAGAGCTCTTTTTCTCTATTTTTAATTAGTATCTAATTATTCAGTCACTCCCAGATTTATATTCCCAGCCTAGAATTCTCCCCTGACCTCCAGACACATATATCAATGGGCTTCCCTGGTGATTCAGATGGTAAAGAATTTGCAGTGTAGGAGACCCAGGTTCGAGCCTTGGGTCGGAAAGATCTCCTGGAGAAGGAAATGGCCACCCACTCCAGTATTCTTGCCTGGAGAACTCCATGGACAGAGGAACCTGGCAAGCTACAGTCCAGGGGGTCTTAAAGAGTCAGACACAACTGAGTGACTAACACTAACTACATATCAATAGTCTCTTTACTCGACAACTGCTTTTTTTTTTTTTAAATGTCTGAGGAAGAATCCTTGACTCTCAACTTGTGCCCAGGTAACTCCTCTTCTAGTTTTTCTAGTCCTTTCAATCTCAATAAATTGCCCGACCCCCACCCTAGTTGCTCAAGGGCAAAGTCTAGGAGCTGTTCTTTCTCTTTCTCTCATTTCTTGTTTTCACCCCATCAAAAGTTCTGTGGCCACAACCTCCAAAACAGCTCCAGAATTCTGCCCACTTCTCTCCATCTCCCTTCCTACCATTTTGGTCAAAGTCACCATCATTTCCCATGGCACTTATTTGAATTAGAATGCTGTTTTTAAGGTTAGTGATGACTAACCCCTTAACTGGTTCCCTACCTTTATTTTTGACCTCCAAATCCTTTTCCCTGAGCAACCAGAAGGATTGTTTTAAATATAAGTCAGATTATTTGTTTAATTCTCTAAATGACTTCACATATGCAACCTGAAAATAAAATCTCAACTCCAAGCCTTATAATCCTATATAATCTGAATTCTCCTGATTCATTCTGCCCAGGTGCTCTTGCCCAACCTTTTCATGGCTGGTCCTTTCTTGTTATTCAGATCTCTTCTCATTGCTTCTTCAGAGAAAGCTTTTACTGGAAAGCCATCTGCATTGTACTGCCCTATTTTAATGCTCTTTCCTGGTGGCTCATAAGGTAAAGAATCTGCCTGCAATGTGGGAGACCTGGATTTGATTGGGAAGATTGCTAGGAGGAGGGAATGGCAACCCACTCCAGTATTCTTGTCTAGAGAATCCCATGGACAGAGGGTCCTGGAGGGCCACAGTCCAGGGGGGTTGCAAAGAGTCGGACACAACTGAGCACACATACATAAGAAGTCTGGCATCTGAACAGTGTTTAGAAGTTTCTCAGCATATATTTGTTAAATAAATTAATGAATGGATATGCTATTACTGTTAGGGGAACCACTGACTGAGACCACCCACCCAGGCCAGGTACCATAGTAACCACTTGCATGAGTTATCTTACAACAGAAGGTCCTGGTAAGGGACATAGAACTAACAAGCTACCACCAACTGGAAGAATTCAGAAAATGTCAAAAGGAGAAATTTCAGTCCAAATGTCCCACCAATGTCCCAGAATCCTTCTTGCTGGAATTCATCTTGATTGAGCAATGTGTGTGCCATTAGGAAGAATCCTGAGTCAGACTGATTGCCCAGAGAAACTAATCCCATCACCATCAAACCCTAGACTGTGAGCCACATGGCAGAGAAGTTCTCCTGGTTTCCCTTACTCTATTGCTAACCACCTGGGCACCATTTCCCAATAAAATCTCTTGCTTTGTCAGTATGTGTGTCTCCTCAGACAATTCATTTCCAAGTGTTAAACAAAAGCCCACTCTTGGGCCTACTCTCAGGTCCCTCTTCCTGCAACATTACCATTGATCTATTTTATGAATCTCATTCTTATTTTTTTTTTCATTCTTATTTCTTTCCCTGACTGCTTCCTTCCTTCTTTTCTTTTTTTTTCAATTGGAAAACTGATTGTCTGATGTAAACTTACAAATCCTCCTAACGTTTCAACCAGAGCTCCAGGTGGATTCACCAAGACTAGAATTTATGACTGGTTGCTGGTTGAAGCCATGATTGCATGCAGACCAATGAGTACTTGTAAAATGACAAGTCTTAATTCAGATTTGATTGAAATTTGCATTGACTACCAAAGGGAACTGCCATCATTTATCACTGTAGTACCATGAAACTCTTGGCAATCTAAAATTCTTAATGGGATGACTGGCTCAAAGCCTTGTAAACAGCACCGTTAGCAGTACTGTCTTCTCCTGGATGTCCATTGATGACATAATAATCGGATAATTTTGGTAGTATACCATCCTGGATTAATTTATATTGTTCTGGATTCACTGATAGAATGGTTTCTTTCCTCAGATGGCAAGAATGAATGTTTTGTGAAAAAAACTTGCAATTCAGTTATTACTAAAGCAAAATATTTCACTTCTCTGAAAGATGGAACTTGTTTTGGCTAAATATTAACAATAATAATAATTTCAACTTTGAAGTCTGTAGTTTCATTTCCATTCAACAAATACCTATTAAGTATCTACAGCAGAGAAGGCATTGTGTTGTAGAAAATTAAAATAGCTTATAAAACACAATAATATGATTAGAGAATGGAAAACAGACCTTTAGACAAATGGATAAAAAGTATGTTATTTTGTTTCCAGAAAAAAAAAGGCTGAGGACAGATATATTATATAAAGATTGTCTTGCTTTCAGAGAGGAACAAGACTGAGGGAATATTCTGTCTGATATTAATATACCAACATGGAAAAGCTGATTGATTCTAAGGGTAATGTTTCACTAGAAATAATTGCTGTGGTAACTTGCTTCCCTACTTGAAACATTCAAAGGAACTTCCTAAATTGGTATAGGCAATCCTGCTCATTAATGGAGAAATATGGAAGCTCAAAACCCAATGGCAAGTTTGGGAAACAAAGTCAGTTTCTTACTCCCACTCCTATTTGTGTGAGTGTAATTGTTCCAGTTTATGACTTTAACCCATATTCCTGAGACTTCATAGATCATTCATAATGTCACGTAAAAATGACAGCAAAGCAATAGGCCACTGAAGGCTACTTTGGTAAGACCACCCTTCAACTTTCACTTTAAGGGAGCCAACATACCAAATGAATTGGAGAAAGCATCTAGAAACTTGGAAAGAGAAAGCCCTGGGGAACGCAGGCAGAGTCTTCAAGTAATTCCAGTTACCTGGAAGCAAATTTGAACTAACATTCATACAGAAGACAAAAGAGACACAGATGTAAAGAACAGACATTTGGACTCTGTGGGAGAAGGCAAGGGTGGGATGATTTGAGAGAATAGCACCGAAACATGTATATTACCATATGTGAAATAGATGACCAGTCCAAGTTCAATGCTTGAAGCAGGCATTCAGGGTCTGTGCACTGGGACAACCCAGAGGGATGGGATGGGGAGGGAGGTGGGAGTGGGGGTTGGGACGGGGGAACACATGTACACCCTTGGCTGATTCATGTCGATGTATGGCAAAAACCACCACAAAACTGTAAAGTAATTAGCCTCCAATTAGAATAAATAAATTAAATTTAAAAAATCAGAGATAATGGTTGGAATTGCTAAGCAGATTATTTTTTTCTTAATAAATAGATCATCTAGTATTGGAAACTGGTGATCTCCACATTCCTGAAATTCTAGTATAGACTGCTAGGGAGGAGTAGATTGTGGGCAGTGCAAGAAAGATTGAACTTAACTCATGAGTCTTGATGAGTCCTGGAGAAGGAAATGGCAACCCACTCCAGTACTCTTGTCTGGAAAAATCACATGGACGGAGAAGCCTGGTAGGCTACAACCCATGGGGTCGCAAAGAGTGAGCAAAGACTGAGCAAAGAGTGAGCAAAGAGTGAGTCGACTGAGCAACTTCACTTTCACTTTCATGAGTCTTGATAAGAGCAGCAGAGCCCCCTTAAGGGTGCTTGGAAATTTGCAGAAATGTTTTTAGCTGTCACAAAAGATCACAAAGTCACAAAGTCAATCAGACTTCTGTGGGCAGGGCTCAGAAGTTCTAGATGTCTTTCTATGATCAAGAAAGTTCCAAAGAGAAAAATTGTCCCATGTCCCACATTCCACATAAACTTCTAATTTTGTGACCAGAATAAATTCATTATAAATATAGTTACAAGTACTTAATCACACAATTAATATTGGAAAAAATTATCATTCTAAATAAAGTAAGTCAGGAAGAGAAAGACAAACCATATGATATCACTTATAGGTGGAACTGAATTTACAAATGCTATAAATGAACTTATTTGAAAAACAGAAACATACTCATGGTTTTAGAAAACAAAGCTATAGTTACTGAAAAGAAAATGTGGGGAAGGGGAGGGATAAGTTAGGAGCTTGGAATTAACAAACACACTCTGCTATATATAAGATAAATAACCAACAAGGACCTACTGTATAGCACAGAAAAGTCTACTCAATATTCTTAATAAACTATATGGGTAAAGAATCTGAAAAAGAATGGATACATGTATATGTCTACCTGAATCCCTTAGCAGGACACCTGAAACTAACACAATGTTGTTAATCAACTGTACTTCAATACATTTTTAAAAGTGATACTGAAAAACTACTCAATAGTTTACTGCCCATATTGTCTATTTAGTACATCATGCATTTTCAATTATCTATTTAATTCTAAATGTTTTCAGTGCAAGAGTTTAGTTTTTATCACGGCAAATAGGAGACAAAAAAGATTTAAAACTTAATGTCTTGTGCATTGAATTATAGAGAAAATGCAAATAGTGGATAATCTGAGAAAATATTGTGTTTTGTTTTGTCTCAGATTTTCCAAGAGTCTAAAGCATCACTGACAGCACTACTGATCCTGGTATTTAAGCTGCTACTGAATCACCCTGGTTCATCTTCACTTAAGCAGTATGTAGAACATATTAGAGAGATTTGAGATTTTTATGGACAGACTCCGACACAGAGTACAAGCTGGCAGACATTGGAAATGATGATGTCAGTAAGTTACACTAAGTGTTTTGAAAACATTTTTATTGCCACTCTATATGTAAATTCATTTTTTATTGAATTATAACTGATACACAATATTGCATTAGTTTCAGGTGTACAATGTAATTATTCAATATTTTTATTGATCACAAAATGATCTCATGACATCTAGTCACGTATAGACTTTATTTTCAATGATTAAAACGATGAGGTCTCTGCTGTAAAAATTGGGTATTGATGTGCATTTATTGTGGGGTTATCATCCTTAAACTGACACTGCCCAAGAAGTCTACCACCCAGCTTTTTGCCAATATGTTCTCTTTTGCCAATTATAGGATATCATCTCTGAGGTCCCTTTAAGTACCAGAAACTAAATATTTTAACACATGGTATTGTTGAGTGTAGAAGATGGGTTTTGCATTACATAGTGTCACTTCCCAGTTGCTTTTCATAATATAATTATTTTAACACCATGCAATAAGTTCCAGCTCATTTGTAAGAATATATTTTCCTCATTTTCTCTTACAGCTCATCATTTTTCTTAGCATGTTATCCTCATTCTAACCAACATTATCTTCCACTTTCTTTCATCATAAGCAAATATATCTACTCTTTTAATATTTCTCCTAACTCTAGTTTTTATTCTAGGGCCCAGCTACACTTAAGTTTGACAGTTATTTATTTTTAATTAATAGTAATAAATGAGTTAATATGAATTTGTTCATTCCTTTATTTTTATCCTTCTTGTATGGAAGAACTACAGTTCTTGTTACTTCTTACAAACTCATATTTATTCATTTTCATTGTAGGTAGTCATCAAGTAGTCCCATTACGACTTTTAGAAGAGTTAAAAGCTGTACCTGAACACATACATAGGGAATCCCTGTTATTTTTTTAATATAAATTATTGTCCTATTATCTTGATTTTATCTTAGAGTTAGGATGCTACATCAAATTTGAAAAATCAATATGTGGATTATTTTATGTATGAAATTCAGCTTTATTTATGTAAAAGGGAAATTGTATCTGATAGGGTTGAGAATATCGCACTAGATAATAGCTAAGGTCCTTCCATCTCTAAAATCCTAAGACTCTGTGATTCTTCTAATCTTATTATGAACAATGAACTCCCTTTTCCCAACACAGTAGACACTGTCCTCACAGAAACATATGTTGAATGTACTTTTTTTGATAGTGTAAAGTCTTTTTTGCACTTATAAAAGACACTGAACCAGTTTTTTCCATTTCTTTGAGTTGAGAAGACCATGCTAAACCAAGAGATACAAACACTAGTCCTCCAGCATGATTACTTGCACACACACACCTGTGTTCTCTTCTTACCTAGCTTGACAAGACGGAGCATGGAGGTGTTACTTCCTCTCTCTGTGCAAGCAGTTACAGAGAGATTGTAGATATCTCCAGGAGGCAAGCTGAGAACTGCAGTCATGACATTGCGCGTTACCTGCAAGATCACCAAAATCAAGCTGTAGGGCTATCACAGGCATCCCATCTCTGTTCTGTGCTGCAGTCTACAGCTGATTAAACCTTATGGATATGTTATTTCCTCTGAAAATGATACAAATTCCTCAACTGAGCCAAATACAAGGTAGCTCTAAATAAGCACAACACAGATCAGAACATTTTTTGTGATTAATTCCTTTGTTTGGAGTAGGTATTACTATGATTTTTTTTGTCCCTCTTGCATTCACAGCAAATTTTAGAAAAAGCAATTACTGGGTTGCAAAAATAGGAACATTGCTCAGCCCAAGCTGAGAAGCTCAGAGGAAACTTAGCTATATCCACAGACACCTGGCTTCTTAACTAAAGACTACATTTCCCAGTTTCTAATATTGATAGTGGGGACCATGTGACCCAATTCCAATCAATGGATTGTTAGAGGAAGTCCCATGGTCAACTTAGAGTTTTGTTCACACCTTTTAAGTGCTGGGCCTCCACATCCTCTCTTTTTCCCTTCCCACAGGCTGGAATGTGGCTGTAAAGGTGAGTGGAGTTAACCTATGCAGGTGATGACTATACGCAGTGGCAGATGGAGCAGCAAAATAGAACAAATCTGGACTCTTGAATAATCTCTCATGGCAGAGGTACCCTTTTAGTCCTGGGCACCTTGAGAGAGATATAGATGTTGATATTTTTTAAACCACAATCTTAAAAAATTTTTAATTTCAATTGTTTAGTTGGTACCCTAACTAGTACAATGTCAAAAGCTTAATAAACCAGGAGAGAAATCAGTACTTCCAAAGTCTCCAAATATTGAGGGTGTTAGGGACATATGGAGAAAAAAGTGAAAATACTGTGATTTTCTTGAAAATGTTTGGTATTATGAAGAAAAAGCTCAAATCGTAACTTTAAATATAGGTGAAATCAATTACAACAACTACAACTATTAAAAATTAAAAGGTAAGCTCTGTGAAAGAAGGAGTTCAATTTTGTTCACTATCCTATCTCCAGAGAGGCTTCTCAGGTGGTGCTAGTGGTTAAAAAAACAAAACCTGCCTGCCAATACAGGAGACTCAAGAGAGTGGATTCTAAGATCCCCTAGAGGAGGAGATGGCAACCCATTCCAGTATTCTTGCCTGGAAAATTCCAAGGACAGAGGAGCCTGGCGGGCTTCGGTCTTTGGGGTTGCAAGAATTAGACACAACTGAGCATGCACATGAGCACGCGTGCGCCCACACGCACGCATGCACACACACACACACACACAATCTCCAAAACCAAAAACAGTGCTAATTGGCATGCAAACACTTGTTTAATGTCTCAGTAAATGTTTGCTTCATGATTTTCAATAGTATATGCAAATAAATGTCAGGTGCCCAATACTGGGACTCAAAGAAACATACACTCTTTTTAATTTTCTTCTTTCCTTCTGCAACAACCATCCAGTGGAGCATTCTAGAATGGGAGAGGTCTGTGGTGTCATCCCCGTAGGTCCAACTGATGTACAACAGACTGTTGAAATATTCCACAGACGTGATTTCCGGAGCAACTGGGGCTACAATGGAGGAAAGAAACACACTTTAATTTAGTAGACTACTAGTAATTAAAGAACTTATCAATAGAACATGAAATCCCATACAGAGCTTGTGCTTAGTCACTCAGTCGTGTCCAACTCTATGTGACTCTATGGACTGCAGCCTGCCAGGCTCCTCCATCTATGGGGATTCTCCAGGCAATAATACTGAAGTGGCTTGCCATGCCCTTCTCCAGGGGATCTTCTTAAAGGGATCCCCAGACGGATCAAATCCAGGTCTCCCACGTTACAGGCAGATTCTTTACCATCTAAGCCACCAGGGAAACCAAACTCTATACAGAGTTTAAAGAATTAAAGTTCACACCTCATGATGGACTTCCCAAGTGGCACTAGTGGTAAAGAACCCGCCTGGCAATTCAGGAGACATAAGAGATGGGAGTTTCATTCCTGGGGCAGGAATGAAATACTGGCCCACTCCAGTATTCTTGCCTGGAGAATACCATAGACAAAGGAACTAGGAGGGCTACAGTCCATAGCATTGCAAAGAGTTAGAACACAACTGAAGTGGCTTAGCATGCATGCACAACAGCACGCATGATAGTCCTAGGGACTCGTGGACATGTCTGTAATATAGTGAAGTTGGATGGTATGAGGTGGGCAGTTGTTCTGTGGGATGTTACCTTGCGTGGCTCAGACCCAGGACAGTCAGACTCAACTATGCCTGAGGAGAGCACGCCTTTTTACAAAAATTTCAGTTATAAGATTACTAAAACATTAACTAGTTTGGGTCAATTGTTCGGTTAATTTGTTGCTGCATCAATAAATTAATATTATTAGGCACTGGTGAACTTATTTTCCAAGCAGTACTGAAAACTCTGGGGTCCTGTAAAAATAAATCTTTTTTATTGTGGCAGCAAAAAAGGTTACAGGATAGACAGTAGAATCAGTGAGTAAAGGGACAGAAAAATAAATAATATGTCCATAGGATAACGAGACAATGGCATTGACTGTGTAGCCCAGAGCTTTGTGGAAAGTAGGGCTCTAAATAAAGTTGCTGAAGCAAGTATTAAAGAAAGGAAGGAAGGGATTTTGAAAATCATGCTTCAAAGCTAAATTCTAACACCAAGTTTATTAATTTATTGTATAATCTTACACATTTAAATTTTTAAGAATCCCAGTAGGGGACAAGAGTTCATCACAAGCTTTGTAATACATAAGTTCTGAAAGCATACTTTAATTATTTTTAAGAGTAACTGATAATTCTGAAGATTTCAGCAAACACATACACAGTTGAATTTAAATTCCATGTGATCTTGAATACAGCCAAGCAAGTTTTCTTTGCAAGATTCAGCCCCAAATCAACTAATGGTTGGAGGAGAATTTCTACACATTAAAAAAGACTTATTTTGGGGCTTCCCTGGTGGCTCAGTGATAAAGAATCCACCTGCCAATGCAGGAAAAATGAGTTTGATCCCTGGTCCAGGAAGATCCCACATGTTTGGGAGCAACTAAGCCCAAATGCCATGACTACTAAGCCCATGTACCTAGAACATGTGATCCACAAGAGAGACCACTGCAATAAGAAGCCCACACGCTGCAATGAAGAGTAGCCCCACTCACTGCAACTAAGAAAGCCTGCGTGCAGCAACAGAGACCCAGGACAGCCAAAAATAAATAAAATAATAAATCGTAATTGAGAAAAAAGACATTTTTTTCAACATGCCCTAATACATATAATGAATATTCATATATTTTCAGAAATAATTGTTTACTGAAGAGATTTCAACAGAGTAAAAAATACATTTCTGTTTCATACTGTGTATGAATAGCATTTCTATATGTTTGACAATGAAAATTTTAAATTGTCAACAATATCTATAACAAGTAGCACAAACCCATATCATAATGCAGAAAATTCTAAGAAGGCATAATAACCCTGGCTTAACATATTTCTACATACTTCATTATTTACAAGTACCTATGCTTAATGCTTCTTCAAAGGGTATATTCTCATGTTCTAATTTGAGTGAAGACATGACACATATTTAAAATGATAGGGAGTTTGGGATGGACATGTACACACTGCTATATTTAAAATAGATAACCAACAAGGACCTGCTGTACAGCACATGGAACTCTGCTTATGTGGCAGCCTGGAAAGGAGGGGAGTTTGGGTGGAGAATGGATATATGTACAAGTATGGCTGAGTTCCTTTGCTGTTCACTTGAGACTATCACATTGTTAACTGGCTATACCCCAGTACAAAATAAAGAGTTAAAAAAATTAAATTACAAAGCCAGACATATACGTCTCCCCATCACAAGTACCAAGTCTTCAGATCATTCTCCTTGATGTTGTTGCTTTCAAATCCGGTGTGTTGCTGAAAGACCACCAGAGGTCACTATTTGTTTATTGAACATTACTTGGTACACTAGTGTGATTACGAACTTGACTTGCAGACAAGTTGCCTGCCAGATGGTAGACTTGAGGGCCTAAAAATCAGACCTTATTCCAATATTTTATTCCTATTTTCTCTTATACTACACAATTCGTCAATTTGGATTACGATTAAAAAGCATATGAAAGTGAAGTATCAGATCTTCACTTGCTTTAAAATTGAAATGAGGGAAGAAAGCTCCCTTTGCCCCTAAAAAGGCTAAATTTTCAAATAGTTTTAGATATAGTTATAAAAATAAAGCTCAGGTACCATATATGTTTTAATAACAATTTAGATTACATGATTTAATTCTCACAACTACCCTGTGAGGTATTATTATGCCCATTTAAAAATTATTTGCTTATTTATTTGACTACCTTGGGTCTCATTTGCAGCATGTGGGATCTTCGATGTTCATTGCAGCATGCAGGATCTTTAGTTGGGGCATGTGGGATCTAGTTCCTTGACCAGGGATGCAACCTGAATTCCCTGCATTGGGAGCAAAGGAGTCTTGGCCACTGGACCACCAAAGAAGTCCCTATGCCCATTTTATAGATATGGAAACTGAGGCCATCTGTGTCAATATGCTTAGGTAAGACTGTGGACTGCCAGTGTCAGCAGGACTTAGTAGTTGATCTCAGGAAAAAATCAGCAATTCCCAAAGATCAATTCATTGGAGACAACAGACTGCTCACCCAGGCAAGTAGCTTGCTTACTAACCAAAGTTTATGAATGCACACTTGCTTTGTCCACCTAAACTGTTATCTCATGATTTCTGCCTATTCCCAGGTGGTTCCAGCTTTGAAAGGCACACCTAAAGCACTTGGGTCCAGAACTCCAAATCCTATTAATACTTCATTTCTGATGTCACCCCTGGGAGACACCACAGAGCCTCTGTCCAGGTAGTTTCCGGACACTGCAGTGAGTTCTAAGACAGTTAATTTTGCCCAATTAGCCACCTGTTAGGCAATATTTTCAGTCTTACTGGTGAGAAAATAGAAATTCAGGATCCTTAAGTTAATTTGCTCAAAGTTCTGTAGCTGGAAATTAGCAAGGTCAGATCTGCTCAATAAGTGATCAGATGTGAAGTCTGGGCTTTTTCTAGACAGCTTCTCCTTCTGACAAGGAAACAGCATTCTCAGACCACTCATCTCAATCAAGTTAAGTGTATGAATTACTTACACAGTGAAGTTTAATTATAATTAAATATGTGATTATTAATGCAGTCAAAAAGCCTAACACAGGGCTTGTCAAATAATTGGCATTTTCTCTTTTTATGGTGGCCTTTCACTCTCCTACTCTAATATTACCATTAACATCTGGAACAAAGGAAGTACCAGAAACTGGCCAGTAAAGAAAAGCTGTGAACTATGTAAGTTAACTGTATAAGAATCCACAAGATTACTATCTTTCCATTGTTTTTTAATTGATACATCTTAAGCCTATAAAACTAGCTGCCCGGTGAGAGAAATATTTTGACAGTTATTCTTCATCTAAGCAATATTTTTCTTTTCTCAGTATAACTCTAATGACAGCTTTGCAGTCCCATCAAAAGTTCTTGAACAATCTTAGTTCAGACAATGAGGGTTACTGTTCTTGGTTGAATTTCTTCTTAATTGCTACCTCTGCCCACCTCTGCTGTCTCTGACATATGATATGGAACTTTTAATACATAATTTAAGGTTCTGAGGATCCATCACTAATAGTATTGTAAGTACTTTAAGTCTGGGCCATGTATTTTGCTAAATAGCTTATTTAATTGGGGCCTAATAATAGATAATAGTAACAGATAATAGATACTATTATTATCCTTATTTTACAACTGAAAAAACCTGAGACTTAGAAGAATTGCTGGAGTTTACAGGTAGAGGCAGCAAAGTTGTGACTCACACCCAAGTCTACAAGTCTGCAAGCCTGTTTTAATTCCTGCCATGGACCATACTGCAGTCAGCCTGTGACTTTACAAATGGCTTAATTAATAAGGAAATGGTGGCACTCTAGCAAATACAATTATCAAATGGATAAAATCAATTCAGTGCGGTGTGAAGCTGAAAGCTCTGCCTGTTACATCTCGATTCTAATCAATTCCAAACAGTGGTGCATAAATCAAGGTCAGTGACTCAGGATAAAAAGAAATCAAGGACAGTAACTCAGAGAAAAATTGTATTTTAATTTTTAAAGGCTATCATTTAAACAAATCATGAACTTTCAGAATCAAGTATATCATCTTCCACGAAAGGAGAAGGAAATGGCACCCCACTCCAGTACTCTTGCCTGGAAAATCCCATGGACGGAGGAGCCTGGTGGGCTGCCCGTCTATGGGAGCCCACAGAATCGGACATGACTGAGCGACTTCCCTTTCACTTTTCCCTTTCATGCATTGGAGAAGGAAATGACAACCCACTCCAGTATTCTTGCCTGGAGAATCCCAGGGACAGAGGAGCCTGGTGGGCTGCCTTCTATGGGGTCGCACAGAGTCGGACACGACTGAAGCGACTTAGCAGCAGCAGAAGCAGCATCTTCCATGAAAGTGATGTTCAATCGGTCCTGGGTGAAGGACTGGCATTTTCTGGAGATGAGCCCCTTCAGAACTCCCTCAAAATAGGCATCTGTTCTCATGGGACCACTTCCCACACACTCACCTGTTATGAAGCTTATAGTGGAGCTGTCACAGCAGCTGAGTTCCGGGTCTCCCCACGTTACCATGGTAACTCGAAAGTTGTAGTACCATGCTGGCAACAGATTCGCAATCCTCTAAAAAAAGCAAGAAGAAAAAGGCCCAGAAGGAAAATCATATTTTTGGAATAGAGTTATATATTTCTCTTAGGCTATGAAAAAATGAGTAATTTTTAATTTCCTTTCTGTGCCTTTGGGAGGCCTCCCTGGTGGCTCAGTGGTAAAGAGTCCGCCTGTCAATGCAGGAAATGCGGCTTCAATCCCCGGGTTGGGAAGATCCTCTGGAGAAGGAAATGGCAACCCGCTCCAGTATTGCTGCCTGGGAAATCCATGGACAGAGGAAACTTACTGTCTACAGTTGATTTTGTACTTCTCAAATTTTCCATTAAAATATTCTTTTTGGAATTAAGTGAGATGTAAATAAAATGATACACATAAATTTAACACAATTTAAAAAATTATTTGAAGATATAGATAGTTTGAAAATGGGTTTTCATTTGCAGTTTCTTAAATTACACAAGTGAACTGGCACTTATTTGTAAGTGACTGGACGGACACATCTTCCTATTTCTAAAACATGATCTTTCACAATTCTACATTTTCTCATCTTGGACTGTTAGCATGTGTTCATACTGGGTGACAATCATGAGAGTTGTCAACTGAGTAGTGGACAGTTGTTTGCTTTCTGTGTGACCTGTAGATAACCTGTACTTCTAAAATTATTCCAGTCTCAGAAAGAGCAATCTTTACCTGCTCATTTGAAGAACATCGCTAATGGTCTGACATTGCAGGTATTTAACTGATTTGTTGATGTTAAGAATAGTCATCACTCAAGAAGTATCCACTCACTACTGAATAACTAAAGGAAAACATGTTTTCTGTTTTAGGAGCAGAAAGGAACAATAAGCATGTGATGTGCTTAGTTGCTCAGTCATGTCTGACTCTTTGTGACCCCATGGACTATATAGCCCACCAGGCTCCTCTGTCCAGGGGGATTCTCCAGGCAAAGAGTACTGGAGTGGGTTGCCATGCCCTCCTCCAGGGGATCTTCCCCACCCAGGGATCCAACACAGGTCTCCCACGTTGCAGGCAGATTCTTTACCAGCTGAGCCACCAAAGAAAAAGCATGTGACAGGTCTACTAAATTGAGGATTAGCAAATACACTCAATTAAGAGTGAAAGCCAGTTTCACACAGTTTTCTCTTTCTCTCAAAATACAAAAATAAAATTAAGAGCTAAAACGATCCCAAACTTGAAAGTAGCAAGTTACCTGCATGTGTTTACAAATGATCTAGTTTACAGACATAATAATTTTTTCAGACACAGTTAGTATGTGAATGCATGTTGACACAGGAAAATGTGACAACTGGTTAAGGAAAATTACCACTGAGGCAGTTAAGGAGACAGTCGCTGCTATTTCATAGTAGATTGTCCATTCTGATGTCATTGTTGTAGGGTTGAAATAAAACATTTCGACCACATATTTTCTGAACACTCCTAAGTAAGGCCTGGTCCAGCTCAAAACCACTGCTGTAGGACCCAGGGGATAGAGCATCAAGTCTTTTATTCCAGTTGGAACTAAGAAGAAGGGAGGGGAGTGAAAAAAGAAAGTCAAGAAGGAATGTTTAATATCTTAACAATGGCTTCACATCTCTACTTACTGACTGACTAGGTATTTCACTTTTTTGATGCAATCAGTGAAAACTAACCATATTTGCCTGAGATTTTCTTTTTCCTAAGTAATGAATGCTAAGGATGTCTTCCAGGTATACAGTTGTGGTCATTAATTACTCTGAAGGTTGAATATTGGGAGAACAAGTATGGACCTCCCATAACTGATGATAATGACTAGAACTTAGACATGGCACCCCTCCAAACAGTACTCTGATAAAGGTATTTTTCTTGTGGCTGGCAACTTACCAATAGCAAATGTCACAGGATCTGAAGGTGGTCCAATCAAAGGGCCTTTTCTTAGGTACATCACAACCTGGTACTGGGCACCAGGAACAAGATTTTCAATAATAGATTTGCTTGAGTTCACCTTTAAACCAAACACCCAATAAGATCTATTTAGAACTGGGTTTTCAGCGTGTGACTCAGAGGATAACATTGTATTCAGGGACACTGCAAACTCACAAATGCCTTTGAAATCCAGAAGCCTTTATTCATACTGAGGAAGGTCAAGTTTCAATATTAGGATGATTTATAGTTTATGAGAAGGCTGAAGGCAACCCAGAACATTCAAATTCTATGGCTGGCTTTAATAAACCTTGTGAACTGCTCTATACCCATCAATGTCAATTGTAATTATGTACACTAGAGACACATCAGCCTCTAACCAAAATCAAATCAGCAATAAAATAAGGATAGTCTGACATCCTAAATTGTAGTGTCAGCTGATTACATACAAAGATCAGTGCAGGAATGTCTTTTAGTCTCTCAACACTTAGAAGCATAAAATATCTAATTATAGTGATAGAAATGACCTCAGAGATTATCTAGTCCAAATCTCTCATTTAGTAGATCAAGAAGGTAAAGCTAGAGAATAGCCAAGGTCACATATTTGGATCAGTGTTGGTACTAGAAGCCTAGCATCGTGACCTCCACTTCATGATATGGGCAAAGCACCAAGACACAGCAGCAGGCACTTTACAAGGCTACTGTGACAACCTGCCAAGACTGAATCAGGAAGAATAACTGGAACAGACTGATCACTAGTAGTGAAACTGAATTTGTAATAAAAAAAAATCTCCCAGCAAGCAAAAGTCCAGTATTGGACAGTTTCACAGGGGAATTCTGCCAAATATATAAAGAAAAGTTAATACCTATCCTTCTCAAACTATTCCAAAAATTGAAGAAGATAGAACATTCTCAAATTCATTGTACAGGACTACCATTACCCTGATACCGAAACCAAGAGAGAAAATTACAGGCCAATATCTTTGATGACTATAGATGCAAAAATTCTCAACAAAATATTAGCAAACTGAATTCAACAATACATAAAATGCATCATTCACCATGATCAAGTGGGATTTATTCTAGTACTGTTTTATATCTTTAAAACACATTTTAAGTGGTAAAACTAATAGTGCTCATTGTTAAAACTGGTCACACTGTAGAAGAGCAAATTAGGTCAATTTGTAGCCTTTCTGGTCTCCTCTCACCACGTCCCACATTTTGGGGGCAGTCTTCTAGACCTTCTTTGATACATATATCCATAAACAATTAAGTATTGAGCCATACAGGTGTTATGCCATAAATATTGCTCCAAAGTTTTCCTTTAAACTTAACAACAATTGTAAACATGTGAACATACCTGCCAATGTAACCTTGCTTTCATTTAGAGTATCTCAAAAACACACAGAGGGTAGATTGTTTCAGGGTGATGGTAAAGTTTCTTTGGTTTGATAATATTTTAGGCAGTGGTTGATTCTAATTATTCAAATGACTTCCTGGAATTATAACCACTTAAATATGCTATCCTAATAAATTCATCCCAGGAAAATTACACTGCCTTAAAAAAAAATAAGAACCAAAAAAAAAAATATAAGAACCAATAATGTGTATATGTATCACACTACTAAAAAAGTGAGAGGAGGGCAAATGATATTGAACTTGACTTTAGTTACAAATTATTAATATAAATACTAATTTCCTCATATTTTTAAAATATTTACTGAGGCACCTACATCACTTCTATTCCTTCCTACCTTTTTCTTTATCCTGGACCTGCTAAGCGGTGGATTGGAGGTGGGCAGGGGAAATGTTCTTATACTAGTGTTAAGTCGCTTCAGTCATGTCTTACTCTTTTGCAACCCTATGACCATAGCCTGCCTGGCTCCTCTGTCCATGGGATTCTCCAGGCAAGAATAGTGGAATGGGTTGTCATTTCTTACTGCAGGGGATCTTCCCAACAAAGGGACTGAGCCTGCCTCTCTTACCTCTCCTTCATTGGCAGATGGGTTCTTTACCACTAGCACCACATGGAGAGCCCCAAGTAGTAATACTCTACTTACTAAATAACATGTTTCGTTCTCTAGAGGATTCCTCCACACTCCTTCTCCAATTTTCACCCCATGTTTGCATTCCAGTATTTCCTATCTCTTATTTCTGACTGGCTTTGTCTCCATTCCAAAGAATTCAATCCAGCCCAATGCATTTCCATGTAGGCCCTGGCCCTATCCTTTCTCAGCTAAAGAAATGGAGGAAAGATACACCATAGAGCATAGGAAATATAAACAAGGAGGTTAAAGTAGATGAGAGTTCTTTTAAGTCTGAAATGGTCTTCTCTCTTTCTTTGGATGAACCACATGGCTTCTGGGATTTTAGTTCCCCAACCAGGGATTGAAGCTGGGCCCTGGCAGTGGAAGCTTGGAGTTCTAACCACTGCACCACAAGGGAATTCCCCAGAAATGGTCTTATGTATATATTATGGAATCCTCTTTCCATGACATCTTTCTGTATACTTATTATAGTTACTCAGTTTCTATGGAGAATCTCTAGAACCTCTTCATCTTCTTCCCTTGACACAAAAAGTACAGTTAGGTCTGCATAATAATAAAAGTTAATTTCCAGCACACCTTACTATTGGTATGTTCCAAACATTGCATTAAGCATCAAGTCCTCTTATTTTTATTACAGCTCTATGAAGTAGGATATGCTTCTCCTTCTATTACAGATTCAGATGGTAAGACTTAGACAGAAAGAACTCAGAGCTGGTAGCTGCTAAAATCAGGTCTGAAACTCAATTCTGTTTGAGTCTAGAGTCTCTGCTTTTAGCCAACACTCTTGACTCCATCAGGATGAGTGGTGAGGATGACCTTCCCGTAGTGTATCATCTGTAATGCACAAGAAAAAGTTCTCTCCTAGAAGTCAAATCACTTGAGATGGGGTCTCAGCTCTGATACTAATCAGTTGTGTGACGGCAGGCAGGTCCCTTCAATATTCACCCTCTTAGCTCTATCATTTCCTCATTTGTAAAGCTAACAAACTGATTGACTGATTGGTCTTTCTTTCCAATTTAGTCACTTAGTTATTACACACTCCTGTAAACTGTCACCAAACACGTATGGACCAAGCAGACCACGTGTAAAAATAAATGTACGTTGGGACCTTCCTGGTGGTGCAGTGGTTAAGACTCCATGCTTCCACTGCTGCAGCACATGTTTGAGCCCTAGTTGGAGAACTAAATCCCACGTGCCATGTGTGAAGATAGAAATTTTAAAAATGGAAAAAAGAATGGACCTGGCCTTTAAAAGATATTAAATATACATCCATATATTACATGATGCTTCTTTATTGTGAAATTTGTAATTGTGTGTAAGTCTTTGGAGAGTCCTTTATATGACACTGAGCACTGGCTTTATTATGCTCACTGTATTGACGCAGGCTTATTAGTGAATAGAACTACAATGCTTGTTAACAGGGACATATTACAAAACTCTCTTTCTCATGAATATTCATGAGGGCTTCCCTGGTGGCTCAGATGGTAAAGAATCTGCCTGCAATGCAGGAGACTTGGGTTTGATCCCTGAATCAGGAAGATCTCGTGGAGAAGGGAGTGGCTACCTACTCCGGTATTCTTGCCTGGAGAATTCCTTGGACAGATGAGCCTTGTGGGCTACAGCCTGTGGGGTTTGCAAAAAGTCGGACATGACTGAATGAGTTTTACTTCACTTCACTTCAAGATATCTACATACAAGGCTAGACTCTAAGCTTCATGAAATCAAGGCTCAAATCAAATTTGTTCTTATTTCTAGCATCTCACACAGAACCTCCTAGAAAACAAATCAATGAAACTGTGGGGAGGAGCAGGGGAACTAGCACCGAATCTCATGGGTGATGGTAACTGATAAAGCAGTGATCCTGTGGTACAGGTGATGAGATGACGGTAGGGAAAAAGTAGGGAGAAGGAAAGTATGAGAGAATAAAACATTGTGGTTAATTATTCATCTGTGTTTGACTTTAGAATCACTCTTATTTTTGAGCTGCATTTTGAATGTTCGATTTAACATAATCACCATACCACTGAAAAGAGAACTGAAGAAATATAATTTATTTCCCTCTGGATAATGGTTGCTTTAAGAAATAACCTAAGACAGACCAGGGTTGGTGAGAGCATACTCTGGATTCCTCTCTAGGCCAATTTTTGAGATTTTTGAACTGATGTTTCCTTCTTTGAAAATATACGTGTGTGTGATGATGATGATGATGTAATGATGTAATACTACCACAATCCTCTTCTGGTAACTGAGGTAACACCTAGAACAGTGGTCCAGTTTCTGCCCTCTACTTTCCCTCCTTGCCTACAATCATCAACAGTTTCACATTTGCGTTTCAAAGAAGCCACTGTCAGCAAGCACTTAGATCAGACTTTTCTGGTTCATATATAATTTACAATATCTCTCTACACTTTTAGCCTTTGGCTTCTATGTATATAGAGGAGGAAATGGCAACCCACTCCAGTATTCTTGCCTGGGAAATCCCATGGACAGAGGATCCTGGTGGGCTAGAGTCCATGAGGTCGCAAAGAGTTGCACACAACTGAGTGAGAAATGAGAAATAGATTTAAGGGACTAGATCAGATAGACAAAGTGCCTGATGAACTATTGACAGAGGTTTGTGACACTGTACAGGAAACAGGGAATAAGACCATCCCTATGAAAAAGAAAAGTAAAAAAGCAAAATGGCTGTCTGAGGAGGCCTTACAAATAGCTGTGAAAAGAAGAGAAGCCAAAAGCAAAGGAGAAAAGGAAAGACATACCCATTTGAATGCAGAGTTCCAAAGAGTAGCGAGGAGAAATAAGAAAGCCTTCCTCAGTGATCAATGCAAAGAAATAGAGGAAGACAATAGAATGGGAAAGACTAGAGATCTCTTCAAGAAAATTAGAGATACCAAGGGAACATTTCATGCAAAGATGGGCTCGATAAAGGACAGAAATGGTATTTACCTAACAGAAGCAGAAGATACTAAGAAGAGATGGCAGGAATACACAGAAGTATACAAAAAAGATCTTCATGACCAAGATAATCATGATGGTGTGATCACTGACCTAGAGCCAGACATCCTGGAATGTGAAGTCAAGTGGGCCTTAGGAAGCATCACTACAAACAAAGCTAGTGGAGGTGAAGGAATTCCAGTTAAACTATTTCAAATCCTAAAAGATGATGCTGTGAATGTGCTGCACTCAATATGCCAGCAAATTTGGAAAACTCAGCAGTGGCCACAGGACTGGAAAAGGTCAGTTTTCATTACAATCCCTGAGAAAGGCAATGCCAAAGAATGCTCAAACTACCGCACAATTGCACTCAATTCACACACTAGTAAAATAATGCTCAAAATTCTTCAAGCCAGGCTTCAGCAATACATGAACTGTGAACCTCCAGATGTTCAAGCTGGTTTTGGAAAAGGCAGAAGAATCAGAGATCAAATTGCCAACATCTGCTGGATCATTGAAAAAGCAAGAGAGTTCCAGAAAAACATCTATTTCTGCTTTATTGACTATGCCAAAGCCTTTGACTGTGTGGATCACAATAAACTGGAAAATTCTGAAAGAGATGGGAATACCAGACCACCTGACCTGCCTCTTGAGAAATTTGTATGCAGGTCAGGAAGCAACAGTTAGAACTGGACATGGACCAACAGACTGGTTCCAAAGAGAAAAAGGAGTTCGTCAAGGCTGTATATTGTCATCCTGCTTATTTAACTTATATGCAGAGTACATCATGAGAAATGCTGGATTGGAAGAAACACAAGCTGGAATCAAGATTGCCGGGAGAAATATCAATAACCTCAGATATGCAGATGACACCACCCTTATGGCAGAAAGTGAAGAGGAACTAAAAAGCCACTTGATGAAAGTGAAAGTGGAGAGTGAAAAAGTTGGCTTTAAGCTCAACATTCAGAAAACGAAGATCATGGCATCTAGTCCCATCACTTCATGGGAAATAGATAGGGAAACAGTGTCAGACTTTATTTTTCTGGGCTCCAAAATCACTGCAGATGGTGACTGCAGCCATGAAATTAAAAGACGCTTACTCCTTGGAAGGAAAGTTATGACCAACCTAGATAGCATATTGAAAAGCAGAAACATTACTTTGCCAACAAAGGTTCATCTAGTCAAGGCTATGGTTTTTCCTGTGGTCATGTATGGATGTGAGAGTTGGACTGTGAAGAAGGCTGAGTGCCGAAGAATTGATGCTTTTGAACTGTGGTGTTGGAGAAGACTCTTGAGAGTCCCTTGGACTGCAAGGAGATCCAACCAGTCCATTCTGAAGGAGATCAGCCCTGGGATTTCTTTGGAAGGAATGGTGCTAAAGCTGAAACTCCAGTACTTTGGCCACCTCATGCAAAGAGTTGACTCATTGGAAAAGACCCTGATGCTGGGAGGGACTAGGGGCAGGAGGAGAAGGGGACGACAGAGGATGAGATGGCTGGATGGCATCACTGACTCGATGGACGTGAGTTTGGGTGAACTCTGGGAGTTGGTGATGGACAGGGAGGCCTGGCATGCTGCGATTCATGGGGTCGCAAAGAGTCAGACAAGACTGAGTGACTAAACTGAACTGAACTGAACTGAGCGACTAACGCTAACACTTCTATGTATAAGATATGTAACTCATACATTAGAGGGAAGAAGAAAAATCATATCTGAGAGCAGTCAAGTTCTAGCCATGTTCTGGGGCACAACACATTTTCTATCAATGTGAAGAGTCAGTCGTGCTGGGTACACTCAGGGAAGGAAGCTAATAAACTGCACAGTGGGCTGTGATGACCAGTTAATCTGTTTAGCGTGTTTACTCTTTAATTCAAGCCGAGAGGGTAGCCTCATCTTCATGCTGGGCTTATCTCAGCTCTCTACAGTTTTTGAGAGCTCCAAGGGTCATGATTCCTGAATTTATCTTCTTAATTTAAAATTTCTCACCCTTTGAATTGCACTAAATGCCTGATTTTCATGGGATAAATGGAAACACTCCAAATAGCTTCCACACAGCAAACACCTGTTTTGAGTGCATATTCTATTTCCAGCATACTCCACATAAATTAATAATTAAACTTTTTTTGCCTTTAAGCAAGAAAAGATTGTGTTTGAAATAATGTATATTAATGCATATATATGGAATTTTGAGAGATGGTACAGATGAGCCTGTTTGCAGGTCAGGAATAGAGAAGCAGAAGTAGAGAATGCATATGTGGACATGGGGTAGGGAGAATGAGATGAACGGAGAGAACAGCATTGGCATATATACACTGCTGCTGCTGCTGCTATATACACTACCATATGCTAAACAGACAACTAGTGGGAAGCAGCTGTATAGCACAGGGAGCTCAGCTGGATGCTCTGTGATGGCCCAGAGGGGTGGGATGTGGGGGAGGTGGTGGAGGGAGGTTTAAGAGGGAGGAGATATATGTATACATATAGCTGATTCAGCTCATTGTACAGCATTAACTAACACAACATTGTAAAGCAGTTACACTCCAATTTTTAAAGTATTGTGTTTGTAAGACACTAAGAATCAGTTTCTTTGATCTTATGGGCGAAAAAAAAAGTAAAACCAGGTTTAGGAAAATAGGACTGGCTGCAGGCTTCCAGTGGATGTATTCAGGGTGTCCGAGAGCAAAGTCTGCTTAGATGCCCAGGTTGGTGGTTTCATTCAGAACTGATGACGGGGCATGGCAGTTCATTCTGGTAGTCACGCCCAGAACTACAGATTCCCAGGTTTCTCCACCTCCCCCACCTACCCCTTTCACTCAGCTAACTGCTGTTTATCCTTTAAAAGTCTCCATTTATGTTAGTGAGGGGATTGTTTTTCACTTTATGTACCTGAAATTTTTTAATTGTTTTTTTTTTTTTCAGTAAGCATGTATTACGTTTATAGTTAAGACAACAAGGAAAAATGGAAAAAATAAAAAATCTGCACCAAATCTCCCCTAAAACTTCTGCTTCCTGTCTCCTTCCCTAGAAGGTAAAGTTCTTCTGATCAGTTTTCAAATCCTCTTGCCCCATCCATATTTATTCATGCCCTTCTTTCTGTGAATTCATGTAGCCCCACCTTTACTTACTTTTAGCCTAGGTCTTACACTCTGCAGTAATAACATGTGTTCTTACTGTTGTTCTCTCTAGACTATAAACTCAGCAAGAGCAGGATGTATAAAAATCATCTAGATTCCCACCATCTCCTCCAGTACCCAGCACATCACAGGTGCTCAGGATATGTTCTTGAATAAGGAATGGAAGTAAAAGGAAGACAGTAGTTCTAAGAGAGGAAAGGAAGGTGACTGTGATTGCAGAGCCTTGTGCCCTGACTTCCTGGCTCCTATATCCATGATGCACCAGGGAGACCTTGGCACAGCTGCTTGCCACGGTGGCACCCTGGCATCTCCTGCGAGGCTGGGCTGCAGGAGGTGAGTGAGCCTGACGGCCCTTCCTTTCCTTTACCTGAGTGCAGTACTGCTTTTCCAGCCTCTGGCTCTCCTTTTGTTTCTGGCAGGTGAGTGACACCACAGACACGATGGTGCCATTGTAGTTCTCTTGGGGAGACGTCCAGGACATCAAGGCAGTGGTTGAGCTTAGAACGTGGACACTCACATGCTGGGGTTTCTCCGTGAGTTCTTCAATCCATTCTCCTGAAGGACCTGGATGTCAAATCAGAGGACAGGGGAGGTTTCAGGCTGAGCGGGTTGAGATAGACTATAGTTTTAAAAATCATGCTGTTTTCCTTTCGCCCTTACAAAGACATTCCAAGTCAGACTGGCAAGTCTTTACATCCTCTGCTTAGCTACGGTCTCCACTGGGTGACCTCCCCATCGACCTAAGCAACAGCCTGGTGGCAACAATGAAACGAATTCTACTGAGAGACAGAAGCTCCACTTCATTTATTACATGCCTCTGAGATTATTCTGGTAACTTCTACACCAGAGAGAATTTACTTCTCTTTTAACAAAGAGTGTGTGTGGCAGTGTGGTTTCATGAGTGTTTGTGATTCCTTTGCTGTTAGGATCTTTGGGCTCTAGAAATAATTATGTTGAGATTCAAATTAGCCTCTACTGCAATCCTGTGAAGAAAATTTTAAATTTGGCGACAGCAGGATCAAAGAGCAGAGTGTGACTCCCTTAGAGAAGAAATAGGCAACAGACAGGCTCAATTACAGAAGCTGGTGGAAACCTGGGTGATAATTTGAGGACACGGTGGGATCCTCATTTTAAAATATCTCCCTAAAAGTGCCTGCCATTAGCTTTGTTCTTTTAAATTTCTGAAGTGGTTATTAGCACAGTGCCTGACACATAGTGAAGACCCAAGAAATGGTAAGGTGATTATTATCTCCTGAAAGTCCTTGTTAAAATGCAAATGTGCAACTTCTTTTATTTGCTTAGGATACATTTCTCAGTTCTCTCAATAAGAAGCTGTATTCCTGGAGCCCAGGAAAAGGGGAGGAATAAGTGACTCTGCTGGGGAGAGCAGTCTCAAGCTCATGGGAAATGGGGCAAAGAAAATAAAAATTATATAAATGATAATTACAATGGCAAAGAGAGGTAGGACTCACTGTTTGCCAGGCTCTTTTAAGCTTATTTGTGTTTACATATTTTAATTCTTTAATTTTCTTAACTAAACTTATGAGATAAGTACTGAATTGGTTTCAGTTTCAGATGAGGAAACTGAGGCAGAGATAGAATAAGTAGAGCTGGGATTCACACACAGGAAGTCTGGTTTCAAAATCCATACTCTTAACCCCTGTGTGAAACTTCCTGGAGCACTATGAAACTGTGAGAAGGATGAATCTGGAAACAGGAAAGTTGGCCCCAAACTCAGTTTTGCTCATTATTAGCGATACAACGTTGGGCAAATGACTTCTCTGAATCTCTGTCACTGCATCTGTCAAATGGACAAATCATAGGACATTAGGATTGGAAAGGACTTTAGAGTTCCAGTGTGGGTTACTGATGGGGAAACTGGGGCCCAGAGATGTGAATGACCTGCCCAGTGTCACAGAGTGAGTATTGAGAGGCAACCTGGGGTTCCTATCTCCTGGGCCAGGGCTTTGTGTTAACTCACCAAGAAGCCATATGATTAGTCTACTTTACAAGACTGTTGCTGGGATCAAATGAGATTGTAATGTATTAGAAAACTACCAAATATGAAGTGTTATTATTTTTACGAAGATCTGAGGTGGTGGGGGCAAGGGTGGATGGAGGCAAAAAAAATTCACTCATTTAATGGCTTTATAATAGGATGGACCTGATAATCAACCCAAGGTAACAGGTCACTGCAGACTCCATGGAAATGGACTCGGCTACTAAAGATTTCTAGAGTCTGATTCTCCTTCTCACACTAAGTGGCTAAAGTTTCTGTGTCTAAGTTTTTTTTTTTTTCCACCTAAAAATGGAGATAATAGCAATGCTCCCTTCAGAAGGCTTTTGGGAGACTAATGCAAATCTCTACCTTAATTTTCACCTCTGAGGAAAGCCTTCAAAACTACATAAATACAGTATTCTTGTAAAATCAAAGGTATATACATAGTATACCTGAATAACTCATTACTGCAGAACAGAGTATCTGAAACTCCAAACAGGTTATTTTATTGGCAAAGAAACAGCAAAATTTCTAGTATTTTCCTAAATGAATATTAACATGCATCTCTTCAAAAGAATCATATTTGTGAGCAATTCTGACATTCTCAGCAGCTCTGGTCAGTTTGGATAATCTAAAAATAAAGTGCCTATCACTGGAAAGTGATTCAATAAATATTTGTTGAATGTACAACAGAAATAATAAATAAGCAAAGAGTATAACCTAAGCAAAGAGTATAACCCCAACTTAGGGTTTTATTATGTGGCATGAAAAACAAGAGGTACCCAAATAAAATCCATCTAGAAAAATATCGCACTCAGAGATAAGCTCTGTACTGTAAAGAATCTGCCTGCAATTCGGGAGACCTGAGTTCAATCCCTGGGCCAGGAAGATCCCCTGGAGAAGAGAATGGCTACCCACTCCAATATTCTTGCCTGGAGAAACTCATGGACAGAGGAGCCTGGTAGGCTACAGTCCATGGGGTCACAAAGAGTTGGATGCGATTGACCGACTAACACTTTCACTTCATTATGAAACACAGTAGAAATTCAGAGCAGGGAAGAGCTAATGGCCTGAACAGTTGTGGGAGTTTTCCTGGAACTTGCAGTGGATCTCTGCTGGCAGACAAGGGAATCTCTGGGTTAATGAAACATTTTAAGCCTCATGGGAAGAACTCAATACTAAACTTTGCTTTCATTCTCAAATGATGCCATGTCAAAGATCTCCTGTAACTGACAGACATGCAGGCTGATCATGGATATTTTTTTCTGCTTGTCTAGTGGATATTTCAAGCCTTTCACAAGTGGTGACATTTTTGATTTCCTTAGAAAAATTGTTATATAGGGTATTTTCAACATTTTTAGGCTGCTAAATAAACTCTCTCCTCTGCCCTCCTCCTTGTTATCTCGCCTGTCTTTTTGAGGGTCATTTAATGAAAGGTGTTATTTTGCCTTTGGAGATAACATATGGTGATCATCCTTCTCAGAATGAAGTTTTTATCCACTGCCTTCTGGGTTTTTTTTTTTTTTTTTTTTCTGCTGATCGGAGGCACATTAACTCCGGATAAGCTAGGAAACAGATTTTTGGCCTCTAAACTTTTGGTAAGCATAGTCAGATTAGCAGAAAACGTTACCTATGTGCACTATTTGTATAGCTTTCTGAGGCTAGTTATTGGCCTGCTATTATCCCTGATGGAATCAGTAGAAGCTGCCCTAAGACTTGGTATTGGTATTTTCATGATGCTATAGCTTTGTTGTTGTCGTTTAGTCATTAAGTCATGTCTGTCTTCTTGGGACCCCATGGGCTGTAGCTCACCAGGCTCCTCTGTCCCTGGGATTTTCCAGGCAAGAATACTGGATTGGGTTGCCATTTCCTTCTCCAGGAGATCTTCCCGACCCAGGGATTGAACCTGCGTCTTCTGCATTGCAGGTGGATTCTATATTATCTGAGCCACCAGGGAAGTCCCATGCTCTATCTTAGTTTGTGCTAATTTTTGGAGAGACCACCTAGGTCTTACTACATTTGAATCTCTGTGCTTCTTTCAAGCTCCTCAAACTCAATGAGCCTTTTCATACAGTTCAAAAATACCAGTTTTCATTATGGCTTCAAACAAAAGTCCTCTTTCCTTAACTATGTGTCCATGTCCTTGGAGAGTTTGTTACCACTAGTGCAAAAGGTCAGTTTAACAAATGTTCAATTTTCTCAATAATAAAAAAAAATCCTCATGTTAAATCCCGGGATAAATTTGCTACTATGATACATACATATATTTTCTCTGCTGTCAAAAATCACATGGATTTGGGCCTCTCATGACCTTGAAGAATTCTCAGGGTCTCTAAGGTTTGATGAATAATTGATGCTTAAGCATCATTCATCACACCAGCTCCATTGTTCTAGCTCCTCTGTAAGTGCAAAATAATCTCTTTGGTACTTACTGATATAAAAACTGAGTGATTTTGCTGACTGACTGTTTCGAGTTTCGCAAGATCCTGAGGAACTAAAGGTTGTCACAGATAACTTATATTTCCCAGGCTCCTTCAGGTCTGCAACAAATTCATGTGCTTCTTCATCCACTGTCAAATATTCAGTAAAGTTTTCTAAATCATATATAAAGAAGAGAATATATATGAATTGATATCTGGAACAGCCTTGGCTATAGACAGGTCAATTAAGTTTTTAAAAAAGTATTTTCTTATTTTGCCTCTTTCCCTATGTTGAGTTGAATTATACCTCCAAACTAAAATTGCTATTGAAAAAAGATGGTTAAGAGTTCAAATTGTTTTCTTACAGTACTTTAAAATAACAAAATTAAAATACAGTGTCCAAATCAATAAAAATATGGATACATATATACTGCATTCTTACATACTGTCAGCAGTAAAATGATACACACAAAACGGAAGTATAATGTTAGGAGAAGATAGCAATGATCAACTTTCTCATTTGGATATAAAGAATTAAAAGAAACAGTACCAAATGTTGTGCAAGTTCTTTGTGATAACATTAAATATCCATAAGTGTCTTAAAATATATTGAATTATTTTTCTAGTTAGAAATAATCCTCTGGGTATATTTTCTGACACATTATATTTTGCTTCATTGGCTGACTTCCAGAAATTTTAAAAGTAAAAATGATTTTTACATTGCTTCAAAGTCCATCTCCTGCTGCTTATTACTTCATTTGAAGTTTTTTTTTTTTTTTATCATTTGGTGACCAGAGTAGCCTTCAACAGAACACACTGCAGTCAGATAAAAGCATGATTGAACTTTCATGGAAATAGGCATTACAAAATATTGTAAGATATAAGACCTTATTTTCCAGAGACTATATCGAGCAACAGAAAAATAAAAGACTAAGGGAACTTTTTAAAAATACAGATAATTTCAGGCAGATGTTAAGACTTTTGACTCAAATAATTATAAATGACAAAGGCTTTCAATTTTATATAATATTTGGGTATTGTTGGTTGCTCTATACTCCAATATAGAGGAATTCACAAATCTTGTATTTCATTCTATTGGATAAAATAGGGGCAAACAGTATGTCATCTATGAGACTATATGATTTGAATACCCTAGCATGTAAGTAAGGCTGTCAATTTAACCTCAAATTTTGACAGCTTGACAACCTTTGCCACTCAAACTACTAGACTGGCGAGCAAAAAATGAAGTATGTCATTATAAAAACAAAATAAACAACAAATAACTATGAAAATCTACCAAACAACAATTCAGATATGATTCATGACTCAAATTTACTGAATGCCATGGCCCTATTTTTCATAAAGTAATGGGTTAAATATAAAGAATGTCTCTTAGCTGCTAAGTGAATACAATATATATAATATGGTAGCTAGAGTGGGAATACCAGTTGCTGTGTATTTTTATTCTACTACCAGTCCCTCTTTGGAAAAATGTGAGTTGTGCTGGTTCCAGGGGAGCACCCCCAGAGGGGAATAAGACTAGCCTGATAAGCAGAACATAGGTCTGATACTCTAGGGAAAGTAGCCATGTTGTCAGCAAGATTCTTTTGTTGCACGCTTCACAAGTTTGTGTGCTGGGAAAAGAGAACACTTATCCAGGATATTCTGTAATTTGTGATGGTAAGAAAGTTAATTCAAAATCTATTCAAAGTTTCCTCAGTGGCCTGGGGGAGGTGAAATGTCAGCAATAAAATGTGTACAATTGCCTATACTTGCGATGTGTGAACTACCCAAACCGGGTTCTGACCCAATCTGTTCATTTTCGTTTTCTGGTTTCAGTCTGCCTTGGGATATTCAATAAATTCTTCATTTTCTTTACCATTTGTCTTTATATCTTAACTGTCTACCTTCAGGCTTTCTTTCTAAATGGAATTTTTAAAAGTTCCCATTTTCTTTACCTTTGCACCATTTAAGTCCTCTGATTTCCTAGTACTTTACCTTCTCTTTCTATGTGGATATGGAACCCATCAAAGGCAGTGGGTGGTTTTGGTGGTAACCAACTCAATATCATTTGTACAGGGAAAGAAGAGAAAGAGCTGGATGCCGATTTCTCCATGTCACTGAGTGTACTGTTGTTTTCGTATTCTGTGGGAAGCACGCTGACAAATTCATCTTCGCTTTCAGGAGTCGCAGATGCACTGTCCCACCAATATGGCTGGGATGTTGTTTCGAAATCACTGCTGTTAAAATCAGGCCAACCAGAAGAAATGTTGCCAGAGGGAATTTCAGGAGTGTCATCTGTAAAATGGAAGACTTTGCCCTTTCCCGTTGTATCTTGTGACCTCATGAACGATTCCTCTGGGAAACTGCCGCTCTCTTCTTCCCAGTTGTTTTTGTTCAAGTTCACTATACGAACTGAGATATTCTGAGGTGGATAAGGGGCTATAAGAAAGAGAATTATCATTTTATGTATTTTTAAACTATTATAATGAATACTTTATTAATGAGTCAAACATAAAAGCAGATTCAGAAAACAGAGTTTTTTATTTTTTAAATTTTTATTTTATTTTTAAACTTTACTATATTGTAGAAGACAGAGTTTTATTGTACTTTTACATCAAGAACAAGTGTCATTTCAAGTACATGTCTACTTAAGATTTTGTATATGATGTGCACACATTATCGTATCATCAGTCACACTTCAAATACATTAAATAATGCTACTATGTTAGTCAAAGTGGTGACTGAACCACTTTCAAAGTAGAGTTACACACATATTTTTCAGCTTATCACAATCTCCTTTCTAAAAAACCGAGTCTCTGTCACTAGATCTTTTTTACAAAAAAGCAACTATAGTGTCTTATAGCTATCAAGGCTAAAAATACTCCCTATGACATAGTTGCACTTAAGAGAGTTGTGTGTTGAAATTACCTTTAGGAATTTTAACACACATATTGCAAATATGGCTTCGCTTCTAACCTCTCAAAATGAAAACTATGCCCACAAAATAAGTTTATGAATTATGGAAGTATGCTTTTCTAGTGGTAGAAAATTATGAAGGCCACTGAATGGTCTCTACCTACAACAAATTCTACATATCTTTCAAACAGCAACTCAACACTCACCTCTTAGGAGCTTTTAATAAAAATTAATCTTTTGCTCTTTCATGCTGCTATATAACTTTGTGTGTACATGCTCAGTCACTTCAGTCATGTCCAACTCTTTAATAATATTTATTGCATTCTGCCTTGTATGATTGCCAATAGCTGTTTAGTTGCTAAGTCATGTCCAACTCTTTGTGACCCCATGGATGTAGCCCATCAGATTCCTCCATCCATGGGATTTCCCAGACAAGAATACTGGAGTAGGTTGCCATTTCCTCCTCCAGGGGATATTCTTGACCCAGGGATTGAACCCATGTCTCCTGCATTGGTAGGCGGATCCTTTAGCATTGAGCCTCCAGGGAAGCCCATGAGTGCCAGTAGTACCTCTACCGTTTTTGAGGCCAGGAAACCATTTCAGCGGACTTTGTTTTCATCTCGCCCAGTACTTTAAAAATCTCCCAGGTAAAAGATGCTCAACTAGTTTCTTCACTTGAATAATGAAAACTACAAGTAGAATCTTAGGTGTTGATGTAAGGTGAATAAAATATTAATATTTAGCTGAAATAGTTTCTTTGTTTTGGTCTAAAGAATGAGAATCATGACATCTTAAAATTTCAGATTGGCAGGGTCTGTTGGTGATCTATTATAACCCATTCCCAATGTTTGTATGAATTGTGCCCCCTCATGCTTATCGAATACTTAAGCATGTTTTTGGGGAAAATGTCAGTTATATTGGTATTGGTGATGGGTATTTAGCATGTGCGTATTTATTTTACCCATCCATTCTTTCACCTTCCTACCCATCTATCTATCCATCCATTCATCCATCTATCCATCCTATGATTAAGTTAAGCACTGCCAAGTTTTAGGTGTATCTGAATCCTAATATTTTCTTTTAATAATCAGATAATCTATACTAGAACATCTCACATCTGTTCTTCTGCCATATGGTTATTATGTCATATTGTAGATTTACTGATGTCTACTTGATTCAGTCAAGTTACTTACTTATAACTTTTGGTAATATCACATGCTATTTTATTCAAAGATTAAAAATCTGTGATTTCATTGATATTTAAATTTTTTATTGAGTATTTTGCTCAGTTCATTTTACATTGATAGAAAATTCATTTTAGATTATTGAAATATGTATTTTTTTCTGAGTTCTGGAACAGAATTTTCCTTAGGATGACAGAAAGAATATATATAACAACAACATATAATTTAATTATTTTTTCACTAAATTTGATTTTTCAAATGACTTACCAGTTCTATGCTGTTTGGGTTCATGACTGACACCGCTGTACTCCACAAGAGTGCTTTTATTAAAATTTGCCTCTGATACCAGCTGAAAGGTGATATTACTATAGCATATTCCTGGCAGCCAGTGATTAAACACTGTTTTTCCTTTAAAAAAATCTGAGGAATAAAAACAATTATATTAAATTTTTGGTTTTCTAAATGCCACAGACTTCTAGAAAGTTCTGAACAATTATGACTATCTGTCAAATAATATTTCCTGTGACTTCTAGTATAGTCAGTAATAAAAATTTGATTTAAGGCTTGAGATGAAAATTGAAATTTTTAGACACAAAGGCTTTTTCTGCAAGAATTAGATACAATTGGAATTAAAATTTTATTATAGGAACATTTGATGTATTAAGTGGAAATGGTAACATATAGAAATTGTAGAGATTAGGTTTATGCTAATCATTTACTGTAAGAACCCAAGGTATTTTGCCAATTTATGACTTAGGAAAAAATAATTTTACAAGAAATGTTTTCACTAGACTCACTTGTAAAATATAGCCTATTTTTTAAAAGAAAATGATATGTCATTTGGCAAATGGGACCTTCCTGAAAAAAGAAGAAAATTTAAAAAATTGAATTTTATTTAGAAAATGTTTTTTTTTGGAAGATAATAATAAACTTAAAAACCCAATCCAAGTTGGAAAGAAATGAGGGAAAGGAACTGAAAATACCACTTATTGAATGAAAAGCCAAAAATAATTTGCAAAATTAATTAACTTAAAAAAAAGAGCATACTAGTTAACATTTTTAAATTCATGGAATTTAGCTCAACAAAAGTGTCAGTGATGGTTTTCAGTTATTTATAAACTTATATTTGCATGTGATCAATAAGCAAACAAGGTCCCAATTACTAATTTTCAGGTAATCTGTTTTCATTGAAAACAAAGAATACAGTAATAGAGTCTATTTTTGTTTATTTGATTTTTTTTTAAAGTTTTAAAAAAAACCTGTAGAGTTACTGCATGTGCCTTAAACACTGTCTCATTAAAAAAAATCCTTGGAAGATTCAAGAATTTATAAAAGCAGCAAGTCAAAGTGGGATGTTTCTGGGTATCATGCCTTAGGTGGTTGAGTAAGTATCCTCTACCTGGTTTTCATTTACAACTAATCAGCTTTGAGACCAGCACCTACACTCAGTGCAGATAAGTGTAGTGGCTCTGTGTCCTGAGAATATTTGTCTCTCCAGTTCAGTTCCCAAAACTGAATGTCCTCTGTCCTCTCCCTGTCCCTCTCCCACTTGGCCCACTTCTGCCCTCTAGTCTATTCAGAGAAATTGATTGGGGTTCTTTAGAAATTTTTAATTCCCCTGGACCCTCTTCTCTCTCTCTCTGACCACAAGGTTCCCATCAAGCCAGTAAAAATAGTGAAACCCATTTTTGTATATTAATGCAGTCATTTAACTAGTTATACAGATAAATATACACAAAGGAACTGAAAAGTATTGTCTTAAGCATTCAAGAATAATGTTGGACCATCTCCAAATGAAATTTTTTGAAAGACCCCCAACTAACTTCCCAGGTCTGGAAATGCCTTACTGCACTCAGAAGGAAATGATTAGGTGCTGTGCTTCTAAATTTAAATTTGTTTCCTACACCAGACATGCAGGAATAATATTTGGCAAGAATAACATGTAAGTCATAATAATTTGAGTTTTTATGTTTATGCATGACACATGACTCTAAAATAATGAACCAAACATTTTAAGTCTCCTCATAACAATATTTTCATGCATCAGTAACTATTTTTATTGGTTCATTATGATCAAACAGTGAATTATAAGACTTCTTCAGAGCAAGAGCAAGGCCATTTGGCAGAAATTATGTAAAATGTAAGAGTCATCATTTTTCATCTTTCTGTTGCCTCTTACCTTTATATAGCATTGTCCGGAAGTCTTTACCTTCCCAATAGCTTATGTTTACTCTTGTGAAAACGTTATATTTTTCTGGATAATGAATTTCAAAGAGGACTCCTGTTTCAGGAGAAGGTTTATAGTCATATATTGAAACACTGGTTACAGGAAGAGGTTCTGCAGAAGGAAAGTTAATGGAGAAAGGGGAATTGGGAAAAGAGCAAAATACCATTATTAATACTTGGAAGTGCCAAGGATGACACCTATTAGCATTTTACACATACTTTAATTATCTGTAAGACACTAAACTCCTCAGTACTCCTGAGCTGACTGTTCTCCTTAGCAGTAATTAATAAAGCATATTTTATGTGGTGATTTCTGCTTTTCAAAGAACTTTCATATTCATTTTTCCAATTGCCTTTTGCAACAACCCTAAGATCTAGGAAGAGCAAATATTCATATCACCATTCAACATATAAAAATAATGATAACTGAGACTTTAAATTACTTGTCAATGGTAATTTAACAAGGACATGGCAGAGTCTGTATCTACAGATTCCTAGTTCATTTTTCCCCCAAGTCAAGAAAATTTGATATTAATAACAGACAAGTAACAGAAAATAGGCTTCCTGGGAGGCGGGTGCAGTGGTAAAGAATCCACCTGCCAATGCAGGAGATGCAAGGGACTTGGGTTGGATTTCTGGGTGGAGAAGATTCCCTGGAGGAAGAAATGGCAACCTGCTCCAGTATTCCTGCCTGGAAAATTCCATGGACAGAGGAAACAGCAAGCTACAGTCCATGGGGTCACAAAGAGTGGGACATGACTGAGTACAATAGAAAATATATTTTGGCTCTGACCAGACATAAATGTTTTAATAATCAGTTATTTCTTCATGTGAGCTTAGCACTTTTTAAATATTAAGTATAAGATTGCAAACCATCCTATATTATGAGAATTATAGTTCATAATATTTACCAGCCTTTCTACAGAAGTTTAAAAATGTTTATTTTTATTTTGTATGAGTTGTTAACTCATCACAAAACTTTGTAAATAAATACTCATTTTTTAAATAACTGATTGATTGATTTATGTCTGAATCTCCTCCATTCCCACTTTTCAGCCCAAGTCTTGTACAGTACCAGAGTCCCTTCACTCTTTAGTAGGGACTAATGAATGAATCTTACTAGCATGCATTTCATTCAAGAAAATATTTAAAACAATTTGGCATGGAGTCAACTCTTTATTGGCTTCCCTGATGGCTCAGTGGATAAAGAATCCCCCTGCAAAGCAGGAGGCACAGGGGTCACGGGTTCAATCCCTGAATGGGGAAGATGGCAACCCACTTCAATATTCTCAGCTAAAAAATCCAATCGACAGAGGAGCCTGGCGGGCTACAGTCTGTGGGGTTGCAGAGTCAGATACAACTGAGCAACAAAGCACGAATCAACTCTTATAGAAAAAACTGATTTTGATTCAAAGTTTTAGCATTGAGAGGATTCTTGGACATCTATAGCCTAAATGAAGCCTCCAATTAAAATAAATTAAATTAAAAAAAAGAACAAAACAAAAGAAATGAACTTAGTTTAAGTTTTACACTTTGAAATTTCAATTTCAATAACATAAGAAACCAAAATTTGACTTAGTGCATTCAACAAATACCTACTTTGTCTCAATCTAAATATCTTTTTTGTTGTTTTTACAAATTTATATTCTAAATGTTTCTGTTTTATTTTTGCCAATGTTTGTTTCATTATTGCTTAATCTTTTTAAATAAGTATAATTCTTTCATCTATCATTTTATAGATGATAACATACTACAAATTTTTGTTATGTTGCTACATAAAACATAATCCAAAATGTGATAATAATTTTGATGTCTATCTTGTTTAGCATAGATTTCATTTGTTCTAAACCATAAGCCCTTGGCCAAATTTTGCTTTCTCATTGTCCCATTTCTTGCTTTTTATTCACTGTTTTGAGGCAGTTTAGCATCCTTTCAGCTCACCAGAAGCTGTAGTCTAAGGCCAAGGCATATAACATCACTCTGGGGTTCTTGATATTATGGATGATATAGCTGTTTTCACAAACTTGTTCTCTGAGTAAGAGCGTAACTAAGCTTGGTACTTGATAGTAAGACTATGTGTCTCTTGCATCCTTAGGACTCCACAAATGCCTTTTTTGACAAGCAGGAAGAATCTTTGCTTTCAACAATGAGTCTGGCTCTGGGTCATATCTAATGTGTAAAAATTCAATCCTTCCTACTCTATGGTGACCCAGACTCAGTACTGTCTTCTTTCAGACTCAGAGCACAAAGGCTCCATGACTTCAGCCTTCTTCCCTACTTTGATTTAAATATAAATTTATTTATTTTAATTGGAGGTTAATTACTTTACAGCATTGTATTGGTTTTGTGTACTTTGAGTTTCTGATTCATGGAGACACCTGTCTTATTTCTGAGCCTAGAAATATATTTTTGGTTTTCTTTTCACTTTGTGGTGGGAGCAAAGAATACATGACAAAGCAGAAATTTACTGCATTATTTTTACTAAAAAATCCTACCATAGAGTCCCATTTTTTCTTTTAATAAAAAATTAAAAATGGCATTTAATAGGATCATTATTTCCTCATTAGGTGGCCCACATAATAAAAACTATCTTCAAATTGAAGAATATTTCCTGTTTCTTAATTCCCTTTGAACCATCATGACAGTTCATGAATAGGAAGACTCTTAAAGTTCTGGATGTGACTATCTTAGAAGATGAAAAAACAAGCAGATGTAGGCTTGTACTTGTTAATATCTGCTAATTGCTGAGGTTATTTCTTCCTGTGATTGCTCTGTTTTTTAGGAACTAAAAGGAAAGCTCAGTATCCTTTGCTTCTGATGTGACCAACCTAAGGACATGTGTCTTCTGACATGATCCTCTTGATGGAGACAAACCTGGGCTTAGTCCCCCACTTCTGATGTCAGGAGTAGGGAAAGGGGAACCATCCAGGTCCCAGGCCAGAGCTCTTGTCTGATGCTTAGATAACAGCCTGGGACCTGACCTAATGGTTCAGCTGTATCCAAGCAGGCCACTGAGTTGAGCTGGCAGCAGCAGCCACCTGTGGCCCAGGAAGGATGTTTAACATCGCATCTACTAACTTAGTTCAAGTCTTCATTTCTTTTGTAGGAGAGCAAAATTTGCCACCACAAAATGTGTCTCTTTGGCATGAGGCTTTTTTGTTTTTTAAGAAACAGAAGAATCAGGAAGAAACTTTGATCTTCCCCCTAACTGTTAAAAGAATTTAGATGGCCTGTTCCTGGAATAGAGTATCACCAGGGGGATTGGCAAAGAATATGGGCTGGAAGCGGTGAGAGAAACTCAGCAGGGCTTGGAGATCAGAGTCCTCTCTGTGTCCTGTGGTCTCTTCAGGGCCCAGCTTTTGTTTATCAAACATCTGCTTTTCCATCTTCATGTACATTGCCTTCCTCCTCCTTTATGGTCTCAAATCACTACCCCAACATCTTCTTTTGTCTTTAGCTGAAGATGGTTTCTAAGGTGAAGGTTTTGGCCATTTCGGAGAATTCTTGTTTCCTGGGTCTCTCCCATCTACACAATTGATTACATTTCAGTTTGATTTTCTTTTGTTCATTTGTCTCACATCAGTTTAATTCTTAGACCAGCCTGAAAAACCTAGAAGGGTAGGTAAGAATTTCTTCCTCTCCAACACTTTCCTGGAATATTTAAACAACTTTCTGAATTACTCTTCCTGCCTCCAACCTCACCTTAATTTTTCTTATCTCTGTTTAAACGTTTTAAGCTTTCAGGCTACTTGATATTCTCACTTTTGTCAGTCTCTTTTAAATCTGTCACCTCCACCTCACTGATTTTTCCCCATCTGATCTTTTCTGTTTCTCCTTTGCTCTCAGCCTCTTGAGAAATTTTCTATTTAATGTCATTGGTATTAATTATACTTAGTGATCTTATACTGGATGCTACAAACTATGTTAAGGAGTTTATTTAAATTTTTTTAGTATAAAAAATTTACATTATTTAATAGCACCCACTACCAAATCAGTAATCAACAGCCCACAAGCCAAATCTGGCCTGCCACATGTTTTTGTATGATTTCCAAGCAAAGAAGGCTATTTACAGTTTAAAATGGTTGGCAAAACTCAACAGAAGAATACTATTTCATGACACATGAAAATTATGTGAAATTCAAATTTTGGTGTTTTAAAATAAAGTTGCCTTAGAACACAGCCATGCTTATTTGTTTATGTGTTATCTATGGCTGCTTTTCTGCTAACATAGTGGAGTTGAATCACTGTAACACAGACCATATGGTCCACAAAGCATAAAATATTTATTACCTAGGTCTTTACAGGAAAAGTTGGCTAACCAGTGGAATAGATTATAAATTAGAAAACTAGAAGAATGGAATAATCTGCCAAAGTCTACATTATGGTTCCCAGATTTCTCTGACTCTAAAGTTCATGCTTTGATCCACTATTCAAAATATCTGTGTGATAATTTGTCCATTCCAAAGCAAGATTCAGACCATGTGCCTTGCAGCTCTGTTACAAGAAGGAGATTTCCCCCAATCAAATTGTGTGTCATTCCTTGTATAAGACCTGTCCTCATTCCTCGTCACTTAAAGATTAAGGTCTAAACACTTTTGTAAAGTATTCAAGGTTATTCCCGATATTTCTAGTGACCTTTTTCTTCATTTTCTGGAATCATAGATGCTTGCCATCTTCACTCTTGCAGTTCACAGGTGTGCCCTGCTATTAAAAAATGCTATGCCTGCATTTTAAAAAAATCTATGATTCACTTTAAGTCTGAGTGTAACACTTTCCATTGCTTATCCATTTGGCAAATTTTCACTAAATTTTTCATCATTGTTTCTTCTGAGGTGCCTTCCCAATGTTTCCTAAGAAGGCTGGGTAGTCTCTTACATAATTCTTTTACAGCACTTATCATATATTTGTAATGTTTTCTTTATCTTTTCCACTATTGTATATCATCTTTGAGAATGGGCATTTTATTTATTTCTCTGGCACCTAGGATGTGGCATAGAGAATGTAGACAATATATAAAGTAAAAACTCAGACATTATTTTTATTTATCATGGCTGAATTGTATGCTCCATGTATGTTCTGTAGTCATGTCTCTAAGACTTAACAAACACAGGAGACAGCAGTGTGTAAACAGGATTTCCCAACTTTCTAAGAAGTTGTTTTCATGTATTATTTTATCTCCTGAGAAACTACTCCTTGTTTCTAATGTGCCCATGATATGCTGAAGGTTCTCAAACAGTTAAATATTAATCAGATGTCAGAGCCTAAGGGTTATGAAACTCTTGAACTGGCCAAATGACTTGTTTGTGCTGGATTTATTCTTTGCTATGTTCCTCAGCTTTCTCTGAGAGTGCCAGACTCAGAACAACTGTGGAGAAATATCAAAGGACTGCCCTAGGGCCAATTGCTTTGTCATTGCTTATTTCATGAAGACAAAGATGGAACAGACAATAAATGACTGCATCAAATGTACCCTTTCATTCTCAACTTGTCAGCTATGGGAACAGATCCTACAAATGTTTTGTAAACTTTCAAGAAGCCTTCCCCTTAGAAAAATAAAGATGGGAAAAATACATCATTAGCTAATAAATAATGGTAATTTTAGAGCTCAAAAGTAATTTTAGTCATCCATTTTAACCCTCTCTTTTTTAAAAGAGGAAGCTGAAACCCAAATATCACTAATGTCCCAGAAATATTTGTACAAAAAAACCCAGTTCCTATAGTCCCAAACTGTTACTGCTTTCAAAACTGGGATGGTGTAATTAAGTATTTGAAAATGCAAGAGAAAGTGAGAGACAATAAACCATCATTAATTAATTTTTACTCTTTAGATATCAATGCAAGTTTCCTCTTTCAATTAGGATGTAGAAAACTGCAATTCAATATTATCCCTCGACATCTAACAGTGAGAAGAAAAAGCCAAATAATGCGTGAGACATAATTTTTCTTGAGTTTATCGGAGAGATGAGATTGCAAGGCAACCAAATGAGCTAAATTCCAAAGATGAGCCCCTCTGGGACACCAGAGGGGACACAGCAACTGTTTTCCCTTTAGTAGGGCACGGCAGAAAGAAGGAGCACCATTAAAGCCGGAGAGAAGAAAGCAACTAGCATTTTCCTGATTCATACAGGCAGTGTGTGTGCATTTATGCTCAGTCGTGTCTGACTCTGTGTGACCCCATGGACTGTAGCCTGCCAGGATTCTCTGTCCATGGGATTCTTCAGGGAAGAACACTGGAGTGGGTTGCCATTTCCTACTCCAGGGGATCTTCCCAACCCAGGGATGGAACCCACAGCTCTTGCAATTCCTACACTGGCAGGTGGATTCTTTCCCACTAGCATTTTCTAGGAAGTCCCTCCCATACATAGAAGATGGCTACATTCCTTGAGATATTTTATTTGCTTTTATTAACAATTGGCTGTTCCTATTATCTGCCCTTTGTTGCAAAACTCCTGTATATCCTAGCTCCCCATTTGCCTCCTTGGAACAGTTTTCTCAGGGTCACTTGAGATGCTGCCTTCAGAGCTTGAAATTTTCCGTATGTTCCCTGAACAAAACTTAACTTTCAACTTTTAGGTTGTGCGTATTTTTTTTAAGTTGACATGCTAAAACAATAATATTTTGAATGCAATTGGTTAAGTAAACTATGTTATTAAAATTTATTTCACCTTTTCAGAAAATATGTGTCTCTCAGAAAATTTAATATTACATATGTGATTATTGGCTAGTGCTAGTCTAAACACTCCAATTAAAAGACAGAGATTTTCAGATTGGGGGAAAAAGCAGAACCAACTGTATGCTGTTTACAAGAAACCCATTTACCTATAAAGATGTAAGTAGGTTAAAGTATAAAGATGAAACAAGTAAACTATGAAAATACTTAAAGAAAACTAAAATGTCTATATTAATATCAGACAAAATAGTCTTCAACACAAGTCATTTGATGAGGGATAAAGGGGGACATTGCATACAGATAAGAAGCTCAACCCATTTTCCAGGCAAGAGTACTAGAGTGGGTTGCCATTTCCTTCTCCAACAAGAAGACATAGTAATCCTAAAATTATTTGCACCTAACAACATAACAATAGGGCTTGAAAATAGATAAAGCATAAATTAAAAGAAGTGAAAGGTGAAATAAACAGATCCACACTCTCTGTCAATCACTGTTAGAACAAGTTGAAAGCAAATCATTAAGGATAGAAGACTTGAACAACCAATGTGACCTAAATTGACATTTATTAAAACATCACTCAACCAGTGCTCACAGAATGCATAACAAGATAGGCCATTTGATGGAATTTGCATAAGTGAAGAGGAACTAAACAGCCTCTTGATGAGGGTGAAAGAGGAGAGTAAAAAAGCTGGCTTAAAACTTGACATTCAAAAAACTAAGATCATGGCATCTGGTCCCATCACTTCATGGCAAATAGATGGGGAAAAAGTGGAAACAGTGACAGATTTTATTTTCTTGGGCTCCAAAATCACTGCAGACAGTGACTACAGCCACAAAATCAAAAGACGCTTGCTCCTTGGAGGAAAAGTTATACAAACCTAGACAAAAAGCAGAGACATCATTTTGCTGACAAAAGTCCATATAGTCAAAGCTATGGTTTTTCCAATAGTCATAAAAGGATATGAGAGTTGGACTATAAAGAAGGCTAAGCACTGAAGAACTGATGCTTTCTAACTGTGGTGCTGGAGAAGATGCTTGAGAATCCCTTGGACAGCAAGGCAGTCAAACCAGTCAGTCCTAAAGGAAATCAACCCTGAATATTCATTGGAAGGACTGACGCTGAAGCTAAAGTTCCAATTTTGGCCACTTGATACAAAAAACTGACTCAATGAAAAAGACCTCAATTCTGGGAAAAGACCCTGATGCTGAGGGCAGTAGGAAAAGGGGAAACAGAGGATGAGATAGTTGGATGGCATCAGTGACTCAGTGGACATAAGTTTGAGCAAACTCCAGGAGATAGTGAAGAACAGGGAAGCTGGAATGCTGTAGTTCATGGGGTCTCAAAGAGTCAAAAGTGACAGTGACTGAACAGCAACAACGGTCTCTCATTTACTTAGATCAACAAAAAGGTCTCTGCAAAATTGCCCAGTTTTTGGATTATCAACAACACACCTTCCAGCCTGCATATCAAAGAATAAAATCACAAAAGAAAATAGAAGATTCTTTGAATAGAACTTACTTCATGTGCTAAAATATCAACAAGATATTTCAGAAATCTTTCACTATTTACTTACTTAAATTTCTTTGTGAACCGTTAACTAAAAGCTGACTTCTCCAGCTTTGTCTAATCCAGAGTAGCTGAGCTCATGTTAATGAGTGTTGGGTCAGCAAAAGTCACTACAGCTTTATTTTTCTCTGTGTCTTAGCCCTTTTTTCCCCTGGCTCTTTTTCCTGTTACTTGCTTAACTAAATTGAATTAATATTTATTGATCACCAATTAAGCATAAGGGTTATGCTAGATGTTCCTTTGACATTATGAAGATGAATAAAGCAGAGGTTACAGGCATTACGTACCTAGATCTGCTGCCTGGCTCTATTAGCTCCTAATTCACTATTTCCGAAGCTTAAGATAGTATTTCACCAGGCAAGTCCATTCTTTGATTCAGTGAGCTTATAGATTTGTTCATTATATCTTTAAACCATGAAGGTCTTGAGTCTGTGCCATTCCTAATTTTTAGAACTCAGTACTGTTCCTGGTATTCTGCCAAGGGAAACTTTAAATAATTTTTGACAGACATGTTAAAAATAGGTCCTTTAGCTTGATTCTGCATTCTTGCTTCTTGGTGTTTCTCTTTCTTTTTACCCCAATGTAAATATCACTATGTCCTTTTCCTTAACTGTGGCCAGAAAGATCACTTTCAGATGGCAATTAAAAGGTTACAGTCGCTGGAAAATTTGCACTGAGGAACAATGAACAAAAAGAACTTTGCTGAGACATTACATTGCTTAAGTGATAAACTCTACCATCTAATAGATAACAGTTGGTGATGGACAGAGAGGCCTGGCGTGCTGCAGTCTATGGGGCCATAAACAGTCAGACACGACTGAGCCACTGAACTGATAGATAACAGTTTTCGTCTATACCTCAGCTTATGGGGCTTCTCTGGTGGCTCTGCAGCAAAGAATCCACCTGTCAATGCAGGAGACTCAGGCTCCATCCCTGGGTCAGGAAGATCCCCTAGAGGAGGAAATGGCAAGCCACTCCAGTATTCTTACCTGGCAAATCCCATGGACAGAGGAGCCTGGCATGCTACAGTCCACAACACGACTTAGCGACTAAACAACAACAACCTCACCTTATACAGTAGAATTGAATTTTATTTTGAGAGTAGGTTTTAAAGTCAGAGAGTAAAGTAAAAATCATATATAGATAAAACCACTCCTAAAAAACTTCTAATATCAGCATGACCTCTTAAGGCAGGAGTCACTAAGGATTAAAATGTCAATGACATTTTTTTTCCTCAGGTTTTTTCTTGGGCATTGGAAACATAGGCTATTTTCAGGCTGAGGTGGGGAAAAGCAACTGATAAGTGATGTCTTTTATTCTCTCTCAGCTAAAAATGTGTAATTGGAATTTGAGCCAGCTAAATATGAGTGTAAATTCTTTACTTCAAAAAGCAAGTTGCTTAACATGAGACTATATGTTCTAGTGGAAAAAAAACTTAATTATGATCATACTATTAAGTTATATAATAGCAAATTACATGGTTCAATCATGAATCTAAAATGGCCATTCAATCTCAAAATACACTATTGAGGTTGACTTTTTTGTTTAAAACACTTTTTTTTTTTTAACAGAAGGTTACAATATAATGTGATCAACTTCTGTGAGAAACTATATTCCAAGTGAAGCAGAACTTTGAACCTTGTCAATTGATTTGAAGGCAGTTGATCTTGCCGTTCTGGACTGACTGAGAACTACAAGAGAATACACCCAATAAAGAAACACAGAGGATCATATTACATATGATGCTTACTTGTTAACACAGTGATTGATCTAGACGGCTTGGTAACCACATTTCCATTTACCACCACCAGAGTGATTATGTAATATAGGCCATGATAATTGGCCTTAAAGATAATGGGAGGAGGCAAAGTACTGTTGAATTCCTCAAATTCAAAGAAGTAATTTTTTGATTCACCAGTTATCTTCACAACATACACAGATGATGGACTCATGATGTCTGAAGCTTCTAAAGAGACAGCGATGCTATTATCATCTCGGACAGTTACGTGGAATGTGGTAGCATCCTGTTTAAGAAAACAGAGAAAAAGAAAATGGAGGTCAAGTTTCAGATTATTTTCATTAAAATTATACTGAGATAATTTCCCCCAAAATTAATGTTGTAACAAGTATTGCTTCCTGAAATAAGGTTACACAGGTTTTTTTTAGTATATGCGGAAAATCAAAAAGAGGAATATTAGCCATATTGTGGCTATTGATCTTCTCAGGCCTTTTTACTTTTAGTATTCTTCCGGATTGAAAAGCTACTTCCAATTCACGGATTGTGCCATGTAGTAAACACAAAATAAAAACATCATGGAACTGTGTAAAAATAAATGAATGAAAATCATCTTGGCACTCAACTTTCAGAGAAGTCCTTGGTTTCATCTTTGTTGAAAAAGCTATATGGTTTGAAGAAGCATTGTTTTACTTGGGAGGGAGTAGTCCTGCTGTAGTCCTAGGAAAATTCTAGAAAAATGTTTCAACGCAGTTATTTTCTCCTTGACATCTCACCTGCCAGTTCTGACAACTAAAAAAAAAAAAAAAATCAGGGCTGAGAAACCTTATTATCCTTCTCTTTAAATTTTAGCCAGTCCTCATTAAAAGAAACCATGATGCTCTTTGAAGAAGGGACTGGACTGAAAAGCCGTGGGCATTGATGGAAAAGTCAGCAGTCAGTGCACTGAAAACTTTGCTCCAAGTCCCCAGGTAACTGTTTATGAACAGTATTTGAAAAATCATTCGTGTAGTTGGTTTAAATATTCCTTCCTGATTCTTTCCCACACTCCATAGGCAGACTGGGACTTCTGTTCTCTGATCTTGACAAAATTCGTGTACTTTGTAACATTTGCTGTTCTGTTTCACTTTTCCTTCTGGGTGTGTGTGATGTCCAGGACAAATTATTTCATTGCTCTGAGCCTCAGGTTTTTCTTCCATGAAAGTGGGACAGAAAAATTGCTGAAACTTGTCAAGGACTTACAAGCATCCAGGTACCAAGGTAGGCAGGCTTGGTAAACATAATCATCACATTTAAGATTCATAGGGATGTCAGGAGACAGGTATTATTATTTTTAATCTCGGCTTGTAGCTGAGAAAACTGAGAGCCAGAAAGAGTAAGTCACTTGATCCAGGTCACACATATAGTTCAGACTCTTAACCACTGATCTACACAAGTATCAAGTTTGATCATTCCACACGTCTTTGTCTTCTCCTCTTGACTTATTTTCCTAACATTGAGACTGACACACAGTATGTAGCTGATAAGCATTTGTAAAATGAATGAAAGAATTGCTGATTATATTAATTATATGGGAGCCTTCTCCTCTTAGAATTAATCTGCTTATTGATTTTGGTAACTTGCATAGTGTCAAGACAAATCAAGCATGTGATATATCAATCCTTTAAAAGAAGACGTAAAAATATACTGATTTTTTTTCTTCTTATTTAATTTTTTAAAGAAATCTAGTTTTTAAAGGTCCTGGTACTAATAAAGAATTGGAGAAGGGCATGGCAACCCACTCCAGTATCGTTGCCTGGAGAATCCCATGGACAGAAGAGCCTGGTGGGCTATAGTCCATAGGGTCACACAGAGTCAGACATGATGGAAACGACTTAGCACCATTTATAAAACTATCTGGCTATTAAGAGAAGTTTAATTCTATGTTAGCATTTAGTAGACTTAATAGTGTTCATATCATCCCTACCTCACTAGTCTGCAAGTCCTCCAGGGCAGAGACTGCATCTTATTTCTAGCTGTGTTTTCAGCTCTAAGACCAGTACATGACATATGCTAAGTGGTTTGTGACCTGAATAGGCCTGGGAAAATTTCTTTAATAATGGATTGTCAGTACAGATTTACTTTATTTTTTTAATACATTTATTTTATGTTAGTGAAATGGACTCCAAACAATAACTGCAGTACCAGTTGCATGACTTCAGTCATGTCCGACTCTTTGTGACGGTATGGACTGTAGCCCACCAGGCTCCACAGTCTATGGGATTCTCCAGGCAAGAATACTGGAGTGGGTTGCCATGTCCTCCTCCAGGGGATCTTCCCGACCCAGGGGTCAAATCCAGGTCTCTTATGTCTCCTGTATTGGCAGGCAGGTTCTTTACCACTGGCACCACCTGGGAAGCCCCCAGATTTGCTTTAAAAAAATATTTGTCACAGCCTGTAGCACGTGGGATTTTAGTTCTGTAATGAAGGATTGAATCCACGCCCCCTGCAACGGAAGCACGGAGTCGTAACCACTGGACCACCAGGAAAGTCCCAGATCCCTTTGTTCACATTTGTCTCTCATCCTCTGATACATGTGCAGACTTTTAAAACTGAGTTCTGTACTTTTGGGATCAAATCTAAAACATGACCCATTCTCCATTGGCAGTGGTCAGGTGGAACATGAGGCTGATGCAAGCACTGAATATCCAATAGACCTGAAACCTGGTTTTTATACATTATTGATTACAGAAGTCGATTCACTAATTCAGAGAATAATAAGTTTATAGACATGGAATATGCAATTGCTAAGAATTCTTTGCTGTATGTTTTAACAGCCAGTAAACTGGAAGTGTTTGTGATAACGAAAAGAAGAATAAATAAACTCAATTTTGTAGCGTGTTGAAGAAATATATGTCTCATGTGTCACGATGCTTTGTAGACAGTAACAGCTTCCAGGGAAAGGAACTAATCTTCCAAATGCTAACAACAGCTTTGAGGATGATTGTATCAGCCATGAAAATAAGCATTGGCCCATGTGCTCCCAGGTTGCCAAAAATAAATCAGGGTGGGCTAATCAGATTCAGTCAGTGGAACTAATGAGAAGAAGGCAGCAGGCCAAGTGCGATCTAGGCAGTGAGCCTAAAAGAAATGTCATCTATGCTATTTCTTTCTTCTCTGTCCTCTTTGCTCTAGCTTTTCCTGGAATCTATATTCAGGAAAAAATTCTGAATGTATGCTGCAGGCATGCTATCCTTGCTGAGAAGCAGGGCCAGAAAGAAGCATTAGAAATAATCGAAATGGATCTGGTGCACTTAGGCAAGGCCAATGCTGATTTATTTGGTGGCTAGAAAAATATTTAAAACTTTTTTTTCCCTTCTGAGACTGGTAATGCTATTGCTTGACTCTACAGTAAAAATATTTTCACTGAAATGTCCTTTGCAGAACAAAGTTTAATATAGGAATTTCTCTGGTCCAACACCCTCATTTCACACTGGAGAGAACAGTGGTGCAAATGTCAGGCAGATAGTCGATGTCAGAACAAGGTCTGGGATCCACACATTCTGGTGCCCCTTGGTATTTCTCTTTTCCTAAACTGGAGGTACCTGGCTTAAGGCAGCAAAACGGAGCCTGGGGGCTTGGCTTCAGCAAGGAAGGGGAGCCCAGGAGCCTGCCACCTGTTCTATAGCCAGTCTTGGGAGAAAGAAGCTACTGGAAATAGAGTGGGCAGCACTAAAGAGGAGAAAAAATGGGGGATGAATCCCCTGGGATATGGGATAAGGACGTGAACTGGCCTTAGGTATGGACTCATCAGAAGTCCAAGAATCTCTTCTAGCATCCTTGACAAAAGTAGCAACTGTGGTGCATTGACCTGTCTCTCTGTCCCTTGATCTGGACGAAGCTTTGCACTAAGCATTATATATATATATATATATATATATATATATAAAAAGCTGAGACATTACTTTGCCAATAAAGGCCCATCTAGTCAAAGATATGGTTTTTCCAATAATCATGTATGGATGTAAGAGTGGACCATAAAGAAAGCTGAGCACCGAAGAATTGATGCTTTTTAACTGTGGTGCTGGAGAAGACTCTTCAGAGTCGCTTGGACAGGAAGGAGATCAAACCAGTCAATTCTAAAGAAATCAACCCTGAATATTCATTGGAAGGACTGATGCTGAAGCTCCAATACTTTGGCCACCTGATGTGAAGAATTGACTCATTGGAAAAGACCCTGATCCTGGGAAAGATTGAAGGCAGGAGGAGAACGGGTCGATAGAGGATGAGATGGTTGGATGGCATTAGTGACTCGATGGACTTGAGTTTGAGCAAGCTCCGGGAGTTCCTGATGGACTGGGAAGCCTGGTGTGCTGCAGTCTATGGGGTTGTAAAGAGTTGGACATGACTGAGTGACTGAACTGAACTGATATATATATATATATATATACACACACACACACACATGAGAGTTGGACTATAAAGAAAGCTGAGCACCAAAGAATTGATGGTTTTGAACTGTGGTGTTGGAGAAGACTCTTGAGAGTCCCTTGGACTGCAAGGAGATCCAACCAGTCCATCCTAAAGGAGATCAGTCCTGGGTGTTCATTGGAAGGACTGATGTTGAAGCTGAAACTCCAGTACTTTGGCCACCTGATGCAAAGAGCTGACTCATTGGAAAAGACCCTGATGCTGGGAGGGATTGAGGGCAGGAGGAGAAGGGGATGACAGAGGATGAGATGGTCGGATGGCATCACCAACTCAATGGACATGTGTTTGGGTGGTCTCCAGGAGTTGGTGATGGACAGGGAGGCCTGGTGTGCTGCGGTTCACAGAGTCACAAAGAGTCGGACATGACTGAGTGACTGAACTGAACTGAACTGATACATACCTATGTATATGTTCCTTTTATTCCTTACAACCATCTTTAGAAGTAAGTGTTATTGGGACTTCCCTAGCAGTCCAGTGGTTAAAAATCCACTTGCCAATGCAAGGGACAAGGGTTTGACCCCTGACCTGGGAAGATCTCATGCTGTGGGACAACTCAGCCTGTGTGCCACAACTACTGAGCCTGCATTCTAGAGCTTGTGAGCTACAACCAATGAAGCCACCGCAATGAAAACCCCAAGCAATGCAGGGAAGAGTAGCTCCCACTTGCCACAACTATAGAAAGCCCAAGTGCAGTCAAAAATAAATAAATAAGTAAATAATCAATTAAAAAAGAAATCAGTGTTATTCCTATTTTACTCAGAGAGATTAAATAATTTCCTTAAGAAAACAGCAATGGACTTGGAATCAGAGGGTCTGAGTTTCTATTCTTTTTGGGCAGAGTATTACCCTTGTGAACTTGGGAAATCCCAGGGATCTTTTAACCATAGCTTCTTAATATATAAAATAGGGATAATTCCTATAACTCTTAGGATTTTTGTAAGGGTTAGATGGCTTTTACAAAAGTGCTAAAAGTGTGAAATCAATTAATATTAGCTATATTTCAAAAATTATTGTGTTCATCAGCTATACTCCTATATAAAATAAAACTTTAAAAAATCAAACTTTAATATGTACAATTTGTATCTGTCAATTATACCTCCATAAAGATGGTAAAAATAATTACCCATGACTGACTAAGCAAAATACAGATATCTATTTTATAATTATTATTCCATTCCAAGCTTCAAAAAATTTTAAAGTTGTAATTAACATCATGGACTAAAATTTTCCCAATAAGTTAACAAGAAAAAAAAAAAAGGGAATATTTTGGAATGTTCCTGATGGTATTGTCTTGCATGGTATAAACGTTTCATTCAGTGGATGTTCTATTTTTTTCTGTTTTAGCATGTCTTTCAAATTAATGAAGAAAATAAAAGTCATTCACACAAAGACCATGAGATAAAAAAAAAAAACCCAAGATATCATTCCATCACCACATCAAATTCAAAATGCCACATCATAGATAACTTACTGACTGCTTGCATTTTTAAGACCATATAATGCAGATATCCCTACTCTTGGATTCATAAAATTTGACGTTGTTTTCTAAGTTTATGTGTATGTATAAATTTTGGAGTGTGTAAAAACAGGTTTTGTTTTAGTTATGTTTTGAACCATTCAATGACCTTTAAACTATAGAGGTTCTGTAAATAGTCACTTAACGAACTTCAAAACCCAGCCAAATTCAGTAGTTATGTTCACTGGATGTTTTAATCACAGATCCTTGGAGAAATAGCATTTATTAATTCAACGACAAACATTAGCTAACTGACAACATGACATCAGGCATAGTGCTAGCGTGCTCGGTGTTAGTGAAAGAGAAGTGTGTAAGACAGGATACTTAAACTCCAGAAGCTCAGACTCCAGGGAGAGGTGTATAGTTATAACCCAGCTGAAAATCATTAGTTTAAAACTTTGAGAAACTGGTTGATACCTGTTTTTCCTGCCTATCTGAAATCCCTACTTAGATTGTGCCCTCTTCTCTGGATCACTGTTTCTTCTCCATTATAAAGCCCGTAAGGATGCTGATGGGGTTGCTGATTATGGTGCCCAACTCCCAGGTGAAAGCACCCCAGGACTCAGTTTGGGTGAATCATAGTACCTATCCCCTCCCCACGAAGACAGTTACAGGGACACGTACGTGGACCAAGCCAGACAACCGAAATGCTTCCTCTGAAAAGTTTTAACTGGAATTAGTGAGAAGGAGCCCTTCTCTTCTGGTCTCTTGTGTGTGTGGATGCAGACCTGGGGAAGTCAGTGTCTGTAATTTCTGCCCCTTGAAGATCATTGTTTGAGGGAGAATTTCTGATTTGTTCAAAGGCCCCAGTCTCTGTCATCATAAGGCCCACCCACCATGCAGTTTGGTGACATGAGTGAATAAATTCCACCTTAAAGCTTATGTTGTTTAAAGCTGGACTTCCAAAATTTGCAGCCAAAGATCTTGAAAGAAGAATATTGTCCAGTATTATAGATGTGTAAAGAAGACAGCGATCCATTCTGTTTCTCTGGATAGACATCAGGGAAGGTTTCAGGGTGAAAGCAATGCTTGAAAGCTACTTAGGAGTTTCCCAGGGGTACAACGGTCAGAAAAGTCACCTAGACTTTTCTATACACTAGTTCCTAGAGAAGTGGGAAGAGGCTCCACAGTGCTGTGGAGTAGTTAGATAGTGGTAGGATGCTCAGAAGAGAAGCTGGAGAGCCCTAGCACAATTTGTGCCTTGTTAAGGAATCAGGATGTATTTTAGCCCAAAAGAAATCGTGAACAGTTTTAATGTAGAAAAGTGACATGATTAGACAGATCACAATTTAGAAAGGCCGATATAGTTAGGAGGATGGACAAGTATAGTTAAGAGTTGTCTGACTGGGCTCATCTAAGGCCAGGAGAAAGTAAGGAGACTGTTGTAACAGTTCGCGTAAGACCTGAGTGGTCTCCAAGCAAGTGCGCCAGATCTGCCCATGTTGATCCGTCTGTGTGATATACTTCTAGAAAATTACCAGTGCACCAGCTGGCAATCCAGTCAATGATTAGTCTTATCAGAGGGGATTTTAGAGGGAACACTTAAACAATTCTGCTGTGCTAAGGTTACCATATAGGGAATGATGGAATGCTCAATTTTTTTAAATAGTAATCTTTTTTTTAAATTTTATTTTATTTTTAAACTTTACATAATTGTATTAGTTTTGCCAAATATCAAAATGAATCCGCCACAGGTATACATGTGTTCCCCATCCTGGACCCTCCTCCCTCCTCCCTCCCCATACCATCCCTCTGGGTCGTCCCAGTGCACTAGCCCCAAGCATCCAGTATCGTGCATCGAACCTGGACTGGCATCTCGTTTCATACACGATATTTTACATGTTTCAATGCCATTCTCCCAAATCTTCCCACCCTCTCCCTCTCCCATAGAGTCCATAAGACTGTTCTATACATCAGTGTCTCTTTTGCTGTCTCGTACACAGGGTTATTGTTACCATCTTTCTAAATTCCATATATATGTGTTATTATACTGTATTGGTGTTTTTCCTTCTGGCTTACTTCACTCTGTATAATAGGCTCCAGTTTCATCCACCTCATTAGAACTGATTCAAATGTTTTCTTTTTAATGGCTGAGTAATACTCCATTGTGTATATGTACCATAGCTTTCTTATCCATTCATCTGCTGATGGGCATCTAGGTTGCTTCCATGTCCTGGCTATTATAAACAGTGCTGCGATGAACATTGGGGTACACGTGTCTCTTTCCCTTCTGGTTTCCTCAGTGTGTATGCCCAGCAGTGGGATTGCTGGATCATAAAGCAGTTCTATTTCCAGTTTTTTAAGGAATCTCCACACTGTTCTCCATAGTGGCTGTACTAGTTTGCATTCCCACCAACAGTGTAAGAGGGTTCCCTTTTCTCCACACCCACAGTCATCAAGACAGTATGGTACTGGCACAAAGACAGAAATATAGACCAATGGAAGAAAATAGAAAGCCCAGAGAGAAATCCACGCACATATGGACACCTTATCTTTGGCAAAGGAGGCAAGAATATACAATGGATTAAAGACAATCTCTTTAACAAGTGGTGCTGGGAAATCTGGTCAACCACTTGTAAAAGAATGGAACTAGAACACTTTCTAACACCATACACAAAAATAAACTCAAAATGGATTAAAGATCTAAATGTAAGACCAGAAACTATAAAACTCCTAGAGGAGAACATAGGCAAAACACTCTCTGACATACATCACAGCAGGATCCTCTATGACCCACCTCCCAGAATATTGGAAATAAAAGCAAAAATAAACAAATGGGACCTAATTAACCTTAAAAGCTTCTGCATATCAAAGGAAACTATTAGCAAGGTGAAAAGACAGCCTTCAGAATGGGAGAAAATAATAGCAAATGAAGCAACTGACAAACAACTAATCTCAAAAATATACAAGCAACTCCTACAGCTCAACTCCAGAAAAATAAATGACCCAGTCATAAAATGGGCCAAAGAACTAAATAGACATTTCTCTAAATAGTAATCTTAATGGTGTCTGGTGCTTATATAGCCCTTACGACCATAATTCTCTGCAGACATTATGTAATGCATCCACTTAGACTCCTGTCTGGTTCCTGGGAAAGCTTTTCCAACAAGATAGTCTTGGTGCAGTGGTAAAGAATCCACCTGTAATCCAGGAGACACAGAGGACGCGGGTTCAATCCCTGGGTTGGGAAGATCCCCTGGAGGAAGAAACGGTGATCCACTCCAGTATGCTGGTTTGGGAAACCCCATTGGCAGAGGAGCCTGGCGGGCTAAAGTCCATAGATTCACAGAGAGTCAGACATGACTGAGCACACACAGTCTTTCCTTTCATTTCCTTCAGGAAGATCACAGTCCTAGAGTTGCCCTGACAACTTCCTAGAATGACTGACAAATGTCTTTCAGAAATTGTCAGAGGAGAATTTGGATGTTGGTCTCAAAGGCTAAGGATGGCCTCTCCCTAATCTTCCATTATTTATTCTGATTATTCTTCAGAAATGTTTTGAGCAACCAGTATATATCAGGAATTGTGCAAGACATTGGGGATATATTCAATTTGTGAGTAAAGAGAAAGACAGGCCTTATGTGACTCTGTCCTTCCTAGAATTGTGTCTGACCAATAATCATAGCAATGCCAATGGCAGCAATGATGACCCTATTGTAATAAAGAACATTAATTTATACAGTTTTTATTATGTGCTAGTAGAAAGCTCATACAGCAGGTTCTTTTCTTTAAGCTTTTTATTTTGTATTGTGTTGTAGCCAATTAACAATGTTACGATAGTTTCAGGTGCACAGCAGAGCAACTCAGCCACACATACACATGTATCCATTCTCCTGATACTCCCCTCCTATCCAGGCTGCCACTTAACACTGAGCAGAGTTCCCTGTACTAGTTCCTTGTTGGCTATCCATTTTAAATCAGCAGTGTGTACATGTCGATCCCAAACTCCCTAACTATCCCTTCCCCCTGGCAACCATAAGCTCATTCTCTAAGTCTGTGAATCTCTTTCTGTTTTGTAAGTTCATTTGTATCATTTCTTTTTAGATTTCACATATAAAGGATGTCATATAATATTTCTCCTTCTCTGTCTGACTTAATTCACTCATCAAACAGCAGGTCCTTGATAATGGCTTTCTGGGTGAATATGTTTACAATCTGCTCTGTACTGCCAGACTTCTTTATGTGGGTCCTAAAAGAATCTGCCTGCAGTGCAGGAGACCCGGATTCAATCCCTGGGTTGGGAAGATCCACTGGAGAAGGAAATGGCAACCTACTCCAGTATCCTTGCCTGGAAAATCCCATGGACAGAGGAGCCTGGTGGGCTGCAGTTCATGGGATCGCAAAGAGTTGGGCACGACTGAGCGACTAACACTTAAATGTATCTTTTCGGTTGGAATACATCAGTTCTAACCAGGTGCCTGAGTCCACATTCATACCAATTCTGCCTTTCATGTTTTAACATGCTCAGATACAGCCATTTCTGTCTTTGTGACTTCATAAGACAGAGCCCTCATTTCTTTGGCCTCTTAGTAAAGGGGCCTAAACTCAAATGTCAGCCAGGTAATATAAATGTGTGAAGCAGTCAAGTATAAGAGGATTGAATGATGGAATAGTTAGCAAATGGGAAGGTACAGGCATTGTCATAAAGCATCATTAAAAAGCACCATTACAACAAAGATAAAGATATACTGGCCAAAGAAAACACATTTGGTTGCCTCTAGGCAAACATAACATAAAGGTTATATGGGACTTTGGAATTGTGGATAAAGATGTATAATGTCAAACCTAATCTATCATAAATAGAAAGTACATCTTTATCCACAATTCCAAAGTCTAGTATACCCTTTATTTTATGTTTGCCTAGGGGCAAACACATGTGTTTTCTTTGGCCAGTATATCTTTATTTTGTTGTAATGGTGCTTTTTAATGACATAAATATACCACCACATGTGAAATAGATAGCTAGTGGGAATCTGCTATATAGCACAGGGAGCTCAGCTCAGTACTCTGTGATGACCTAGATGGGCGGAATGGGGGAAGGGGAAGGGAGGGATGTTCAAGGGGGAGGGGATATATGTATACATATAGCTGATTGATGTTGTTGTACAGCAGAAACTAACACAACATTGTAAAGCAACTATTCTCCAATTAAAAAAAGGTATATCTTCTAGGATAAAGCAATATTGTGGGAGTTGAAGGAATACAGTGTCAAGAAGAAAGTGGTGGTCAGTGGTGTCAGACATTGCTAAGAGACGAAGGGCAAGGATTGAAGAAAAGCCTCTAGATTTGGTCATCAAGAAGTTAATACAATATTGTAAAGTTAAAAAATAAAATAAAATAAAAAATAAAGATAAAAAAAGAAGTTACTAGTGACATTTTAAAGGGCACATCTTTTACTAGTATAAAGTAATAAAAGCATAAGACAACTTTTAAGGAGTTAAAGAGTAAGATAAACTACATACCCATAGGATAGTTAAAATTTAAAAGACAAGCAAGTGTTGACAACGATTCAGGCCAAGAGGTGTTTTCATTCTCTGCTGGTGGTAGTGGAAATTAGCTTAAGCATTTTGGAAAACTGGCAATATCTACTAAAGTTGAATATTTAAATAGCACATGACCCAGGAATTCTAGTTCTAGATACATGCTCAGCACAAATGAATGCACACATGTACGAGAATGTTCGTATTAGCTTTGTTTTGGAGTTGTGGTAAGTTTCTGGGTTCATGAACATTGGTTATATTGTAAATAAATGTTACAAATAAAAAGTGCCATACCAAAAAAAAAAAGAAGAAGAATACATTTGCAGTTCAGTCTCAGCCCATAGGCTACTGGATTATAACCCTTGAATTTGTTGCACTGGCCATGTCCTTGATTAAATAGATTATCTTTGCACTCTCAGCATTCTGTTTGCTCTGTCCAACCAGAGTAGAATGATAAGTCAGTTTTTATCCATTAAGCATTAATTTAAATAAATATGGATAATATTTCCTTAGCAAGTTGCCATGTATGTGTGTGCCTATGAATGACTAAAATGGCATTTTATTATATATACTAATGCAGGAATTATTTCCTGACTCTTGATACAGACTTGGGGTAGAAGCTCTGTGGAACTCTTAACTTTTGTGGATTAAAGCAAACACATTAATTTAATTTGAGGAAAGAATTCAATGTGGCATTTTTTAAAGTGTAAAGAAACTTATGGTGAAGATATATGCCAAGACTGAATATAATATGTAAGATAATAACAATAGCAATTTTATGTTTTATAAAATAACAGTAATTTTATATTTATAACAGTAATTTATAAGAGTAATTTTATATTTTATAAAATGCTTCAAATAAATTTTCTTATTTGATCCTCAGAAACTTCCATTAAGTTATTATCTCATTTCACAGATGAACACACTGAAACACAAAGAAATTAAAGTTTCTTAAGGCTACTCTAGTGTTATGTGGAGGAGCTGGTGCTCAAAGCAATGCTTGAATTACAAATTTTATGACTATTTTACCACAGTCCCCATACTGTCAGATCCTGGAGCCAAAAAGATTTCCCAAAAGCTAATTTTCATGAAAAATGAAAGTGTTAGTCACTCAGTTGTGTCTGACTCTTTGTGACCCCATGGACTGTAGCCCCACAGACTCCTCTGTCATGGAATCCTCCAGGCAGGAATACTGGAGTAGGTAGCCATTTCCTTCTCCAAGGGATCTTCCCGACCGAGGGATTGAACCCAGGTCCCCTGCATTGCAGGTGGATTCTTTACCATTTAAGCCACTTACCTGTCCTTTAGTGAAAGTGAGTCGCTCATTCACGTCCAACTCTTTGTGACCCCATGGACAATACAGTCCATGGAATTCTCTAAGCCAGAATACTGGAGTGGGTAGCCATTCCCTTCTCTAGGGGATCTTCTGATCCCAGGGATCCAACCCAGGTCTCCTGCACTGCAGGCGGATTTCTTACCAGCTGAGCCACAAGGGAAGCCCTGTGGCTGTCCTTAATTGGTGGTGAGCTCCCTCAACACAAGCTATGATTTTTCCCTTTAGGTCATGCTTGAGACATGCTAAAAAAAAGTGTGATATCATGAAAAAAAAATCAGTTTGGGAGATAAAAAAGAAATGTTGGAGGTAGGCTGACCTGAGTTCAAATCTCACTTGAGTGATAGTCTCTCATTTTAATTCTTTGAGCCTCCTTTGCTTCTCTTAAATTATGGAAAAGCTAGAACCTATTATAATCAGATTTTGGGGGAAAAACAAGATCACATGTGTGTATTACCTAGTTGAATACCAAATACTTAGGGCCTTCAAAAACAATAGCTAATTGTTGTTACATTATTTATGACCTAATTTTCTCCTTGATTCTTTTTACATATCCCTCTTTGGGGTATGTAAATAAATTTGATTTATTTTTACTTTCTTGGGAGATTACCAACAGGAATAGAATCATGGTCCTATTTAAGATTTACATTATATATAAAAATAATATATACACACATATATGTATACATATGCATGTATGTGTGTGTATGCATGTGTACCTAAAAGGGAAAGTTTAATTAGAAAATACAATAGACTACCTGGAATTTGGAAGGGCTGATGCTGAAGCTGAAACTTCAGTATTTTGGCCACCTGATGTGAAGAGCTGACTCATTAGAAAAGACATTGATGCTGGGAAAGAGTGAAGGCAAAGGGGGAAGGCAGCAGCAGATGATGAGATGGTTAGATAGCATCACCAGTTCAATGGACATGGATTTGAGCAAACTGTGGGAGATAGTGGAGGACAGAGGAGCCTGGCATGCCATAGTCCATGGGATCACAAAGAGTCAGACACAATTTAGTGACTGAATAACAACAACCTGAAATTTATTACTTTCCCCATCAAATAATTATAGATAAAATGGCTCCAGAAAAGCAAGGGAACGGCAATACTCCAGTATTTCCACTCCAGTACTCTTGCCTGGAAAATCCCATGGACGGAGGAGCCTGGTAGGCTGCAATCCATGGGGTCGTTAAGAGTCAGGCACGACAGAGCAATTTCACTTTCACTTTTCACTTTCATGCACTGGAGAAGGAAATGGCAACCCACTCCAGTATTCTTGCCTGGAGAATCCCAGGGACAGAGGAGCCTAGTGGGCTGCCATCTATGGGGTCACACAGAGTCGGACACGACTGAAGCGACTTAGCAAGCAAGCAAGTTATATATTTAGGGACATGTAAATTTTAGCAGATGTATCTTCTTAGGACACTGATCATAAATGGTTCCATAACCACTCTTTTGGTCTACTTATTGAATAATTAATATTACCCCTTTGGTGGCATCCTGAACAAGTGTGGCCAGCATTTTTTTTTTTTTCTATCATGCTTGTACGTGACAGCCTGAGCCAACCTGTTTGACTGAAGGTTACTATGGGAACAGTTTCTAAGACCTACTGTGTTGACAAGTTTAAAGACCTGGGAAGCTATGCCTTGCTGATGATCCACTCAGGAGGAGATGGCTCCGCCATCCAGGAAGCCATGACATACATCTGTTCTCAACAATTCAATGACCAGGCAAGTTCTGCAATGTGTGACATTCTTCTGGCTTAATATGTTATGAAAAATAGGGGTCCCTGACAGGTCAGTTCTGTGAAAAAAGTGTTATTTTCATAACGTGAAGCCCTGACAAACATTATTTTGCCTGAATTTTTAAATTCCCCATCCCTCTTCTCTATTCTTGCCAGGATTTATAGGTTTTAAGCATCAGAAAGATGCTTGTAAAAAATGTAGCTGTCCCACTTATTGAAAGATAATGTGAAAGATGATGGTGCTAATCATTTATTTTTTTGTTGGTCTCTCAGTCATGTCTGACTCTTTGGAACCCCATAACCTGTAGCCCACCAGACACCTCTCCATGGGATTCTCCAGACAAGAATACTGGAATGGGTTGCCATTTCTTCTGTGAGGCTGCAAAGAGTTGGACATGACTGGAGTGACTAACACTTTCTCCAGGGGATCTTCCTCACCCAGGGATTAAACCCGGGTCTCCTGCATTATAGGCAGATTCTTTACAATCTAAGCCACCAGGGAAGCCCAAAGTGTGTTAGCTGCTCAGTCATGTTCTATTCTTTGCAACTCCATGGACTGTAGTGCCCACGCCCTGCCTCCTCCCTCACCCCACCGCCCCAACTCTGCCAGGCTCCTCTGCCCAGGGAATTCTCCAGGCAAGAATCCTGGAGTGGGTTGCCATTCCCTTCTCCAGGGTATCTTCCTGACCCAGGGTTTGAACCCAGGTCTGCTGCATTGCAGGCAGATTCTTTGCCATCTGAGCCACCAAGTAATATAAAAATTTAATGCTGAATGAAAAGACGGTAAGTTTTTGTAGGACATACAGTAAAAAGTTAAATACTTAAAAAATGTTTTTAGTGGAGTTAGGTTGCTTTACGATGTTGTGTTAGTTTCTCCTGTACAGCAAAGTGAATCAGCTATTCGTATATATATAGGCCCTCTTTGTCACCACAGACAATTGAGTAGAGTTTGTGTGATATACAGCAGGTTCTCATTAGTTATCTATTACTCATTTATTTTAGAGTGGTTGAATTCAGTCGAATTTCTCCACAGGCATGAAGCATCTCTCCAACTGCAACAGCAGTTAATTATTAATAAATCCCGAGGACAGTTAACAAAAAATGCCATCTGCTTACAAAACACACAGTTCGCAGCAAATTTAGGTGGGATCCCTGTGACCTTCTGTAAGCATTGCCCTTTGACTCCCCTCCTCATTGAGTTGTTAACATTGTCAACAGCAGAGCTTCCAGACCTCTAAGGCAAATAGTTTTTTATGCCCTCCACCACTACTGGGATTTTATGATTTTCTCAGAAGATGGACTCCCCCCATGCCAGATAAATTAAAGCCCAGAAGTCAAGGATGACATGTACTTTACACACATGCTTTACTCAATGTGTATCTTCATGTAGTTTTGAAAACTGAGTGTCTGCAGTATGCAGACAGGATGGTGAAGAAAAGAAATTTGGTCCTGGTCCCAGGGGTGTTTGGAGTCTATAGCAGAAAAGAATTATAATGTTTTAGATAATTAAATAATTATAAGTGGAAAAGGCACTTTTGTAAAGAAGTGAATGATGATAAAAGAGGACCTAGCAATAGAATTACCCTAGAGAAAGCAAGAGCCTTTGCAGATAAGTACAAGCTATAGTAAGAGTTGGACTGCTGATGAGTTGGAGAAAAACTACGATCTATGAAGAAAATATGATATATGAAGATTTAGGGGCTGGAGAAAGCACAAGGTATTTGAGAAACCAGAATGACATCAGAATGTCCTATAGTGGAGACTAGATCATGGGCTACTTTGTAAGTCCTTCTAAAAAAACTGAGGCTTACTGCTCAAGGCAAGGGAAAGCCACATATGGGTTATCAAGCAGGTGAGTGAAACAATCAGATTTGCTTTCTGCAATAGAAGCAAAACATTTATTATGTTAACTACTACATTTGTTATGTTAAATTCTTAGTGGGGGAACTTTTAATGAAAAAATACTTGATAAGGAACCACTTGGGACAGAAAGTAACACTCTAACAGTATGAACAGAGGAATGTAGGCAAACAAACAAAATCCCCCCAAAGACAGCTAAGCTATTATTCAAATTACAAAGAAAAGAATGGCCTATTCCAGAAAGAAAGGGGGACAGATAATAGAGGGATGAGTGAAGGTCATTCAGTTGTGTCCAACTCTTTGCGACATCACAGACTGTAGCCTGCCAGCTCCTCTGTCCATGGGATTTTCCAGAATACTTGAGTAGGGAGGAATTCCCTCTCCAAGGGATATTCCCAACCCAAGCACAGAACCTGTGTCTCCTGCATTGCAGGCAGATTCTTTACTGTCTGAGCCACCAGGAAAACCCTGATAAGAGAGGAGGGGCTGGAAAGAAAATGAAGAGCCAGCATGATGATGCAATATTGGGGATAGAAGGGGCAATCAGTCAACAGAAAAGAATATACTTTGTGTTAATACTTCTTACGCATTACTTTGCTTAATCCTCTTTAAAACCCTCTAAGATAAATATAATTTTATCTATCTTACAGTAGGAAGTGGAAATAATTTCGAATGGCTCTTTTACCAAGATCCTGCTAGCCTCATGTTAAATTGTTCATAACATCTATTTGAACCATTTGAGGTTGACGTTGTACACATTCATCTTCATTTCACAATGTTAACTTTAAATCGTCACCATTTCTTACTTTCCACTGCATGAATAATATGTTTGGCCATCGCTGATGCTATTTTGAGTTACAAGAAGTTGGAACAACAATCTTATATTTAAGTTTTATAAATGAAGCTCAAAAATATCTTTGTCTTTGGGAACAGCTGTAAAAAGACAGTATGCAATTTACTGCACCAAATGAAAGGATCCCATTCTTTGAGAAAGGATGGCATTTCTATAAATCACGCTGTGGTATTTGGTGAGGAAATATCATTACTTTTACTTGACATACTGCTCTTGTTGTTAATTGGCATTTCATCATTAAATAGCTTCTTATTGCCCTGTACAAGATGTAATTGAAAAGGTGACAAAAATAGAAATGTTTGTATCCTTGAAATAATTTTAAAGGTGATTTTTACCATTAGAACATTTTGATGGGACAGAAATGAATGGTAAAGGTAAAACTTTTTCATAGTATTCTGTACAGAAATGTTCAAATCTTTCTCTACATCTTTGATTACTATTTTAGTTTCTGTTCCTAAAGGCAACAGCTGTTACTGGTGGCCTGATACAAGTACCTCATGCCAATTTGCAATAATCTACACAATTTATTTTAAACAAAATATCTTTAGTAACAAAACCTGGTGGGCTACAGTCCATGGGGTCTCAAAGAGTTGGACATGACTGAGCGCGCACGTGTGCATGCGCGCACACACACACACACACACAGCCTTCATTAAAGTCATAGCATGCAGTACTGTGACTGTGAGATCTATATGACTTATTTTACAAATTAGTATCATGTGCTTTAAGTTTTAAAACACAGCTTTCTTTTCTTGAATATCCTGAAATATAATACTTATTCAATATTAATTTTCTATTTGCTAACTACTCTACTTTTTATTTCCTCCTTCTTGAATAATATTCCATGTCTCCCTTCTTCTCTGCCTTCCCCTTTCCCCCAGTTTTTCTTCCCCTTCACATTGCTCCTCACTTTCTGTCTTGTGCTGTGTTTGGTTAGTTCTGTGTATAAATTTCCTGTAGATTTTAACCTCCTAAAGGCAGAGAAGCAGACGTCACTGTCTACCACAGAATCTAATGCAGCAATTTACTATTTGGAACTTAATATTTATCAACTGAAATTCATCCATTTATCCATTCATCCATCTACCCTACAGTTATTGAGCCTCAATCACATATTCTTTCTGTGTCTGTTCAGCTTATTCTTACATGTCAGAGAATTTCTTATTGCAGCTCAGTTTCTGGATTATTATGGCAAAATCATATCACTGTATTTTAAAAGCAAAAGAATACTTGGCCAAAGTAAGAAACATATTAGGGAGAAAGGCAAGGAAGTAAGTAGAGAGAAAGCAGGAATTAGGCACAGAGGTAAGACTAAAGGGATATAAAGGAAGAATGGGTGAGAGATAATGAAGAAAACGTGTAAACTTGGAATAAGTAATTGTGAACAATAAAGCAGAGGCAGAATAAGACACATTTTATACCTTTGCTGGTCACACCTCTATGTTATTACTTAATATATGATAGAGACAAAAATCAAGCTAAATTTTTATTAATCTCTCAATTGTTTCCTTATCCACATCTACTTTCTTTTTTTTCTCCTGTGACTATGATATAATTTGTTGCTGACTTGAAGATAATATATTCTTAAAGACTCATAGATAAACCATTAATGAATCATACATTGCTATGGGAAATAATAGAGATTTAATCATCTAACTGCCCATGCAGAGGCTGTCCGTCCACTTGGCTAAGATGGTGCCATGGAGATTCAAATATTGAGTGGGAGATTGGGCTACAGGGCCCCTTTCAATTAATAGCTTTGAAGAGTTATGAATTAATAAAAGCTGAACCTAAGAGTAATTTCTAAGAATGTTAAGATATGCATGCCAGATTTTCTTTTAGGTCATGAGTATCCACGGTCTGTTTTCTTCAAAATGACAATTTCTCTCAAGTCTTCTCCATTAGCTTAAGCTTCAAGGAAACAAAACATGGAACATTTACGGGAAGAATTTAGTAACACTTTATAAAAATTCAATACTATATTTTCCAACTATATTGCTGTGTAATTTACAATAGATATGATTAATTATATATATTAACTACATAACAAAATGATTTTCTGTTTCATTGGAATAAGAAATACCATTAACCTGATGCATTTGTTTAGTTGATTAATGCATCTACTTTGTGTATTTCATTTAGCATTGAAAGTAAGAAAGAGATTTTTACTTATCAGGTAATTATAATTAAGCCCATACTAACTGCTATAATTAAAGACAGAAAAGAATAGTTACAATAGTAACAGCTAGCATATATTAAATGCCTAACATATGCCAAGGTTTATTCTAGGTGTTTAGATGAATTATGCCTAATCCTTAAAGCAATATTTAGCACTTATTATTATTTTATCAATAACTAGGAAGCAGAGGATGGAATTCAAATAATAATTTGTAATGCTTACTTGGTGTTGGCTACAAGAGCATGACAGTGAGCAAGGGAGACCAGTTCAGCCCTCACAAAGATTAATTCTAAGTGAACCATAACAGTCAGAGCAGCAAAAATTATGACGAGAAGCCCAATGTCCTCTGGTAGCCAAGAATATCTTACCTAGTGATGATGAAGCTGTTGCTTAAAAGATAGATCAGGACTCAGTGGTCAACAGGCTAGAGTATAGAGGATGGTTCAGGAGAAAGGGGCTGAGAGCAGCAGTGTGTACAGGGACAGGGGGAGCAGAGCATCTTCAAGGAACAGGAAGGGACTTGCAGACCATGTTCACGTGTTTGGGCATCACCTTGGGACCACTGAAGTGGTCTAAGCATCGATGGCCACGAGTAGATTTTCTTTTGAGAACAAAAGAAGTAGTGGTGTGGAGCTCAGATGGAGAGAGGGTGAAATGAAGTAGATCAGTTAGAAGGCCATGGTAAAGGGATGAAACTGGATCATTTGCAGTGAGGTAGATGGACATAAGTCAGAAAGAGAAAAACAAATATCATATGTTAATGTATATATGTGGAATCTGAAAAAAATGGTTTAGATGACCTTATTTACAAAGCAGAAATAGAGAAGCAGATGTAGAGAACAAGCATATGCGTACCAAGGAGGGAAAGGAAGTGGTGGGACGAATTGAGAGAGTGGCATTGACATACATACAGCACCATGTGTAAACTAGACAGCTAGTGGGAAGATGCTGTATAGCACAGAGAGCTCAGCTTGGTGCTCTGTGATGACCAAGAGGGTTGGGTTAGGGGTGGGAGGGAGACCCAAGAGGGAGGGGATATATGTATATGTGTAGCTGATTCATGTTGTTGTACAGCAGAAACTAACACAACATTGTAAAGCAATTATAATCCAATAAAAAAGTGTACAAAAAGCACATTCAAAAAATAAAATAAAGCTATTTAAAAAAAGAAAGCTGTGGTAACAGTTGAAGCAAGACTTATCTGGATGTGGTAGTGGCAAAGGAGATAAGGGTGGCAATGAGAGATCTAGTAAGGAAGAATCAGTAAAGTCCCTACAAGCTATCAGTGGGAAGCAGGCTTGAGGCTTGGAGATTACGGTGTCCAAACTCCTTAATACAGATGAGGAAATCCAAACCCAGGAGGTGGGAAAGGGTCTGCCTAGGGGTATCCACCTGGTTAGAGGAAGATGCCTATGAAATGCAGATCTTCTTGAACTCACCCCAGTGATATTTCCATGATGATACTTTATCCTCCCAAACCTACCAAATCAATTAATTTTTTTCTATTTCTGCCACAAGAAATAAAGCTGACTTAGGTGCTAAAGAACTGATGCTTTCAAATTTGGGTGCTGGAGAAGAATCTTGAGAGTTCCTTGGACTGCAAGGAGATCAAACCAGTCATTACTAAGGGAAATCAACCCTGAATATTCATTGGAAGGACTGATGCTGAAACTCCAATACTTTCATCACCTGAGGCAAAGAGCAAACTCATTGGAATAGACTCTGATGCTGGGAAAGATTAAGGGCAGGAGGAGAAGAGGGCAACAGAGGATAGAATGATTAGATAGCATCACTGAATCAATGGACATGAATTTGAGCAAACTCCAGGAGACACTGGAGGACGGGGGAGTCTCTCGTGCTGCAGATCATGGAGTTGCAAAGAGCTCAACAGGACTTAGTGCCTGAACAACAAGGTAAATTTGGCACTCACATGAGTGGAGTGGACAGAGTTGAAGTCTGTTGTTGTATACAAGTGATTATTTTCCAAGGAGAGATGGAGATTGCTTGCAGAATTGATCATTTTTTTTTATAACAAATAAACAAATTAAAAACACAAAACAAAAAATTGAGGGGTTTTCACTGCATTTAGGCACAAACATACAAAAAGTTATCATAGCATAAGAGAAATAGCTTTCATACTATTTCGTACTACAAAAATGCATGTCATACTTTAGTAGGGCTTCTCAAAATTACAAGGTATATGAATTTCTTAGTGCAAGTTCATGTGCCTGATGTACCGGGAGGCCAAACAAACTGAATCATCTTTGGAGTTTGGAGCAGATAAAGGTTTACTGCAGGACCATGCACGGAGACCGTGTGTCTCATGCATGCCATAAAAAGCCTTGAGCTCTCCCAGAGGGTTCGCAAAGCACTTTTAAAGGCCAGGTGAGGAAGAGAGGGTGGTGGCAGGGTTTGTGATCAGCTAGTGCACAATTCTCTGATTGGCTGATAGTGAGGTAGCTGGGTGGTGTCACAGCGGTGAACATGACCAGTCCTTTGGGTTCAGGAGGCCGAAGGCTACGTGCTTATGGTCATCAAGTAGTTAACACCCTCCATTTGTTGGAGAGGAGAAGGCTAGGAGTCGGACACTACTGAGTGACTTCACTTTCACTTTTCACTTTCATGCATTGGAGATGGAAATGGCAACTCACTCCAGTGTTCTTGCCTGGAGAATTCCAAGGATGGGAGAGCCTGGTAGGCTACCGTCTATGGGGTCGCACAGAGTTGGACAGGACTGTCTATGGGGTTAGAGACAGGACTGAAGCGACTTAGCAGCAGCAGTAGCAACAGCAGTAGCAGCTACATTGCTATAATATTGTTACAGATTTGTGACTCTATTGTTACACTCCCCAGAAGTAAACACAATGTATAAGTTTTTGAAAACTGAAATCACAATCTCAGTAACAACAGTAGCAATGTTTACTTCTTTTTGTGAGGCAGCTCAACTGAAATTAAACTTCAACCTGAAATAAACATTTTCTGAGAAGACGCACATGAAATCCACAATTTCTCTTTTATCAATGGCAATCCTTTAGAAATGAACATGAAATTAAGTACTGAATCCTTAGTTTTAAAAGAACCAGCAATCCAATATGCCTGCAATTGTTCTTTTCTGTTTGAAGACAGTAAGATGCAACCCACTTATGTTGCTGGCAAATTTAGCTCTCAAAAACTGCTCCCGGGATCTTGTGTGTGTGTGTGTGTGTGTGTGTGTGTGTGTGGCAAATAATAGTTATGAGGCATTTAGGTTTGTGACTAATTCAAGGATCAACTACTGGATGCATCCATCAGGATTTATACCAGGAATTCATTAGTTGGTTTTAAGTTAGTAATTCCATCATCATGGTATGTGTTATCTTACTCCTAGACCTAGTTTTGTGTCCACACTTTATAGCTGGCTCAGTGGTAAAGAATCTCCCTACCAAGCAGTAGATGCAGGTTTGATCCCTTGGGTTGGAAAGATTCCCCTGGAGAAGGAAAGGGCAACCCATTCCAGTATTCTTGCCTGGGAAATCCCATGGACAGAGGAGTCTGGTGGGCTGCAGTCCATGGGGTCGAAAAAGAGTCGGACACGACTTAGCAACCTAACAACAACAGCAATTTTGTGTCAGCGAAGCCTAGTTCATCCAGACCTTCACCATCTTTTTGGATCAAGTGAGATCAGAGAAGGCTGGTAGCAAAAGAGTTAAACTCATAAATGCAGCAGCATGCAAAGCTAAGGTGGCAAAGTCCTGCTGAGCCTGGTAGCTTGCTTTACACTCATATTGCTCTGCCTTTTTATTCTCTGTCAATGGGCTGGAATTGAGCAATAACAACCTGCTGTGATTCTTTTTTTCAGATTTACTTGTGCACAATTTTGGAGCTGAATATTCATTTTTTTTTTAATAACATTTACCCTTTCTACAACCTTTTCCCCCTTGACATCCGTTAACAAAGAGAAAAGTGTGACCACTGGTGGTTATCCTGTTTTACTTGCCATAAGAGTTATACAGTAAGATTCAACCATAGAACTGGTTTTCTAACTGATATCTTATTTTTTTCCAGGCAGCCCTCTGCTGGGGGTGCTTGATGATTCTTATGCTGTACCTCGGCTGCAAGCAAATACCAGAAGAGTCATGGAGGTTGGGCCACTTGCTGTGAGCCAACATACAGGGAAGGGGCGTGGCACATAGGAGGCATGGTAATTAACCCAAGCACCAGTAATGTAGGATCTGTGCAGGTGTTCCTTTTTTTTTTGTCTTCTAATGACAAAAAGAAAAGAGACAAGTACAACTTGGTCTGCTTTTTCCAAGCTCACAGCGTGCATGCATGCTAACTCACATCAGACATGTCTGACTCCCATATGGACTGTCACCCGCCAGGCTCCTCTGTCTTCCCATCCAGGGATCAAACCCACATCTCCTGCTGCTCCTGCATTGCAGGCTGATTCTTTACCGTTGTGCCACCAGAGAAACCCCTTCACAAGAGAGTCTTTCTTAAAACACTCCTTGCTGGTACCATCAGATGGATCTTGGTGGCACCGAAAGGAATCTTTCCCTCCTTTGCTTTTGAGCCCCTGTAAATAAGAGCGGGCTATCTGATTTTGAGGTGTTTCAGCAGCTACTACATTTGTGGGGCCTCTAGCCTCCCATCTCTTGGAAGAGTACTAGAAGGTTTTATTTTCACTTTTTAAGATTTTTTGATGTGGACCATTTTTAAAGTCTCTATTGAATTTATTACAATATATTGCCTCTGATTTATGTTTTGTTTTTTGGGGGCTTGAAGCATGTGGGATCTTACTTAGCTCCCTGATCTGGCATTGAAACTGTACCCCCTGCATTAGAAGGTGAAGTTTTAACCACTAGACGACCAGGAAGTCCCTAGAAGGTTTTAAAATGTATGTATTTCTCATTCTGTTTCATTGAGTAATTCTCTTTACCCTGACAAGGAGACTTTAAGTATGGACATGTGGATATATTAGTAAAATTTAGTTAACATAAAATTTAACTTTAATTTTAATTTAAAATTTAACTTTAATTTTAAATTAATGTTAAATTAAAAAAAACAGAAGTTTAAGAAAAAAGTTTGGGATTGTTTATTCCTGTACAAATTGAAGAATATTAGAATAATCTATTGAGGAATAATGCTCTATTATGCCTTTTCTAAATATATTAATGATGTGTTAATGAGGTATTAGAGTTATAAGTGATTCACTGTTTTAATACCATATGTAAAATAGACAGCCAGTGGGAATTTGCTGTGTGACACAGGGAGCTCAACCCAGTACTCTGCAACAACCTAGATGGGAGGGAGGTTCAAGATGGAGGGGACATACAGGTGGCTGATTCATGCTGATGTATATAGGAAACCAAAACAATATTGCAAAGCGCTATCCTCCAACAAAACTTTTTTGAAAAGTATGTATTTAATAATTTTTATAAATATGCTACCAACTCTACTTTATAAATATCAATTTCATAAGTGTTTTCTGCCCCAGAAGAAATAAATTCATCTAAGCTGGACTTGGCAGGTGTGTTTCATTTGAGCTGTTTCTCTCCCTCCTATTATGAAATTTGGCTGAGTTTTGTTCCAGACATGTCAAAGGCCTGCCCTATAGAGATAAGGGTTAATTAATTAAAGATAACTTACAATGCAGAAACCAAGCAGATATTTGCAGAACTTGTTGTTTGTGTCAGTCAGTTAAGATTGGAACATTATATTGGAGTATTTTTTTTCTACATGGGGATACCAAGGTATATTTTGTAAAATAGATAAGAGTAATGATTATTTATTTGTTATGGGAACTTAAATAATTTTTAGAAAAAGGGGACAGGAAATCTTACTTAGCTATAACTCATTTAATGTTAGGTAAGCCATATGAAATTTCTGATATTTAATCAAATACATCTTTGAAACAATGTTTTGAAAATAAAAATCAAATAAGATCAGCCCTTTCACTTCCATATAATAAACATTTCTACATTTCTTTTACATGCTTCCCCCATGGCTCAGTGGATAAAGAATCTGCCTGCAATGCAGGAGACACAGGTTCGATCCCTGGGTTGGGAAAATCCCCTGGAGGAGGAAATGGCAACCCACTCCAGTATTCTTCCTTGAAAAATCCCATGGACAGAAGAGCCTGACAGGCTATAGCCCGTGGGGTCACAAAGAGTCAGATACTACTGAGAGACTAAGCACACATACAGGCTGTATACACTATTCATGGGCTAGCATGGTAGCAAAGAAATGCTCAAACTTTTACAAGCTAGGCTTCAACAGTACATGAACTGAGAACATCCAGATGTTCAAGCTGGATTTAGAAAAGCCAGAGGAACCAGAGATCAAACTGCCAACATCTGCTGGATCATAGAAAAAGCAAGTGAGTTCCAGAAAAACATCTACTTGTGCTTCTTTGACTATGCTAAAGCCTTTGACTGTGTGGATCACAACAAACTGTGGGAAATTCTTCAAGAGATGGGAATACCAGACCACCTGACCTGCCTCCAGAGAAATCTGTAGGCAGGTCAAGAAGCAACAGTTAGAACTGGACATGGAACAATGGACTGGTTCTAAATAGGGAAAGAAGTACTTCAAGGCTGTATATTGTCACCCTGCTTATTTAACTTATATGCAGAGTACGTCATGAGAAATGCCAGACTGGATGAAGCCCAAGCTGGAATCAAGATTGCAGAGAGAAATATCAATAACTTAGACATGTGGATGACACCACTTTTATGGCAGAAAGTGAAGAGGAAGTAAAGAGCCTCTTGATGCAAGTGAAACAGGAGAGTGAAAAAGCTGGCTTAAAACTCAACATTAAAAAATCTAAGATCATGGCATCTGGTCCCATCACTTCATGACAAATAGGGAAACAATGCAAACAGTGACAGATTATTTTCTCAGGCTCCAAAATCACTGTGGAGGGTGACTGCAGCCATGAAATTAAAAGACACTTGCTCCTTGGAAGAAAAACTGTGACAAATCAGGACAGCATATTAAAAAGCAGAGACATTACTTTGCCTACAAAGACCTGTCTAGTCAAAGCTATGGTTTTTCCAGTAGCCATATATGGGTGTAAGAATTGGATCATAAAGAAAGATGAGCACCAAATAATTGATGCTTTTTATCTGTGGTGTTGGAGAAGACTCTTGAGAGTCCCTTGGACAGCAAGGACATCAAGCCAGTCAATCCTAAAGGAAACCAGTCCTGAATATTCATTGGAAGGACTGATGCTGAAGCTGTAGCTCCAATACTTTGGCCACCTGATGTGAAGAATTGACTCATTGGAAAAGACCCTGATCCCGGGAAAGACTGAAGGCCAAAGAAGAGGGGGATGAAAGAGGATGAGATGGTTGGATGTCATCACTGTCTCAATGGATATGAGTTTGAGCAAGCTCTAGTAGTTGATGATGGACAGGGAAGCCTGAGGTGCTGCGATCTGTGGGGTCACAGAGAGTTGGACCAGACTAAGCGACTGAACTGAACTGAACTGAAACCAGTTACTTATCAAAGCATATAGAGACATAGTGATAGACTCTGAACTGAAATGCAAAAATATTGAGTGAATGATCAATTAAAAAATAATTGTTCATTTCCATGAGTCTCAATATTCTAATAAATAATCATGGCATTAAAATTTTAAGTATATAGGAAAGAAACAGTTAACAGCAAAAAGTACTTCATATATCCATCACCCAGGAAACACTGTTACCTTTTCTGACTTTTTCCATGTTGTTCTATGTGCTAAGTCACTTCAGTCATGTCCGGCTCTTTGAGACCCTATAGCAGCCTGCTAGGCTTCTCTGCCCATGGGATTCTCCAGGCAAGAATAGTGGAGTGGGTTGCCATGTCCTCCTCCTTTCACCATGTAACTATTCTTTTTAATGAAAATGGGGTTATGCTTCTTTATAACATGCTTTTACAAATTAGCATATGGGGAAAATCTCTGCACATCAATAAATGTTCTCTCCTTTTATTTGAGTGACTGTGTAGTATTCCACTTTGGGGGCACTTGAAACTTTATAAGGTTTGCTAACTACAGAGCCCATAATGAAACAAAAAGTGCTATGATCCTCAGTAATTACTAATCAAAGGAAGGTCTGTGGGACAGAACCAGTCTAATAGCTATTTATTAATCATCTGTGACAAAGTAAGCACATCAATTGAGGGTAAGTATCAAAATAATTTATCACAATTTGCCACACTGTTTTATGTCTGCTGTCATGCAGTAATGAAAAACAAATTGGGACTTGTATTTTATATGTCTGCCTTAACTCAATTTAACTTTTCATACATTTGTTTTTGATGAAGTATTGGTCCATCTAGGTTGGGGGAGGGGTACTTGTTCCTTTAGCATAGATAGTTAAAGAGGTAAAACCAATCTTGCTAGAACTTCTTGACATGAATCACAGTCTGAGTCAATAGCTGGCTGATAAGAATGTTTTCAATAACATGGCAACTGACATTTGGTAGGGTATGGGTTAGTATTTTGGAAAGCACGTGTTCTGCTCTCCATGGTACTGAACCATCATTTACCACTGCTGCTGCTGCTGCTACTGATTTCTTCTAACTTTGGAGAGCTCATTACTCTAGACCATCCCCACCCCCCACTCCCTGCCCCCAGATCTCCTGAATCAGGAGAAAGAAGAAAACAGGATGATATAGAGTGGGAAATATGGAGAAAGAGAAAAATTGAGAGAGGTAAGGAAGCATTTTAGAGGGAGATTGCCAAGGAGAGGGGAAATGCTTTGTGAATTCATTTACTAAATAGCTGCAGTTAATCTTAGCCCAAATGCTAAAAGAACAAATTTATAGCCCATGCAATATTGCATCAGGATTGACATTAATAAATTACTTTTGAAAGAATGACAAAATACTAAGCAAGCAGGGACAACATGACCCATATGTCATGTCAGTTACACAAAAAATTTTATGGGTTCTCTGCTTTAGTTTTCAAGATAGGTGTAAACTGTGTTTTGTAAAAATACCCTAAATCATACGAATCATGTTTTATGAATAATTATTTGAATGTCTAATTTCATATACTTTGAGAAGGCTGTCATATTTTTATTGCAATTACTCTTACCCTCTGATAGTTGGGAAGGTCAGGGACTCCATCCTAGCTTCCTGCCCACATGTTATGATTGTGGGAGATGCTTCATATATGATAGTGACTGAATGATCAGACAGTCTCTGCTTATACAAGTTAAGTATAAGAGAAACTGTGAAGTTTGAAAGTGTTAGTTACTCAGTTGTGTCTGACCCTTTGTAATCCATGGACTGTAGCCCACCAGGCTCCTCTGTCCATGGAATTCTCCAGGCAAGAATACTGGAGTGGGTAGCCACTTCCTTCTCCAGATTATCTTTCGGACCCAGGGAATGAACCTGTGTCTTCTGCACTGCGTGTGGATTCTTTACCGTCTGAGCCATCTGGGAAAGCAGGAGCTATACCAGTAGAGACCCTTGGGAAGAGAAGGATGAGCCCAGGAGCTGTGTCCAATAGTACAGCTGCTATGCTTCTTTGCAGTAACTACGATTATTTTGAAACTGGCTGTGTCTGTGGTTCTTGCAACCTAAAGGGACATAATTATAGATATAATATGATTTATTAATCAAACTCCTATTTTCATGTATTTAGGTCACTTCACATCTTCTGCTATAATTAGTGATACACTGAACAACCCTATAAACCTTTACACACAATTCAAAAGTTCTTTTAAATGTCAGAGAGTTTCTCAGACATTCACTAGATGGAAATGTTGGTAGTTGCTAGGAGAAGTCAATTCAGTTTGGTCAAATTTTCAAAAGGCTGCTATAAACTCTGTTGTATTAATCATAATAGCACCTATAAAATTGGAAAAAAATTCCCATGCATATATGTGTGAGTCATACTTTCTATGTTTTCTGTGAACAATGATTGCTATTCAAATGGATTTTCAGACCTCTGGCACAACCATTAGAATTTTTCCTTTTCTAGGAAATATCAGTCTTTGCTACTTTATCACCTGAAAGAAAATAAAGCACTTGCTTTCAATCTCCTTAATTTTCCTTATATTGGAGACATGCCATCCAAATGAATTTACTTTTAGTGTCACTGTTTTGCTTGTGGATCAAAACCAAAATGTTAAATTGAGACCTACAGGTATTTTAAAATTTTATGTGAAATGTGAAATTAACACATTTGCACATAAAATATTTCATCTGAGTCTACATCTGCTTTCACTTGATAAAGCAATAATTTTTGAATGATTTTAAGTCTCTTGCAGTCAGAAAGAGAAAAACAAATATCATATATTAATGCATATATGTGGAATCTGAAAAAACAGATGCAGGTGATCTTATTTACAAAGCAGAAATAGAGACACAGATGTAAAGAAAAAAACATGGATATTAAGGGGGGAAATGGGGTGGACTGGATGAATTGGGAGTTTGGGATTGATATATATACACTATTGATACTATGTATAAAAGGGATAACTGCAGAACTCTACTCAGTGCTCTGTGGTGACCTAATGGGGAGGAAATCCAAAAACAGGGGTCTATGTAAATGTACAGTTGATTCACTTTGCTGTACAGTGAAAATTAACAACACTGTAAAGTAACTATACTCCCATAAAAATTTAAAAAAATAATAAAATGTCTCCTGCAGTTGTGCCAAGATTTAATAAGATTTGTAATACTAATAATGGAAATAATTCTGCCAGGGACTTTTTACAGGATGACTCCCTTTTAAATATGCAATTTTTGCGCATGTTGGGTAAAAAGGACCCGTGATACAGGCACAGAAAGGAATTTCAGTGGCTACATGGTGACCCAGAGATCAAGTATTTATTAATGCACAGAGAACTTTGGATAAGACACAGGACAACATTTTGTCCCAAAAGAAAAAATAAACTGCTGAACTGAAAATCACAATGCACATTAATTTAAACAAATTAAAGGTGCTTGAGTGGTCAGAGAATATTAGCTAAGACTGCCATGTGATAATATTCAGCATAATTATGAAGTGAAACTAATCATGCTCCTCTAGGTTGACAATGCAGATCTAAAACAAATTAAAAAAATTGAAGTATAGTTGATTCATAATATTATGTAAGTGTCAGCTGTACAGCACAAAGATTCCATTTTTTTTTCAGATTATAGTCCCTTGTGAATTATTACAAGATATTGAATATAATTTCCTTGCTATACAGTAGTGGAAATGATTAAACATTAGTAAATAGGCTTTTAAATAATATATAGTCCTTTGGTTATAACTTCAAAACCTCATGCAAAGTTTTTCTAATATTAATTGTTTTCTAAACTAAAAAGCCAAATGCAAGAGTAAATAATCCCTTTGAAAAGTATCTGAATTTTTTTCATTTGCTTTTATAGCTGCATCCACGAAAAACTTATTTCATTGAACTATAAGGATGATTAGAACCATTAAAATGATAACTGTCTCTTAAAATAACCATAGGTCTTGTGCAGTTTAGCAATCAGTTTTCTCATCCACTAAAATATTTTAATTACAAAAAGAGATAATTGAACATGGCACTTTATTGTAAAAACTTTGAAGTACTGAAGTGAGAGAAAAATGAAATACTTCATGATATTTGGGGGAGAAAAATGATTAAGTGATATGGCTTTCCAGTAGGTTCAGTTTTTGAAAAAAACATTCTTTCAATGTGAATGAAATAATGAATAAATACCATCTGAGAGGAGGAGGAATGCCAGTCCATCTGCTTTCTCAAACCCAACTCCATTCATTTGGACACTAAAGAAAGCCTTGTTTGGCTACAATTCTAATTTTTAGAGTCGGAAAGAAAGTTAAAGTGTTAGTCACTCAGTCGTGTCTGACTCTTTGCAAGTCTACAGACTGTACCACACCAGGTTCCTCTGTCCACGAAATTTTCCAGGCAAGAATACTGGAGTGGGTTGCCATTCCCTTCTCCAGAGAATCTTCCAGACCCAAGGTTCAAACCTGGGACTCCCGCACAGCAGGCAGATTCTTCACCATCTGAGCCACCAGGGAAGCCCTTTTAGAGTCTAATATTGTGATATTCAGCAGTGTCTCTGAGGGAAATAGCTACTCTTTTTTTTCTTTTCTGTTTTTTAAATCAAGGACCAACCATGAACTCCTGTGCCAAGTACTCAGGGCATTTCATCCTAGGACTGGAAATAGTCATCAATCATTTTGTCCTTTGAGTCACTGGAAGTTGGCTCAGATGATAATCTGCCTGCAATGTGGGAGACCTGGGTTTGATCCCTGGGATGGGAAGATTCCTTGGGGTAGGAAACAGCAACCCACTCCAGTATTCTTGCCTGGAGAATCCCATGGAGAGAGGAGCCTGGCGGGCTACAGTCCACAGGCTCTCAAACAGTTGGACACAACTGAGCAACTAACACTTTTACTTTCAAATGAATAAACAATTTTTAATCGAGGTTAACATCAAAATATTGTGTTGAAATCTACTTTACTATTTCCAAGTATTTTATGAAAACACTGTTTTCAACAAAGCTAAATCTTTATTAGGATCATTTGAGAATCTGGCTTCAGCGTGGTTTAAACATTAACACATGACATGCACATTACAGACTTGAAGAGGTATTGGTCATACCTTGTCCTGACAGTAACATTTCAGACCCCTTTTATAGTCTGAAATTTCATTTTCTCTCCTCATCTTCTTTGACCTCTCTATACAGATGCTCCCTCTGGGCTTCTGTTTCACCACAAACTCCTCATGTAACCTCTCCCTGCCTAGCCCCTCCTCAATCTCCTTTGCCTGCCGCTACCATCTTCCTTCTGCATGTTTTTTATATTCATGTTCTACATTCTTTTTATTTTGGCCATTCCTTGTGACCTGCAGGATTGAACCCAGGTCCTCAGTAGTGAAAACATAGAGCTCTAACCACTGGACTGCCAAGGAATTCCCCTATAATCTAGATTTTTATTTTTTTCTTCCCTCTACTATCTTTCTTGGTGATCTCATCCAGGGTTGTAGTTTAGTTACCAACCATCTGTGCTGAAAACTCTCAAATCTGTTTCTCCAGCCTTGGTATTTCCTCTGAGCTCTAGACCTGTATATTTAGCTATCTCCTTGAAATACCTATTTGAATGTCTGGAAGACACTTCAAACTCAGGATTCTTAAAACAAATTAAACCTTGCTCCTAAACCTAACTTTTATTAGGTATTCCCCTGTTTCTGAAGATGGTCCACCATCCATCCTTTGCACAATCTGAAAATGAGGGAATCACCTCCAACTCAACTCTCACCCTTACACTCTCTTGTCTTCTTTAACTTGTCAAGCCCCATCCTTTTTAATTTCTTAATTCTGCCCACATTCCCTCATTAATTTTGCCTGGATTTCTATGGTATTTTCTTCTTATACCCTTTCAGTTTTTCTATACACTGTATTCAAATAATCTTTTCAATATATAAAACTGGTCATGTTGTTCTCTGCCTCAAACTCTTTGGACGATTCCTATTTCTTTTTCTTTGTCGTTTTTGCTTATTTAATTCTTAAAGGTTACTTTCCATTTACAGTTATCACAAAATATTGGCTATATTCTCCTGTTCTACAATACTTCCCTGAGCCTATAGTACAACCAATGCAAACAGCCAACTCATTAGAAAAGACTTGGATGCTGGGAAAGATTGGAGGCAGGAGGAGAAGAGGACCACAGAGGATGAGATGGTTGGATGACATCACTAATTCAATGGATATGAGTTTGAGTAAACTCCAGGAGTTGGTGATGGACAGGGAAGCCTGGGGTGCTGCAGTCCATGGGGTCACAAAGAGTTGGACACAACTGAGCACATACATGCATGCACCCATGCACACAAGTGTTTGTTAACTAAACTTTAAAAATAAAGCTTGTGTGTGGGAATAAAATCATACACAAAATAACAAAACAAGCAAAATATTGTAGAAGCATAAGAACGTATAAAGATAACAAATGGAAACCATTATTATTTGTAAAAGCAAATCACAAAGAAAACTATAGCTAATGAGAAAAATAGGGGGAAAATATAAATCAAAGAACGATGAAAGCCAAGAGGCTCAATCACTGTGCATGTGTGCTCAGTCCTGTTGGACTCTGTGATCCCATGGACTGTAGCCCGCCAGGCTCCTCAGTCCAAGGAATTTTCCAGGCAAGAATACTGGAGTGGGTTGCCGTTTCCTCCTCCAGTGAATCTTCCTGACTTAGGGATGGAACCTTGGACCCTTGCCTACCCTTGTCTCCTGCATTACAGGCAGATTCCTTACCACTAAGCCACAGGGGAAGTCCTCAATCTTACTGTAACTTCTAGTAAATGGGAAAATACAAAGAGTTTTGAAATAACCACAGCTGTAGGAAGGAATGACTTGATGTTTGAGGGAGAAGAGGGACCTCTATCTAGCCTCACACATGAGACCTGGTTCCTACTGAGTGATAATCATTCACATCAAATGGGCTACACAGTGGGGCCCCAGCTCACCTTCACCTTTACTCTTGAACAGCCTTGGCCTTGCAACCATTCCCTGAATATTTCACATACCTCATGAACATCTGTTTGTATTTCCTCCATCTGAAACGACCTGATTCTATTTCTTCATCCTGGGACTATTCTGTGCATCCTTTAGATGTTTTCTCTTCTGGGAGATCTTCTTTAGCATCTCAAAAGGGATAAAAAGTCCCCTCTTTCATGCACTTATTTTTTGGTTTATATATTAACTATGGGTTCATCACCATCTCTTGACTTGTTTTCTCATTCTGTGTGCATGTCTCCAAAAAATTACAATCATCCTAAGCACCAGGCGATCATTTGTTTATTTCTTTAGTTGTTAGTTTTTGTATTAGAGACTTAATCTTTGTAAATGATGAATGAATAATATTTATTTTAAAATACTTCTAGTTTTGTGGATAATTACAAGTTGATTCTACAGTAATAGGTCCACTGTTACTTAAAAACATAATTATGTAACATTTTCAAATGTTAAAGGAAAATGTAAGCATCAATCAATGTCATTTTTAAATTCCCATCTTCATGCTCTAGTGGAGAAAGCCTCTACAGAAAAAAAGAGCTTGTCAAATGTGTGAATTTTGATGTTCCATAAATACAAAATTTAAAATAGAATGTGTTCTGTGCAAATAAATAATATATTTCACTGAAAAGGTAATATATATGCTACCTTTCATTTTCTTACAGTATTTATTTGAGGCTATTGAGTTAAAACTTAAAGTGCCAGAAAATTGGTGATGACTGGAAATGCTGTCCTGCAAGTCAGAAGTGCTTTTCCTTGTAGGTTGCCTGGGCAATTAGCCTGTCATATTTTAAAAGGCTAATGAATTCCCTTTTGATGACCAGACTCTTCTCAACTTGTGGACTTGAGTTCTCAGCTGGAGGAAAGGTAAAAGCAGAGAGATGGGATGGAACTACAGTAAGTTACTCCTACCATCATCTCTTATCATCAGGATTCAAGGCACTGAGTCATGTAAATGGGTTAGAGGAGTAATTAGGGTATTGGCAGCCAGAAGCAATATATGCGAGGGAACCTCCAACTGTCCTATTTCTTGCCTTATCAGAATGATATTGAAAGCCAAGAAGCAACTCTTAAAACCACATAAACCTGAGTTGCCAATGTGTAAATGTAAAAAAAAACAAAACAAAAAAAAACCCCCTTCTATGTCCCCCAAATTGTGATAGATATGAATGAATCAAAATGCTTGCTTTTAACTTAAGGCTGAAGTAGATAGTAAAGTTGAGTTTATGGACAGAAGAGTCAATGATTCCTGATTATTCAAAAATATTTAAGCACACTGAGCTATTTATTTCACACTTTGGCCTAATATTGGTTTAACTACAACCCACCTCAATTTATATTCCTGTAAGAAATAAACTATAATTAAATAGACTGTTTCCAATCACAGACTAATTCATGTTTTTACCAGTCTATTCTTACACCTTAGCATTCTGCAATGGAGAAGGGAATGGCAACCCACTCCAGTGTTCTTGCCTGGAGAAACCCCACAGACAGAGGAGCCTGGCAGGCTACAGTCCGTGGGGTCGCAAAGAACTGGACATGACTGAGCAACTAAGCACAGCATTCTGCAAAGCATACATTCAAAAGATAATTGTCTAATTTTACATGATCAATACATTATAAAAGCTCTAAGAAGCCTTGGAAAGCATCTAGCTCAGCCACCTCACTTACTATATTTATCTTTTATTGAAGCATAGTTGATGGACAATGTTGTGTAAGTTTTAGGTGTACAGCAAAATGATTCAGTTATACATATACATCATCTATTCTTCAAATTCTTTCCCATTTAGGTTATTACAGGATATTGAACAGGCTTCCCTGTCCTATAGAGATCCTTGTAAACAAATGGGGCCTAATTAAAATCAAAAGCTTTTTCACAGCAAAGGAAACCATAAACAAAATGAAAATACAACCTACAGAATGGGAGAAAATATTTGCAAATGATGCAACCGACAAGGTCGCCAAAATTTACAAACAGCTCCTGCAGCTCAATAACGTAAAAACAAACAACCCGATCAAAAAATGGGCAGAAGACCTAAATAAACATTTCTCCAAAGAAAACATACAGATGATCAAGAAGCACATGAAAAGATAATCAGTGCTGCTAATGATTCAGTTCAGTTCAGTTGCTCAGTTGTGTCCGACTCTTTGCGACCCCACGAATCGCAGCACACCAGGCCTCCCTGTTCATCACCAACTCCTGGAGTTCACTCACACTCACGTCCATCCAGTCAGTGATGCCATCCAGCCATCTCATCCTCTGTCGTCCCCTTCTCCTCCTGCCCCCAATCCCTCCCAGCATCAGAGTCTTTTCCAATGAGTCAACTTTTCGCATGAGGTGGCCAAAGTACTGGAGTTTCAGCTTTAGCGTCATTCCTTCCAAAGAAATACCAAGGCTGATCTCCTTCAGAATGGGCTGGTTGGATCTCCTTGCAGTCCAAGGGACTCTCAAGAGTCTTCTCCAACACCACAGTTCAAAAGCATCAATTCTTCAGCTCTCAGCTTTCTTCACAGTCCAACTCTCACATCCATACATGACCATTGGAAAAACCATAGCCTTGACTAGATGGACCTTTGTTGGCAAAGTAATGTCTCTGCTTTTGAATATGGTATCTAGGTTGGTCATAACTTTCCTTCCAAGGAGTAAGCATCTCTTAATTTCATGACTGCAGTCCCCATCTGCAGTGATTTTGGAGCCCCCAAAAATAAAGTCAGCCACTGTTTCCACTGTTTCCCCATCTATTTCCCATGAAGTGATGGGACCAGATGCCATGATCTTTGTTTTCTGAATGTTGAGCTTTAAGCCAACTTTTTCACTCTCCTCTTTCACTTTCATCAAGAGGCTTTTTAGTTCCTCTTCACTTTCTGCCATAAGGGTGGTGTCATCGGAGAAATGCAAATCAGAACTACAATGAGATATCACCTCACACCAACCAGACTAGCCATCATCAAAACATCTACAAATAATAAATGCTGGCGAGGATGTGGAGAAAAGGGAGCCCTCCTGCACTGTTAGTGGGTATTTAAATCGGTACAGCCACTGTGAAGAGCAGCATGGAGGTTCCTTAAGAAACTAAAATAGAGCTACCATGTGTTTCAGCAGTCCCACTCCTGAGCATATATCCAGAGAAGAAAATGATTCCACCACCTTACTTTATAGAAGAGGAGTTGGAGGCCCAGGTAAGGGCTTTTCCCAGGTTTCACAGCAGTTAGTGAGAAGCAGGACAGGGAGCTCAGTTCCTCTCCCTCCCAGGGGTTCCAGGAGGGGGTGGGAAGGGGCACTTTCCACCATGACCCTGCCTCCACTCAGTCTTTTCTTCACTTTCTCAAAAATGATTCTCTCCCCGAATACATAATATTTTCTCTTTTTACTCTCTCTTTAAAAAGTTAAGCAAACAAATAAGAAATTCCCTTTACATATAAACATGACCGTAACTTTTTAGAATTTAGGGAGAAAGGATGTGCAGTGTTAATACACAGGAATTGACAGATAGTAATTACCTCATTATTACGCAGAGGGGAAACGTTCTTTGGTTTTATGTGACATTGGACTTGCATCTTTAATCCATATTTTCTGCTAAAACATCAACATGCTTTGTGCTATCTTGAATTAATCACTAAATACCCTCTCTTAAATACTTACTGTCTTAGTGCCCAGTCTCTCATTTATATAGCAAACATGTATTGTGACTTGTACTGTTCACATGACCAGGAAATATGTGAAGAATGTTGGAATTAGCCACTAATGAGATGAGTCTCGAAACCTGGACCCACTTTGCCAAGCTGTTCCTTTGTAGCTGTGTGGTTTAGGCAAGTCACCTAACTTCCCTGAGCTCCAATTTCATTCCTGAAAAATAAAAATTCTATTTAGAGGAGTGGAAGCAGTGCAATTAGGCAGATTCTTATTATGTAGCAATTTCTCAGTTTAGAAATATCAACTACTGTCAATGTTATTCGGTTTGACCCAATATATGAAATATTTGGCACACATCAGGAACTCAGTTTTAGATAACATACCTATATAATTCTCTTTCAAGCTATTTATTGCTATTTCACCCATTAGAAAGCCATCTTTGTACCAAGTCTTCACCTTCATATTTATGTAGTGGCTACATAATCCTCAGTGTAGCAATATTCAAATTCCACTCCCTGGGGTAAGTTATTCTAGAATTGTTGCAAAGCTTTGCGTAAGCAACTCTGTGGCAAAGGAAGCATCTGAGAGGGAATCATTCTTTCTTTTATTTTTTTAAGTAAAAACGTCACATTTATTTCTTTGTTCTCTTATAACTAGATTTCAATATTAATAGATAAAATTTTTAAAAAATTCATGAGTCAGATGTGGTCTTAAGAACATCATGTATTCTCAACGATACAAGGAGGTTGGTGCTAACACTGTCCCACTTTGAAAATGAAGAACTGAAATACAGAGTGACTTACTCAAAGTCACAGAGCTAGTTAAGGTCAAACTAGAATCAGACCCTAGGCAATCTGACATTTGAGCTTTGTACTTTCTTTTTTTTCACACTAGATGTCACATGGTTTAAACAAAGTAATCCTTCAGTAACGATCAGTTCAGTTCAGTTCAGTCGCTCAGTCATGTCCAACTCTTTGCGACGCCATGGGCTGCAGCACCCCAGGCTTCCTGGTCCATCACCAACTACCGGAGCTTGCTCAAACTCATGCCCATTGAGTTGGTGATTCCATCCAACCATCTCATCTTCTGTCATCCTGCCTTCAATCTTTCCCAGCATCAAAATCTTTTCCAATGAGTCAGCTCTTCACATCAGGTAGCCAAAGTATTGGAGCTTGAGCTTCAGCATCAGTCCTTTCAATGAATGTTCAGGACTGATTTCCTTTAGGATGGGCTGGTTGGATCTCCTTGCAGTCCAAGGGACTCTCAAGAGTCTTCTCCAACACCACAGTTCAAAAGCATCAATTCTTTGGTGCTCAGCTTTCTTTATGGTCCAACTCTCACATCCATACATGACTACTGGAAAAACCATAGCCTTGACTAGACGGACCTTTGTTGGCGAAGTAATGTCTCTGCTTTTAATATGCTGTCTAGGTTGGTCATAGCTTTTCTTCCAAGGAGCAAGCGTCTTTTAATTTCATGACTGCAGTTACCATCTGCAGTGATTTTGGAGCCCAAGAAAATAAAGCCTGTCACTGTTTGCATTTTTTCCCCATTAATTTTCCATGAAGTGATGGGACCAGATACCATGATGTTAGTTTTTTTTAATGTTGGGTTTTAAGCCAGGTTTTTCACTCTCCTCTTTCACTTTCATCAAGAGGCTCCTCAGTTCCTCTTCACTTTCTGTCATAAGAATGGTGTCATTTGCATATCTGAGGTTAATGATGTTTCTCCTGGCAATCTTGATTCCAGCTTCTGCTTCATCCAGTGTGGCATTTCTCATGATGTACTCTGCATATAAGTTAAATAAGCAGAGTGACAATATACAAACTTGATGTACTGCTTGCCCAACTTGGAACCAGTCTGCTGTTCCCTGTTCAGTTTCAACTGTTTCCTCTTGACCAGCATACAGATTTCTCTGGAGGCAGGTACAGTGGTCTGGTATTCCCATCTCTTGAAGAATTTTCCACAGTTTGTTGTGGTCCACACAGTTAAAGGCTTTGACATAGTCAGTAAAGCATAAGTAGATGTTTTTATGGAACTCTTTCTTTTTCAAAGATCCAGTGGATGTTGACAATTTGATCTCTGGTTCCTCTGTCTTTTCTAAATCCAGCTTGAACATCTGGAAGTTCACAGTTCATGTACTGTTGAAGCCTGGCTTGGAGAATTTTGAGCATTACTTTACTAGCTTGAGAGATGAGTTCAGTTGTGTGGTAGTCTGAACATTCTTTGGCATTGCTTTTCTTTGGGATTGGAATGAAAACTGATCTTTTCCAGTCTGTGGCCACTGCTGAGTTTTCCAAATTTGCTGGCATATTGAGTGTAGCACTTTAACAGCATCATCTTTTAGGATTTGAAATAGCTCAACTGGGATTCCATCACCTCCATTAGCTTTGTTTGTGATGCTTCCTAAGGACCATTTGACTTCACACTTCAGGATATCTGGCTCTAGGTGAGTGATCACACCATTGTGGTTATCTTGTCATTGAAAAAAATTTTTGTATAGTTCTGTGTATTCTTGCCACCTCTTCTTAACATCTTCTGCTTTTGTTAGGGCTGTTTCTCTCCTTTATTGTGCCCATCTTTGCACAAAACATTCCCTTGGTATGGCTAATTTTCTTGAAGAGCTCTCTAGTCCTTCCCATTCTATTGCTTTCCTCTATTTCTTTGCATTGATTAGTGAGGAAGTCTTTCTTATTAGTGAGGAAGTGCATTCAGAATGGTATAGCTTTCCTTTTCTCCTTTGCCTTTAGCTTTTCTTCTTTTCTCAGCTATTTGTATGGCCTCATCGGACAACCATTTTGCCTTTTTGCATTTCTTTTTCTCTTGGATGGTCTTGATCCCTGCCTCCTGTACAATGTCACAAACCTCTGTCCATAGTTCTTCAGGCACCCTATCAGATCTAATCCCTTGAATCTATTTTTCACTCCCACTGTATAATCATAAGGGATTTGACTTAGGTCATACCTGAATGGTCTAGTGGTTTTCACTACTCTCTTCAATTTATGTCTGAATTTGGCAAAAAGGAGTTCATGACCTGAGCCATAGTCAGCTCCTGGTCTTGTTTTTGCTGACTGTATCGAGCTTCTCCATCTTTGGCTGCAAAGAACATAATCAATCTGATTTCAGTATTGACCATCTGGTGACGTCAATGTGTAGAGTCATCTCTTGTGTTGTTGGAAGAGGGTGTTTTCTATGACCAGTGCATTCTCTTGGCAAAACTCTGTTAATCTTTGCCCTGCTTCATTTTCTACTCCAAAGCCAAATTTGCCTATTACTCCAGTTATCTCTTGACTTCCTACTTTTGCACTCCAGTGCCCTATAATGAAAAGGACATCTTTTTTGGGTGTTAGTTTTAGAAGGTCTTGTAGGTCTTCACAGAACCATTCAACTTCAGCTTCTTCGGCCTTACTCGTAGGGGCATAGACTTGAATTACCATGATATTGAATGGTTTGCCTTGGAAATGAACAGAGATCATTCTTTCATTTTTGAGATTGCACCCAAGTACTGCATTTTGGACTCTTTTGTTGACTACTCCATTTCTTTTAAGGGATTCTTGCCCACGGTGGTAGATATAATGGTTATCTGAATTAAATTCCCCCCTTCCAGTCCATTTTAGTTCACTGATTCCTAAAATGTCGATGTTCACTCTTGCCAACTCCTGTTTGACCACTTCCATTTTACCTTGATTCATAAACCTAACATTCCAGGTTCTTATGCAATATTGTTCTCTACAGCATCAGACTTTACTTCCATCACCCATCACATCTATACCTGGGCGTTGTTTTCACTTTGACTCCCTCTCTTCATTCTTTCTGGAGTTATTTCTCCACTCTTCTCCAGCAGCATATTGCACATCTACCGACCTGGGGAGTTCATCTTTCAGTGCTCTATCTTTTTGCCTTTTCAAACTGTTCATGGGGTTCTCAAGGAAAGAATACTGAAGTGGTTTCAGAAATGATAAATAATATCATATATTTTTGGGAATATGGTAGAGATACAGACTCCAAGGAAAACACTCTGATACCTTGATGATAAGAAAATCACATGCTTTTATTTCTCTCTCTTCATTCCTACCTGGTCCAGACAATGAAGTAATAATCTCCCCACAAATTAGACTTTGCTATTTACAGGTTTCTGAGTCATCTCTCTAGAACTCTGATTTTGGTCCTTAATGCCAGTCAGGCACTACTTGTACTATATTTTATCTTTTCTTTATTTTGACCAACTCATGCAGCTTGTAGGATCTTAAGTTCCCTGACCAGGGATTGAAACCATGCCCTGAGTAATGAAAGCATGAGTACTAATTACTGAACCACCAGGAAATTCCCTATATCATATCTTTTAATGTCAGCTATCTTACTTCTTTATGTGATCCTCTCTCCTTTCTTCTTTCTACCCTTCTCTTCTGTTTCTCCCCATCCTTTAAAAAAAAAAAAAAAAACACCTTTATTGACCTCCTACCATATTTTAGCCAGCAAGCTAGAGACTCAGAGCCCAGAAGGAAATACAGGAAAATAAATCAGTTCAATGAAAGACCATAAGTACAACAAAGGTACATATGCATGACTCCTAAAGCTTTCAAAAGCATCAAAATTTTCTACTTTTATTACAATATTTGGTGTGTGTATATGTGTGTGTATGCACGTGTGGAATGTGGTTGGTTCCTAAAGTCATGTCTGCTGACGGCCCTTTAAAGAGGACCAACTACATCTATACCTCAAAAAGCTCATAATCCAAGCCAGAAAAGAAGAAAACAACTATAGCAGGAATTGAGTTAGGTGGTTTGTTTGTTCTATAGACATTTACTTAAGTCCATCTCTGTGCTAGCTTTCAGAAACTCAGTAGTGAATACAATGAAAATAATGGTATTTATGGACAAATTATTCTATACCGTAATTTGTGCTATACTATGAAACATGTGTGTGCTCAATCACATTTGACTCTTTGCTACCCGACCCCATGGGGTGTAGTCATTTCCTTCTCCAGGGGATCTTCCTGACTCACGTTTCAAACTCACATCTCCTGTGTCTCCTGCATTGGCATACAGGTTCTTTACCAGCTGAGCCACCAGGGCATTCCTATAGTATGAAGAGCTTGGAGTGATTAAGCATGTTTACATTGCAGTGAATACAGAAAACTTCTTCATTTAATCTTTTTGCCTGTTTTCCATGAGCTCATACTCAAATGGAAATCAACACAATGCTGCCTTCATTGAAAAACTCTTTAAGAAAAAAAATAGTAGCAGAAATTAAGAGACTTCCCTTGCAGCTCAGCTGGTTAAGAATCCGCCTGCAATGCTATAGACCTGGGTTCAATCCCTGAGTTAGGAAGATCCCCTGGAGAGGGAAAGGCTACCCACTCCAGTATTCTGGCCTGGAGAATACCATGGACTTCATAGTCCATGGGGTCACAAAGAGTCAGATACAACTGAGCGACTTTCACTTTTACTTCACTTTCTAGTGATGTAGGCAATTCATATTCTACACAAGTTTCTGATGTCATCCTTCATATTCTACCAAGGTCCTTATCTGGCTGAAGACTAGTAAGAAAGAATTCGCAGATGGGCAACCAGTCTTCTGACCTGTTTGAATTGCATTGCTTTAGAGTACATTCCCTTTTGGGCTTCCCTGGTGGCTCAGACGGTAAAGAATCTGCCTGCAATGCAGAAGTCCCTGGAGAAAGGAATGGCTGGCTACCCACTCTGTATTCTTGCCTGGAGAATTCCATAGACAGAGGAGACTGATGGGCTACAGTCCATGGGTTCGCAAAGAGTTGGACAAGACTGAGTGACTCACTACTACACAGAGCATATTTCCACCTTGTTGAGAATGATCAGTTGTGAACTCAGTCCACAGAAGCTATGATTTGAGAACATGCTTAAGGAAAGACGAAATCCTAGTGTTAAAGGCCCCAAAGAATCCCAATTCAGAGTTCACTTTGGAGGCAACACAGACACAGAAGTGAATTTCAAACAGGACAGTGTTCCTGTCCTTCAATTATATTCTTTATATCACTCCGGTTAAGACTACATCAGCTCCTTTCTGAGAAGGAATTGGAGTGTGATCAATACTTACTATGTACTCATTAAAGTATCTTCTCAAACATAATGTACATACAAATCCCCTGAGGGCCTTAATAAGAATTAGATTCTGATTCAGTCAGTCTGAGCAGGCCCTAGTTTCTACAGTTTTAACAAGCTTCCAGACAATTCGAATGCTGCTGGATAGTGGATCACACTGAGTCATGAGGTTTGGTGTTTCTGGTAGTTACAGTTCAAAGCACACAGCATTACAGCAAATTGGGCTCAGTCACTGTCAACATATTCTTCTGAAGATATGAATTAAAGATCCTCTATTATATTCAGAGTTATTAAAAAACTTATAAGTAATATGAGTAGAATTCACTCATTTTTCTCTTGATACTTATGTTTTCACATGTATTGTTAATTAAAATTTCAAAGCTTATGCTGGGTCCCTTTGCATATAGGTAGGTGGACTGTGTAGGAATAAAGGACCTGACCATTCCCATAAATTTGTTCAGATAATTTCATAAAGCACTTGAGTCTAGAGTCCTATGACTCCTAGGAAGGCACAGATAGGTCTAGAGTAAATAAGAAATAGAGAATCTTGCAACTACATGCAATCTGTATAAGAGTGTTTAGATATAAATTTAATATAAAATTTATATACCAGCCACTTTTCCACTTCTCATATGGTATATTGATTTTATATTACTATTGGTTTTCTCTGGCCAACCACAGACATAAGCACAAATTTATAAGGGTAATGAAAAAATGTCAGAGAACTTGTGTTACTGTTTACAAGTTAGAGAAAATACTGCACAATTCCACTTAGTCACAGAGATGAGCATGTCAATTTGCCAAGAAAAGAGAAAGTGGTAAAACTATGCCAGAATATAAAGAAACTGCTAGCATAGGGCTGCCAATAAAGAGCTCAGAAAATTGGATTAACAGAGAGGAGCTAAGAGTTAGCCTGATCATTAATCATGGCAAGTGGGAAATGTTAAGGATGCTTGAGACTCATGACTCATCCATTCATTCACAGTGCCATGGCAAAGCTTCCAAAGACTTGAGTCTGTGCCTTTTAGTACTGCTCAGTAAAACGTGTTCAGGGAATATGAGCTTGATACTGTACAGATTCAGGAAATACAGTGATGAATGAGAAATAGTCCCTGGCCTCAAGTAGTCCACTGCATACAGATGGAACTTATGGAAAAATAAATTAGAGATTAAAATATATAATAAATGCTATTTGTCCCATGTCTAAGTTATACAATCCTTGAGCTTAAATGAGATGTTATTGAGATTCTGATTATAATAAAGCTCTTTATCATGTGAGTCACACTTGTTGATTTTTTTTTCTGTAGCAAAAATGAAACTTCTGCTATCTTCATCATGACAACCTTTTAATAATTGAGGCTGGCTATCATAATTATATTTAGATACTTCTTTAAACTAAACACTATTTCTTTTTCCAAAGAGTAATAGAAATACACATAGTTAATTCTTTGCACATTATTTTCCTTATAAAATCAGTAGAATGAAAAAGCTGGCTTAAAACTCAACATTAAAAAAACTCTTGGCAACCAGTCCCATCACTTCATGGCAAATAGAAGTGGGGAAAGTGGAATGACTGACAGATTTTATTTTCCTGGGCTCCAAAATCACTGTGGACGATGACTGCAGCCATGAAATTAAAAGACACTTGCTCCTTGGAAGGAAAGCTATGACAAACCTAGACAGTGTATTAAAAGCAGAGACATCACTTAGCCAACAAAGGTGCATCTAGTCAAAGATATGGTTTTCCCAGTAGTCACGTATGGATATGAGAGCTGGATTTCTTTATAAAAGGCTGAGCACCAAAGAACAGATGCCTTCGAATTGTGGTGCTGACAGTCCCTTGGACTGCAAGGAAATCAAACCAGTCAATCCTAAAGGAAATCAACCCTGAATATTCATTGGAAGGACTGATGCTGAAGCTCCAATACTTTGGCCACCTGATGCAAAAAGACAACTCATTGGAAAAGATCCCGATGCTGGAAAAGATTGAAGGAGAAGGGCCAGAGGAGAAGGGGCGGCAGAGGATGAGATGGTTAGATAGCGTCACTGATTCAATGGTCATGAATTTGAGCAAACTCTGGGAGATAGTGAAAGACAGGACCGCCTAGTGTGCTGTGGTCCATGAGGTCACAAAGAGTTGGACGCAACTCGGTGACTGAACAACAACAGAGTGTATCATACACTTGTTTCATCTAATAAAAACCCTGTCTTATAGAATAGAAAGCTGCATGAAGAAGAAAATGCTGGGGACAATTTCAAACAGCAAATTTCTCTTACCTCTTCCTGAGCAAGCTGATAATTATCTGGGAGACTGCAAAGAGGCCATTTAGGGCATTTTGCCTTTGGACAGCCAGATGGGTCAGCAAGGAAAGCAATTTAGATGATTTATGGATTTTCCAAAATCTGAGTGTTTTCCTATGAAGTGGGCATGGCAGCCGAGTTTGAATCCAGTCTCAGTTCTTTCTTGGCCTTTCCATCTGAGCTATGCCTGCGTACCACCATTTCTCTTATTAGAGTTTCTTATGCTATAAATGGCTGTTAGAGTCCACACCATCTTGGTGGAGTTAGCTTCTGAGCTTGTTTTTGAAGAAACTAATGGACAGTAATGGCTTCACACTCTCTGTGGTAACATTTATAGGCTTAAAAAAATAATTGGATAGATTTCGACCAATTTAACATAGAAAATCAAGTACAGATTCGGGAATGGTACTTTTCTAAATGACTGTATTAGATGACTAAATTTCCTTTTCAAGAAAAAATAATCACATCCATTTCCTCCCTTTTTGGTGCTTTTTGAAAATAAAAGTTTAGTAGACACTTTCTACTTCTCTTACAGGTGTTCAGCAAATTGAGTTTCTGGTCAAGGTAATGGTGAAGAAAAGAAGCCCTCCTAAAAGGTAATTTATGATTATGATTGAAGTAGCTAATAAATTAAAAAATTGAAGTAAATACTGTCAGAAGTATGACTCAGACCATTAGACAGCTACTCCACAGAAAGGGCACAACTCCCACAGAACAAACATAAGTGCTCAATTTACCAGGATAAGATAAAATAGCTTCTTGTAGAGGATTTAGTTAAGACAGGGAGAACAAAGAAGAAAAGAAAAGGAGGTGATTTATATCAGTGCATCTAGCTAGATTTTTAAAATTTTTATTTTATATTGGGGTACCATTGATTAACAATGTTGTCTTCATTTCAGGTGTTCAGTAAAGTGATTCGGTTATACATATACAGGTATCTATTCTTTTTCAAACTCTGTTCCCATTTAGGTTATTATAGAATATTGAACAGAGTTCCCTGTGCTACACAGCAGATCCTTTCTGGTTATCTGTTTTAAATATAATGGTACATGTAACATGTGTACATGTCAGTCCCAAACTCCCAATTTATCCTCCCTTCCAACCTTTCCCCTTTGGTAACCATAAGTTTGTTTTCTAAGTCTGTGAGTCTGTTTCTCTTTTGTAAATAAGTTCATTTGTATCATTGTTTTTTAGATTACACATATAAACAATATTATATATTTGTCTTTCTTTAACTTCTCTTAATATAATAATCTCCAGGTCCATCCATATTGCTGAAAATGGCATTATTTCATATTTTTAATGGCTCTAGCTAGATTCTGAGTGAGCAGCAAACATTTGCTGAGGACCTGCTACATAGGAGACACTGTGGTGGGGGTTTGTATGCTTCTAGAATGCTTTGCTGACTCAATGCGTAGTCTATAGAACAGCACTGTTTGTATATTTTGGGAGCTTGTAATAAATGTATCTAAATTTGCATTTTAATAAGAGTCCTAAATCTTATGAATATCATCCATATGTAAAGTTTTGAGGCATCCATCTCTAATGCAAAAAATAAATCAACATTTCCTAAAAGTATGTCAGGATGTGCTCAGTTACTTCTGGGAATCATATTTTAACAAGGGACCCAGGAAATTCTTACGATTAGATGAGTCTGATAAATGTTGTATTAGATAAATAATGTATAAAAGCTGATGGGGTAAAGAACAATTGTTTCTCTTCTAATTATTTTTCAATTTACATTTTGTACTTAGATATATGGGAATATTTATTTAACATATTGACACTTAAACTTTAATTTTAAATATGTTCCTTGATGCCATGTCAGTCTTTTTTTAATTAAACTTAACAATGTTGTGATAGTTTCAGGTGGACAGCAAAGGGACTCAGCCTTATATATACACTTATCCATTCTCCCCTCAAACTCTCCTCCCATCCACGCTGCCACATAACACTGAGCAGAGTTCCCTGTGCTATACAATAGATGTCAGTCATTTTAAATCTTCTCTTTAGCCATGGAACAATTAGATCAAATAAATATTTTCCCACTTAACAAATCTTTTAATTATTTAAAATATTTTAAAACCTTATCAATCTCAAAAAGTATGATTTAAAATAGATAACTATTTTTAGTCAAAGCATAGTCATCCCACTTATAGTCACAGCCAAACATTAATTGTAATGAGAACATCTGTTCATTGGCCTGTAATTTTTCACAAGTACACAAAGGGGTATTTTTGTCTTGTTTTGGCTTAAAACAACACACATTCACTGTCTTACAGTTCTGCAAGTCAGAGTTTGAAGTCGATTTCACGGGGCCAACATCAAGGTGTTAGCAGGAACCTGCTCCGTAGGGAGGCTCAAGGAAACACCTGTTTCTTTGCCTTTTCCAGCTTTGAGAGCTTTATAATACTGTTTCTAGGCTTCCTTGGAAGCTCAGTGGTAAAGAATCTGCCTGCCAATGTAGTAGATACAGGTTTGGTCCCTGGGTTAGGAAGATCCCTTGGAGAAGGAAACGGCAACCCACTACAGTATTTTTGCCTGGGAAACCCCATGGACAGGGGAGCCTGGCTGGCTACAGTTCATGGGGTCACAAAGAGTCGAACATGATAGCGACTAAGCAACAACTACAAACTATTTCTAGTAATTAATGGTGAGCACGTGAAGGTAAAGATGATCAAATATACATTATAAGAAGATAAAAAATAAACACTATTCAATACAATTACTTAGGTTTGTTTATTAAGTTGTTTTCCTATAATGACTCAACTAGTTATAACTAGGATGACAAAAAAAAAAAAAAGAGTAGAAGTTACAGTAATTAAGGGTTTTCTAATTAAGGGTTTTCTTCATCTGCAAAGCAGCAGCAGCTAAACATATCTTAACAAACAGAAAGAAACAAAAACATTTTGGATAACCCAATGACCTCATGATATTCTTTCTTACTGTAAAACATTTTATTTTGAAGCATTTTATCAGCCAGATTTTAACACTGTTAATAAAAAAGCCTCACCTCTCTTGAAATGTATATAAAATGTAACTGATAGTGTACCTAGGTTTAAAGACATACAAAATACTGAAAAAACTTATTTCTAAAAATTGGTTTTCAAAAGGAACAGTATCCCTTGGGACAAGAAATAATAACACTGGGTATCTTAAAATAGCATCAGGTATCTTTCAATTTTTATTCTCACCAGAAAATCTGGTGTTTCTAAATTAAAAATTCATAGTTTCCCAGCCACATGTGAGTGACCCCAAAGACATTTTGCAATTTTGCTGACACTTGGGTCAGAGTCCAGTGAGTGAAGACAATAAACGTGGTAGTAACTGGTCTTGGCAAAACATCCCACAAACCCTTCTCCCAGTCACTTAATGATTGTCTCTTTTCTTATTCAATGATAATAGTTTAGATGGTTTTTAGACTGCTTGAAGCATGCAGCTTGGCCACTATAGCTGATTTTCTCACAAACTGTGACAGGGCTAAGATACATAGAGTAAAATGACCCCAAAACATGTTGAATCTCTGTGATAAATTATGTGAGGATTAAGTTCTTAAAAAAAAAAAAGGAAATAACAGGAAATCACTTTCCAAGGAGATTGTATTCTGATTGCCTAATTTAAACATCATGGTAGTATTTAGCGTGGTCCTTTAGACTTTCTATCTTAAATATCAAAAGTGTCCACCAAACTATTTAGGTCAGGGTTGAATGTGGTCAAGTATCATGGTCAGACTTTAGAATGGTAGTGATTTGTACACATTAGAACATTCTGTATCAATTCACAGTCACTGGTGAATACATGGAGATTCTATAACTCCACTACTTTGCCCTCAGCTTCTCTACAGATATTTTAACCTTTTCTGTTCCCTTCCCAAGGGCAAGGCACATGCCCAGGAGAAGCAAGAAAAGTAGATTATTTAAAGAAGTTAAAAATAGGACTACTTACTCTGAAGCAAACCTGCTCTATTACCAGGAAAAACCCCTGTGCAGAACTCTATTTTATTTTTACATCAAGCAGTAGTTTACATTTTACATGAAGCCAATGGAAGCAAATATTCAGAAAAAATGTAGGCAAATAACTAATTTGAACCATATACAGTTATCTGAGTATACCAATTAGGAGGTGATGGGATTAAAGATTTGAATCATTGCTTTAATTGACTTGAAGAAAAGATACAGTCTAAGTAAAAGATACAGTCTAAGTTACCAAATATCCTTCTTACTTTTTTAATTAAGTAATTTTTAAAATTACTGGATGACCTAAAGGGCATTCATTATCTTTAAGATACAGTTCAAATATCATTTTTGAAATCATTAACTTCACATTTCTCATAACAGTTTACTTCCTCAGATTTTAATTTACTGAGTTAACATTTCCTCATAACCAAAAATATTGCATAATTGTCCATGTAATTCCTTTAGGAAGTTAATTGCATAGCATCCTGATCTCAGCTTGGAAAATTAACTGTCAGGGACACTTAATTTCCTTCATGCCAAGATTTAAATCACTCTCCTTCCAATTTTACTGTCAAATACGAGGTGTTATATTACATGTGAACATCAATAATAAATCACTTTTTCAATGAGGAACCTGTGGTTTCCTGATCCTGAATGATTCTAAATTTCACCCCCCTGATTACAGTATTCTCTATCATAACACTTACATTTCTATTAGGATGCAATAATATTTTTATGATTGGCAGGACTTTCCATTAGTTGATGATGATAAGCAGATCTGAATTTAATTCATAGACTAAGTTGTTTCCATAGAATAATGTAAATTTATCTTTGCAATTATACCTGGATATTATTCTTGAGAGTCCCTTGGACTGCAAGGAGATCCAACCAGTCCATTCTGAAGGAGATCAGCCTTGGGATTTCTTTGGAAGGAATGATGCTAAAGCTGAAACTCCAGTACTTTGGCCATCTCATGTGAAGAGTTGACTCATTGGAAAAGACTCTGATGCTGGGAGGGATTGGGGGCAGGAGGAGAAGGGGACGACAGAGGATGAGATGGCTGGATGGCATCACTGACTCGATGGACGTGAGTCTGAGTGAACTCCGGGAGTTGGTGATGAACAGGGAGGCCTGGCGTGCTGCGATTCATGGGGTCGCAAAGAGTCGGACATGACTGAGGGACTGAACTGATCTGATCTGATTATTAATGAAATCCATTTTCACCCAAAGTATATGCAACTTAATTAATACAGAATATATAGGATTATATTCAATTTCCACTTGGTTTTCTAGCATGATTTTTGCTTCTTTTTTTAAATTGGAGGATAATAATTATTCTCCAATAATGTATTGGTTTCTGCAATACATCAACATGAATTTCATTTTCACTTCTTTTTCTCTTGGTAAAAAAGAATCAGAAAATGCCAGTGCACATGAACTACAAAGGAGTGATTCATGCAGAATCACTTTTGTTGTGTTTGGGTCATGAAAACACAGTTAATATTTAGAGACAGTCCATAAACCCATATGATGTAAATGTTCTTAGTCACTCAGTTGTGTTCGACTTTTTGCAACCCCATGGACTGTAGCCCGCCAGGCTCCTCTGTCCATGGGGATTCTCCAGGTAAGAATACTAGAGTGGGTTGCCATGCCCTCCTCCAGGGAATCTTCTCAACCCAGGGATCGAACTCAGGTCTCCCGCATTGCAGGCAGATTCTTTTACTGTCTGAGCCACCAGGGAAGTCTTGTAAATATGATATAAATAGCAAATAATAAATATTACATATTATTGTAAGTTTGCTATTATTTTAGCTTAAATAATAGATACTGAAACTTGATATTGGAAATGAAAGTAAACAAACATGATTACCTTAAAGAATTTCCAATAACACAGTGTTATTTATGAACCCCCTTTGTTAACTAGTTCAAAAACATCAGCATTATCCTTTCTCCCCACCTCCCCCTCACGCCCCCCTCCACCACTGCACAATCTACCACTATCCCAGCAACCTCTTGCCTTGCCTCTGGGATATCTCATCATCAAGGCTTTCACACTCATGGTACCCAATACCAGGCCTTTTTCCTTTCTTCCCTTTTCTAGATTTATCTCTTCATACCTGGGCTTCCCTTCTGTCTCAGCTGGTAAAAAAATCTGCCTGCAATGCGGGAGACCTGGGTTCAATCCCTGGGTTGGGAGGATCCCCTGGAAAGGGAAAGGCTACCCACTCCAGTATTCTAGCCTGGAGAATTCCATGGACTCTATAATTCATGGGGTCACAAAGAGTCGGACACTACTGAGCAACTTTCACTTTCACCCTCCCAGAGTCAGTCTCCTTCATAGCTCTTCCAGTTCTCTGGTTTTCCCTCAAAGCACACAGCTCACAACCTAGCCCAGTTCACATTAGACATTATTGGCCACCCCTCAATAATAATCAAATGTTAAGTCATCACAGTGTTAAATTTGATTACCATTTTTTAAGTCCAAAACTTTATACAAATAGGATACAATAGGAGCCACCATACTGAATGTCCATTCATTTTATTAATAAAATACTCTCAATCATCAGGAAGGAAAAAACTCCATTATTAAGTTAGGATACTGAGACTCAGAATAATTTACTATGGCTACACATTAAGAAAATGAATGAGAGGAACTTGATTCAAAATCAAGACCATCGATCTTTGCATACTTTGTTCTTTCCCTGTGGCACACTGATGTTGAGTGGTAATGTATTCAACAATAACCCTATTGATTCATTGTGTACCTGTGAGGGGAAAAGAAATGGTCATGAAGTTTTGTGCTAATTCTGATTAACATTTGCTCTCACATCAAAGATCCTGTTGCATTTAGGGAACTATTTTCCTTATATATGTTTCACTAGTTCTGTTCATTGATTTGATATTTCTAGTGTCATCTTTATGCAGTCTTTTATTTCCTTTTCTTTTTATTTACATCTGTAAATATTCTTCCCCATTCTTTTTTTTTCTGTCCTTTTTTCTCATCATTTTTGAACCAATAACCTTGCAGTGTACCTTAATCAGGCAGGCATCATTGCCATGAGGCTCTCTCTTCTGCTACATTTTCCTCAGCTTGTTGAGTTTAGTGGTCCTTACTCTGAGAGTAAGAGAGAGAGCAACAGCATCTTATAGGCCAATAAAAGTTTACTTCCTGTGGATAGTTATTACAATAAACATTACTTTTACACACTTGTCTGCTAGTTGACAAATGAAAGCAGATACTCTCTTGGCTTGTGCTGTTTCCCAACTCTAAATGTCAGACAAAACGTCCTGCATGTTTCTCAACAGAGGAAACCAAGCCATTGGTCTGTGTACATTGGCAACGTCTCTGAGCTCTTTGTTGTCAGGACCCTTATAGTTGACGAAACATCTTAGTGAAAGTGTTAGTCGCTCAGTTGTGTCTGACTCTTTGCAACCCCATGGACTGAAGCCTGCCAGGCTTCTCTGTCCATGGAATTCTCCAGGCAAGGATACTGCAGTAAGTTGCTATTCCCTTCTCCAGGAGATCTTTCTGACCCAGGGATCTGAACTAGGGTCCCCTGCACTGCAGGCAGATTCTTCACCAACTTGGAACATCTTGGGGAAGGTAAATTGGCGGAGTGAGAATCAAAGCCAGGCTTTGAAATCAGGTGTAGTGTTTTGACACAATTGTGATATTTACTAGCTGACTTCCACCAGATTCATTTTTTCTTCATTAGATTCCAATGACACTTTGGAATTTCAAAGTGAGTTATTATTATAAAATACTATTTAACTCTAAAATGTTAATATAGAAATCACATTTATCATGAAAGTATGAAAGCTGAAATATTACTGAATTATCCTCCATTTTTATTGAGAGTCAGCTAGTCACAGGGTACTATGTTAGGTAGATCGATCCTAGAGATACAAAACGGCATTATTTATTATTTGTTATTTCTTGAGGTTTACAATCTATCTGGGGAGATTAGACAAACATGAAAAACACAAATATAAGTACAAGGAGTGTGTGTGCTCAGCTCTGTCGTGTCCAGCTCTTTGGGGCCCCATGGACTATAGCCTGCCAGGCTTCTCTGCCCATGCGATTCTCCAAGCAAGAATACTGGAGTGGGTTGCCATTTCCTTCTCCAGAGGATTTTCTCAACCCAGGGATCAAACCTGCATCTCCAGCATTGGCAGGCGGATTCTTTACCACTAGCACCACCTGGGAAGCCCAGGTACAAAGTAGTGTATACCAAAATACATATGACAAATACGGAGAAGTGTTTAGAATAGGTGCTGATCACAAAGGGTTGAATTTTCAGGGAAGATTTTCAAAGAAAAATTAGGACCTGAATTCAACCTTGAAGAAAAAGTAGATAATATATTACAAACAATAACAAGTACCATTTATTTGATCCTTATGTGTCCAATTTAGTTCTTTATAAATGCCTGATGCTCTTGACAACTCAAGCAGATTGATATGAGTACTTCCATTTTACAGGTAAAAAATTACGGCTGAGGGGAAATTATAGTATGCTAGATCACCTTTAATGGAAAATAAGGTGCATTTCCTGTATTTTCACACCTCAGAGATAACATTTGTGAAAAACAGGAAATTTGACTTCCATCAAGCTTAAAACCTTTTTCAAATTACCTAAAGAGAGAATGGAACCTCATATGACTGATCTGCTTTCCAAAACTATGGCCATTTTATCAAACATAGAATGTCAGTGACCTTATTTGGGAAGAGATATTGATAATGCAGCCTTTCATAGAGTATTAAAGTAAAAATGGTATTTACTTTAATACTTAAAAAAAACTTCACTCTGCTTTTCTAATATATGATAATGAAGAAAACAGTGATGATTCTAGCAGATACTAATAACGGCCGACACCATTAAAAATCTCCCTCCCTCAACATAGAGAAACATTCAGGCGTATCCAAAGGAGGTAAATACTCAAATGGTTAATATAAAATATGTATTCTTTCTTGGGACAACAGTATCTCAATCATGGAGACCAAAATTAAATAATGATAAGGGAGAATACTGAAGAAAATAATCTTGAGCTAGAGTTTGGGATTTTAAGGAAATCAAATCAGCCTTTCGATCCAATCTTCCATTCCATACCATCTGCGCCTGCTCTTTCTCATCCTTTAATTTTCTTATCTTGGAGGAGCAGTCAACTTTGAAATTGCTAGGAAGGCAAACTGAATGAGCCTGATAAATAAATAGATAGTTTCAAGTCTCGTGCATGAAGACCACAGAAACACTTGAAGGAATAGTCATCTACAGTCTTGTCCTTCTTCATTTTCATTTTCTCCTCCTTCTTTTAGAAATCCTCTGAGGCCTAATTTTCATATTCGATGAACATAATAAAAAAGAGGAAGAGAATAAAAATGTTTGGGGTTATGGCAAGAGAAAAGTTAGAAATTCCAGCTGTAATTGCAGAATTGGACAGAAGCTTATTATGCAATATATATATGCATATAGTTTTGTTCTTTCTTTGTTCTGTATTGGCACTCTTAAGTAGACAGTAAGCTGCTACTGCTGCTGCTGCTAAGTCACTTCAGTCGTGTCCGACTCTGTGCGACCCCATAGATGGCAGCACACCAGGCTCCCCTGTCCCTGGGATTCTCCTGGCAAGAGTACTCGAGTGGGTTGCCATTTCCTTCTCCCAGATAGTAAGCTACCGAAGAGGAAAAATGCATTTTCTACTTATCCTGTTTTCCTTCACAGAGCCCAGAATTGTTCACAGATTGATATTCTTTAGTACTTTTTGGATTAGACACTGTACTAAATTCCAGGAATTCAAGCTGAGAAAAGAAGTTGGTATTTTTATGTTTATGTACAAAATGAATTTTCATGAGCCTTTAAATAACTTCTATTATTGATTACAAGCCACAGTAGGATCTAGAATGACATTGTTCTTAGATTTTTTTCTAAATAATGCTGAGTCTAAAAAAGGCACTAAATTGGAGGTTAGAATACATTTTTACCCTTAACTCAGAGATGAAGCTTATCTTAAGGAAAATGATGAAGGGACCACAACCCTGAAGTATGTAGTGAAAGTGTTAGTTGCTCAGTCATGTCCAACTCTTTGTGACCCCATGGACTGTAGCCCTCCAGGCTCTTCTGTCCATGGAATTCTGCAGTCAAGAATACTGGAATGGGTTGCCATTCTCATTTCCAGGGGATCTTCCTGATCCAAAAATCGAACCCATGTCTCCCACATTGCAGGCAGATTCTTTATTGTCTAAGCCATGTAAAAGTGATAATCTTGTTCCTGTGATCCAAAACTTGGGAAAAATCTCTCAGATTGTGACCAAATTAAATAGCGCAAATAATAAATGGCTATAAAATCCTTTATGTACCCAAACCACTGACTATTTCCACATCTTTGTTTTAGTTTAGTTTTTAATCAGGATAATATCATTTAGTCTCTTAAGTCCATACCACTTTAATGACTAGTAAAACTTTTTATTTTTTTAAAGATAAATATTGTGTTAATACTATTCCACTTTATGCTGGTGCAAAATTATTCTCTTGTTATGATTTTTTGATTCCTTATCCTGATGGGTCAAATGTAAATTGAGAATTAAATTGAAAGTTAACAAAATATTATAATAATATTTTTGGGGTCTCATTATTTATGTGACATTGTGTGCGCTTTCTATTAGCACAATTATTATTGGGACAGCACTTATTTTTTACTGTGACCTAATTTCAAATCTTCAATCATCACCAAACTTAATCTAAGACCATGTCATTATCAGCTTTGTTTAACCAAGGAAGTTCACTAGAGAAAAAATGCATATAAGGCAGTTTAATCAGAAAATAAGCAAACAAAAGTCTGTATGTAATACCAAAAATAAAAAGAAGATTAAAAATCAGTACCTAAATTACTTTCAAAAATGACAATATTTCAAGGTAGACAGTGTACATAGGGCTATAAGCTGATCAAAGCATGCTCAAAGTTTCAGGGTTCATGATTGATTTGGCTGCTCCAGAAACATGAATTGCATTTGATGTTTCATGATTCTTTATATCTTTTCTGGACTTACAGAAACCTGCCATATATCCTTACACGCTTTGTGAAATTTGCTTTAAGAGTATCCATGTGCAATGTACCAGGCTTCCCTGGTGGTTCAGATGATAGAAAGAATCTGCCTACAATTCGGAGACCTGGGTTTGATCCCTGGGTTGGGAAGTTCCCCTGGAGAAGGGAACGGCTCCCCACTCCAGTATTCCTGCCTGGAGAATTCCACAGACAGGGGAGCCTGGTGGGCTATATCCATGGGGTTGCATGTTGAATAACTGCATACATAGTGGCCAGTAGAAGATGGGTTGCATATATAATTGTGATAATTACAAATCAAACTATCCTCTGAGTTAGAAATAGTCAGTTATGGTTACAAGAATATTATAATGGACTCAGTGACCCCTGAATTCTGGTCCCAATACTGCCAGTACCTTTTTATGCTACGGTAGGCCAAAAGGCAAAAAGAACCACCAATTAAAATAAAATAATTAAACAACACAATGAAAAATTAGATTTATTGACTTTAATATCTTAATATGAAATGCAGTTTCTTTTAGTAACTATCCAAAAACATTTGGAATTTGTACTTTATCCCTTAATGGTAGGTATTCTATTCACCTACCATTAGGTGTTACACAAATATTCTGTACAGTCAAATGCAAATAAAGATAATCTTGGATAATGGTTCCTATTTTGTTAACAAAGAGGAATACCATTGATTTTCTTCTCCCCAAATGGATTCTATATTATTAAACATTTTTGTCCACCTAATAGCTAATTAGGAAATCATGCATATTCCCATTTGTATTAGCCAAGGATATATAGGACTATCAATTAGAGGGTCTGATTAGGACAAGATATCACTGCTGCCATGCTGAGGTGATTATAAAACAAGTTAGCCCTTAGTTCAGAAATATAGATTTCAGTTAGCCTATATGATCTCCATGCAGGCAAATGAGCAATTTCCATGAAAAACACCAGAACAGCCTTTCTCAAATTGAGATTCCATGAATCTATTTATTTATTTGACATCTAGTTGATTTGCAAACGTGTGTTAATTTCAGGTGTACAGCGAAGTGACAGTTATTTTTCAAACTCTTTTTTATTATAAGATACTGAATATAGTGCCCGTGCTATATAGTAGGTCCTAGTTAGTTATCTATTTTATATATAGAAGTGTGTATATGTTAATCCCAAACTGCTAATTTATTCCCCCTGGGGCCTGAGATCTTTTACTAGATAGCATCATGATATATTCATGTGAATGTGACATAAAGCAATCAGACTTATTTCTTCTCTTAAACATACGCACAGAAATGTAACTTTGGCTAAATATCCACTGTCAGACATAGAGACATATTGCATCCCTAAATGTGCAGAAATCAGCTGATCTGGAGAATGAAAAAACTATGAGTTTTGAGTTAGAGAATTCATATTAAAAATGAATCATTCGTAAATTTTTTTCTCTCAGTCTCTGTTTACTCACCTGTGAAATATGATTAGTAACATCCACTTGAAAAACACTGAAAACTCTCATATCAAAAAGAGAAAGTACAGGGTACAAAAATTATAAAATATTGCAAGTCATATGTTTGTAATGGACAAAATGGTTAAGAGATCAAAATCTTGATTATATAAATAATGCTTACTAATAAATGAAATGATTCCCCTTAATGAAAAGTGAGCAAAGAACATGAAATTTTCCAGCAAAAATATATATGGCCAATAAATATGTAAAAATGTTCAATGTCATAAGTAATTAGAAACAATAAATAATACATAAAATTCAACATGCCAACCTTCACTGATGAAATTAACATAGATTTTTAGAAAGAAAGATAGTACTGGAGACTTGTGATGGATGCATATTTTATTGGGTCAAATATGATTGTATGGACCAAGCATTCTTTTAAGAAATGAAGACAAAATGAAGAATAAGACAATGGGATCATTGTACTCACAGACTTTATATTCTGAGGTGTGTGTGTTGTTCAGGGGAGTCAAGCAATGATCAACTAAATAAACAAAAGGTTGTAAATGAGCTAAGTACCATGAAGGAAATAAACAGGGACTCGGACAGAAAATAATGGTAGAGGAGATAATGAGGTCAGAGAAAGCCCCTTTTAGAAGGGTATTTTAAGCTAAAACTGTAGAGATGAGACACTACTATGCTACTAGTTCTGTTAAGAGCCTGAAAAAGTTTCCAGGCAGAGGAAACACCAAGTATAAAGACACTGAATTAAGAGAGGGCTGGATGTGCTTTAAGAATTGTCAGAAAAGCCGATGGAGTTGGAGCACAGTGACACAATAAGTGTAGCCAGATGGCAAGAGGCCAGGTGGGAAGAGACCAGGTCGATCCTGACCTTACAGATCATGGAAAGGGGTTTGAATTTTACTCTTAGTGCAACATCGAACAGATACAAACTTTCAAATGAATAAGAAAGCAAATGTTTACTGTGCAGGTAGAATATAAACTAAAAATTTACCAATTAGGTGGGAATGTAAATTGATATAGTCACTATGGAAGACAGTATGGAGATTTCTTAAAAAACTAGGAATAAAACTATCATATGACCCAACAATCCCACTGCTGCTGCTGCTGCTGCTGCTGCTAAGTCGCTTCAGTCATGTCTGACTCTGTGCGACCCCATGGACTGCAGCCCACCAGGGTCCTCCGTCCATGGGGTTTTCCAGGCAAGAGTACTGGAGTGGGTTGCCATTGCCTTCTCCGACAATCCCACTACTGGTCATATATCTTGAGGAAACAATAATTGAAAAAAATACATGTACCCCAATGTTCACTGCAGCATTATTTACAATAGCTAGGATATGGAAGCAACCTAGATGTCTTCTATCAACAGATGAATGGATAAAGAAGCTGTGGTACATACACACAACAGAATATTACTCAGTCCTAAAAAGGAATGCATTTGAGGCAGTTCTAATGAGGTGGATGAACCTAGAGCTATTATACAGAGTGAAGTTAAGTTAGAAAGAGGTAAACAAATATTGTATATTAACACATGTATATGGAATCTAGAAAGATGGTACTGATGAAATAATAAAGATGGTACTCCTACTTGCAGGGCTGCAATGGAGACAAAGACATAAAGAACACACTTGTGGACACGGGGGGAAGGAGAGGGAGGGTGAATGGAAAGAGCAGCATGAAAACACATACACCACCATATGTAAAATAGATAGCTAGTGAGAATTTGCTGTATGACTCAGGGAACTCAAACCGGGGCTCTGAGACAAGCTAGGGGGATGGGAGGGGGTGGAAGGTGAGAGGGAGGTTCAAGAGGGAGGGGACACATATATAACTATGGCTGATTCATATTGGCGTATGGCACAAACCAACACAACATTGTAAAGCAATTATCTTCAATTAAATATAATTACATTTTAAAAATTTACTAATCAAATGGAAGTAAAATTACACAACTGATAAAACTGAAATTGCCACATTGATTTCATGTGGTGGATGTTCTTTGCTGACACTGCATTGCATTTGATGCTTGCATTTAGCACCAACTGTGACAGTCTAAGTTCTTCTTGGTTATATGTACTTACATTAACACCAATCTTATTCTAGTTATTTTACAACTACTCTTTCATAGCTTATTATTTATGTTTCACTTGCTTAAATTCTCAATTTTCCTATTGCATTCTATATATTCAACAGAATAACTAAAGTAGCACTGATAGGTGTCAGTAAAATAACAGAAATAAGGATCTCAAAGAGATGCAAGGACACTGCTGGTCATTGTAGAACTATTCAAATAGATTAGATGTGAGAACATCCTTAATGTCTACCAACAGATGAATGGATAAAGAAAATGTGATCTATTTCAATCTTTAAAAAGAAGAAAGTTCTATGATATGGGACAATATATAGACTTTAAGGACATTATGCTAGGTGAACTAAGCCACAGAAAGACCAGCACTGCTTGATTCCACTTATATGAGAAAATTAAAGGAGTCAGATTCATAAAATCAAAGGCTGAAATGATGGTCACCAAACGCTAGAAGGAAGGGCGGAAAGGAATATGTCAAGGCTGTATATTGTCACCCTGCTTATTTAACTTATATGCAGAGTACATCATGAGAAGTGCTGGGCTGGAAGAAACACAAGCTGGAATCAAGATTGCCGGGAGAAATATCAATAACCTCAGATATGCAGATGACACCACCCTTATGGCAGAAAGTGAAGAAGAACTAAGGAGCCTCTTGATGAAAGTGAAAGCGGAGAGTGAAAAAGTTGGCTTAAAGCTCAACATTCAGAAAACGAAGATCATGGCATCTGGTCCCATCACTTCATGGGAAATAGATGGGGAAACAGTGGAAACAGTGTCAGACTTTATTTTTGGGGGCTCCAAAATCACTGCAGATGGTGACAGCAGTCATGAAATTAAGAGACGCTTACTCCTTGGAAGGAAAGTTATGACCAAACTAGATAGCATATTCAAAAACAGAGACATTACTTTGCCAACAAAGGTTCATCTAGTCAAGGCTATGGTTTTTGCTGTGGTCATGTATGGATGTGAGAGTTGGACTGTGAAGAAGGCTGAGCACCGAAGAATTGATGCTTTTGAACTGTGGTGTTGGAGAAGACTCTTGAGAGTCCCTTGGACTGCAAGGAGATCCAACCAGTCCATTCTGAAGGAGATCAGCCCTGGGATTTCTTTGGAAGGAATGATGCTAAAGCTGAAATTCCAGTACTTTGGCCACCTCATGCGAAGAGTTGACTCATTGGAAAAGACTCTGATGCTGGGAGGGATTGGGGGCAAGAGGAGAAGGGGACGACAGAGGATGAGATGGCTGGATGGCATCATTGACTCAATGGACGTGAGTCTGAGTGAACTCCGGGAGTTGGTAATGGACAGGGAGGCCTGGCGTGCTGCGATTCATAGGGTCGCAAAGAGTTGGACACGACTGAGCAACTGAACTGAACTGAACTGAATAGGTTAGGCATAAAGTTTCAGTTAAGCGAAATGAATAAGCTCTAGAGATCTGCTGTCTAACAGGGTACTGAGAGTCAAGAATAGTGTATTGTAAGAGGACAGAGCTCATGCTATATTCTTAATGAAATAAATAAATATAATTCAAACAAAGATTAAAGTCAGAAATAAAAGGAATAATGGCATTTATCATCTTGAGTATCTAGAATATTTATATGTATATGTGTTTATTTATCTATGCATTTGAATCATTATCAAATAGAAATGGAACACTTAAGAACTTACATAGGAAATGTCCAGGTACCCAACTGTATGTCCTAAGACCTCAGGTGGGAAGCACAGCTCTAAAGTATAGTATTGTGGATTAGTCCTTCAGGTAGGGGCTCATAATTGTCAGAATTATATAGTTAAAAATCCCACTAAGCAGAGGAAAACATATCTCACAAAAAAACCCCTAAATTTCAAGAAGAATTTCCTGCTGGATTTTCTTTTTCTTTCTTTTTTTAATAGGCCAGCCCACAGCATCACCACCACTGCCAGACCCAGCAGTCTCCACAGCTGGAGCCCCGGAGACCTGCTCCTGGTCAGGCTCTGGCTCAGGCTTCTCCACCTGCATTTCTGTCTGGGCTCGCCCTATTAGGTTTTCTTATTGCTCTGGCTAAACCTTCTAATTTAAGTCCCCAAAGCTCCTTTCAGGTCCTAAATTAAAGACAGAATTCAGTCAAACAAAAACCAAATCCCCATCTGGGCACTAAAATACTATAATCTTGACAGTTCTTCCACTCATATTGAAATAAAATGCTAGGCCATTTCTGTGTTTAAGAAGCATGACCTATAGTTAGGATTCAGTGGAATGATGAGCTACAGTTTATACTCTAATGAATTTTAATTAATTTTTAATTAAATATAGAAAATTGAATATTCAGGCAAAATACAAAATTATAGTTGGCAAGGAGAGCAAAATGTGTAATAGATTTTGCTTTTCAATCAACTCTGCAGAATGTGTTTAAGGTTGATTTGCAAGGCAGTACAAAGAAAATAGCCATGTGAACTAATGTAATGAAAGTCGACCTATGAAATATTTTATAGTTCATTTGAATAATCACTTTAGTACATAGTGAAATTTTAGTTATCTTGCCTGAAGGATATCTGCTTTATATTTTGTGGATAACAATTTTGCCATCCCTGGTTGTGTTTAATCAAGCTATGAGTAGATGATGTGAGCAGAAGCAATGCATCCTCAATTTATCCTTAGCTTAATCCTTACATATGGCACAATAGGAGCAAACGTATTTCACAGAGGAATTCACGCAGAGAAAGGATATGGTTTTTATCTTAGTCACAACTAGTTCTCACTGTGATTCAGTCTTCTTTTCCTCAAATGTTCATTGAGTTCTCTCTGTTACAATCAACAGTGGCAGCTGCCAAATACCTGTTTCTTCCCTCTGGCTCTTTGTATTAATTGTTGGATACGGCCAGGTGACTCATTTGACTAATTTTGGCCAGTGAGTTATAAGTGGAAGTGTCTTGTGTAGCACTTCAGGTGTGGAGTATTCAACTCTTGGTTAAAACCTTGGAGAGATATTTACTCCTGGTTAAAATTCCGGAGAGTTCTCTCTAGTATAATTATCAGCAGTATTTGTAATGATGGCTTTTCTTCTGATCTATGTCCCTGAATGACTATGATGGGAGGATAGGAAGAGATCCCAGTCACATAAAATGGTCAGAAAACAAACCTGTATTGCTTTAAGCCACTGCAGTTTTTGGGTCATTTGCTTCCATGTCTATACTCATGCTATTCTGATAGAAATTCTATGCAACATCTTGTGCTTGATGCTAGGGGTTGCATCAGTGAGTAAGATAGAAATTGTGAATGACCACATGATGCTTGTATTTTAGTGAAGACGTTTATTAATAGCACCACACACTAGAATGAAAGCTACGTGAGGGTAAGAATATTTGTATATTTTGTTCATGGCTGTGAGAAAATGTGAGGAAAAGAAGACTGAATCACAGTGAGGACTAGATGTGACAAAGATAAAAACCATGTCCTTTCTCTGAATGAATTCCTCTGTGAAATATGTTTGCTCCTATCTCAGGGCTAGAAACGTACCTAGTTCAAAGGAGATGCTCATCTGAGATTAACTGTTGAATAAATGAAGGATAAAGTGAATGAGCTCATGAAGTATTGATACTTTTTACAGAGTGTGAAGACCTTTGGTAATGATGCAAGGTGCCCAGTCCACATAAGGGGAGTAGAGACGACATCCTGGTCCAAGAGTAACTTTTGGGAAGCAGGAATTAACTAGGTAAGGGATGGCACAGTTGGAAAGGAGAACAAGTTGCAAGCAAATACAATGGCATGTGCAGAACCACTGACATGGAATGACAATGGCATTAGGAAGAAATGATGGTAATTTAGCTTAAGGACAGGGAACAGTAGGTACAGTGGAACAAGGTGTGGTGGGTGAGGCTGCTGGGGAGCCTTGTGGATCTTGTTAAGAACTGTAGGTTTATTCTTTCGATTCCTCCAACCCTCTCCAAAAGAGTAGCACTGACATATATACCAAGAGTAAATCAGAAAGTTAGTGGAAGTTACTGTATAACACAAGGAGCCCAGCCCGGCGCTCTGTGATGACGTAAAGTGGTGGGATGGAAGGAAGGAAGGGAGGCTCACGAGGGAGGGGATATGTGTATACTTACGGCGGTTCTGCTTTGTTGTACAGCAGAAACCAACACAAAATTGTAAAGCAATTATCTTGCAATAGAAAATTGAAAACAACAACAAAAAAAGAATTGCAGGTTTAGCCTAAGGAAATGGGAGACAGCATTTGAAGGGACCGTTAGATTCAAGCTGCTGTGCAAAATAATAATAATAAATTAGAAAAAAAATTTTAAAAATAAAGAGTTTATGACCAAAAACATTTTGTATGGGGGTAGAGCTGATTAACAATGTTGTGATCAATTCAGGTGAACAGTGAAGGGACTCAGCCATACATACACATGTGTCTGTTCTCCCCCAAGCCCCTCTCCCATGCAGGCTGGCACATAATATTGAGCAGAGTTCCATATGCCATACAATAGGTCTTTATTGGTTTTCCATTTGAAATATAACAGTGTGTACATGAGCTTCCCAAAGTCTCTACCCCTTAAAAAGTAAAATTTAGAGAAAACAAAGCAAGAAAAAAAGAGTTTATGCAGGATATTGACTCAATTTATTGCTAACTCTAACTCAGAATTAAACAGTGATTTGGACTATCACTTTGGATCTTGGCAATTCACCTCAGTCTTTTGATTGAAACTAAATACCAACAGAGGAGGAACCTGCTGTCTGTGTGGCCCCCTCCCAACTAAAGAGATTTGGTATAAGACCTTAATCTCATATAAAAGGTAGTGTCAAGAAAAATACTCACAGAATTTTCTGGAAGACATTGTTCATTTCCTTTTGAAGTCTCTTTTGATTTTTGGAAGAGATTTTTTCCTAGTTTGACACTAAGAATAGATTTGCTTCTCTTGAGAAATATTCTTTTTATATTTTGAGGACAGCTAAAATTTGAAGCTGATCAATTTCCCTTTTCCCGTGACTGTGTTTTGAAAAGCTCAGAACAAACGTGTGTCCCACTTGAAGTAACTGTATGGGACAGCATGTGTATATATATTAAACTGTCTCCTTGGTATGTTTCTGCCCTTGGTTTTGCTTTTTATTCTTACCTACTTCTAATGTAGGTCATCCTAGCATGTTTTAGGTATTCATCCTAAGTTATCTTAAAGGTCTTTTGGTTCTGTTGCTGTTCAATCTCCCAGTCATGTCTGACTCTGTGATCCCATGGACTGCAGCACACCGGGCCTCCCTGTCCTTCACTATTTCCCAGACTTTGCCAAAGTTTATATTCATTGCATCAGTGATGCCATCCAGCCATCCCATCCTCTGACACCCTCTTCTTCATCCCTAAATCTTTCCCAGCATCAGAGGCTTTTCTATAGGTCATCTGTTCACATCAGCTTCAGCATTTTGCTGAGCTTCAGCTTCAGCATTTTGGTTCTAAATATAGTGAAAACAAGCATTTCTGAACTACTTCTTATCTCTAATCAGGTAAATAATCTTAATACGAGAGCTAAACAACACACTTTTCTATGATATAACTTTTAAAAGGGAACTTCCTTGGCTCAGTGGTAAGAATCTGCCTGGCAATGCAGGAGACGTGAGTTCAACCCCTGGTCGGGAAGATTTCCCTGGAGAAGGAAGTGACAACCTGCTCCAGTACTCTTGCCTGAGAAATCCCATGGACAGAGGAGCTGATGGGCTATAATCCATTGGGTGACAGAGAGTCAGAGATAACTTAGTGACTAAACAACAATACACAACTTTTTAAAAAAAACATAAAAAAGAGGAGCCAGATTAATCTTAATACAGCAAGAAAATCATTCATTGGTTACTTATTATGTGTTGCTGCTGCTGCTGCTGCTAAGTCACTTCAGTCGTGTCCAACTCTGTGCGACCCCATAGATGGTAGCCCACCAGGCTCCCCCTTCCCTGGGATTCTCCAGGCAAGAACACTGGAATGGGTTGCCATTTCCTTCTCCAATGCGTGAAAGTGAAAAGTAAAAGTGAAGTAGCTCAGTCTGATTCTTAGTGACCCCATGGACTGCAGCCCACCAGGCTCCTCTGTCTATGGGATTTTCCAGGCAGGAGTACTGCAGTGGGGTGGTGCCATAGTTTCAAGGATGAATATAAATAGATATGGTCTGCGCTTTTATGAACTTCTAGTTTAGTGGGACAAACTCTGGATCTGTGAGAAACAGGCTTGTACTGTGTGAGACCCTCTGTATTGCATACTAGTAGGATTTAAAGCTGGATCTCCTTTGGATTTGATTCCCAGCTCCATCACTTACTTACTTGACCTTGGGCAAGTTATTTGACTTTTTCTACTTGTTACTTTCCTCCAGTGTAAAATAGCGATGCTGGTAGTGCCTACCTCCTAGGATTGTTGTAAGGATTAAATGAGTGAATGCACATAAAGAACTCAGAATAGTGCCTGATGGAGTCACAATATTGTTAGCTATTATTATTACCTATAAAGAGGATTTGAGATGAAATAATACTTTAAGTGTTCCTGTGAAAGACACTGGGAAATCCTAGCTTCTTTTTCTTACTTGCCTCTAAGTGAAGCACTGTATGCTGTTGAGAGTCATGAGATCATTGAGAGAGAAGAGACCTTGGGAATCATCTTGGACAATTTCCAACTAATTTAGAAATCTCTACCACTTTCCTAATGGATGTCTATTCAGCCTTTGTTAGCATTTGCAGAAATTTGGAGCCTACTCCTGAACAATTCATGCCATTCCATTGTAGGGTAGCTCTAGTGGTTAGAAAGCTTTTCAAGGGTTGAACCAAACTCTAAAACAAACAAAAAAAGAAGACACTAAGACTGGGTTTCCAACCTGAATTAATACACTAGTGGCAAAATAATTTGATATGCCCCAAACATGATACTTACTAAGTTGTACATAGTTACTTTCCTTAAGTGTATTGAATTTAAAATACCTGAAATATAAAATATGAGCACTTAATCCACAGGTATTTATTGAAGACCTACTTTGAATTAGGCACATAATTTAAAAAACTAAGTTTCTGTAAAGAACTACATTTATATGGTGTTGAAACAGGAAGAGATATTCCAGGGATTTAACTAAATTTACTAAATTCCTACTTACATGATAGGCAACTTAAATTTCACTTATTTTTCACAAACCTTTATGGTAGGTATTATTGTTTTGATGAGCTTCTCTGGTTGCTCAGGGGTAAAGAACATGCCTGCCAATGGAGGAGACTCAGGTACGACCCTAGGTCAGGAAGATCTCCTGGAGGAGGAAATGGCAACCCACACCAGTATACTTGCCTGGGAAATCCCATGGACAGGGGAGCCTAATGGGCCACAGTCCATGGGGTTGCAAAAGCGTAAGACACGACTCAGCAACTAAACAACAGTTTAGTTTTGTTCTTACAGTAAAGTAACTGAGAAACCAAGATTCAGAGAGTTATTTTTCAAATAAATGTAACTATAGCTGGTGTATAAATAGCAGACCTAGAATTGGCACACATTTCTGTCAGTTTTTTCCCACTGAATCCAAAAGTTTAAAGGGCAAAAGTAAAAAGAGAAGTAAAAATGCACATAGAAAGAATTGACTTCAGGGTGCCAAAGAACAATTACTTAAAAATGGTAGGCCAAAAAAGGAGAGGTTTAAGACTGTTTCTGAATATTCAAACAGTGCTATTGTATGAATAAATAATTTCACCAATAAAATATACAACCTTTTTATGTGCTGCTAACCATATTGTCATTATATAGAGTGTCTCACCATTCATTTACATCAGTCTCATTGTGACCACTTTAAATTTCTCTTTATCTCTCTTATATTTATCTTCACATTAAAGATGGTAGTCGCACTGTGCTGGAAGCATCATTTAATTCTTGCCTTGTCTCCATACTGACTGTCTTGTGGACACTGGTTTTGATTCGGGGTTTACTCCTTATATCTTAATTCTTCAGGGTAACTGAAAAAAAGTTTGAGGTCTGGGAGATAAACCATTGCCATAGTAATGCATAAGACCCACTTCCACAAGGCGTACCTTAGCCAATTAGTATTCATAATACTCTTGTATATTATTTTCATTAATGGAGATGGAGCTTTCCCTCACAGACTTCACTAGGATGTGAGGCTCTTGATGGCTGGAGCTTTTCCTGATTTGTTCTCAGGTCCTTAAATAGTAGATTGCACATTGATACTCAATAAAGATTGATGAGTGGATGAATAGGACCAAACGGACTGTTGTACATATTCACATTTTCACTTTTAAAGGTGAAATGAGCTTGTGAAATCCAAGTTTATTAAAGTGTGACTGTTTTGAAAAACACTGGATAACTGAGGCCAACTCCAAAAAATCTAATGGAAGAAAAATCCTCATTTCCTCTGACTGTCAGCACAAGCCAGGGCTTTTCAATCAGACAGAACTCGCTTGGAACCTAACTTCTTCATTGTATTGCCTGTAAAATGGGGATAATGATATTAATCCCTTAGTGTTATTGCAAGGAGTAAACACCACATGTGATAGCATATTTCACAGTGATTGGCACACAGTCATTGCTTAATGAAAGCTTGTTTGTGTTCTTTCTTTGTATAAATAAAACACAGTTGTTAGAGATATAAATATTATCAGTGGCTTAGATCTTGGTGACTAAGGAAAGCAAATGTAATTAGAAAGAAACATAAACTTTGAGTTACAAATTTTGATGGTAGGCCAGTGACTAAAACACTAAATTATTTCAGTGTATCATAGTACCTTTCTATTGAGGACAAATATCATATGGTCTTAGAATTTAGTGATGAATTATAAGTAAAGGAGAAATATCCAATAACTCACATATGTGCCCAGCTCCCAGATATCCAATGGCAAAACTCCCAGAGATGGTTTTAATTACATCGGTCACAGAACTCAGTCACTTCCTGGGAGAGTTTGTAAAAATACTTTGTCTATGACCTGTGGCTCCTTCTACAATTCCATTTTCTTTGTTAAACTTCCCATAGGGAGGCAAAGAAGTCTGTTTTATTGTAAATGTTCAAATGGAAGGACTATGTTAAGAGGAGTAAATGACCTAATAAAGATGCTGTCTTAACTTGATTTTATTTTCTTTCTCTATAAGAGTTCATATAATGTTGAAGGGTGAGCTGATGTCAGATGAAAAACCTAATAGGGAATGAGCCTGTAGATACCTTATTTGGCCCTATAAATTTTTGTTTCTGGATTCTTTTTTCATTGAAAATTTTCCTTTTGATTTTTTTCCTAATCATGTATTATTATCTCATCACTGTAAGAATTATACTTGGGATTCAAATTTTTACACAGTTCTTAACTATGTAAAGAGTGGAGGAAAAGGAAAATTAAAAAACAGAGTGGCCTTGTGAACACAGTTGGGGAAGGAGAAGATGGGATGAACTGAGAGAGTAGGATTGACCTGTATACACTACCAGGTGTAAAATAGATAGCTAGTGGGAAGCTGCTGTATAGCTCAGGGACTCAGCTCGGTGTTCTTTGATGACATAGAGGGATGGGATGCACGGGGAGGTGGGATCCCCTCAAGAGGGAAAGGATATAAGTGTGCATATAGCAATTCACATTGTTGTACAGCAGAAACTAACACAATGTTGTAAAGCAGTTATACTCCAATCAAAAAATAAATGACAGAATAATAAAAATAAATTAATAAATGCAAAAACTCATTAAAAAAAAGAGCAGAAGCGATATTACTAGAATGGTGATACAAGTGTTCCTAGGATTTTGCTCCTCCTCTTTATAAGAAGAAAACTATTAAAAGCCAAAGCTATTCAAGAACAAGATACCACTGAGAGAATTCTACAACATGGGGGTGAGGCTAAACCACCTCCTTTCTCCTTAGAGACCAAGAAAGACTGTGTTAGAAGGGTACAAGGACAGCTACTTGTCAACTGTATTGCTCCTCCTCTAGGTTAACACAGTGCAGAGAGGTCTTTCCTGAGCCTTCAGTCCCTCCAGTAGAAAAAGAAAAATCACAGCGTTGTGTTTCTCTGTGGGAAGCCCTGCTCTGTTCTCACACCCCATGGATTGCGGTGGCATCTGTGGGGCTCAGTCACTGAGAAACTGTGATGGAGAAGGGCAGAGGGGCTTGCAATATCCAGCACAAGGATCCTGGCAGACTGAGTTCCTACCTGCAGTGCCCAAGTAGGACTCCCAACCAGTGGCTTTATTCATCTGCACAATCAAGTCAAGGGTGCACTCTGACCAGGGAACTCAGATCTGCCTGACTTGAGTCCTCTAATGAGGAGTTTCACTGGCCCTCAAACCCAGTTTGCCTGCACCCAGGCAAAGGTGCTGAGTCACAGCCCTACCCACTTTAAAGAGATTCTTACAGCCTCATCTTACCAGAAGTGTTGGTCATAATTCCTAGATTATAAATGCTATTACGAACAACTATACACCACCAACAGACTAGAAGAAACAGGAACTTTCTTAGAGACATACATCTTACCAAGACTGACAGGAAGAAATAAAATCTTTGAATAGATTGGTAAGAAGATTGAATCAGTAATAAGAAAATCTGCAATGAAGAAAATTGAAAGAGGTCAAACAGGAGATGTCAAGAGTGAACATTGACATTTTAGGAATCAGTGAACTAAAAGGGACAGGAATGGGTGAATTAAACTCAGATGACCATTATATCTACTACTGTGGGCAAGAATCCCTTAGAAGAAATGGAGTAGCCATCATAGTCAACAAAAGAGTCCAAAATGCAGTACTTGGGTGCAATCTCAAAAAATGACAGAATGATCTCTGTTCGTTTCCAAGGCAAACCATACAATATTAGTAATCCAACTCTATGCCTTGACTAGTAATGCTGAAGAACCTGAAGTTGAATGTTTCTATGAAGACCTACAAGACCTTCTAGACTAACACCCCAACAAGATGTCCTTTACATTATAGGGGGCTGGAATGCAAAAATAGGAAGTCAAGAAATACCTGGACTAACAGGCAAATTTGGCCTTGGAATGAAGGTGAAACATTCTGAATGAAGCAGGGCAAATGGTAATAGCTTTGCCAAGAGAACACACTGGACATAGCAAACACCCTCTTCCAACAATACAAGAGAAGACTCTACACATGGACATCACCAGATGGTCAATACCGAAATCAGATTGATTATATTCTTTGCAGCCAAAGATGGAGAAGCTCTATACAGTCAGCAAAAACAAGACCAGAAGCTGACTATGGTTCAGATCATGAACTCCTTATTGCCAAATTCAGACTTAAATTGAAGAAAGTGGGGAAAACCACTAGACCATTCAGGTATGACCTAAATTAAATCCCTTACAATTATACAGTGGAAGCGAGAAACAGATTCAAGGGCCTAGATCTGATAGACAGAATGCCTGAAGAACTATGGATGGAGGTTCGTGACATTGTACTGGAGGCAGGGATAAAACCATCCTCATTGTTCTTTCTCAAGATTGCTTTGGCTATTCAAGGTTTTTGTATTTCCATACAAATTGTGAAATTATTTGTTCTAGCTCTGTGAAAAATACCCTTGGTAGCTTGATAGGGATTGCATTGAATCTATAGATTGCTTTGGGTAGTATACTCATTTTCACTATATTGATTCTTCCGATCCATGAATACAGTATATTTCTCCATCTATTAGTGTCCTCTTTGATTTCTTTCATCAGTGTTTTATAGTTTTCTATATATAGTTCTTTTGTTTCTTTAGGTAGATATATTCCTATTTTATTCTTTTCATTGCAATGGTGAATGGAATTTTTTCCTTAATTTCTCTTTCTGTTTTCTCATTGAATAGGGAGAAATGTATAGGAATGCAATGGATTTCTGTGTGTTAATTTCATATCCTGCAACTTGACTATATTCATTGATTAGCTCTAGTAATTTTCTGGTGGAGTCTTTAGGGTTTTCTATGTAGAGGATCATGTCATCTGCAAACAGTAAGAGTTTTATTTACTTCTTCTTTTCCAATTTGGATTCCTTTTATTTCTTTTTCTGCTCTGATTGCTGTGGCCAAAACTTCCAAAACTATGTTGAATAGTAGTGGTGAGAGTGGGCACCCTTGTCTTGTTCCTAACTTTAGGGGAAATGATTTCAGTTTTTCACCATTGAGGATAAAGTTTGCCGTGGGTTTGTCATATATAGCTTTTATTATGTTGAGGTATGTTCCTTCTATTCCTGCTTTCTGGAGGGTTTTTGTCATAAATGGATGTTGAATTTTGTCAAAGGCTTTCTCTGCATCTATTGAGATAATCATATGGCTTTTATTTTTCAATTTGTTAATGTGGTGTATTACATTGATTGATTTGTGGATATTGAAGAATCTTTGCATCCCTGGGATAAAGCCCATTTGATCATGATGTATGATCTTTTTAATGTGTTGTTGGATTCTGACTGCTAGAATTTTGTTAAGGATTTTTGCATCTATGTTCATCAGTGATATTGGCCTGTAGTTTTCTTTTTTTGTGGCATCTTTGTCAGGTTTTGGTATTAGGGTGATGGTGGCCTCATAGAATGCATTTGGAAGTTTACCTTCCTCTGCAATTTTCTGTAAGAGTTTGAATAAGATAGGGGAGGAATCAACTTGCCTGACTTCAGTCTCTACTACAAAGTCACAGTCATCAAGACAGTATGTTACTGGCACAAAGACAGAGATATAGATCAGTGAAACAAAACAGAAAGCCCAGAGATAAATCCACGCACCTATGGACACCTTATCTTTGAAAAAGGAGGCAAGAATATACAGTGGAGAAAAGACAATCTCTTTAAAAAGTGCTGGGAAAACTGGTCAACCACTTGTAAAAGAATGAAACTAGAACACTTTCTAACACCATACACAAAAATAAACTCAAAATGGATTAAAGATCTAAATGTAAGACCAGAAACTATAAAATTCCTAGAGGAGAACATAGGCAAAACACTCTCCGACATAAATCACAGCAGGGTCCTCTATGACCCACCTCCTAGACTATTGGAAATAAAAGCAAAAATAAACAAATGGGACCTAATTAAACCTAAAAGATTCTGCACAATAAAGGAAACTATAAGCAAGGTGAAAAGACAGCCTTTAGAATGGGAGAAAATAATAGCAAATGAAGCAACTGACAAAGAATTAATCTCAAAAATATGAAAGCAACTCCTGCAGCTCAATTCCAGAAAAATAAACGACCCAATCAAAAAATGGGCCAAAGAACTAAACAGACATTTCTCCAAAGAAGACATACAGATGGCTAACAAATGCATGAAAAGATGTTCAACATCACTCATTATCAGAGAAATGCAAATCAAAACTACTATGAAGTACCATTTCATGCCAGTCAGAATGGCTGTGATCCAAAAGTCTACAAGCAATAAATGCTGGAGAGGGTGTGGAGAAAAGGGAACCCTCTTACACTGTTGGTGGGAATGCAAACTAGTACAGCTACTATGGAGAATAGTGTGGAGATTCCTTAAAAAACTGGAAACAGAACTGCCATATGACCCAGTAATCCCACTGCTGGGCATACACACCAAGGAAACCAGAATTGAAGAGACACATGGACCCCAATGTTCATTGCGCACTGTTTACAATAGTCAGGACATGGAAGCAACCTAGAGAGGAAACCAGAATTGAAAGAGACACGTATACCCCAATGTTCATTGCAGCACTGTTTACAATAGCCAGGACATGGAAGCAACCTAGATGCCCATCAGCAGATGAATGGATAAGAAAGCTGTGGTACAATGGAGTATTACTCAGCCATTAAAAAGAATACATTTGAATCAGTTCTAATGAGGTGGATGAAACTGGAGCCTATTATACAGAGTGAAGTATGCCAGAAAGAAAAACACCAAAACAGTACACTAATGCATATATATGGAATTTAGAAAGATGGTAACAATAACCCTGTATGTGAGATAGCAAAAGAGACACAGATGTATAGAACAGTCTTTTGGACTCTGTGGGAGAGGGTGAGGGTGGGATGATTTAGGATAATGGCACTGAAACATGTATATTATCATATGTGAAACGGATCACCAGTCCAGGTTCGATGCATGATACAGGATGCTAGGGGCTGGTGCACTGGGATGACCCGGGGGACAGTATTGGGAGGGAGAAGGGAGGGGGGTTCAGGATGGGGAACACGAGTACACCCATGGCGGATTCATGTCAATGTACGGCAAAACCAATACAATATTGTAAAGTAATTAGCCTCAATTAAAATAAATAAATTTATATTAAAAATAAACAAAGAAAGAAAGATAAAGCTCTCTCTCTAAAAAAAAAAAAAAGACCATCCCCAAGAAAAAGAAATGAAAGAAGGCAAAGTGGTTGTCTGAGGAGGCCTTACAAATAGCTGTGAAAAGAAGAGAAGCTAAAGGCAAAGGAGAAAAGGAAAGATATACCCATTTGAATGCAGAGTTCCAAAGAAGAGCAAGGAGAGATGAGAAAGTGATCTTGTGATCATTCCTCAGTGATCAATACAAAGAAATAGAGGAAAACAACAGAATGGGAAAGACTAGAGATCGCTTCAAGAAAATTAGAGATACCAAGGGACCATTTCATGAAAAGATGGGCACAATAAAGGACAAAAGAGGTATGGACCTAACAGAAGCAGAAGATATTAAGAAGAAGTGGCAAGAATACACAGAAGAACTGTACGAAAAAGATCTTCACGACCCAGATAATCATGATGATATGATCACTCACCTAGAGCCAGACATCCTGGAATGTGAAGTCAAATGGGCCTTAGGAAGCAGGACTATGAACAAAATAGTGGAGGTGATGGAATTCCAGTTGAGCTATTTCAAATCGTGAAAGATGATGCAGTGAAAGTGCTGCACTCAATACGCCAGCAAATTTGGAAAATTCAGCAGTGGCCACAGGACTGGAAAAGATCAGTTTTTATTCCAATTCCAAAGAAAGTCAATGCCAAAGAATGTTCAAACTACTGCACAATTGCACTCATCTTACGCGGGTCACTAAGGGTGGGACACGACTGAGCAACTTCACTTTCACTTTTCACTTACATGCATTGGAGAAGGAAATGGCAACCCACTCCAGTGTTCTTGCCTGGAGAACCCCAGGGACAGGGGAGCCTGGTGGACTGCCATCTATGGGGTCGCACAGAGTCAGACACGACTGAAGTGACTTAGCAGCAGCAGCAGCACACACTAGCAAAGTAATGCTCAACATTCTCCAAGCCAGGCTTCAAACAGTGTGTGAACCATGAACTTCTTGACGTTCAAGCTGGATTTAGAAAAGGCAGAGGAACCAGAGATCAAATTGCCAACATCTATTGGATCATCAAAAAAACAAGGGAGTTCCAGAAAAACATCTGCTGCTGCTGCTAAGTCACTTATGTAGTGTCCGACTCTGTCTTTGACAGAGTACCTTTGACTCTGTCTTTGACACAGTACCTTTGACTGTGTGGATCACAACAAACTGTGGGAAATTCTTCAAGAGATGGGAATACCAGACCACCTGACCTGCCTTTTGAGAAATCTATACGCATGTCAGGAAGCAACAGTTAGAACTGGGACATGGAACAACAGACTGGTTCCAAATAGGAAAAGGAGTACGTCAAGGCTGTATATTGTCACCCTGCTTATTTAATTTATATTCAGTGTACATCATGAGAAATGCCAGGCTGGATGAAGTACAAGCTGGAATCAAGATTTCTGGGAGAAATATCAATAACCTCAGATATGCAGATTATACCACCCTTATGGCAGAAAGCAAAGAAGGACTAAAGAGTCTCTTGATGAAAGTGAAAGAGGAGAGTGAAAAAGTTGGTTTAAAACTCAGGAAAACTAAGATCATGGCATCTGGTCCTACCACTTCATGGCAAATAGATGGGGAAACAATGGAAACAGTGAGAGACTTTACTTTTTAGGCTCCAAAATCACTTCAGATGGTGACTGCAGCCATGAAATTAAAAGATGCTTGCTCCTTGGAAGGAAAGTTATGACCAACCTAGACAGCACATTAAAAAGCAGAGACATTACTTTGCCAACAATGGTCCATCTAGTCAAGGTTATGGTTTTTCCAGTAGTCATGTTTGGATGTGAGAGCTGGACTATAAAGAAAGCTGAGGGCTGAAGAATTGATGCTTTAGAACTATGGTGTTGGGTAAGACTCTTGAGAGTCCCTTGGACTGCAAAGAGATCCAACTAGTCCATGCTAAAGGAAATCAGTCCTGAATATTCATTGGAAGGACTGAAGCTGAAGCTGAAAGTCCAATACTTTGGCCACCTGATGCAAAGAACTGACTCATTTGAAAAGACCCTGATGCTGGGAAAGATTGAAGGTGGGAAGAGAAGGGGATGACAGAGGATGAGATGGTTGGATGGCATCACTGACTCAATGGACATGAGTTTGAGTAAACTTCAGGAGTTGGTGATGAACAGGGAGGCCTGGCGTGCTGCAGTCCATGGTGCTGCAAAGAGTCAGACAGGACTGAGCAACTGAACTGGACTGAGATGGCTTCACTGGTGAATTTTACCAAACATTTAAAGAAGAATTAACATCAACCCTTCTGAAACATTTTTGAGAAATTGAAGAGAGAACACTCACAAACTCATTTTGTGAGGCTAGCATTATCCTGATACCAATGCCAGAAAAGGACTCCAGTAGAAACGAAAACTGCTAGTGGTGAATATAGATGCAAAAACTCACAATAAAATACTTCCAAGCTAAATTTATCAGCACATTAAAAGAATCATTCACCATGATCCAGTGGGATTTATCCCTGGAATGGTTCAACATTTGCAAATCAATCAGTGTGATACATCACATTAAAAAAATGAAACAGAATAATCATAATCATCTCAACTGGTACAGAAAATGCATTTGACAAAATTCAGCATCCATTCATGGTAACAATTAGATATTAGACAGAGGAGGAACATATCTTAATAAATACCTACATGACCAGCCCAGAGCTAATATTATACTCAATGATGAAAGGTTGAAAGCTTTATCTTTACAATCAGGAACAAGACAATGGTGCCCACTCTTACCGCTCCTATCAACACGGTACCTACACTTAGCAACCAGGCAAGTAAATAAAAGATATCAGCAAACTACTACAGATAAACAACAAGGTCCTAGTTATAGTATATGAAACTATAGTCAATATGTTTCAATAAATTATAATGGAAAGGAATGGTAAAAAGAATGTATCTGTATACACACACAATGGAATGTTATTTAGCCATAAAAAAGTGAGAAAATTCTAACCTTTGTGACAACATGGGGTGAACCTTAAAGGCATTAAACTAAGTAAGTCAGACAGAGAAAGGCAAATACTGTATGATCTCACTTATATATGGAACCTAAACCTACCATCCAATCAAACTTGCAGAAAGAGAGATCAGATATGTGGTGACCAGTGGCAGAGTGTGGGGGGAGGAGAGAATTGGAGGAAGACGGTCAAAATGTACACATTGCCAGCTGTGAGATAAATCAGTACTAGAGTTGTAATGTTCAACATGATAACAATAGCCAATTACTGCCATATGATAATATAGGAAAGTTGTTATGAGAGTAAATCCCAAGAATTATCACAAGGAGAAAATTTTTTTTCTTGTTTATTGTCTTTTTATTGTATCTTTGAGATTATGGATGCTTACTGGAACTACTGCAATAATAATTTCACAATACATGTAAATCAAATCTTCATGCTGTATGCCTTAGTGGCGTATGTCAATTATTTCTCAGTAAAATATAGTAATTTAGTAGCATTTAAGGCTATATATGACTTATCTATGTTTTTCTCCAAACTAAGCATACATACCTAACTGACTTATTTTCCCACACCTGAAAGGAAATTTTAAAATCATAATTGAACACACAAGGGTGATTCAAATGAGTCCAACACCAATGATTGAACTTAAATTTGCACATACAAACATACAAATATATGCACCTATATATACATACCAACCTGTGTATTTATGTGCAAATTCACAAATATACTTGTACATAACACATCACATATATTCAGATATACTTCCATGAGAATACATCCAAAGAAGGACCCCACTTGTAAAAAGAACTAAAGGAAATTAATTTCTGCAGCATACAGTATCTTCCAGAAATTATATGCTACACACACACACAAACAAACACACACAATGTGATCTGTGTTCTCAGTGGTAAAAACGACTCATGAAGAATTAGACACCTGCTTCTGTTTATAACCTTAAGTAGTCCCAAAGGCCTGATTACTTTGAAACAACCACACACTTATCTTGGTTCATTTCTTAATCAATCTTTTCAGGCATACCGGAATATCCCATTTTCCAATAAAAGGGCTTTCATCATCAGTGTGTGTGATCTTTAATTCTACAGTGCTGTCATATATTAAGAGACAATAAAATGAAATAGGTCGTTATCTCTTTAAAAGCTCTAATAATTCAAATTTGGACAGCTTCAATTTGGGCAAGGTAATTGTGGAATTATGCCTGCCTTTTCTTATGCTGCAGTGTAACATTTAATAGTTTTGCAAAATCTTCCTGAACTAAGCTACAAGCAATAAGAAAATAAAATTAAAATGTTGGTTGTAAAACGAGCCAATAAAAGAAACTAAAAATTTGATTCTAGAGGGGTCTATGGGAAAATCTTTCATTATTCACATAAGAATTAGAAGAATAAAAGCGTTTAGGGGAAAAAGGAATCTTTTTTATTCACCTTCTTATTACTTTGATTTCTCTCTCTCATCTAACTAAAACTCATTCATACTGTTTCAATACCAAATAAAAACAGCAACAGCCACACCTTACTCTGGTTATTCTTCCCTTCAAATCATCATCCCTTCATGTCCTCTTTTCATGGGTCAATTTATTAAAACAGCTTAATGTTAGTCACTTAGTGATGTTCGATTCTGTGACCCCATAGACTGTAGACTGCCAGGGTCCTCTGTTCATGGGATTCTCCAGGCAAGAATACTGGAGTGGGTTGCCATTTTCTTCTCCAGTGGATCTTCCAGACCCAGGGATTGCACTCAGGTCTCCTGCATTGCAGGTAGATTCTTTACTGTCTGAGCCGCCTCATTGCCTGAGTTTCTTCAGTTTCCCTATAATTCTCAGCCCCTTGCAATCTGGCATTTGCCCCATGCTCTTCTGCTTCATTTGTTCAAGCAAAGGGAAAATGTCTTCATATTGTCTCTACCTATTGACTTCAGATCATTCCAACTTTGAATGTGATACTCAGCACTGTTTCACATTGATTATCACTTCTCCTTCCTGAAAAGATTTTCTTCCCTACATTTGTTGATTATTGCTCTCACTTCATTCTCCTTTCTGACTCCTCTTTCTCTCTCTCTCTTTTTTTTTTTTTTTTTTTTTACTGCAAGTTTCCCCTCTGCCTTCCTCTTAAATATTATCAGAGTTCTCATCTGTGCTATTGGGTTGGCCAAAATGTTTATTTGGTTTTTCCCATAGCTGTTATGGAAAAACCAAAGGAACTTTTTGGCCAATCAATATTATACATGATTTCTTCCACTCCTGTGGTGTTCTCTACAGGTGATAAATTGAGTTTGGGTTCAAGTCCATCTCAAATATTTAATAGGAACATGGACAAAACCTCGTTATTTCCCCAGGCTCTTGAATGTATAAATTGGAGATAGCTATACTCTGAAGTTGGAAAAACTGTACCTCATTAAGAAGAAGCAGTCACTATGGCAGGAAAAGCTAAGAAAAGCCCTAGAAATTGTATCCGCCCTTACCACCTCCAGTAAAGACAGCAGTCAGAACTCGTACTTCATTCCAAGAAGAATTTCAGACATTCGTACCACCATTAAAATCCTAAGGGTTGCAAAAGTGGAGATTCTCCTTATAATATCATGTAATCAATTTGTCTGGCCTTTGAATAATCCAGATGTATCAGGGCAAATGACAATGAAACATCAGAGCTTAATTAGTGGTCATCCTAATTACCACATGTAGAGGTACCTTTTTTGGTATCAGATCAAGTCAGCCTCTTAGACGTGGTAGCTTGTGGCAACTAGTGATCTGGTGGACATGTTCTCCATAACTCTCTTTGATAACAGAAATAAAAATCAGGTCACTTTTCCACGGAAAGGACAATATACATTCATTTTCTTCCCTCAGAGCTAAACTAAATCTCCTGTTCTATGTCACTATATAGTCTGCAGGGACCTTGATCATTTTTATATTCTGTAACACCTCAAGTTGGATTATAATATTGCTGACATAAATAGAAATTGAACACGATTAGCAGTAATTGGCCAGTACTTTTAGGCATCCTAATAAGCTGCCTATGTGCCAGAGGGCAAACCTCAATAGACAAAAGCTCACGGCAAAAAAAAAAAAAAACAAAAAACCCTAGTGTATTAGAGCAAGACAATTTCCTGAGTAGTAGACAATTATGTAACATTTGAAAAACAGTTCCTGGCATGACAGTAGATCCTGCTGCTGCTGCTACTGCTAAGTCACTTCAGTTGTGTCCAACTCTGTGCGACCCCATAGACGGCAGCCCACCAGGCTCCCCCATCCCTGGGATTCTCCAGGCAAGAACACTGGAGTGGATTGCCATTTCCTTCTCCAATGCATGAAAGTGAAAAGTGAAAGTGAAGTCGCTCAGTCGTGTCTGACTCTTCGTGACCCCATGGACTGCATGCAGCCTTCCAGGCTCCTCGGTCCATGAGATTTTCCAGGCAAGAGTACTGGAGTGAGGTGCTGTTGCCTTCTCTGGACTATGGGACTAGAACTGTATATTATCTAAGCCACTGAGTCATAAGTTTGGGCAGAAAGTGTAGTGATATCTAATAAAAGTACCATTCAAGATGAAGTCTGAGAAGGTCCAAAAGACAGAAGTAAATTACATAAACAGGTGGTGAAGCGCCCAAGTCATTTGTATGGTACCAACCCCCTCCCACCACCATGACTGAATAAAAGAGGTGACAACAACTGAGGCATGCTTCACAGATAAGTTGATGCTTTGAGGTGGTCAAAAAGTTCATTCAAGTTTTTCCACAGGATCTTTCCAAATGAATTTTTTGACCAACCCAATCATTTACTCATGCTAGCATTACTGGATAATTGCTACAGCTGCTATGGGGTCGCACAGAGTCAGACACGACTGAAGCGACTTAGCAGCAGCAGCAGCAGGCTCACTTAGGACATGGTGAGGGAAGTAAACTTTCAAAACTAATATTTGGAAGTTCACCTCACATGGAAGAAAAAATGGCCTTGGCTTTGGGCTCCTGGGCAGAGTAAATGGTTTGGTTATTCAGTCAGGACTCTGGAGAAAGATAATTAGAAGATGAGACAATGAAATCTTAGGAAGATGCATGTGACGGGATCTGTGGCCTTGGGCACAAAAGTATTCTTTTGTTTGTGTCTCATGTTAGTGCCGGGCTTCCCTGATGGCTCAGTGGTCAAGAGTCTGCCTGCAATGCGGAAGATGAGGATTCAATCCCTAGGTTGGGAAGATCCCCTGGAGGAGGAAATGTCAACCCATTCCAGTATTCTCTCCTGCAAAATTCCACGGGCAGAGGACCCTGGCAGGCTACAGTCCCTGGGGCCACAGAGTTGGGCATGACTGAGCAACTAAGTATTTATAAATCCTTTAGGTGGTGGTGATTTAGTCGCTAAGTAGTGTCCAACTCCTGTGACCCCATGGACTCAGGCTCCTCTGTCCATGGGATTTCCCAGGCAAAAATACTGGAGAGGGTTGCCATTTCCTTCTCCAGGGGATCTTCCTAATCCAGGGATCAAACCCAGGTGTCCTGCATTGCAGGCAGATTCTTTACCATCTGAGCCACCAGGGAAGCCCTTTCTAGGATGTGTATATGCACAAATCAGTGGCTTTAATATATGGTGCTGCCTCTAGCAGCTAGGATATGTGGGTCCCAGAAACAAGGAGTAGGATTCATCTGACCACTCTTCAGGGACTCACTTGTGGAATGTGTGCTCCCCATTTCCAAAAATATTCTGTTGGATAAGTGGGCTTGATCTCTGGAAAGGGATTATTTTTACCATAGGACAAAGTAGAACTACATTCTTATTTTCCACTCTAACTTGAAGCTACAGCTACCTCTTGGTCATTTGGGCTGCTCACGCCATTGCAGCATGAGGTGGAGGCAACTGACTCAAATTTCTGTGCGGTGCTAGAATTAGTGACACATAACGGGAACAGGAAGGAATATGCATGGAACTGTAACATACATGAGGAGTAAATATTTGTATTTTTTTGCAAAGAGATAATGTGAATGGGCCATTATGGCAAATATACCACCAAGTGGAAAGGCAACTAAGGGCTCAGATCTCTCAAGTACGAGAATCAAGATCATCTCAGCAACAAGAAATCCAAGCCAGTCAAAGCATTGGGTAAGAGCAAGGGAAGTCAACAGAGTGAATAGACAAGAAGGGAGATGATTCATGTCAACTCTGACCTTGTTACTGGTTGCAAAGTGGGGACTAGAGTTCGTCCCAATAAATCCTGGAAGTAAGTCTGCTCACAGACTAATGTTGATCATGACTTTGAAGGGGACTCTGACAGATTGCACTTAGTGGAGGGCATGGTGGATCTGGTGGTGCAAGGGATGGGCTATACTGACCATTTCATATCCTCTCAGCCCATCTCTGACCGTAACCACCGCTGTGCTGACTAGTTTTATTAAATACTGCAACAATCTTCACCCTGGTTCAGTCATACAGTACCTGATTTGGGGCCTTCACCATGTAACTCTTACTTCCTGCCATAAGACTGCTTGGCCAAGGGTGTGGGATACCCATGGGACCATGTTTGGCCCCAAGGTATACAAACCAGAAGTGTACCACTTAAGCTCCAACCTTAAGTACTAGAGATGAGGACCAATGGATAAATGCTTCCTCCTCCTGCCGCCAAGCCATCAGTTCTGAAACACAAGGCTTCCAAAAGATCTTGTGAGACTGAACAATGGTTGTACTTGTGGTGTCTTATCAGTAACACATCTCCACATTGGTTTTTCTTCTTTCCCTGTTCAAAATCTGTACTCCCCATGCTTGATCTCTAAGATTATATTCCTCAGTAAAATAAGCTACCTTTATACAAGCAGTGATCTCTGATTTGCGTTAGGGAGAAACTGAGTTTAACATAGGACTTGAATATGCTTTTGAAGGAAACTTTTTTGGGAGACTCCCATGGCAAATAGATGGGGGGAAAATGAAAACAGTGACAGACTCTCTTTCCTTGGGCTCCAAAATCACTGTGGAGAGAGACTGCAGCCATGAAATTAAAAGATACTTGCTCCTTCTAAGAAAAGCTATGACAAATCTAGTGCTAGTATGTACTTAGTCGCTCAGCCATGTCTGACTCTTTACAACCCCAGGGACTGTAGCCTGCCAGGCTCCTCTGTCCCTGGGGATTCTCTAGGCAAGAATACTGGGGTGGGTTGCTATGCCTTCCTCCAGGGGAATCTTCCCAACCCAGGGATCAAACCCAAGTCTCCCACATTGCAAGGGGATTCTTTACCGTCTGAGCCACCAAGGAAGCCAAATCTAGACAGTGTATTAAAAAGCAGAGACATCACTTTGCCGACAAAGGTCCATATAGTCAATGCTATGGCTTTCCCAGTAGTCATGTACAGATGTGAAAGTTGGACCACAAAGAAGGCTGAGTGCCAAAGAATTGATGCTTTTGAACTGTGGTGCTGGAGAAGACTTTTGAGAGTCCCTTGGACAGAAGGGAGATCAAACCAGGAAATCAACCCTGAATATTTATTGGAAGGACTGATGCTTAAGCTGAAGCTCCAATACTTTGGCCGCTTGATGTGAAGAGCTGATTCATTGGAAAAGACCCTGAGGCTGGGAACGACTGAAGGCAGGAGGAGAAAGGGATGACAGAGGATGAAATGGTTGGATGGCACCACCAACTCAGTGGACATGAGTTTGAGACGATGAAGATGGGAGATGGTGAAGGACAGGGAAGTCTGGAGTGCTGCAGTCCAGAGGCAAAGAGTTGGACATGACTTAGTGACTAAACCACAACAGCTCTAGAAACATAAAGTGAAGGGGAAGATAGAACCTGCATACTAACTTCTTGAGCCTGGATAGACAACTGGTTTTGTCAATGGGAAACAGGTAATGTTGAGAGAGGAGCTAGCTACATGTTGGATTGGGGAGATTAACAGTCTAATCTCAGATGATGGAAGTGAACATGGACTTCATCCAGAAATCTTTTGGCATTCCAACACTTTATTTAAGGTGAAAGGAAGGAATTGGATGATAGAAAAGCTGTGAGAAAGGATGAGCTTCTCAGATTAAATAAAACCCAGCAAATTATTTAATGTGACAGCAATATTTGGGGAACATGGTTAGACCAAATCTCTTCATTAATAAACTGAGATCCCTGAACATGAAACTAGAGTAAAAATTGTCCTAAATGTCATTCTTTACTTTCACATTCACTGTACCATTTGCACAATGAATTCTTGTTACCTGGCTATTTAAAGATTCCCTGGAGGAAAAAAATACTGTCAAAATACGCCTTTCTTGAAGAAGACAGAAAAAAATAGGTTTTAAAAAAATCACTCAGTGAGAGCAAGGAAAGAGGTCAAACAGCTTTTATAAGATGAAGACAAGAATGAACAGTTTTTTTTTGGATTTCCTTTTTTAAACAAGGGATATAATATATACTTATTAAACATGAAAATCTTCTTGCCAGTTATGAAACAATTTCAGAGAGTAAAATTATTTAAGGAACTTTGTTGTTAAAACCTTATGGATGTGCTCACTGATAAAGACTTTTTTTTTTATTCCTCTGAAACTAATCATAGCATTTTAGAGTGGAACATTAAAATTTCCACTAAATTTACATTAAAATTGGACAAGTTTTTATCTACTCTACTAAAAAAAAGCACATATTATATCTACTAGTTACTGCTTAACGTTGACTATTAACACATGAACCTTTTCCAATTAAAGGACTATTTAGCTCAGACCCTAATACCTTATCGTTTTAGGCATTTTATTATTCTTTTGCATTTGTTAACGGCATTACTCTCTGGCGAAGATCAAAGGTCTTTCAAATCTTATCATTTCTGAACAGCTTAAAGTATGGGAAGAAAAAAAGCCTCAATGTCTTTTTAATTAAAAAATAGAATTTTATAACAAAACTGGTGTGAGGGCAGGTGGGTGGCTCTTCTACAGCATCCAAAAGAGGTATAGAAAAATTTATATGCAGTATTTTTCTTGAATTTAAATATTTTTTCCTTGAAATTTATATATTGTTTTCTCACATGATGAAAATTAACCATACTTCCATTAGGGAGACAAATTTGCACATTGCACTTTACAGTTAAAAAGTAATTTGTACTTGCAAGGAAAAAATTGCACTCTCTTTTAGAATTCACTAAGGCCTCCAGTGGGCTTCCCCAGTGGCTCAGACAGTAAAGAATCTGCCTGCAATGCAGGAGACCTGAATTCAATCCCTGGGTTGGGAAGATCCCCTGGAGGAAGAAAAGACATCCCATGACAGTATTCTTGCCTGGGAAGTCCCATTGATGGAGGAGCCTGGCAGGCTATAGTCCATGGGGTTGAAAAAGGGTTGGACATGACTGAAGGAATTGGGCACACACAAGCATGCACACAGGCTTCCAGCAATGGCCTTACTGGAGGCTGTGCTATTATGAACACTGTTTACAGCTTTTTGTTTTCCTTGTAGAGCGCTGTGATTCACATACATTAAACTGTGGGATCAGAGAAATAACTAGTCCTGTAGATGTACAGCTCCAATCTCTGGAATAACCAGAAAAAAAGTCTTTGAATTCTGGCATAACAATAGCAAGAGAGAAACTCTTCTTCTAAGATTGGTATCATCAGAAGGATATGCTTCTGACCTTGAAAACCACTGTTTATGATTTTTCTGGTTTGTTATGAAGTAAAACACTAGTCTTCAAGCATTATTTCTTTTATTTCAGTAACTTGCATCGTTGGTCTTTAATGCATTTGCTGGTTGATTCATTCATTCAGCAGATGGGGAAAAAGAAGCAGTGACAGATTTTTATTTTCTTGGCTCCAAAATCACTGCAGATGGTGACTGCAGCCATTAAAATAAAAGACACTTGCTCCTTGGAAGTAAAGCTATGACAAGCCTAAATAGCATATTAAAAAGCAGAGACATCACTCTGGACCGTGGACCAGACTCCATGGACTCTGGACCATGGAGACATCACTCCAACCAGAGTTGGACCATAAAGAAGGCTAGGTGCTGAAGAATTGATGCTTTTGAATTGTGGTGCTGGAGAAGAATCTTGAGATTCTCTTGGACTGCAAGGAGATCAAACCAGTCAATCCTGAAGGAAATCAACCCTGAATGTTCACTGGAAGGACTGCCAATGATGCCGAAGCTCCAATACTTTGGCTACCTGATTGGAAGATGACTCACTGAGAAAGATCCTAACGCTGGGAAAGACTGACTGAAGGCAAAAAGGAGGAGGGATGACAGAGGATGAGAAGGTTAGGTAGCACCACCACCTCAATCAATATGAATCTGCTCAAGCTCTGGGAGACAGCGGAGGACAGGGAAGTCTGGAGTGTTGCAGTCCATGGGGTTGCAAAGAGTCGGACACAACTGAGTGACTGAACAACAACATCATTCATTCAGTAGAGAGGTACAGTACCAGGTATGTTCTAGATACAGATATACTCAGATGGCAGGACCCCTGCCAAAAGTGAATGCTGGCCAAGTGGGCGAGGCAGCCGGAGAGATGAATAAAAAACTAGGGGATGGGGACGTCCCTGGCAGTTCAGTGGTTGGAACTTCACCTCTCCGGGCAGGTGGTACAGGTACACTCCCTGATTGGGGAGCTGAGATGGCGCATGCCTCAAGGCCAGACAACCAAAATATAAAACAGAGGCCATATTGTAGCAAATTCAATAAAGACTTTTAAAAAATTAAAAAAAGAAAATACCAAGGGAGCATAAAGGAAAAAACATTAACTCTGTTGGGGACATCAGGAAGGGCTTCCCTGAGGAGACAACATTTGAGGAAGAGGGGTACGCATCACCAGGCAGGTGGGAAGAATTTATGGGCACAGGAAGAGCAAGAGGAAAGGCATGGAGCTCTGGAGGGAGTGACTATATGCAGGATATTACAAGTTCTGTGGTATGAGGGCAGCCTCCTGCCCCAACTCATTGTAACAGCTTGTTAAGAGATTTGGACTTTTTTCCCTGGGGCAATAACATGGCACTTTGTAAAGAAAGCAACATTTTTCTTTAGGTTGCTCATGTTATTTCATTTTGAGACAGATGTGGCTCATGAAAGTTTTCATGGGCTATGGTAACTTGAAAACAGAAAAGCTTTCCAACTGATATTTCAAATGAGTCTCCAACCTAATATCTGGTGTTACTAATACCTGGCAGCCCAAAATAAAGAGCAAGGTGGCATAGCTATGTATACAATCAGTTTCCAGGGGAAATGAGAGCCTTAGGCCTAGATACTTGTCTGTTATGGAAGAAGAGGTGGACATATGGGTGAGTGTCTGACAAAGCCAGTTAAATACTGAGCATTCTTATCATGAGTGGAGCTAAGTGATGCAACCTTGCGGGTGGGATCTACAACCCTGCAAACATATTATTATTATGAGACAGGACTCAGAATTTTGAGCGATAATAAGGGGTATTTTTTGCCTTTATATGGAAAACTCATATAGTGCATCTTTAATCGTAGACGCATGTATAGGCTTTGTTGTTGTTGTATAGTCACTCAGTTGTCCATCTCTTTTGCGACCCCATGGACAGTAGCCCTGCCAGGCTCCTCTGTCCATGGGATTTCCCAGGCAAGAATACTAGAGTGGGTGGACATTTTCTTCTCCAGGGAATCTTCCAAACCAAGGGATCAAACCTGCTTCTCCTGCTTGGCAGGTGGATTTATTTTACCACTGAGCCACCAGGATTGAAGTGAAGTGAAGTGAAGTCGCTCAGCTGTGTCCGACTATTTGTGACCCCATGGACTGTAGCCCACCAGGCTCCTTGGTCCATGGGATTTTCCAGGCATGAAAACTGGAGTGGGTTGCCATTTCTTTCTCCAGGGGATCTTCTGGACCCAGGGATCGAACCCAGGTCTCCCGCATTGTCGGCAGACGCTTTACCGTCTGAGCTACCAGAGAAGCCCCAGGATTAGGCTCAAACAAATCAGTGTGGATATATTTACTGGTTCATATATGTTTCATTTTAGTGGCACTATCTAAAATATTCTTATCTGAAAACTTGACAAGGAAGTGATACTTTCAGAGTTACAGTGATACTTTCTATTTTTTCACACGTCTTATTTTTGAGAAGAAAACTGTGTCGTATATGGAGATACCTCAAAATTATTGGCACCCAAAGATATTTTAATTATAGTAATTTATAAAAATGTAAATGTTTTGGATTATTCAAATTCCATTTTATTTTAACATTTCAGTAGATTATTCTTTGTGATAAATGAATGCTATGGACTAAATTGTGTGTCCTCAAAACTCATACATTGAAACCTTAACCTCCAACATGACTGTATTCAGAGACAGGACTTTTAGGCAGTAATTGAGACTAAATGAGATCATAAAGGGGTTTCCCAGGTGGCTCTGGGGTAATGAATCCGCCTGCCAATGTATGACATTCAAGTTCAGTCCTTGGGTCAGGAAGATCCCCGGGAGAATGACATGGCAGCCCACTCCAGGATTCTTGCCTGGAAAAATCCATAGACAGAGGAGCCTGGTGAGCTACAGTACATGGGGTCGCAAAGAGTCAGACAGGACTGAGCAACTGAGCACACACGCAGGAGATCATAGAGACATGAGTTCTAATTTGATAGGACTGGCGGTCTTATACAAAGAGGAAGAAAGAGATCTCTTTCTCTCTCTGCTCTGGAGGACACAGTGAGAAGGCAGCCACTGACACACCAGAAGACAGTGCCCACCAGGAGCAGACCTGGACTTCCCAGCCTCCAAAACTATGAGAAAATAAATTTCTGTTGTTTAAGCCCCCAGTTCATGGCATTCTGTTTTGTCAGCCCGAGATGACCAATACAGCGAACTGATCAATAAAAATTAGAGTACATATAAAGACTTACAATGAGAGCCAAAAGTTGTGCTCTGATGCAATGTACTAAAACATTCTAATTTTTATGGTTCTTTGGAAGTGGTTATAATCAAGCCTTTAACACTGTCTTTTCTCCAAGAACAGAACAATAACATATTCGTTCAAAAGGCTTCCTACATTGAATTTGAATATTCTGCCTAGTGTCTGGGCTTCCCAGGTGGTGCTAGCAGTAAAGAACTTGCATGCCAATGCAGGAGACTTAAGAGATGTGGGTTCGATCCCTGGGTAGGGAAGATCTCCTGGTGGAGGGCACGACAACCCACTCCAGTATTCTTGCCTGGAGAATCCCATAGAAAGAGGAGCCTGGTAGGCTATGGTCCATAGGGTTGCAAAGAGTCAGACACAACTGAAGCCTTTAGCATGCACAAACACGTGCCTAGTTTTTACTTGGAGACTGTGGTTGGATGTTGAATCAGACACACTTGTGCCCTGTCTCATTCCCTCTTCGGGTCACCTGTCTCTGAAACCCCTGCTGCTGCCACCTTTTCATCCATGCACGGGCTCTAATGGACATCATGCTGGTCTATTCTGTCTCTCTCATCAGAGCCTGTGCTGTGGGGGTTCTTCTCTCTGATTTCAAGGCTTCCCTGTTGGAGCTGAGACATGTGATAACAAAGGCTGCTCAGAGTCCTTGTACCGTCACCTGGAAGTGTGGGGAAGTTAATGTCTGTTGGGGTAAATCTCAGGAGTTTTGAGAGATGGGAGCTAGCAGATAAACTCTTCTTTATTCGTCTCCCAAATGGGCCATCCTGAGATGTGATGATTCACCCAGCCTCTTGAAAGACTGTCAAAAATATGTGCTGCAGTTTGCTTGGTACCAAGCAGTGGCAGGCTTGGTAATCACACACAGACTGTGCTCAATTCTATGTTATCTCCCTTTTTTCTTCCTCCTACTTTTCTGAGAATTGCCCTCCCTAATAAAGCAATAACACAAGAGCTTTCATCAAGGCTCTGTTTGCTTGAGAATCTGGGCTTTACAAGGATAGCTGTAGAAATAATAAGAAATATTTTTAGATTTTCCTAAATTATTTTGTTCAGTAAATCCTCTATCAAAGGCTACAATAAGCTATAATACCTCCAGTTTAGAGATAAGGAAAATTTAAACTCACAGTTTAAAAGTCACTTATAGTTAGAAAGCCACAAAATGTTTATTAAATGCAAATATTTTTCCAACTAGGAGTTTGAAGCTTAGACCTAAACACTGCTTAAAGATCTTTTCCATTTAGGGAAAAAAAAAAAAGGAGAAAAGAATTAAACATTTTAAGTCGATTTTTGCCATTAAAAAAGGCAAATGTATCTATTATTGGATTTTTAATTAAAATTTAGGGAAAGAGGAAACAAAGGCGGGGAAATGTGCCAATAAACATATAGAGGTACAGATTTTCTAGTTCTTCTTGAATCACTTTTGGCATTTTGTGTTTTTCTAAAAATTTGTCATTTTTGTCTAAGTTATGTAAGCTGTCTCCTTTTTATTCCTGATTTTAGTAATTTGATTCTGTTCTCTTCATTTCTTGATCATTCTAGCAAAGTTTTGTTAATTTTGCTGATCAAAGAACCAATTTTGGCTTCACTGATTTTTCTCTGTTGCTTTACTACTCTCTATCTCATTTATTTATGCTCTAACTTCTTAAATACGTCCTTCCTTTTGCTTGCTTTAGATACAGCTTTCTCTTCTTTTTCCAGTTTTTTTTAAATAGGAAAATTAGATTATTGATTTAAGATTCTTCTTCTTTTTTAATACAGATGTTCACAGCTATAAGTTCCCCTGTTAACATTATTTTAGCTGCACCTCATAAGTTTTAGTATTTTGTATTTTCACTTTCATTCATTTTAAAGCATTTTAAACTTTACTTGCTATTTTTTATTTGAACTATTGATTATTTAGACGTATTGTTTCATTTCCACATTTTTTTAATTCTTCAAATTTCCCCTTATTGATTTATAATTTAATTCTATTGTGACTGGAGAATGTACTTTGATTATTTCAATTCTTTTACATTTACTGAGGTTTGTTCAATGACTTAGCACATTTTTTATCCTGTAAAATATTTGGTGTGCACTTGAGAAGACTGTGTAGTCTGCTATTGATGGATGGAGTATGCTATAGATATTTGTTCAGTTTGGTTGGTTTATAGTGTTGTCCAGACATCCTGGAATGTGAAGTCAAGTGGGCCTTAGAAAGCATCACTATGAACAAAGCTAGTGGAGGTGATGGAATTCCAGTTGAGCTATTTCAAATACTGAAAGATGATGCTGTGAAAGTGATGCACTCAATATGCCAGCACATTTGGAAAACTCAGCAGTGGCCACAGGACTGGAAAAGCTCAGTTTTCATTCCAGTCCCAAAGAAAGGCAATGCCAAAGCAAGCTCAAACTACTGCACAATTGCACTCATCTCACATGCTAGTAAAGTAATGCTCAAAATTCTCCAAGCCAGGCTTCAGCAATACGTGAACTGTGAACTTCCAGATGTTCAAGCTGGTTTTAGAAAAGGCAGAGGAACCAGAGATAAAATTGCCAATATCCTCTGGATCATGGAAAAAGCAAGAGAGTTCCAGAAAAACATCTATTTCTGCTTTCTTGACTATGCCAAAGCCTTTGACTGTGTGGATCACAATAAACTGGAAAATTCTGAAAGAGATGGGAATACCAGACCACCTGACCTGCCTCTTGAGAAATCTGTATGCAGGTCAGGAAGCAACAGTTAGAACTGGACATGGAACAACAGACTGGTTCCAAATAGGAAAAGGAGTACGTCAAAGCTGTATATTATCACCCTGCTTATTTAACTTATATGCAGAGTACATCATGAGAAACGCTGGACTGGAAGAAACACAAGCTGGAATCAAGATTGCCGGGAGAAATATCAATAACCTCAGATATGCAGATGACACCACGCTTATGGCAGAAAGTGAAGAGGAACTCAAAAGCCTCTGGATGAAAGTGAAAGTGGAGAGTGAAAAAGTTGGCTTAAAGCTCAACATTCAGAAAACAAAGATCGTGGCATCTGGTCCCACCACTTCAAGGGAATAGGTGGGGAAACAGTGGAAACAGTGTCAGACTTTCTTTTGGGGGGCTCCAAAATCACTGCAGATGGTGACTGCAGCCATGAAATTAAAAGACGCTTACTCCTTGGAAGGAAAGTTATGACCAACCTAGATAGCATATTCAAAAGCAGAGACATTACTTTGCCAGCAAAGGTTTGTCCAATCAAGGCTATGGTTTTTCCAGTGGTCATGTATGGATGTGAGAGTTGGACTGTGAAGAAGGCTCAGCGCCGAAGAATTGATGCTTTTGAACTGTGGTGTTGGAGAAGACTCGTCAGAGTCCCTTGGACTGCAAGGAGAGCCAACCAGTCCATTCTGAAGGAGATCAGCTCTGGGATTTCTTTGGAAGGAATGATGCTAAAGCTGAAACTCCAGTACTTTGGCCACCTCATGCGAAGAGTTGACTCATTGGAAAAGACTCTGATGCAGGGAGGGATTGGGGGCAGGAGGAGAAGGGGACGACAGAGGATGAGATGGCTGGATGGCATCACTGACTCGATGGACGTGAGTCTGAGTGAACTCTGGGAGTTGGTGATGGACAGGGAGGCCTGGCGTGCTGCGATTCATGGGGTCTCGAAGAGTCAGACACGACTGAGCGACTGAACTGAACTGTAGTCTTCTATTTCTTTGCTGATCTCCCCCTTAGTTGTTCCATTCATTTTTTGAAAGTGAAATACTGAATTCTGTCTATTTCTTCCTTCATTTCTATTAAGAGGTTTTGCTTCTGGTTACTGTTTGTATGGTATTTTTCTTTCATCTTTTAAACTTTCAATCTATTCATGTCTTTGAATCTGAAGTGCATTTCTTATAGACAGAATATGCTGCTGTTGCTGTTCAGTTGCTCAGTCATGTCCAGCTCTTTGCGACCCCAGGGACTGCAGCACGCCAGGCTTCCCCGTCCTTCACTATCCCCCAGAGTTTTCTCAAATTCATGTATACTTAGGTGGTGATGTCATCCAACCATCTCCTCTTCTCCTCCTGCCCTCAGTCTTTCCCAGTATCAAGGTCTTTTCCAATGAGTCTGCTCTTTGCATCAGGTGGCCAAATTACTGGACCTTCAGCCTCAGCATCCGTCCTTCCAATGAATATTCAGGGTTGACTTCTTTTAGGATTGACTGGTTTGATCTTGCAGTCTAAGGGACTCTTAAGAGTCTTTTCAGCACTACAATTTGAAAGCACTAATTCTTAGGTGCTCAGGCTTTTCTATGGTCCAACTCTTACATGACTACTGGAAAAACCATAGCTTTTGACCTTTGTCGGCAAAGTGACGTCTTTGCTTTTTAACATGCTGCCTGGGTTCGTCATATCTTTCCTTCCAAGGAGCAAGTATATGCCCTTCTAAATTCTCAGCAATATATCAGAGCTTTCCAAAAACCCCTATGAACATCTCATTAATATATCTTCCTTTTATAATTTTTCCAGGCTTTTGTTTGCCACAATTATTAATGTAGGCATCTGTGATATTAATTTCTACTGATTGTTTTCAACAAATGACCTGGAGGTAGGACTTTTGAGCTCTAAATCAGGTCAAATAATGACAGTGACCTATGAACAGAGATTTTCTAAGAAGCTTTGAGACAAATCAAATAATATTGATGCTTTAAGGATGAGACTATATGAGAAGATCCAGACTTGGTCTGCCTCTGTCTTGGCTCCAAGTCTGTTAGTTTTCAAGGCTGCTTGAGAACTGGGGAGCGAGCAGGGAATAAGTGTAGGTCAAGTTAAATAGCCATAAATCTTGTTCTTACTGAGGTTCAGCAGCTTTTCTTGAATAAATGCATCTCAGATTGTTGTAAAACTGGTGAATTTCTAGAGCTCTGAAAAATTGACTTAGAAATTTCTTACCTGTTTTCATTCTCCTTTTTTTTTTTTTCAGGTATAGGAGGGACTATTTTCATTCTTTTTTTAGAGTAGATTTATGGAAGTTCTCACTCTGATATCCTAAAAGCTCCAAGTCCCTTTATTGACTCCTATTTTTACCTTACTCTCCAATATTTCAATGAGACTGTTCTTTCATATGGATATTAGTCTTGGAATTGTTCTGAACCATTCCAAACTAGGTAATAAATATATTGCAAAATATTTTCAAAGCAAAATTATTAACAAATGTCTGTACAAATCAGCATTTTCTTTAATTGGTTCAATATCCTCACTCCTTTTCTTCAATCAGTTGTTCTTTGGATTTGGGGAATGGTAGAATCTTTGAAAAAATGTAATGAATGGTATGGACTTTCACTCCCAATATATACATGTGAGTACAAAAATACATACTTTTTATAATGTGTTTATGGTCCTGAATCCCTAAAATATCTCTGGAACACAGATAAAGAATTTCCCTCAGTGTTTTATGCTACATTTGTTTATAAACATTATTTGTATATTTTCTACCATCTTTGTCTCTGAAAAAGTTTCTCACTGGTAGTAAACACAAAAGATGAAATCAACATTCACTGAGTGCCAATTAAATGTCAGTCATCATGTTATATAAAATGATTTGTTCATATTAGGTATCTAATTATATTTTGCATAAACACTACTTTACTTATATTATTTCAGCCTCCCTGTTTCCTTAACTTTTGATAGAGAAATACTGCCCTAAATAAAAAAACTAGTATAGTTTGATAATATGTTATACTCAAGAAACAGCAGAGTGGGTGGAGGGACAAAGATAAAAAAAACTACTGATGATATTGAGGAGAGATTCAAAATAAACTTTGGGAAACTTTAGAAATCTCTCAGTTTCCACCACTCCTAAGATCTGCCTCTCCAAAAGTTCTTCCAGTATGAAACAATATAAAACAACTCATGAAAATGTGCTGTTGGAAACCTCATTTGTGATGCCAGTCTCAGGGCCCAAATTCCTTTCTTCTCCTGTCTTATTGTGGGTCTCTCACAAGACAATTTGCCATCGCCATGCTAGCATTAATGGTCCAAGACAGCAAAGCCTATGTTCAACTCTCTTTGATCCCTGGGTGGAGAAGAAACTCTGGAGGAAGACATAGCAACCCACTCCAGTATTCTTGTCTGGAGAATCTCCATGCACAGGGAGCCTGAGGCAATGGGGGTGGGGGTTCATGATCCATAGGGTCACAAAGAGTCAGACGTGACTGAAGTGACTTAGCACCCACACATATGCTAAGAAGGCAGAAAACATTCTCAGTACGTTCCAGTGAGTGATACATTAGGAGCACACACCACCACTAATATACCACAAATACCTGGGATACAGAAGAATTAAATTAGTGAACACAATATATTTTAGAGGAGTCATAATTTAAGAATTTTTACAAAGTGAAACTTCTTTAAAAGATAATTTTTAATTTCCAAAAAATAAAAATCCTGCACACATATGGAATATAATTACAAACACACACATACATGCAATAAATGGCTGATTAAGTGAATGCTAAGGAATCTCATTTTCATGTAATCAGTAGTTAAAATCAAAATGTGAGTTTGAGATTTTGCTAGCTATTTTAACATTTACTGATTACTTATTGGTTGCAAAGTATTACAACTTTTACAAGATATAAGTATGTTGCTAACTATAAATATCAATATAATATGTGCTCATTGCAGAAAATTTGGAAAATCATTCTCTCACCAACTTGAAAAAGTGAATGTAAATAGTTTGGTGAAAATCCTTCCATATTATTATCTGTTTTATAGTTATTGAAGCCCATTTAGCAATACATCATGAACATTTTTTATGTTGCTGGAATTTTATGCAATATTAATGTTCTTGCTTACAAAGTATAAATATGTCTTAACTTATAATCTCTGGTTGGAAATTTAGGCTGCTTAATTTTGCTAATATCTTAAGTACTGTTGCAATGAATATTCTTCATATGTATCATTTTAGTCATCTTTGACAAAGGTTTTGTATCATCTTTTATTAATCCCTTAGGACAGATTTTTAAGTAGGATTACTGGGTTAAATATATTCACATTTGCAAGCCTTTGGATTTTTAATGTCACTTGCTCTTGAGAAGTTTATAGTTTTCCTGTATCACTCTAACAAAGAGAATTATATTTTTTGTGCAAAAAAAGATAAATCCTTGTAAATTTTTACAATATTTATTAATATTTTTCATGGCTCTTAGACACTTTTAATTTGTTTTGGAGTCACTCATTAATTCCTTTGCCTACTTTTCTACTGAAATATTCATCTTAAAATCCTTAATATGTTAAAAGCATCAGGAACATAAAAAATTAGGATACCTGTGATGCCTACATAGTGAATGATCCTTTCCCCTTAATTTTTCTTGGTTTTTAATTTTATTTATAATGAAATTTGACATACAGAGAGTTAAATTTGTATGCTTATAGAATTACATTTTGAGAAGTCTTCCACATGGTATAATCAAATTACTGTTCACATATTTTTTGAAAATTATTTTACAGTTTTAATTTGAATACAAGTCTTTAGTTATTTTGTAATTTATTGTGGTTTTTAATTTTTTTTCATTGAATTGATTATGACAGACTTGAAACTGCCATTCAGAGTTGTTTACTACCTTTTTTTGTTACTCATGATGTGCATGTGTGTGCTAAGTCGCTTCAGTCGTGTCCAACTCTTTGAGACTCTATGGATTGTAGCCTACCAATCTCACAGTATTCAAGAACATTCTTCCCTCTTCTTTTTAACCATCAGACTTCTAGCAGTTTTTTAGCTCCCTGCTTCGAGGTAAGGTTTTCCTCAGTCATGGTACACGAGTGGTTTGTACCGCTTACTTACTATCTTGTTGCAGTGCTTCTTGTTATCTTGTGCTGTAATTTGATTCCTGCTCTTTAAATGTTTCTTTATAAATGTTTTTGTTGGAGATATGATACCAAAGGCTGTGCATATCTGCATTCTTGAGGAGCCTAGAAAATTGCTATCTTAAAATGGATGTTCAGAAAATATGTATTGACTTAATTTAGCTGTGATGAAGAAATGAATCATCACAACTTCCTTCTCCTGCTTTCAGGAATAGCATGTACCTTTGTGTGTATTTATGGAGTGGAGTTATTTCATTATCTCCTTCACTCAATTTTGTCACTAGTGAGTAACTTTGCATTTTTTCCTTGACCTTCTTAATTTTTTAATTATAAAATCTTTGGCTAATTTGAAATAAATATAAGATACATAAACGAAATATTCAAATATTCAGGCACTACCTGAAACAAGTCGGTAGTTTGATTATCTGATCTAACTTTGACGTTTATTAATTTATACCATCTCCTGCTTAGTTTTTTGGTCACCAGACAGTTATATTTAGAATCTACACACACACAAACATACATGCGCACATTTCAACAGGTAAAAAGGTAACCTTTCAGTCAACAAACTTAAGAATTTTTCTCTATTAGTATGAATTAGGTGCTATCTTAATTATATGACCCATATATTTCTTAACAAACGGATCTTTGTGTACAATTTTTTGTCTTAAAATCTTCATTGAAATTCCTATAAATATTATACTAAATATTTTTACATATAAGAAAAATGGGACTTTCAAGTTTCACCTATGCTTTTCAAAAAACAGCATTCTTAGAGTAAAAATATAGATAGCAGAATGAAGTATATATAAATTAAATTAAATATAAATTTAGTATAGTATATAAATTAAAATGTTTACTTAGAGTCTATCAATCATTTTAATTTTTCCCCCTCCCTCTGTTAAGGATACTGGATACTACTGGTAACTTATCTGTGAAATGCTATTCTATGATCTCAGAAAAACATGAATGACAACCTTCTTAGTAAAGAGTAGGCTATGAACTAGCAGTCTAAAGTATCAATATTTTGGCACTCTAATCAGACATAATTTATCTTTAAGAAATACCACATGGAAACATCACAAAAAGAACAGAAGAAAAATTACAACTCAAAACAGCATGCAAAAGTTTTGCGAGGTATTTGTCACCTAATAACTGACTTTGCTTTGAGGATGCACCTGATGTTTTCACTGATACCTGGCACTATGGAGCACCTGGCTCTTTCTGGCACTCCTCACTTACGAAAGTGATTTTACAGATGTACTTAAATGTAGTTTTACATATTCTATCAACTAGCTATGAGTTACTTGAAAGTAGCAACTGTGTGTGTAAGCAGCTCTTGCCCAAACACCTGCTTGGTTGAGATCCAGGATTAATGCTATTCCTAAGATATTTAGTCATTGCCACCATTTGGCATGGCAACCCACTCCAGTATTCCCGTCTGGAGAATCCCCATGGACAGAGAAGCCTGGTGGGCTACAGTCCATGAGGTCACAAAGAATCAGACATGACTGAGCAGCTAAGCACACACAGCACATCCAGTCACAAGCACTTACCCTTCTTAGCTTTCAGTGGCAAGTATTGGATGCATACTGATCCATCTCCAAATTTTGGTTCTGCCTTTCTTATGATAAAAGCATGCATTTTTAAGCAACCTACTGGGTTGAAGAGGATGTTCTTTGTTAATGGAATGGAGAAAAAGACACTGTCTTATTTGATTGATTTTTTAAAATAGGATATGTCAGATGTATAAAAAGATGCTTTATACATGCAAAGGATATTCCACAGTGAAGTTTCTGTAGCCACAGAAAAATTGAGAAAACTTTAGGCTAGGTCTGTATGAAACAAATATTTCAAAATCTTTTGTGTTGTGGGTTTGTGTGCTAAGTTGCTTCAGTTGTGTCTGACTCTTTGCAATCTTATGGATTGTAGCCTGTCAGGCTCCTCTGTTCATGGGATTCTGCAGACAAGAATACTGGAGTGGGTTGCCATTTCCTTGAAACAAGTATTTCAAAATCTTCTGTGTTGTGGGTTTAAATAATGCTGTTTATTGGTAGTCGTACATAGCCTACAATAAACAAGAATCACAAAAAACTGATTCATTTTATTGATCTTGTTGCTACCACTGTAGACACCAGTTCATATTACTACCTTTAGATTCCTTTGGAGGCAGTGTAACTCCGATACTTTGGCCACCTGATGCAAAGAGCTGACTCACTGGAAAAGATCCTGATGCTGGGAAAGATTGAAGGCTAAAGGAGAAGAGGGCGGCAGAGGATGAGACGGTTAGATAGTATCACAGACTCAATGGATGTGAATTTGAGCAAACTCTGGGAAGCAGTGATGGTCAGGGAAGCCTGGCATGCTGTAGTTCATGGGGTCTCAAGGAGTCAGACACAACTTAGCTGAACAACAACATAGCTTCCCAGGTGGTGCTAGTGGTAAAGAATCTGCCTGTCAATGCATGAGACACAAGAGACGTGGGTTCAATCCCTGAATTGGGAAAATCCCCTGGAGAAGGAAATGGCAGCCCACTCCAGTATTCCTGCCTAGAAAATTCCATGGACAGAGGAGCCTGGTGGGCTGCAGTCCATGGCCCACAAAGTGTCAGACGTGACTCGGCGACTGAGCACATTAGTAGTTAAATAGTCTGCTCCACTGCTTATTAACTGGGTGATCTGCCTCACTGTTCCGCAGCTTCTTCATCTGTAAAATGAGAATAATAATAAAGATCTATTTGAGGAGTTAAAACCATACTTTTTGAGTTGAAGTAAAGAAAACAAAAGAAACAGTCAAGAAGCTGTGAGAAGGGACAGAAAGTCAAATTCCTACAAGCAGCACAGGGATCAACACAAGTAGAGAGAGGAAAGGCACCATGAGTCTAATTCTTCTATTTTCCCCCTGATTTCCTTTCAATCTTACTCTGGGAACTCTGTTTTCTTAACTTCTCTCTCAACTTTGTCTCAGACTCCAACTCTGCTGATATCTTTCCATTTCCTTTCCCCAAAGGATAAAAATGAGCAGTTACAGCTTGACGTACGCAGTAGCCAAAATCAGGGTTTGGTAGCGTCAACTAAAAAAATAGTCACAACCTAAAAGTTGAGAGTTATGATTTATTCTGTGGGAATCTTTAGAACTTCAAACTTGGTAGGCAGCATCCTCAAGTAGCCTCAAGTGCTCCTTGGAGGGAGTGGGGTGGGGAGGAGGAGAGGTACAGAGTCAGGTTATATAGAAGCTTGCAACAAAGGGCGGGTAGTCTGAACACCAAAAGTATTTTTGTGAATTAAAGAAAATCAGGTAACTCAAGTTAAGGAATTTAGTGCTTTTCTATATATGGGAAGATGCAAGAGTCTGGGCTCACTGAAATCATTCCTTTCATGTGCATCTCAGCTATCTGGGGTCAGTATTCTGCAATTTTTTATATCCTGAGTTCTTCAGGGTTCCCTGTAGGGAGTGACTACAGCCTGATGGTTGCCACATGGCTCAGGTATTCTTCTTTCTGAGTGCCCTGGAGGGCTGGAATCACTGATGACTGTGATATCCTTGTTTACCGATATAGCAAGAAATATACCATTTCTCAGTAGCAAGCTCATTACTCATTTTCCATAAGGAAGGCTTTTTACTTTCTGTAGCAGCCATGGAAGTTTGAGTGAGTGGGGATACTATTTAGCAAATGCAGCCTGTATGGTTGTGTCTTGTCTGGTGGAACTTGTGCTCATGACGGTGAGCCCGAAGTGACCCTCATCATCCAAGAATTTGCTCAGCTACTCAAAGCTATTCTGGATTGTATCTAATTTAGCTTAATACATTTTCCTTAAAGGGCCTTTTCCTTTAATAGAAATGTATTATTTGGATTAAAATACAACTTCCAGGTGCTCCAAGTTACATACCATAAAGTCTTGCTATTTTAGAAGATAGATATTAAAATAGATTTTCAGCTATTATAAAACTACTCCCCTCTCCCCCAGAGGCAAAAGAAAAACCAGGTGGCAATGAGCACATTTTTGAATCCCAGAGGACCTGAACATGTTTCAAACAGTACTATTCAAAAGTCTGAATCACTTCTATTTTGTATTACACTTTTGTTTGAAACTCACAAAAACTGAATAGTCATGTGGACTGGTCAGATTTCTGGTGGGACTTTAGGGGCCGGGGGTGGGATGGAAGAAGGGAGAGAGCCAGGCATCTAGAATATAAGATTCCTCAGGACTGCCATTAATGGTAAGAGGCCCTGCCTAGTGAAGAAGAAGCAGTATAGTCAAAACCAGATTCTAAGTTCTTGATAAAGATAGAAGTCAATAGTCAAAGCCATAGAAGTGAGGAAGAGCAAGGACAAAGTTGCTCTTTGACAATCTAGAGGGGTGGGAAAGTCTGGAAGGTGGAAGGGAGGCTTAAGAAGGAGGGGACATATGTATACCTATGCCTGATTCATGTTGATGTATGGCAGAAACCAACATGATATTTTAAAGTAATTACCCTCCAATTAAAAATAAAAGAAAACTTGAAAAATAAATAAGTAAAAAGAAAAATAAGTCAAATCCAGGAAAAAAAAAAAAAAAGACTAGGTCAGAATGCCGTGTTAATAGATTTAGCTATCAACCCATTTCAAAAATGACCTTGTTTCTGGATTCCAGGCCAGAAGTCTCTACCTGCAATGAAGTAGCAGTAAAATAGCAAAATTTGGTTGATCAGTTTCTTTAAAGGGCATGTTCCTACTGTTCAATTAATGTGACCAATGATTCTAGGATTCAAGGGTATGGCTCAGAAATATCAGGGTGTCTCTCTCTGTTGCAGAATAAAATTACTCGGTCTTTTTTTCTTCAGCCAGATGTGTACAAATGCTGCAAAAATTCAAGCTAAGTTTGGGGGCAGGTATCTGCATTGTTGTTAAGACTTAGTAAGTCCTGCAAATCATCCCACCTCCACCCTGTCATCAAGGATAACTCCCCTGCAAGTTTAATTACAGTCAAGAGCTTGGATTGCTGGGCTGGTATGTGGAATGTGCTTCTCTTCTAATACAGGGGCTCCTTGTCACAACACTGCTTTGACCTGCCATGATACAGTAATAGGAAACCCTGTAATTACCATGAAATAGACAGAAAGCTGATAAATGAGGTTTTGGATTAAAGCATTTAGGAACCCACAGAAATCAATTATGGTAAACACTACCAGAAAATCCACCTGACACTCCTTTGAGGGTTTTTATTATAGTGATTTATTTGTAGAGAGAAGCCAAGAAAACACTTTTTCCACCTAGGAAATGTACCAATTCTGTAATAATGAATATTCACAAAGGTACTAATAACCTCTCTCTTTTACATATGCTTAGAGGTTTATCTTATCTGCTGGCACGTGTGTCTTGTTGCACTCTTTGTTCTCCAGAGTGAAGCCTCAAAAATGTCTTATATGTCATAGTCCCAGATCCTCCTGTGATTTTTATGTTGACCGTATTTTTTCTTCTGTATTGTGCAAAGGGAAATGATCAGCGTTTGCCAGAATCATGAAAATGTAGATTTAAAAAGGGATTCATACTTAATCATCCAGTCTTGTCCAACTCTTTGCAACCCCATGGACTGTGGCCTACCAGGCTCCTCTGTCCATGGGATTTTTTTAGGCAAGGATAATGGAGTGGGTTGCCATTTCCTCCTAACAGGGATCTTCCCCACCCAGGGATCTAGTCCACATCTCCTGTGCCTCCTGCATTGCAGGTGGATTCTTTACCCATTGAGCCATTGGGGAAGCCATTAACAAGTGAGGTATAAGTTAAATATTTAGTTCTCCACTATAATTTCATTTTACTGCATGCTGTATCATTGATTTATGTATTGCATATTTGCTAATATTTTCATGTGCATAAAATTCTGATGCCACCAAGTACTGATGAATTTACAAATTCCATCATAAAAGAATCTCTTGGAGTTTTAGTATTACTGGTAATAATGTCAGTGCAAATCTTTCAACCTCTGTGTAACGAAACTTTAAATGAATAGTGATGGCATTAAAGTGAAAGTCTCTTAGTTGTGTCCAACTCTTTGTGACCCCATGGACTATACAGTCCATGGAATCCTCTAGGCCAGCATACTGGAGTCGGTTGCCTTTCCCTTCTCCAGGGGATCTTCCCAACCCAGGGATCAAACCCAGGTCTCCCAAATCATGGACAGATTCTTTACCAGCTGAGCCACAAGAGAAGCCTCAAAGAGCCATAAGTCCACCACAATTATTTTTTGCCGTGTCAAACTAAGGTTTTAATTCATGAATGCTTTTACTAATGTAGTGTGAGTCACATTCTTTTTCTGTTAATCAGATCGAACTACTGGCATATTTAGTTCCTTGTCAAATAGATTTTGTGTTTTTTAATTTACCCTTGCTGCTCTCTTGCTGTTAAGTCACACCTTCTTCACCTTGTGTTTGCTCGCTTGATTTCCTGGACTCAAGTACAAGAGTTATATTTATCCTTGATAACTTTCATCTCTTTCTCAGCCTATGCTGCTAAGTCGCTTCAGTCATGTCCGACTCTGTGCGACCCCATAGACGGCAGCCCACCAGGCTCCCCCGTCCCTGGGATTCTCCAGGCAAGAACACTGGAGTGGGTTGCCATTTCCTTCTCCAGCCTATAGCTCCAGCCTATTCAACTTTAAACTCAGATTCTGTCACCCAACACATTCATTATCTTTTAAATCTAGGCAAGTTGAAGGAGGTGTATTTACTTTGTAGCCCAGCCAGTGTTACACAGCTGTTCTTCGAAAAATAGACCATGATTAAACACCATGTGGAGGAGAGGTAATTACTTTCTTTTGTCCCTAGAGAAGATGATTTTGAAGTCTTTACAAAACTAAGATATTGAGGAGCTCAAGGAATTAATATTCTAAATATTTACTTTCATTCTATATTCACTTTAAACTTCATTCCATACAGAAACTGAGCTTGGATTTATTTTGTTAAGTGGATGACAATTTTCATCCCAAGACATACTCAAGGTCAGCATAGAAATTAAATTTCTACCATCTTGAATTTACAGCTTAGTCTTTCTTGTAAATTTCATTTCAATCACATTTTGCAAGGTTTCTCAAGATTAATTTGTATACTTTAGAAAACTCAAGTAATAAGGAAAATATATATAATGTTTTAAAAATGTTTCAATTAAAAATGTTTTAGTGAATAGGTTTAACTTTTCCAATTTGGAATTAGAAAATTCTGTGTGCATTAGTCTATAATAATGAAAATGCTTAACTCAGATTTATACTTTTAAAAAGTATCATGTAATTTATTAGTATCTGTGGAATATGCATGTCAAATTTCATTTATTTGGAACTAGACTTTATATTATAGTTTAAATTACTTCTAAATTAAGAAATTATTCCTTTTGTTGTATTGGTTCCTGTTTTACTGGACCCAGTTCCTAAGTCCCAATTCATTTTCTGGTAAACTCTAAAACTTTATAAACTATATCATAGAAGAAAGGGCATATGATAATAAGATACATTAACCTGAGGAAATGCTCTGTAAATATCAAGTATTTTCTATTTGCTGTTTGCTTTATAAAGGCCTGACCTATTCAAAGTAAATCTAAGAAAATATTTAGATAAAATGTACTTAGAAACATTTAAGAATAGATGAACTTCAAAGCAATTTTTAAAATTTTTAATTGGAGGATAACTGATTTACAATATTGTGTTAGTTTCTGCCGTACAACAATGCAAATCAGCCATAACTATATATATATATATATATATATATATATATATATATATATATCCCCTCCCACTTGGGCCTCTCTCCCACCCCCGACCCCGATCCTATGCATCTAGGTGGTCACAGAGCACCGAGCTGAGCTCCTGTGCTATATATACAGCAGCTTCCCACTAGCTAGCTATTTTACACATGGTAGTGTATAATGTCAATGCTATAGGTGAACTTCTAAGCTGGAATTATACTTTATATGTGAAATAAAACTAGTGGATTGGCCAAAAAGGTTGTTTGGGTTTGTCCTCAAGATGTTACAGGAAAACCCCAAATAACTTTTTAGCCAACTTAGTACATGTGACACCATTGTACAAAACCTGACATTTAGCTGTGATGAATGAGGCTGAAAATGTTTCACGTGGACTCAGTATCCTAATCCATATGTACTGTCCACAACCAGGGTTGCACTTCATTTTTACTGTTTTCTCAGTAGCTGATGGCTTTCACAGTTCATGGTGAACCTGGGGTCTTCAGTGATTTTCAGAGATTATTCAGAAGCTTGGAGAACGGGATGCAACGGCAGTGTGTGTTCCAGTAACAGAAACACAGAAAGTCCTTATAAATGGGGTCAATGGGAGAGTTTGTGTTCATAGGTTATGCTTGTTCCAGAAGAGTATGGTATAAGAGTAGGAATAATGAAGGGATAGTTAATCTCTTCTACACACAAATTTGATTTAATGCTGACTATTAGGAGCAGTATAGTGTAACACAGAATCTACATGGTGACAGAATTTCAAAGTTGATTTTTTTTTACATTCACCAAACATCACAACTAATTTAATGTTTTAACTCATTGATTCCTTTAGTCATTTGTGTTCTTCAACAAAACCAGATGCACTACTAGATAACGCAATTCATTTTTTTGACAGATCAAAATAGCCTTTTATTATTGTGGTAGAGGCTAGGTTCTTTAGCAGAACAATTTGTTAATGAACCTTGACCAAATAAGCACCATTCTTCTGCTATCCTGAGTTTCTTAAGCAAGTCATTCCTGAACTATTTATTAAATATTTATCATATATATTCTTTTATTGGTATATGTTTTTAGTAGCTAACTATATGTTACAAGTTAAAAAGTATATAGACTGTTTAAATTCTGGTGGTTAATAACGCATTAATTTTTTGTTATTTTTCCTGCATACTATGTTTGGACAGTTATTGAAACAGGACATTTTACAATTTTTATTTATCATGTGTGTTCATTACTATTATACATTATTTGTGTTTTTTTGATAATAGATGCACGTGGGTGGAGGAGCCTGGTGGGCTATAGTCCATGGGGTCACAAAGTGTCGGATACGACTGAGCATACAACACACACCAAGGAGGGAAAGGTTGGGGGGAGAAGGATAAACTGTGAGATTGGGATTGACACAGACACACTACTACACATAAAATAGATAACTAGTAAGAACCTACTGTATAGCACAGGGAACGCTACTCAACACTCTGTAATGACCTAGATGGGAAACGAATCTAAAAAAGAGTGGATATATGTATATGAATAACACGCACTTTGGTGTACAGCAGAAACTAACACAACATTACAAACTAAATCATCTAAATTCCAATAAAAAGTAATTTTAAATATAAATAAGTAAATACATTTTAAAGGCAAAACTCCCCACAATTTGCTTCTAGTGGTCTTTGAGATCATGTACTGTTTCTTTAAGAAATTGCTGGTTGGATCTAGAAAACACACGATGTCTTTGTAACTCACGTATATCCTACTTGTTTTGGTGTGTAGCCCAACATCAACTCAGGTTTTATTTTACAGAATTAGACCAAATTCTGGGATGCACCTAAAATTCAACTTTGAGCGCAGAAATGTGTAAACTGTACACAGCATTTTGATCTATGCCATAAAATGTATGAGAGTAAATGAAAGTGATGTAAAAATGCCAAGAGTCTTTTGGAAGCTTCATGCAAACTGAGCATAAAGTCTCTAGCAGATGTAACTAACACTGAACAGAAGTTCTTGCAGTGGCAAACTTTCCATGTTGGCCTGGGATTCGTACATGCCACTGCCAATTTCTGTTCACATTTTATCAGCAACATCTGTGACCTGAACTAACAGGTAAAAGACACAATGAAGTGAGGAAGAAAGCACATAGATCAACAGATGGGAAACCTGGATTTTTGTTCTATCTTTGCTTTAACTGCTGGGAGGACGTGGACCAAATCATTTAGCATCAAGCTTCTTTCACTTATGCAACTTGGATTACAGATTACCTAAACCCTCAACGTCTGACTGAGCAGAATTGACTATCTGCAGCAGGAAGACCCTGATGCTGGGAAAAATTGAAGGCAGAAGAAGAAGAGGGCCACAGAGGATGGGATGGTTGGATGGCACCACTGATTCAATGGACATGAACTTGGGCAAACCCTGGGAGATGGTGAGGAACAGGGAAGCCTGGTGTGCTGCAGACCATGGGATTGCAAAGAGTCAGACACAGCTTGGCGATGGAACAACAACAACAGCAGGAAGAAATCCAGGTTCATGGTTTAAGGACTGTCTGAAATATAGGGAGATTTGAGGGGAGCAGGTAGTTGTAGAGGTGAAACTGAATAACTGTCTCTAACAAGAGCAGAGACGTTGGAGTCAAGAATGGATGCATTGTCTTAACTGAGAAATTTCTATGACTGTTCACTTCCCTTTCCACAGAATCAACCCACAAGGAACATCTGCTCATCTGAAAATATTTTCTTAATGTTCATTTCTATTTCGTTGAAACCATTCAGCGTACTGAAATGAATCAGTCAAGTCACTGCACATGCCATGCAGGGGGTGAAGACAGGATGAGCAGGAGAACTCCCTTGAGCTCAAGCTGAAACAACCCCCACCCCCACCCCCAGCCATTAACTGTTGACGGTAGCAGTCAGAATACGTTGGCATGCAGTAATTAGAGATGGAGAGGCACCATTTCAACTAGCATGTTCTATTATTAGTGTATTTCAGCGGCAGAGCTGCTAAGAGAACAAAGGCAATAGCTTGTCTGCTTATAGTGAATTACTTGAGACAGCAGGTCCTGTTTATACTTCGCACGGGCCTAGCGTTCACGCCACGTGTGCTGCACAAAACTGCTGTCACCAAGGTGACAGCCACCCCCACAGTGACCACATAGGGGGATTAAACAGTAGAATGAAGGCAACAGGGAAGCTGAAAACAGCACTTATCCAACAGCCTTGACCATGACTCTTGAAACCTCTCTAACCAAAACCATACCCTCTACCTGTCTAACACTGTACAGAAAAAAATAAATAAAAAGAACAAAAGAAAATGGATAATTAAAAAATAATCATAGAGGAAAGACATACAAAGGAAAAAATGACATTTTGACCAACCACTGGATTTAGGATTTAAATACAGATTATTCTATTACATACTTAGAGAAGAATGAAATGGTTTTCAGAGAGATTTTAAATACTTTGCTCGGGATTACAAAGAAGATAAAACATGTTGTTTGATGTAAAACCTAGTGAACGTTCTGCTATACCATCCAGCAAAAGAAGAGAGAGGAGCAAGAAGAGAATAGTGTCTCAAAGAATGAAGTGCTGCTTCATTTCCAGTTAAGAGAATTGAATAAGCATAAATGTTTAGAGGTGAGTGAACTTGAGGGCCCAGGAGTACCCATTTTTCCCTGTATGGGCTACTACGTATCATCAGAATCAGAAAGGTCAGCAAATATGAATTTATATTTTTCTTCATTATTAATAGAGCACCCAGGATCAAAATTAAATTTGGAGTGACTTTGCAAAGAACAGAAATGAAATTGGAAAAAAACACTTTGATTATTACCAGTGCCTCTAGAAAATTCACATATTTGGGACATTTCTTTCTCCAAGACAAAGTCACATGCATGAAACATTATTCTGGGGAAAACTCGATATAAAATGGTTTTTGTGTACCACCATTTCTCAATATGTTAAGTTGATTTCATATTAATTTCCTTTGGCTGAATAGAATTTAGAATTTTAATTTTATTTTCATCACTATTAACATCTATAAAATTTTGACACCCAAAAAAACAAAAGCTACTTATTAATTCAATGAGTCTCTGAGCAACATTTTCGCCTATAACAATATCAGGCAAGGCTCCAGTCACAACTTACGCCTGTCATTTTCTGTAATTAAAAGTACACAGTCATATTTATGCATTCTGCCTCCTAGCAGCTGCAGTTAGATTAACTGTGAACAAAGAAAACATTTTGACACAGTTAATTATATGGCAGTTCTCCTTTGCTAGCAAATACCAGCTACCTCCTCAAATGAATAAAAGCTTTTTTTTTCTTTTATATAATAATACAAATAGCCACAGAAAACTTCAGGTCCATTTACAAGGAGTTTTCAACCTAACACTTCAGTCTAATAAGTATTAAACCTTCTATTAACTTTTAGTGAAGCTACATGATTTTCAGATTTAAAAGAGCCGACCAAAATGTTCTTTTGTCCGGCAAGATTTCAAGTGTGATTTTTTTTTTTTAACTTCAGATGAAGAAAACTATGAGAATAGGATTTTTAAAAATTTTATTATTGGAGAATAATTGCTTTACAATGTCATGTTAGATTCCACTCTAAAACATGAATCAGCTATATGTATACATCTATCTCCTCCTTTTTGAGCCTACATGCCTCCCCATCCCACACCTTTAGGTCATCTCAGAGCACTGAGTTGAGCTCTCTGTGTTATACAGCAGGTTCCCACTAGCTATCTATTTTACACATTGTAGTGTATATATGTGGAGAAGGCAATGGCACCCCACTTCAGCGTTCTTGCCTGGAAAAATCCCAGGGGGAGCCTGTTGGGCTGCCATCTATGGGGTCACACAGAGTCGGACACGACTGAAGTGACTTAGCAGCAGCAGTGTATATATGACAATGCCACTCTCAAATCTCTGACTGATTTGCAGTCAATCAGAGATTACAAATAAATACCTACATTTCTTGTCCTGGATGTGAGGGCAACGCTGCTTCTCAGGAGAAGACTTAACAGACACTATATGTCCATACTGATGTGTTTCCTTAATAGTGGGAACTAAAATTACCCAGAAAGCACTGGGCTGTTGCTGAGCAGAAAAGGGAGAGTCCTAGCCCAGTTATCTGCCCAAGACCATGAATGAACATGGAAATCAGTGGGAAAGGAGAGCACAGTTCTAACTTATGTGAAACCCAAACCGAACTATGACTATTGATGGAAGAGGTCATTTCTGGTCACTATTCTCAGTCCTTTGGAGGAGAAGAGAGTTGGGAGTGAAGCGGTGAGAACTATAGAATGATACTCAACCCAGCCTACAAAAGATTCATTTCGGGTGAGAGCCCTGTTTGGAGGCAGAGAGAAATAACACCAACATGAGTCATAGTTACCTTAATTTCCAAACTCATTTCAATCTATGTGCTTCTCTCTTCCTTCCTGTCTCCCTTCAGCCTCACTCTAAATTCCTTTACTACTTAGACTTTCAAAATTCATAGAATTGAGAAGATCCATCTACACTAAAGGAAAAGGTATATGGGGTAACATGCTGTGTGGTGAAGTGACTGTGCTGGTAACTACATGCAGAAAGAATCTGAGTCTTTAGAGACCCTTTCTGTAGTTTCATTACAATATAGAAAGATGTACTTAGTGGTTATAGGAATGAGCTTTGGAGTCAAACCCATTTGCTTGGTTACTTCATATCTCTGAGCCCTGTTTTTCTCGTTTGTAAAATGTGGGTCACTCTACTTGTCTCATAGACCTGTTGCAATATTCAGTAAGACAACGTACGCAAAGCACTTTGAATGGTTCCTCTTCCTATTATTCAGTAATAGACACACACTTTAAAATAGAAGGAAAATGAGCTTTCTTGTCATCCCTACAGTCGAATATATTTTGGGGACAGAGAGAAAAATCTTAAGTGAACAAGGCTTTTTATAAAACCTCTATAGGTTGAGAATAAGAAGCATTTACTTTCTTTCTTATTATGGAAATCCAGTGAGGCATGGCTAGATCCAGGTACTTAAATGATATCCTCAAAAATGTGTATTTTTTCCTTTAATAAAATTACCTTCCTCTCTGTTGGCTTCATCATGTGTCAAGTTTTCTCTAAATGGTAGAAAACTAGCCCAGACAGCCCAGTGCTTTTGTATCCTTTCATCTCCTGATCTCAAGAGCAATCTCAGTTTCCTTGTGACCCTATAATCTTATTTTTTTTAATTTAACTTTTTTTTGGGCCATGCCATGTGGCTTGCAGGATCTTATTTCCCCAGCTAGGGACTGAATCTGGGCCTCCTTCAGTGGAAGCAGAGAGTCCTGACCTCTGGACCACCAGGGAATTCCCCTATAATTTTTTAAAAATTTATTTATTTTTAATTGAAGGATAATTGCTTTACAATATTGTGTTGGTTTCTGCCATACATCAATATGAATCAGCCATAGGTATACATATGCCCTCTATAATTTTTAAAATAGCTTAGCCTGATTATCTCTCCTTGGTTTCTGTGCCCACTTGTGTCATTTTTTGTGTCCAAGAGGATTGGATACGCTGATTGCCCAGCCTTACATATAACCTTATAATGGAGACAGGGGTCCCCATTATAGTCCCACTAGAATCACTTGGACTAGAGAAGGAACAATTCCTATAAGGAAGAATATAAACTACATATTCATGATAGATTTTAAATATTTATTGAAATATGTGTGTGTTCAGTCACTCAGTCATGTCCGTCTCTTTGCGACCCCATGGGTTGCAGTCCACCAGGCTCCTCTGTCCAGGAATTCTCCAGAATACTGAAGTGGGTTGCCATTTCCTCTTCCAAGGGATCTTCCTAACCCAGGGATTGAACCCACGTCTCTTCCATTGGCAGGCAGATTCTTTACCACTGAGCCATGTGAGAAGCCCCATATTGAAATATGTCACTTGCAAATTTAAATGTCAGACCTGAGAATTTTTATGGGTTCAAAAGTTGTTTCAAGACACCTTTTGCTTTTATTTCCAGGGTGACTCTGGAGCCAGATCATTCATCTGTACCTTGGGGACTACAACAATGAATGAAATTATTTTGTCAAGTTTTTGAATCCAGACACTTGGAGGTCACAGTTTCTCCACGTCCCTCACACAGTTTATTCTCTGCAAGAAGCCCCTTGCCACCAGGAGTTTCTCAGGCTTCCCTTTCGTATCTCAAGGCCATGAAAAGGAGGGAGAAAGAAAAAAAGAAATCAAGAACTCTCCTCTAAAAGCTGATATGCTGAGGGATCCTGTGCTGGAGTTGTCAGGGTGAGCAAAAGAATGCCAAGCCTTGCAGCTCCGTGGGCCAAGTTCTGTTCTAGCCACATGTCTGTAGCTTCCACCGATATCAATGGGAGCTGTGTGTGTGCGCAAACTGAGGACAGAAGCTGGCTGTGTATAAATAGCTCTGCAATCGTGAAAACCTCTTCTTGTGTGTCTGGTACAACAGAGGTAGTCTTTTGCAGTTAGTGGCTGCTTCTCCCTCTAATGAAGTCACCAGACAGTTTCAAGAAATCCTATATCAGAATATTTGAAGACAGTTATTTCATTTAAAAGATTTTGGTCAGGGACCGGGAAGTAGTATGGCCCTCAATTTCTCCCATTTCCCACTTGTAAACTCAAACCAGATTTAACAATTCTCTGCAAAACTGGCCTTTGCTGTTCCCTTGGCTGAGCTGTCAGTCTGCTGACTGTCAGATATGCAGCTAACCTGGTGGGTGAGGTGGGGTGGTGATGAGTCTACATGTTCATGAAGGGGTTAAAATGTTATCTAGAGGTAAAGCTCAAATTCACGCTGGTTGGTATAGAGGGTCTTCCATGGGAACAGGGCTCTGACCCTGTTAGGCAGGACACCTGCGTAGGATCCAGGGCTGCTTTGGTCATCTGGCATTCTGCCAGCAGCCCCACTCTGGCAGTCGGCACATTGATGTTGTTGTTCAGTCGTTAAGTCGTGTCCAGCTCTTTGTGACTCCATGAACTGCAGCACGCCAGGCTTCCCTGTCCTTCACTATCTCCCAGAGTTTGCTCAAACTTGTGTCCATTTGAGTCGGTGATGCCATCCAACCATCTCACCCTCTGTTGTCCCCTTCACCTCCTGCCTTCAGTTTTTCCCAGCATCAGGGTCTTTTCCAGTGAGTTGGCTCTTTGCATCAGATGGCCAAAGTATTGGCTGAGCCATCTTCTAGCCTCAGATGAGACTTTCAGAACAGGGTTAAGGATAGACTCGTACATTATCCTTTAGAAATAGGAAATTTCTCCAAGATTTTCATATGAAACATTCTAGTCTATAAAAGTTATCTCTAGGTAGATGACTTTCAAATCCTTATCTTCAATTCACATCCTGGTTCTGCACACATATCTAAGGGGCTTCTAGGTATCTCTCCTTGGACATCCCATTTATACTTTTTTTTTTTAATGTGAAGCATTTTAAGTCTTTATTGAATTTGTTACAACATTGCTTCTATTGTTTATGTTCTGGTTTCCATGGGATCTTAGCCTCTCCAAGCCAGACTTCCCAGGTGGTGCTAGTGGTAAAGAACCCACCTGCCAGTTCAGGAGACATAAGAGACAGGGTTCGATCCCTGTGTTGGGAAGATCCCCTGGAGTGGGGCATGGCAACTCACTCCAGTATTCTTTCCTGGAGAATCCCACAAACAGAGGAGCCTGGCGGGCTACAGTCCATGTGGACCCAAAGAGTTGGACAAGACTGAGGCAACTTAGCACGTATGCATGGCTCCCTGAGCAGGGACCCAGCCTGCACCCCCTGCATTGGAAGGTGATGTCTTAACCATTGGACCACCAGGGAAGTCCCTGCATTTACACTTCAGATTCATCCAAAACTAATTTTATTTTACCTTGCCCCGACTTAAAAAATTTCTCTATGGCCTTTTAGTGAACAGTGCCATCTTTAATTGGATAATTCCAGTCATGAAACTTGCAATGAACCGTAATTCTCTCTTATTACCACATCTACTCCGTCTAAGCTCACTTGATTTTTATCTATTTTAGATCTCATTTTTGTTTCCTCTTTGGGGTGCATATCATTTTTTATTGGGGTATAGATGCTTTACAATGTTGTGTTACTTTCTGCTGTACAACGAAGTGAATCAGCTATATGCATACATATATTCCCTCCCTCTCAGACCTCTATCTTTTTGAAGGGTGTGTCAGTCTAAGCTTAATTTCCTCATCTAGGAAATGGAGATGACATCTACTTCACTATTACTGACTAATAAGAATTAAATTAGATTACATACATACAATATTGGCATAGCTACTGAGGCATAACAAAGTTCTGGTAAATAGTAGCTGGTATGAAGCCGAGACTCCATAGTTTCTGTCTAAGAATACTATAGCAGTCTCCCTACATACAGACTTGCCCCTTCTTTATTCTTCATTTTACAGTCTGCTGCTGGAGTAAAGTTCTAAAACTACAAATCCCTTGACAAAGTATTTTATATGATAAATAAGTCCCTGTGTCGCTTACCCATCTATATACTCTATCTCACATCACACCCTTTCTTCACCTAAATCTTACCAATTGGTGCACAAGCTATCTATCTACACAGCCAAGTGGATAACAAGGATTTATCACTTAAAGACCCATCTTAGAGTCCTCTCTTTTCTGAAACTTTCCCTGACTCCACACAAATACAGCTGATTCCTTCCTTAATTCCATCATTCTTTTGTGAATCATAAATCTTATATATTCCTGCAATAGGATTAATTACATTAAATTTGTCTTATTTGTTCATAAATGTGTTTTTCTGACCAGACTCTTCTGTGGTCTTCAAGAATCCTTAAAGAAGAGACTGCAATTAAGACTATATCTTAATCATGTTTCCCCCAAGAGTTTAGTCCAATGCTGTCTTAGTTTTCTATTGTTGCCATAATAAATTTCTACAGCAACTTAAAACATACATTTATTACCTTACAGTTCTATAGGTCAGAAATCTGGGCTAAAATCAAGGTGTTGGCAGGGCTTCCTTTCTAGAAGCTCTAGGGGTAAATCTTTCTTCTCATTCAGCTTTGATGGCAGAATTAACTCCTTGTGGTTGTACAATAGAGGTTCTTATTTCTTTGCTAGTTGTCAGCTGAGGACTGTGCTGAGATTCTAGAGTTTAGCTGCACACTTTGGATTGTGCCTGACTTTCTTCATCTCAAAGGCTAGCAATGGCAGATTCTCTCTGAATGCATCCTGAGCTATTCTTCCACCTCCTTCTTCCAGTTTTAAGGATTCATGGGATTAGATTGATCCCAATTGGAATTACTCAGGATAATCTCAGTATTGCAATCTCAGTACTGTAGGATCTTTAAACTTAATTACACCTGCAAAGTCTCCTTTGTCATATAAGGTAACATATTTATACATCCCAAGGTTAGGGTATAGTCAACTTTGGAAAACCGATATTCTGCCTATTAAAAGGGCCTAGAATATTTTAACTGATAAATAATGTGCTGAGTGACAAAAATAAATGTATGCAGGTATATTAGTATTTAGGTATTTTGAGTGTATTAGGCAATTTTTTAGGCCATTGATAAACAGTTTGATGGGTTTAAAAATTTTTTTTATTGAAGGAAAATTGCTTTACAGAATTTCGTTGTTTTCTGTCAAACCTCAACATGAATCAGCCACAGGTATACATATATCCCCTCCCTTTTGAACCTCCTTCCCATCTGCCTCCCCATCCCATCCATCTAAGTTGATATAAAGCCCCTGTTTGAGTTTCCTGAGCCATACAGCAAATTCCTGTTGGCTATCTATTTTACATATGGTAATGTAAGTTTCCATGTTACTCTTTCCATACATCTCACCTTCTCCTCCCCTTTCCCCATGTTCATAAGTCTTTCCTCTATGTCTGTTTCTCCACTGCTGCCCTGTAAATAAGTTCTTCAGTACTATTCTTCTAGATTCCATATATATGTGTTAGAATATGATATTTATCTTTCTCTTTCTGACCCACTTCACTCTGTATAATAGGTTCTAGGTTCATTCACCTCATCAGAACTGACTCAAATGCGTACCTTTTTATGGCTGAGTAATATTCCATTGTGTATATGTACTACAACTTCTTTATCCATTCATCTGTCAATGGACATCTAAGTGGCTTCCATGTTCTAGCTATTATAAGTAGTGCTGCAATGAATAATGGGATACATGTGTCCTTTTATTTTGTTTTCCTCAGGGTATATGCCCAGGAGTGGGATTGCTGGGGCATCACTGACTCAATGGACATGAGTTTGAGTAAGCTCCAGGAGTTAGACAAGGAAACCTGGTGTGCTGCAGTCCATGGTATCGCAAAGAGTTGGACACAACTGAGTGACTGAACTGAACTGATGGTGGTTTTATTCCTACTTTTTTTTTAAGGAATCTCCATACTGTCTTCCATAGTGGCTATATCAATTTACATCCCCACCAACAATGCAAGAGTGTTCCCCTTTCTTCACACTCTCTCCAGCATTTATTATTTGTAGACTTTTTGGTGATGGCCATTCCAACCAGTGTGAGGTGATATCTCATTGCAGCTTGATTTGCATTTCTCTAATAATGAGCAATGTTGAGCATCTTTTCATGTGTTTGTTAGCCATCTGTATGTCTTCTTTGGAGAAATGTCTGCTTAGGTCTTTTTCCCACTTTTTGATTGGGTTGTTTGTATTTCTGGTATTGAGTTGTATGAGCTGCTTGTATATTTTGGAAATTAATCCTTTGTCAGATGTTTCATTTGCTAGTATTTTCTTCCATTCTGAGACCTGTCTTTTCACCTTGCTTATAGTTTCCTGTGCTGTGCAAAAGCTTTTAAGTTTAATCAGGTCCCACTTGTTTACTTCTGTTTTTATTTCATTAGTCTAGGAGGTGGGTCATAGAGGATCTTGCTTTGATTTATGTCATCGAGTGTTCTGCCTATGTTTTCCTCTAAGAGTTTTATAGCTTCTGGTCTTACATTTAGATCTTTAATCCACTTTGAGTTTATCTTTGTGTATGGTGTTAGGAGGAGAAGGAAATGGCAACCCACCCCAGTATTCTTGCCTGGAGAATCCCAGGGACAGAGGAGCCTGGTGGGCTGCCGTCTATGGGGTCGCACAGAGTCAGACACAACTGATGCGACTTAGCAGCAGCAGCATGGTGTTAGGAAGTGTTCTAATTTCATTTTTACATGTAGCTGTCCAGTTTTCCCAGCACCATTTATTGAAGAGACTATCTTTGCCCCATTGCGTATTCTTGCCTCCTTTGTCAAAAATAAGGTACCCATAGGTGCATGGGTTTATTTCTGGGCTTTCTATCTTAATTTGATGTTCTTATCTGATTTATTCACTGTAACTTTTTATAGAAAGGCTAGACATCATGTTTTCTAGATGTTTGCCCTTCATGGAACAATGCAAATGAGTTGTAACCAAATAGACCAAATGAATCTTTTTACAACCTCTGACTTACCATAAATCATCAATATTATTAGTAAAGGCTACTTAAAGTCAAGAGTCTTTTGCCCTGTCCTTTCTGTGACTTATTACAGAAAGATTTATCAGTTGTATGAAGTTACTATGAACTCATACTTTTATTCTAAAAGTATTAAAGTCTCTATGTGAGCCAAGTTTTGTGAAATGTGATGACAAGTGGTAAATAAAACACTGTCCCTCCCCTAGAAGGCTTACAGAATAATTGAGAGACAGATAATTAAGCAAATTATACCTGTAGGAAATACATATAGGGAAGAACAGATCTGTGCATACAAAAATAATAAAGGCATATTATACTCTAAGACAAAGTTTTTCTTTGAAAGGTAATATTACAGTCTGGTCAGAAATACAAAGATACTGCCAAATATCACCACTACAATGTAATGTAACCAATAATAAACATATTTTCAAGTTACAGTGAGGCATGAAGGAGGAAGAAATCTATCGCACTTCAAATGAGCCTGGGATGATTTCAAATAAGAAGAGATTTTAAGTTGTATCTTGAGGAATAAATAGAACTTTTCCAGATGGATGAACACAGAGGGATGGAGGGGAGAAGAGACCTAAAGAGAAGGTTAAAAACTTACTTAAGCACTTCTCCCAGTTCAGAAGGAGAGAAGGTCAAGAATAGTCTCTGTATAAAAGGCTATCTTAGCTGAGACCTGGAGGGTAAATATGTGCTTGTTGAATTAAGGGGAAAGTGTGGGAAAAAGGAATTTTTCAGGCAGAGAAAATGGCATGTACAAAGGACTGGAGAATGGTGAGAATGACTATGAAGGTTGAGGAATTGAGACAAATTCAGAATGACCACAGTATAAAAAGTGAGGAATAAGGAAAGAAATGATACCAGAAAAGTAGTCATAAATCAGATCAAGAAGGGAGGCTAAGGGAGAAGGGTGGATTTCCTCCAAAGAATCATAGAAAGCCATTTATGTGTTTTAAGTAGGGAGAGGAGATGACAGATTTCCATCTTGTTCAACTCCATTATCCTTTGACTATCTGAATTAGCAGTAGTTCCTCCTCTGCTATGCTGGAACTAATCTATTCTTGCTACATGGAGACAGTCCTCTTGCATTCATTATTCTATTTCTCTTTTTCTCTACAACAAAGAGAACATGCAGGATTCTTAGAAAAAATTGGCTGATGTTCTTCTAGTCTACAAAAGCATACCAGAGGGAAGTGTTCAACTTGTTTGGGATCTACATCAGATTGGATTGAGTTGAGGTTCCCTCAAGTTGTCTCTGACAAGCCCATGGAAAATTTCCTATGACTCTGTGTCTGATAGACAGAAAAGCAAATATCCATACATGAAAACAATACAGCTGTACTGTTACCATGTCCAAGCTGGGCAGGCTTCCCCAGTGGCTCTGCGGTAAAGATTCTGCCTGCAATGCAGGAAACGTGGCAGGAGCCACAGGTTCGATCCCTTGGCCAAGAAGATCTTCTGGAGAAGGAAATGGCAACCCACACCAGTATTCTTGCCTGGAAAATCTCATGGCCAGAGAAGCCTGGAGGGCTATGGTCCATGGGGTCACAAAAGAGTCAGGTACAACTTAGCAACTAAACAATCAAGTGGGGCATGCAATGGGAGAAATAAAGTTATACATAAGATAGCCCATTGAAAACTTGAGCAAAAAGAAGTTTTGAAATAAAATCTGTAAAGGCAAAGTTCTATATGATGAGGTTTGTTTCTTGTGGTAGTACATTTATGACAGCCAATTACTCTTTAATGAGAAGAAAAGCTTAGGAAGTACTCAGGCTTGACATTCAGAACATGGTTTTAAGAATATGGGAAGTTCATACCTTTGTCAAAGAATTCAGAGGCACTATAAAAGTCAACAAACAAAAATGAAAAAAGAAAGCAGAACTTTAGAAGCTAAAATCCAATCTATTAAAAAGAAAGATGCCCCAACACCAGATAAATGAAACCTATTGTGTCTGTACAGGTTTCTGATTTACACTTTGTTCTTAAAAACTAAAGAGCTGGAGGAAGTTTGAAAACTTCTGAGAGGAGTTCTAAACTGGAAAACAAGAAGACCCCTTTGCATGTCCTTGTCCTTCATGAATTCTCTAGTGTCTCCCTGATATTTATAAAGACAAAAGGAAGACAGAGGGCCTTGAGAGCCTCTTCACAGGCAATAAGTTTTAAATATGTAGTTTTTCTATAAAATAATTGACACAGGCAATTGAACTTCTTGTTACAAGATATAAACAAGCTGCATGCCAGATTCAGGATGATATTATCATTCACACAGAGCTCAAAACTGTGTAGTCACTTTCTGATTCTTTAATGTATATATTCCAATGATTTGTAGAGGAGAAAAACAGAAAGGAAGAAAGAAGAATGGGACATTTTTCTATAAAGTGTGAGTGTGTGTGTGCTCAGTCGCATCTATTTGTGACTCTATGGACTGTAGCCCACCGGGCTCTTCTGTCCACGGGATTCTCCAGGCAAGAATACTGGAGGGGGTTGCCATTTCATCTTTCAGGGGATATTCCCAACCCAGGGATCAAAACCAGGTCTCCTGCACGGCAGGCAGATTCTTTACCACTGAGCTACCAGGGAAGCCCTCTATAACGTGTGGCAGTCATAAAAGTAATAGACCAGAGAGTAGAGAGAGAGAGATGCAGTAGTAGAAAGTAGGGATGATGGGAAGCTGGTGGGTAGAGTCACTTTGGTCATCTGTGCTCTAGAATTGTTTAGGAAGTTATATCCCATTTCAACCTTGGGAAATGAAGTAGGCAGTGATGAACCTTAATGCCATGAGCTACGGATTCCTTCCTGAGCTGGGACTTTATATCGAAGCATTCCAGGATTTATCATGAAGGTGTGGTGCCATGGAAGGGAAAGGGTTGGTATGGTGGGCCATCTGGTGAGATGCAGCTTGTCAATCTCCCAGATGGCTTGTGAAAAGAGAGAGACTTGATATTGAACTGAGATCAGCATATGACAAGAGCCATGAAATCACAAACTTAAAACATTTTTTTCTGTATAGTGGTTGGAAATTTTCTTTAAGGAAATATCATGTGAATTTTTTATGATCTGAAAGATCACATATAGAAGTTTTAATTTATAACATGGACCCATTTCAATAATACATACTATATTTGCTTTCATCTATTTTAATAGGTATTTTATTAATCTTAAGTTACTGAGTTAGAAGGAAGAAATTGATATTATTTTCACTGACTTATATGCATATACCCCAGTTTTAGAAGACTTATATAGAAGGAGATCTAATAGAATTTGGCAATCCTTTGGAAAACATGCTCTGAAAAATCAGTGCCATGTCTGTGAAATATATCCTCTTACTTGAAGGTGATCTGCTCTTGGAACTTAAATTTCCAAATAAATGTATTTTAGAGCCATTTGAGTATGCTCACTGATCATTCTGAAAGTGATGTCATCAGCAAGCACTACACTCACAGTATGACATAGTACATAATTCTGGGATTTTTAACATTAATAATGTTCAAAATTGAAAATCTTGATGCACATTTCTTATTATTTCTCTTTTTTCAAGATACAAAACCTGCTTTCTATATTTTTCTTCTATTTTTGCTAGGACATGATAATTATTAGATTGTTGTTTAGTTATTAAGTCATGTCTGACTCCTTTGTGACCCCACGGACTGTAGCCCGCCAGGCCTCTATCCATGGAACAGGAATACTGGAGTGGGTGGCCATTTTCTTCTCAAAGGGATCTTCTCAGCCCAAGGATAGAAGCTGCATCTCCTGCATTGGCAGGCAGATTCTTTACCACTGAGCCACCAAGGAAGCCTAATTATTAAGTAGACTCGTATAAAAATTCTTTTAAGTTAGAATATGTTCATAAAACAATAAAGCTCTTTCAAATTTTAATTGTAAATTTATGTAAAATGGCTATTTCAGACATCTAATGTAAAATACAAATACCCTTGAAATAAATAGAACTTTTAGTAATTTTTAATATCTCAATACACTCTAAGCTGCTTCAGTTATGTCTGGTGTCCTACTCTTTGCAACCTTATGAACTGTAACCCACCAGGCTCCTATGTCCATAGGATTTTCCAGGCAAGAATACGGGAATGGGTTGTCATTTCTTTCTTTAGGAGATCTTCTCAACCCAGGAATCGGACCCACATCTTTTAAATCCTCTGCATTAGCAGGTGGGTACTTTACCACTAGCACCACCTGGGAATATAAATAAATGCCTGAGACAGAATATCAAATGTATATAAAATTTGACCTTGTATCTATTATTTTTACAGTCAGTTGTAAAAGTTTTATAAAGGTCATAACACAGAATGCATTTAACACAACCTTTTTTATTTCTTTGTTATGTTGTCTTCATTTTTAAAAATTCTTCAGTTAGCTACTAAACATTTGATATTTCACTGTCCGCTAGTTTATTCAACTCCACTAGAAAGTGGACAAGGCAAATAAGAGGAAGATCAAATTAGATGAGTAGTTTTTGCTATTGTTAATGTGATGAAGTTTGGGGGAGGAGAACCAAGCTATGTCTAAATGGAAATTACACATGCTTCAAGAATTAGTGGGACAGGAATTCCAGAAATCTATTTGGCTTATGGCTAACAAGCCCCTAGGGGAGAAAAAAAAACAATAAAAATAAAATTTTAAAAAATACATGCTTGAGTCACTAAGAAAGGCTTAGCTATCAAAGGGATGGAAATTTATTTTTCTTTTTTTGAAATATTTTATTGGAGTATAGTCGATTTACAGTGTTGTGTTAGTTTCAGGCATACAGCAAAGTGAATCAGTTTTACATATACACATATCCCCTCTTCTTTAGATTCTTTCCCCATATTTCGGAGAAGGCAATAGCAACCCACTCCAGTACTGTTGCCTGGCAAATCTCATGGACGGAGGAGCCTGGTAGGCTGCAATCCATGGGGTTCCTAGGACACTACTGAGCGACTTCACTTTCACTTTTCACTTTCATGCATTGGAGAAGGAAATGGCAACCCACTCCAGTGTTCTTGCCTGGAGAATCCCAGGGATGGGGGGAGCCTGGTGGGCTGCCGTCTATGGGGTCACACAGAGTCGGACACGACTGAAGTGACTCAGCAGTTCCCCATATTTTTGAATGCATCAGGAAAGGTGCTGGGGCTGGCAGGGGTAATACCTGGTGGAATGGGAGAGAAGTCTAAAAGGGAAATGTAGGCCTTGGAAGGGCAGAGGTGGTACCCAGAAGAGCTAGGGTTCCATAGCTCATGCTCCACTAGGTAGTATGAGAAATACTGAGTGAGCACTTTGTAGGAAGAAGGTAGATGCTTTGTGTGCCTCTATAATTGGAATTATTATTGTAAATATGAAGCTATTTATACCATGGATGAGTGAAACCCAAAGAAACAGTGCATGTTCAGAACAATATTTAGCATACAATTGTTGCTCAATAAATGTTCATGGAGAGAAAGAACGGATAATTGAACATGTATGAAAGATGACGGGTGATCATAGATAGAAACCTGTATGAACAGACTGCTCAACAATATTATATCATGAAGTTAAATGAAAATCACTTTCTTATGAGAATGATCTGATCAGTAGATGAGACCTAGAGCTGATTTGAAAATATTTTGCCCCATTTAATAAATTGTTACATAATCAAGTTATGATGATAGGGGACCCAAAGTTAACTTGGGTATAGCAAATTTTACTTTTTAAGTAGAAAACGAATGTATTGCAGTGTTAATTACAGACCTTAATGACACATCCCACACACATGGACAGTTACATATGGGTAAAGAAAACACCTCTATACCAGACTAAATGAAACGGGGGTTGCAAGTAGTTTTAATAAAATAATATTTTACATTTAAATTTTGCTTTACAGTTTACAAAGAGATTTCACAGATTATCTCATTTAGCCTGCACTGTAATCCTGGGAGGGGGAAGTGATGATGAGCCTCATTTTTGCAGAGAGATTGTGTGACTAAGTGATTGTGGGCAAGTTTTCTTTACATTGCCTTGTTTTATTGATAACTCTTACATGTTTTTCATCAAATATTTGGTTTTCTTTAACCCAGGGCATATATTTAGTATGCGTGTGTGCTCAGTTGCGTTCGACTTTTTGCAACCCCGTTGACTATGGTCAGCCAAACTCCTCTGTCCAAGCTCCAGTATACTGGAGTGACTTGCCATTTCCTCCTCCAGGGGATCTTCCTGACCTAGGGATCGAACCCACATCTCCTGTGTCTTCTGCGTTGGCAAGCGGATTCTTTACCTGCTAAGCAATTGGGGACACATATACTACATGTTGGGCTTCCCTCATAGCTTAGCTGGTAAAGAATCCACCTGCAATGTGGGAGATCTGGGTCCAATCCCTGGGTTGCAAAGATCCCCTGAAGAAGGTAATCGCTACCCACTCCAGCATTCTGGCATGGTGAATTCCATGGACTGTATAGTCCATGGGGTCGCAAAGAGTCGGACACGACTGAGTGACTTTCACTTTCACTATAGTACATGTTATTAAATAGCTATTGAAACTTAGAAACAACGTTCACTCAATATCTCTTCCTAGCCATCATTTTTGCTTCAAAGTGATAGAAATCTATAAAGGCAATACACCTTTAATAATAGTACAGCACATTTTGTCATGAGCAGTTTGCTCCTTCAAAAATTATCATGAAACAGATTGAGGGCTAAATATGAAATGCTAAGCTCTCCAGTTAAAGAAGAAGCATCATTTTATTCAGATCAACCCTTGACAGACAAAGCAGAAGAAACGGCTTAACAATTACTCAACTTTGTTTTCAGTCATAGTAGCACATTTCCTGGCTCGGGATTCAGGCAATTTATGGAGGGGACGGTATGGCATAGTCTGCTTGGCTAATAACTTTCTCAGCAGGACATTTTCTAGAAGGATAATAATCATATTCTGAGGCCTTCCTCTATAGAAGCTTTGTCATTTTTATAACTTTCATAGGGTTTGGTATCTCACAAACACAAAAATTTTTTAAAAAGAGAAACAACATCTCCTTGGGCACATGAAGTAACCTCCTTAAAATTATGTTAACAGTTAATGTTGTTCCTCCATATCTTTATTCAGATACTCTACTAAATTAAATAAAAAGGAGAGAAAACCAAACAAAACTCTTATCTTTAGGTATGCTTTTTCTTTGCAAAACTAATTTCACAGAACAGTCAGATATGTAATAATGGGCCTCTTGGGGAGGTAATTTTTTATTCAACTTGACACGCAAGTTATGAGTAATTAATTATGTCTTTTGTTTACACTTTGTCAGATAAGAGTATTAAACAGAAGAGCTGAGAGGAACACAGAACACTGCCACTAATCTGTTTAATTTGCAAATCTAATGCAATCAGAGGAAGACATTAGTGTTAAAATTGTTTTTGTCCAGGTGGTATCTTTCGTGGGGGGAAAAGCCTGTCTGAGGTGCAAATGTCACATATTGGAAGCAAGTCACACAATTCCATGCAGGTTTCTAAAGCCAGGGCAAAATCTTCCCTCGTGCTTCTAGTACTGACTCTGAAAACTCTGGATATACAAAAACTGAAACCCAGGCCCCTCGCATCAGCACATTCCACTCCTTTCAGCTCTGTGCAATTATCCAACAAAAGGCAGACACCACAGATCCACTAAACTGAAGAAGGTGATAAACAAAAGCATAAATCTGACACTTGTGAATTTTCAGGAATCCTCTGACAGTCAGCAGACCTTGGTCAGGGAACATGTGACTCACAGACTGATTGACAGAGAAGAGAAACTGCAGGAAAATTTGGGGATGAATGGGAATCAGTTGTCCCCAGGGCTACCCCATTCCCCATGCTTTTGTGTGTGCTAAGTCGCTTCAGTCGTGTCCGACTCTGTGTGACCCCACAGACTATAGCCCACCAGGGTCCTCTCTCTGTGGGATTCTCCAGGCAAGAACGCTGGAGTGGGTTGCCATGCCATCCTCCAGCAGACCTTCCTGACCCACGGATCGAACCTGTGTCTCTTAAGTCTATCTGCATTGGCAGGTAGTTTGGGTTTTTTACCACTAATGCCACCTGGGAAGCCCACCCCATCTCCCACTTCTCTCCAAATGGCAGTGCTCACCAAGGACTTCAAAACCAATTCAGTCGGTTGCCTGTGTCTTGAGATATTTCTAGAGGAAGAGGCAGAGGTTGTAGTCTAGAGAGTAGGGAAGTAAAAGCTGTGTCAGAGTTTTCACAAAAAACAATATGGGATAGTGTGCAAAGGTTCTGTGGTCAGTCGAAGGTTTCCTTCTGAACTGTTTCAGTACCTCTCTGGAACTCAGTTTCCCCATTTACTAAAGTGGTGATGCTCAAGATTAGATAAGGATGCCCTCTAAACAGCAGCTACCCAGTAAACGGTAGTGATTTTCAGTTATCATCACCATCGTTCTCAGCAAACCCGTGAGGCTTGGAGGAACTTCTGACTCCTGCCCAAGACACTTGTATTGGTTGCTTCCTTTGGGACAAGCCTTATGCAACACAAATGCGGCACTATTTGCAGTTCGCTGATTTCTGAGGTGGCAGGATGTTGAGGTACCGGGTTGCCCAAAATGTTCCTTTGGGTTTTTTCATAAGTGTGTTTGTGTGGGTGCTCAGCTGTGTCTGACTCTTTGCCATCTATGGACTGTAGCCCACCAGGTTCCTCTGTCCATGGAATTTTCCAGGCAGCAATACTGGAATGGGTTGCCATTTCCTCTTCCAGGGGATCTTCCCGACGCAGGAATCCAACCTGCATCTCCTGCATTGACAGGCAGATTCTTTACTACATAAGGGCTTACAGAAAAACCCAAATAAAATTTTTGGTCAACCCAATACATGAAAGAGAGGTTTAGATTCTTTATTTAGTTTTGACTAGCAACATGTAATTTTAACTGAAGCAGTTTTAAGTATAAAATTGCAGAAGAAATTTTACATGTATAGGATAATATACATGTGAATAATAATTACTATGATAAACATGGCAATTTTTAAGTCACGTGGAGGATATAAATTTGAAAGTATGCTGACAGTTACAACTTATCTCTGCAAAAAAAAATCCATTTATTTTCCATTATCTCTAAAGAATGCATAAAGATTAATGCATAAACAACATGATCTAGGGGAATTTAAGCCTAGGGACTAATTTACCAAACTACCCAAGCAACAGAGGATTATTTTATCTAATTAAGACAGAGCACAAGTATTTAGAATTAAGCATTTGCATTTAACAGCAAATTCAGAATTATAAAAGCAATTAAAGCTAAAATGAGGTATAATTTTTTTTTTCTGCACACCACTGCTGAGCTAAAGCTCATTTTAATGTTTGCCTTTGTAGCACTACTGAACAGAAGGTTATGAATAAAAGCTCATGGCTGGGCAAAACCACCTCGCTTCCATCCGCCCTGTTTTTATTCAACTCTCCTAACCAGGACTTATATTTTCTCACAGTCCTGTGTTTGCGCTTCTGTTTCTTCAATCTGGAATGTTTTCTTTAACCTTGTCTGAGCTTCAGCAGACAAGGTTTAGATCAAAATCTGTCTTCGTTCATGAAACCAGTGCTCCCTCAAGCCTAAGTGTGTTCTCCCTTATCTGAAGAGAGACACTTGGCTGGATAGAGGTGTCTGTCTCATTGCTTTGCAAATTAGTGTGTTACTACTTCAGGGTTCTCTTACAGTGGTAAGTCATATACATGTAGCTCTTTAGCATGTAACATGTTTATGTTTTCCCTGTTTGACAGACTTCCTGAGGACCTAACTTTTTGTTTGTTTGTTTCTTTACGCATATACATATTCGTTTATTTATTTGGCTGCACCAGGTCTTAGTTGCAGCATGTGGGATCAAGTTCTCTGAGTAGGGTTCAAACCTAGGGCCCCTGCCATGGGAGTATGGATTCTTAGCCACTAGACAACCAAGGAAGTTCCCATAACTTTGTCTTCTACTCTTAAAAATGATGAATACAGCACTTTTCTTTTATTACAGTTAAATACCTGTTGATGAGAGGTTAGTTGAAATATTAAAAGTCTGTTCACCTTCATATATCTTCCATTCATTGCCCCTGTTTTGCTAAAGCCTCTTAGTGAAAGTGAAGTCGCTCGGTCGTGTCCGACTCTTAGCCACCCCATGGACTGCAGCCTACCAGGCTCCTCCGTCCATGGGCTTTTCCAGGCAAGAGTAAAAGCCTCTTAAGCTCTTCTTTAACTTACTATTTCATTCTGATTTATTTATATTATTTCCAGATATGTCACTTAATAATTGCTAAAAGAATGGAAGAATGATATTACTTCATTCAAGTATTTTGTCCTAATGTCCCCAAATGGTAGTTTCCACGACTCCATTCTTAACTGATTCTCTAAAGAGTCATGAAAATGTTGTCTTTAACATTGATTGGATGGGAATTATGACTAGGAACGCCTTAACATTTGCTCATTTCCAGGATTCAGTAGCTATCTCACCAGATCAGCGTTCAACATGTCATCTTTCTCATAAGGCATTTGAGTTTGCAGCTAATCTTATTCTATTGAGGTCCTTGTGTATTTTCCTTATTTTTTTTCACATTTGCTTAGATGGCTTTCCTTTCCCTGCACGTGTAATTATTGTCTTTTACATACAGTCCTCCTCACTAAAAGTCTGTATCAATTAGTCAGTTAAAATACTTAGCAGAGTGCCTGGCACAGGAAAAAATAGAAGATAGTACAAACTAAACAAAGTTATTTAACATTTTTCTTTGGAAAATTATAGATTTATAGGAGGTTGCAAAGAAATGTACAGGCAGGTCCCATGCACCCTTCACCCTGGCTCCTCCAAGGTTGATATTTTGCATACCAAAACAAGAAAATATCCCCAAACAAGGAAATACCCAAACTAAGAGATTGACATTGGTAAAATTCACAGAATTTACTAAGATTCCACAAATGATAATGTGCTCATCTGTGTGTGTATATGTAGATCTACACACTTTGATCACATGTATAACTTCATGTAACTATCACAATGATCAGGATACACAATGGTTCACTCATCATAAGCCCCTTTCATGTTATGCCTTCATAGTCATGTACACTTCCTCCTCCACCCCACTTAATCCCTAATCCTTGGGAACCAGCAATTTGTTCTCCATCTCCATAATTTTGTTGTTTCTAGGGTGCTGTATAAATGAAGGGCTTCCCTTGTGGTTCAGATGGTAAAGAATCTGCCTGCAATACAGGTGACCTGGGTTCGATCCCTGGGTTGGGAAGATCCCCTAGAGAAGGGAATGGCAACCTACTCCAGTTTTCTTGCCTGGAGAATCCCAGAGGAGCCTGGTGGGCTACAGTCCATGCGGTCACAGAGTTGGACATGACTGAGTGACTAACACTTTCACTTTCATATAAATGAAATTATATATTTTGCAACATTTTGAGAGTGGCTTTTTTCAGTCAGCATGATTTCCTTGTGGTTCATTGAAGTTCCTGTGGGTTTCAATAATTTATTTTTTTGTTGTTGCTGAGTAATAATATCACATGATACCAAAAATACCATCATTTGTTTAACCATTCACTTATTGAAGGTCATTTTGGTTATTTGCAGTGTTTGGCTAGTACAAACCAAGCTACTATAAACATTCCTACACCAGCTTTAGTTTTTTGACAAAGATAATTACAATTCCTCTTAAACGGCCAACTTGTCTTGTTTAGAACAGAAGTTTTCAGAGATGGATGACATGGGCAAGGAGCTAGTGACTCCATACTGCATCAAACATGCCTGTTAGTACATTCAGGAAGGAGTAACCATCTGTCCTGCTTTCCCAGGACAGAACAGGCCAATTTATGTCTGCTGTCCTGGCATAATGATCCCTTTCAGTCTTGGAAGGGCCCCAGTTGGTATGATAAATTGTATCATACCAACTCGGATTCTCACTTCTTTTTTTTTAAATGGAAGTATCGTTGATTTATAATGTTGTCTTAGCTTTAGGTGTACAAGATTCAGATTTCTTAAAGATTCCAAGCATTTCTGTGCCTGCTTGACTGTGATAGAACTGCATTTTTGTAGACTGCTGTAGAGTGATGCTAGCGTCTGAGAAGTGAGATAGTCTTTGTGCAATGAAAGATGTCTTGCTGAAGCCTCTACCGTTTCTGTTGTTTTTAGTTGCTAAGCTGTGTCTGACAGTTTGCAACCCCATGGATTATAGTCCATGGGAGGCTCCTCTGTCCATGAGATTTCCTAGGCAAGAATACTGGGGTGGATTGTCATTCCCTTCTCCAGGGGATCTTCCCGACCCAGGGATTGAACCCATGGCTCCTGTGTTGGCAGGCGGGTTCTTTACAACTGAGCCACCAGGGAAGCTCCTCCATTGCTTCTACCTCCTTCTCTGCTAGAAAATATTTCCTCTTATGAATCAGCTTTACTGGGGATAGCTTTCAGGCTTATGTCTTAACTCCTGTGTCTTAGCTCATGTCACAGCGGAAGCATATTCTTTCCAACCATTGCCAGTTTGGAAGTAATTACAGGGAAAGATTCTGATAGATTTGGCTTAGATCTCATGCCAGTGTCAAAGACAGTGGTGAAGTGCAGTCCTCATTAGGTTTAGCTCAGGTCAGGGTTCACACCTCGACTGATCACTCTGTCCAGGATATTAAGGTCAAGGAGGACCCTTTCCAACAATAAAAATCAAATCAAAAAGGCGTTTTCCTCAAAAGATGGCAGGTGGTGGAGAAGATGGCAGACTTGGCCACTGGAAAAAATAATGGTTTGGGCAGTCACTGTAATTTGCGTCTTCAGTGAAGAAGTCAGTACAAAGTCAGTACACCATAAGATGACACACAGCTAGAAGAGCAGAGCCAAAATTCAACCCTGTATCTTTTTGACTACAGAGTTTATTGTTGTGTTGTTGTTATTGATCAGTTGGTAAGCCATGTCCAACTCTGCAACCCCATGAACTAAAGTATGCCAGGCTTCCCTATCTTTCACTATTTCCCGAAGTTTGCTCAAACTCATGATGCCATCCAACCATCTCATCCTCTGTCACCCACTTCTTCTCCTGCTCTCAGTCTTTCTGCCATCAGGGTCTTTTCCAATGAGTCCACTCCTCCCAACAGGTGGCCAAAGTACTGGAGCTTTGGAAGTATTGGAAGAGTCATTCAGGGTTGATTTTCTTCAGGACTGAGCCTATACTCTTAAGTTTTTTAAAAAATCTTTATTGAACTTGTTGCAATGTTGTCTCTGTTTCATTTTTTTTTTCTGGCCCTGAGGCATTTGGTATCTTAACTCCCCAACTTGGTATCAAACCCACACCACCTGCATTGGAAGGTGAAGTCTTAACCAACAGACTGCCAGGGAAGTCCCTATTCTTAATTTTTTTTATGCATGATATTTAACTATGGAGGAATAGAAAGTAAATGCCTGTCAACATAGCCTTTGAAGTTTTCCTGTGACTAATTCTGAGCTAATCATGCTAATGGAAGGCACACATATAGGTGATGATCCCCAGCAGTTCATGGTCATAATCAATATGTATGATTATCCACGTCCTTCACTGGTGCAAACACAACTGGGACTTGAATATAATTGACCCTCAGACCCGTGGCTTAATTCATAAATTGAAGAGAACTGAAAATACTCAGGTCTTGAAAAAATTATCATAATACATTTAAGTGAAAAGAGCATGCTAAAATAGTAGGACAATTTGATGCTATTTTTTTTTTTTTACTTACCCACTCAGCTACACAGACATGGGAAAAAAAATTGGAATGATATATCCCCAGATGGTAGTTATTTTAGAATTGAATGTGTAGGAATGACAACTTTCTTCCCTTTCTGCTGGTTGTATTTTATACATTTTCCACAATGAACACGTATTAGTTCTCAAATTTTTAATCCACTTTAGAAAATTCTTGTGTTTGGTGATGCATGCCTGATTCAGACTTACTTCAAATTAAGAACTCCCTACTTCAGAACCACAAGAAATCACATGGTTTTTTAAAAAGGCTAATTGAAGCCCTCAACATAGCAACAAGAATTTCAATGAAAGAGTCTTATTAGATTTCCAACTAGCCTTCAAAAACGAAATAAAAAGATGTGGCAGCAATCAGATGCAGAAAAGAATTAGAAATACAGTTGTCTTCTGTCAGGTGCAAATAGACAAAAAAATAAATTCAAGGAAGGAAGCTGGAACACGTCTAAAGGTAGGGGGCTTATTTTTGCAGATTTAAGTTTTACCTAATTAAAAAGAAGCAATTGATAAGGGACTTCTTTGTAATTAGGTAAAACTGTTATGTAACTCAACCCTGAATATTCCTTGGAAAGACTGATATTGAAGCTGAAGCTCCAATACTTTGGCCACTTGATGAGAAGAGCCAACTCATTGGAAAAGACCTTGATCCTAGGAAAGACTGAGGGCAGGTGGAGAAAGGGGTGACAGAGGATAAGATGGTTGGATGGCATCACCAGCTCAGTGCACATAAGTCTGAGCAAGCTCCATGAGATAGTGAAGGATGGGGAAGCCTGGCATGCTATAGTCCATGGGGTCACAAAGAGTCGGACACAACCTAGCAACTGAACAACTGATAAGCTAAATTTTCAGGATTAAGTCCATAGTTCCGTCTAGTCAAGGCTATGGTTTTTCCAGTGGTCATGTATGGATGTGAGAGTTGGACTGTGAAGAAGGCTGAGTGCTGAAGAATTGTTGCTTTTGAACTGTGGTATTGGAGAAGACTCCTGAGAGTCCCTTGGACTGCAAGGAGATCCAACCAGTCCATCCTAAAGGAATTCAGCCCTGGGATTTCTTTGGAAGGAATGATGCTAAAGCTGAAACTCCAGTACTTTGGCCACCTCATGTGAAGAGTTGACTCACTGGAAAAGACTCTGATGCTGGGAGGGATTGGGGGCAGGAGGAGAAGGGGACAGCAGAGGATGAGATGGCTGGATGGCATCACCGACTCAATGGACGTGAGTCTGAGTGAACTCCGGGAGTTGGTGATGGACAGGGAGGCCTGGCGTGCTGCGATTCATGGGGTCGCAGAGTCGGACACAACTGAGAGACTGAACTGAACTGAACTGAACTTAAATCTAAGTCCTTGCAATCATTTTTGAACAGTTTTGATAATACCAGAATCTTCATATCATAAATCCCAAGTACCTATCTATTTTGAGTGAGGCCTATAGTTATTTCTGGAGGACTAATTAAAAAGTATAATTTAGTTCAGGGAAACTGTGGAAGAAAGTCCCCATGATGATGCAAAATTAACTTGGCCACATCTAATCTCTATATTTATATGTAAATAACTCTATAATAAGCCAGCTTTTTCTAAAATCCTTTAAGGGAGAACCACATGACTCACTGTTTAATAATACATTACAGACATTATACAATCCCCTTGGCTTTTTATTATTCACCTTATTAATCCACTTAACATTCAGAAAATTTAGAAGTCAATTTTTCTTCCTAGATAAAATCTAGGGGTTTTTAAGTACATCCAAGTAATAAGGGATTTCTTATGATAATGCTGTCAACCCTTATTGTAAAAATGATGCTTACTACTTTGTGGCATTTGTCAAGACATTCCATTTTTAGGATTACACTTTAGTTTTCAGCACAACATCAAAGTAAACGGACATCCCAAAGCAATATTACTAGACTATCTATTTTCTCGACCACTAAGTTGATTTCAATAGGAAAGCATGATTTATGACAGTTAGCCAAATTCTGAGGCACCACACAGAGACAGAAAGAGACTCATATAATTGTGTTCTTGGAGATACCTAGAAATTTTGCTTTGATACTAAAAAAAAAAAGAAAGAAAACTGTTAAACTTAAAAAAATAATAATTTATCTGGACTTCTCTGGAGGTCCAGTGGTTAAGACTCCACACTTCCACTGCAGGGGGCGCAGGTTCTATCCCTGGTCAAGGAACTAAGATACCACATGCCATCAGGGGTAGCCAAAACAAATAAACAAATAAATAAATAACTGCAGATTTCAATAAAAAAAAAAAGCACAAACCTTAAAAAAAATTAATCATAGAATTATTAATATTATTTTTGTACTCTCCACACTCATTTCTCCTTATCATAAATCCATGGAAGGGGAAAATCCTTTTTAAGCCATTTATGTGAGTGTACAAGTTATCTGATCACAATTTTCCTCTGTTTTTGACTCTTGAGAAGATATTGAATTATCAACAAACAAAAAGAAAATTAGTCATAGAGAAAAGTAATTTCAAGTAACTCAAAATCTCACTCTTTACCAATACAGGAGTAGACTGTGGACAAAATGTAGTATATCACAAGACAATATAATACCTTTCAATTCTCTAGCAGAATAGCATAAGTAAAAATAGCATTTGTTTTATACCTAGTTTTATATTTTAGTCATTTGAAACTCTTGACAATCCAGATTGTCAAGATTGGTGTACATGTACTAACATTTTAATGACTACAACACTAATTCAATCAGAATATTTAATGGTCTGTCCATGTTTGGATAATAAAATATTTATTATCTAGTATTCAATTGAATATAAAAATTACCATTTGTTTCTATATAAAATGACCTATCAGAATCTTATACAAGAGAAGACATTCATTATCTAAAATCCATTAAAAAATTTCTAGGAGATACTAACACATATTTAAAAAATAAAAAAAAATATATTTTTAAGGAATAAAGGGAATCATAGCTTTCAATTACTGAAGGAAAATAATAATCATCTGAGTTTCAATCAGTCATGTGAGTTTCTGAAAATGTTTTTAGTGGTCTACAGTCATTCTGAGCACATTAATATGCATGGTGAGAGAAAAATAAAGGAAAAGTTTTATTTTAAAAATTATTTTTATTTTTTGATATTCTCAAATTGTAGAACCAAGAACACATTTTTGGATTTGAAAAAACCCAAAACCACTTTGTTTGGAAATTAAAGTAAATTGTATGCATAATCAGTGAATAAAATAGAGAATAAATGATCAGAAAGGCTGAGTTTTTACTTCACTACAGATGAGAATTTGCCACAGAGGGGAATGCATCCGTTGCTTGAACATACATCATTTGTCAGTACTTTATTCTGACAATACAATAGCGAGGTGGGGGGGAAATGTATGAAGAAGCTTATCTTAATGTCCAAAAGACTTCATTTTCACTGTGGTGATAAAACCTCTGCTTCCTCCACAAGACCAATAAAATAGCATTTCAAGATTACCTCCCATTCTGACTCCACTCTCCTGGAGCCTTGCTCAGCACTGCGCACCTGATGGACTGTTCCTCCTGGTTCATCTCACCGTGCATTGGCTCCGTTCCCCGAACTTGCACCTGCTTACAACCTGCTCTTCCTCTGTCTCAAGCCTGTCCCATAACTCCTGTTTGACCTTTCTCACTCGGTGTATTCATTCAATGTTCGTTCATATATTCAACAAATATTTTACTGAGCATCTACCCTGGACTAGGCACCCTTCCAGCAGCTGGAGACACAGCAGTGAGCAAAAAAAATAAAGATGCTGCCTTCATGGAACCTACAAGCATTCCAGGAGAGGAGTTAAGTCATAATAAAGAGTTGGTATAATGTCATGGAGGGAGTAATACCTTCTCTTAAGAAACTAAAGCTGAGTAAATGTGGTAATATTTTGGAGTGATGGGGGTGATTTTAGATTGGCTGCTTGGGAAAAACATGCTGAGGAATGTTCTTGGAGCAGAGATGGGCGCTCTTGATGGTTCATCAAGGAACTTGAGAAGAAAGAGAATTGTCTTTTGCCTGAATGGCTATTATGGCCATGAAAGAGAAGAATGGCAACAGGCAGAAATTCTGGGCTGCTGTAAACAGCTTAAAGTGGTATGATGGAGGGCTGAGGCCATGACAGAGTGATGACAAGCTTCTCACATATTATCTTTATAGCCTGACAAGTCTGTTGGCAAGCAATTGTTCCTAACATTCAAGAAAGCAGGAATAGTCACAACACAGTGCCATACTAAAGTAAGATGGGGATAGAAATAACATGTGAAAGATACAGCCAGAGCCAGCTTACCTCAGCACCCAACCAAACAACGAGTGACTGCTCCAAAGTGGGACAGTTACATCTCAGCAGACAGCAATTTTTCCATTGATGACCAATTGGCAGTCATATTAGATAAGTAGTAGCTTGCTTCCCTGGTGGCTCAGAGGTTAACACCATTGCCTCCAATGCGAGAGACCTGGGTTTGATCCCTGGGTTGGGAAGATCCCTGGAGAGGGAAATGGCAATCCACTCCAGTACTCTTGCCTGGAGAATCCCATGGGCGGAGGAGCCTGGTAGGCTACAGTCCACGTGGTCGCAAAGAGTCGGACATGACTGAGTGACTTCACTTTCACTTCAAGCATTGAATTACATGACCTTTGAAAAGTATAGTTTTAGATTCAATGAAATATACTGAACAAAATTGTTCTAAGTCAAGTCATATATTAAGTCAATGATATTTGAAAAATAATGTTAAAATTAATTTTCCATCCTTTTAACAAAGACCAAAGAAATTTTTGTATGTACAGTTACCAAACCCAGAGTTAGCATAACCCATAAAATAAGGAAAACATGCATATTTTTTTCTTCCAAGAGAGTTGAACATCAGTTCTTTGAAAAGAAAGCAGGGAATAGTTGCTCTCCTTCATGCAAATTCTTCAGATTCTGAAATTTAGACTATGATAAACCTTACTTCTATGTTTTCCTATCATTAAGATTATTTTCTTTATTAAAAAAGAAAGACATAAAAAAAGTGTCTAGTGTGCAAGCGTATTATTTCATATTATTTATTCACTATAAAATGCTTCATGGAAATAGTGAATACACCTTAAGAAATAATATGCTTGTACACTAGACACTTTTTCCTTTGTCTCTCTTTTTTATGAGGAAAGTAACCCTAATGAGAGGGAAAACATAACAATAAGATCAATCATAATCTAAATCTCAGAATCTGAAGAATTTGCATGAAGGAGAGCAACTATTCCCTGCTTTCTTTCCAAGGACTGATGTTCAGCTTTCTTGGAAGAAAAAAATGTACATGTTTTCCATATTTTATGGTGTATTCACTATTCCAGTGAATGATTTTGTGGCTTCCCTGGTGGCTCAGATGGTAAAGAATCCACCTGTAATGCAGGAGACCCACCTCCAATCCCTAGGTTGGGAAGATATCCTAGAGAAGGGAATGGATACCAACTCCAGTATTCTTGCCTGGAGAATCCCCATGGACAGAGAAGCCTTGCAGATTACAATCAATGGGGTCACAAAAAGTTGAACATAATTGAGTAACTAACATACATACATATACACATGAATCATTTTTAAAAACAGAATTCTGCAGTCAAACTTGAAAATGTTCCACACTATGTCTTCCTTCTGAAAACACAGTGAATATTAGCATAGTAAACTTTTCAAGAAATCCTGGTACAAAAAATAGTAAATTAATTGATACTAGTTTAAAACAAAGTTATTAATAGATTACTTCCCAAATTCAAGTCTGCACAAAAGTGTTTGTTTTTAACAACACCTGTGAATATTTCAAGTCTCCAGTGTTCCATGGGGTACATTTGGGAAGATGCTGCTTCAGGTGCAGTTTTAATTGTTCATCTTCTTTGATTTTCCTTTGGTTATTTTTATTATCCTGTTTCTTTCTATTTTTGTTTTTAGACACAACATTTATTAAGTGCTTTCTGTATTCTAGGCACTGTTTAAGATATTTTATGGTCATTATCCCAATTATTCCTGACAGTAATCCTCTGAGATAAATATAGCCAATCACCATAGGAACCCCAGAGAAAAGAAATAATTTCCCCCACATCCTGCTGCTAGTAAGAACAACAACTTAGAGAGTTGAGATTGAAATCAGGTCTCTCTGGCCCAACAATATCTATCTTTTTTTTTCTTGTTAAAGTGGTAATGTGTTTATTTATGTTTTACTAATTTTTACTGGAGTGCATTAGTTTCTGCTGTACAGCACTGTGAATCAGCTCTGTGTTTACATATATCCCCTCTTTTGTGAGTTTCCTTCCCATTTAGGTCACAGGGAGCACAGAGTAGAGTTCCCCATGCTGTACAGTAGGATCTCACTAGTTATATATTTTATACATAAGTATCAACTGTGTGTGTATGTCAATCCCAATCTCCCAATTAATCCTACCACTCCCTCCTTTCCCCTTTGGTGTCCATACATTTTTTTCTCTACATCTTATTTGCAAAGTATAAATACAGACAGGGACGTAGATGCCAATCCTAAAAAACAAGAGGCCAGTTCTTAACTCTTCAACTCCCAGAAGCATGCCACCCTTCCCAAGCTCTAAGATACCAACAGACTATTTCCCAATCCAAAAATTTTCCAGACCTTAGTTTACAGGACCTTTCTGTTGTGTTTGACGCTGTTGACAAATCACTCCCACTTGAAACCAGAGCTTGGGTTCCTTGATTCTTATACCTCTCTGGCTATTCCTTCTTCACCTTCCAAGGTTCCTTATTAAATGTTAGTGCTCCTCAAGGTCCCACCCTGGCCTTCTCTCCTTTGCTCTCTGCTGAAACATCCCCATTCACAACTTCAGGCTTGCCCTTTCCCCTAGATCAGACTCATATCTAACTAAGCTCCTGCTTTTTTAGGCAAGTCAAACTCAAGAGGCCCTCCACTAACCTCATCATGCACTACAGCAGTAGAAGTCCCAGCAGTGCAGGCAGGAGAAACTTCATAGAGTTTAATCAAGAGACTGTTAATTAAGGTGTGGAGCAGAAATAATGATACTAAATAGGGATGTTAAAGTACCCAGGGAGAAGCAGCAGTGAGAAGCTATTATCCTACAGGGACCAAGAAGCTGTTTCTGGAACTTGGCCAGAACTTGGCCTTAACAGAAAGGCTGACTACAAGATTGGAAGAGAGACTGAATCTACTGCCTATCAGGGTCCAGCCAAGGTGGACACTGGGGGAATAAGGACTCTGATGCTTCCTATCAGTCAAACTCACTATAGGCCAAAGGGCAAGGGGACCTGAAGAAGCAGCCTTTATAGGGGAGCTCCCTGGCACTGTGTGTGGAGAAAGGGGTACGCTGATCTGGAGGAGAATGGATGCCACCAGCCCACTTGGTATCATAATAGTAGCTAGCAACATTTCAGGCAAAAGTATCAGTTACTTGGAAAAGACCTTGGACTCCTCTTTCATTAATTTCCCACATGTAACTAGTCTTGTCAATTTAGCTATTTTGAACACCACCTCTCTTCCTTTGGTCCCTTTTCCCATCACCCTAGTGTGAAGGTTTGCATTATATCTCTTGATTGGATCATTACAATAACCTCCTACCAGTTTAACTGCTTCCAGATCTGGTATACCTTTGAGAAAGCCTTTCCTACAGCCAAAGGCTCTATCAAAAATGCAAATCTTATTCCATTCAGCTTTGATTAAACCCTTCAATAGTCTTCTTCACCTAGAGGATAAAGACTACATTCTGGCTCAGCATACAGGAATCTCCTTAAACTGACTTCCATCCCTTGATTTCCATGCGTATAAATTTGTAGTTTCCTAAATGCCACCATGCTTTTCACAACAGTGGGTCTGAGAAAAAGCAACAAAAGTCTCAGTTTTCTAAATAACAGTTAAATGAGATGATACAAAACAAGAGAAACATTCATAATTTAAATCACATATACATTAGTGTTACAAAATATAGTTCTGATTGTGTACCTCTACACTGTAGATAAATCACATCCCTATTATTTTTATTTGCTAGTAAAGGTACAAAATGACCAGTTTCATTTGGCTTTAATTTGCTTTGTGAGAGAAAACAGCATTTTTATTGTTAGAAAAATGAACTGCGCAGTATTCCTATTTAGGAAGAGTGAGATACCAAACAAATGAAGAGTATTCAAGAAGAAACACATTTACATATAGATAGAAGGTTGGCAATATACTGTTTTCATCAAACTTTTTTTTTTTATTCCTTAATTTTCCCTATATTAACTTTCTTACAGAAATTACCATGAGTATTTATAATTTGCAACACAGCCCTTGAACTCAGAGTCCTAGTTTCAATTCTGATTCTCTGTTTCTGAAAGATTTTTTCAAGCATATATCATTTCTCTCTCTTTCATCTCAATTTCTTGACAAAAAGGAGAGGAAAACTGCTCTATAGAGAAACCTCTACAACCTTGTTTCAAATATCCTCTTGTTTGTTTGGTGATTTTAGTATATTTAGAAGTAAGAGGAATTGATCTAGAATGCCTAGGTAAAACAGACACATTTTACTGGAGAATTAGACTCTGAATGAATCAGTTGAGAATGATTTTCTGACACAGAGATAAGATATGGTTATACTCATAGAAATAAATTGGAAGGCACCATCTTCAGAGGAAAAAGAAAACTAGAAATCAGCACTCTGAAGACTAAGAACAAGCTTAGGAAAGGACAAGCTCATCAATTAGGAGTAATTAGTGATGACAGATTACATAAGAGGTGTTCAAGAAGGTTGCTTATATACCCTCTGAATCATTGATAGAAACAATATGGAACCTGCTGGAAACAATAGCACCAGAAGAGGAGAGGACAAGAGACTTTGTGTTCTGTCTCTAGCTTTGTCCCACCCCATTTACACTCGTGTTCATTCCACTGGTGCCATGTTAGCCCTGTTTTAGCCTCTCAAATCAATGACACAAGTGCACAAGGAGGTCTCCCACATACTTATTTAAGGAGAAGGAGCTGACACCAGTGTGGCTCTAAGAGCACCACAGAAGAGTTCTTTAAGGCTTTGCATTGGTTTATGCCCCAGGATTGAACACTACCACAGATATGATTAAGACCAGGCTGTAGAAAAGGCCTCATCTCCTAAAAGCAAAGTTATGGCAAAAAATCAGAGGGATTTCTATTAGAAGAATGCAGAAATCTTTGTCAATTCCAGTTGGTACTGGTCACAGAAGAAGGGTGATATGGAAGAGAAAGCAAAAATATCACCTGTGTATCTGCATATTGGCTGAAGCTGTAGGTCATATATATAGGTAAGGAAAGTTATTCCTCCTAGTATTTTAACTCAAACTTGTACAAAATATATCATATTTTAAACATATTATTTCTTTTTGGCTGCATTGGGTTTTTGTTGCTGATGCAGACTTTCTCAAGTTGAGGTGAGCATGGGCTTCAGTAGTTGTGGCACATGGGCTTAACTGCCTCCCAACAGGTGGAATTCTCACAGACCAGGGATTGAACCCATGTCACCTGCATTGGCAGGTGGATTCCCAACCACCAGACCACCAGGGAAGTCCTCAACACAAACTTTTAACTGATGACCGTTAATAGCAGTTGAGGTAACAGTGATGAATAAAGGAGCAATCCAAAGTATTATTTTGGAGGGAAATACCATATGGGTATTTCCTTTGCCAACAAACGTCCATCTAATCAAAGTTATGGTTTTTCCAGTAGCCGTGTATGGATGTGAGAGTTGGAACATAAAGAAAGCTGAGCACCAAAGAATTGATGCTTTTGAATTGTGTTGGAGAAGACTTTTGAGAGTCCCTTGGACTGCAAGGAGATTGAACCAATCCATCCTAAAGGAAATCAGTCCTGAGTGTTCATTGGGAGGTCTGATGCTGAAGCTGAAACTCCAATACTTTGGCCACCTGATGTGAAGAACTGACTCATTGGAAAAGACACTGATGCTGGGAAAGACTGAAGGCAGGAGGAGAAGGGGATGACAGAGAGTCAGATGGTTGGATGGCATCAGCAACTCGATGGACATGAGTTTGAGTAGGCTCCGGGTGTTGGGGATGGACAGGGAAGCCTGTCCAGGTGTGTTGCAGTCCAGGGGGTCACAAAGAGTCCAACATGACTGAGCGACTGAACTGAACTGACCATGTAGGTGTTTTGATTTAAGACTTTTATAAGTTCTTAATATAAGGAATGGGTAATATTTTATTATTTTTGGTATAATGATTGCATTGTAATTATAATGATTTAACTCACACAATGCTAATTTCCTCATGTTTTCCTTAAAGATGAGTTCACAACTCAATATTACTGATACCACATCTCTGTCAAAAACTACTTATACAATGCCAAAAATTTAAATCCTGTTTATTAAACTTCTATCATATGCCTAACACTGCATACTAGGCACAATAGAAGACAAAAACTTACAATGAAAGTGGAAGTGAAAGTCGCTCAGTCGTATTCAACTCTTGCCTAGAATTCTCTAGGCAAGAATACTGGAGTGGGTAGCCTTTCTCTTCTCCATTAGATCTTCCCAACCCAGGGATAGAACCCAGGTCTCCTACATTGCAGGTGGATTCTTTGCCAGCTGAGCCACAAGGGAAGCCCAAAATTTACAATAGACTTGGCTTCATTTCAAAAACATTTACAATGTATTTGGAGTAACTGAATGAACACACTGCTTTTTTTCCAGTAAAGGTCATCACTGCACTATGCTATACTGCTGAAAATACAACACCACTGGAACTGTGTACCTGAAGGTATTATATTAGGAAGAAAATGAAAAACAAATATCTGTGGTCACAGCTGTGAGGCATTCTACTGTGCTAAGCTGCTACCAATCACAATGGCTTACACAGATGTACCAACTTTATCCAACACCAAGATCCTTTGGAAACACTAAAGACTCAAGTCAAAATTATGTTTATGAAACAAAAGAATCAATGTACTTATAAATTTAAATACCTGTAAGTTGGATATTTAAATACTAGAACTAGCACTACATTTAAAAAAATAAAGTAAAACTCCCCTTGTTTTAAATTATTTATTCATACAGACACATATTTTCTTATGAGCCAAAATGAGAAACAGGTAAGCCTGAATTTTTTATACTTTCACAGAGCAACAATTTTTCACATAGCAAAGAACAGAAGCAAACAGATGTTCACGTTGGGAAGGATTATCACCCAATTCCCTGTAGAAGTCCAGCCCAGTGAACCTTCTCCAATTTACTAGGGATGTCACATGTAAAAGAGTTTTTCTAATAGGTTGGCAACAACATTTGCCAAGGAAGTCAATTGACAAAGAAATTAATGGCAGCAAACTTCACTGCAAGGAGAATAGTATAAGCTGCTTCAGAAAGATGAAAAGATTGTAGTTCAACTGCCAACCTTGTGTGATATAGAATGTGAATGTAAAACCTCAAAAAGGAAAGTGAAGATTTTTCTGTGTGTCTGTGCCTGTATGTGTGTGGGGTGGGAGGGAGAGCAGGGGAAGAGGGAGAGAAATGGAGGTGGTGAAGAGAATTAGGGAGAAAAAGAAAGATAAGGGACTTCCCTGGCAGTCCAGTGGTTAAGACTTTGTCTTCCAATGGAAGGAGTGAGGATTCCATCCCTGGTTGGGAAGCTGAGATCTCACATGCCTCATGGCAAAAAAGACCCCAGAACATAAAACAGAAGTAATATTGTAACAAATTCAGTAAAGACTTTAAAAATGGCCCACATCAAATGAGAGGGGCAGGGGAAAGGAAGTGGAGAAAGACAGATAAACCTTGGAAAGTGGGTATTTCTCCTGAATAAATACTATGATCAGCATGATAACACACATGCTTTATAGAATTCTACATAAAACTCTTTCAGAAAATGTAATTGAGGCCCTTTCAAATTTAATGTTCCTCGATTATATATCAAGTAAGAGCAGAGATGGAAGGAAATATAGAGAGGAGGTTAAGAAAGAAAGAAGGATTCATGCCAAGCCTATGACTTTAGGGAAACCTTCCAGTTGACCACTAATGGGAACTATTTCAGGGAAGGCAGAATTTTAATTCCTATAATGTCATATTCCACAATTTACATCTTCATTGAGAAAATACTGATGTTGAGTGAAGTGATATAGGAAATAATTTTCAAGGAGAGGTTTAGTAAAGATAGGCTAGGCGAGAGAAATTACATTGTTTGCCCTGAAATTATGGGAAGATGTACGAAGAGGGAGAATCACCAGATAAATATTAACACTACTCCATTTACATTTACACATAGGTAGAATGGCTTCCCTGGTAGCTCAGCTGGTAAAGAATCCCCCTGCAATGCAGGAGAGACCCTGGTTCAATTACTGGGTCGGGAAGATCCCTGGAGAAGGGATAGGCTACCCACTCCAGTATTCTTGGCCTTCCCCAGTGGTTCAGATGGTAAAGAAAATGCCTGCAATGCAGGAGACCTGGGTTCGATCCCTGTGTTGGGAAGATCCCCCTGGAGGAGAGCATGGCAACCCATTCCAATATTCTTGCCTGAAGAATCTCATGGACTGAGGAGCCTGGCAGGCTACAGTCCATGGGGTCACACAGCATGGGTAGAACACTTTGATATTTCTGTGTGTGTGTGTGCTCAGTCATGTCAGAGTCTTTGTGACCCCACAGATGGTAGCTCATCAGGCTCCTCTCTCTGTGGGATTTTTCCAGGCAAGAATACTGGAGTGGGTTACCATTTCCTTCTCCAGGGCGTCTTCCTGACCCAGGGATAGAACCAGCATCTCCTGCATCTATCGGCAGTGGATTCTGTACCACTGGGCCACCTGGGAAGCTCAAGTGAGTTTGGTAGGCTCCCAGTATATTTGATAACAGAGTTCTTCTTTTGTTTTCTATTTTTATATATACCCCCACTATTTATATGAAAGTAGAAATCCTCATAACCAACATTGTGCTTAGGAAACATCAATTATGCAGATATTAACCTCACAATATAAAGTGGGTGATTTAAACAATTGGACGTGCCTGATTAAATGTGTCCATCTCTAAACCATGAACAGAGAACAGTGCACAAAGGCTTCCTTAGCCAGGCATCTTGAGGCTACAGCAATGAAATTGGTTATAGTCAATCACATAGGGAAATGGGTTCATTCTGACTCAACACAGATAAACCTTTTTAGATTTCATCACTGAGATTCCACCAACAACTTGGCATTTAATAATGGAATGCTATGTACTCACTGCAGATGGTGAATGCAGCCATGAAATTAAAAGACACTTACTCCTTGGAAGGAAAGTTATGACCAACCTAGATAGCATATTCAAAAGCAGAGACATTACTTTGCCAACAAAGGTCCGTCTAGTCAAGGCTATGGTTTTTCCAGTAGTCATGCATGGATGTGAGAGTTGGACTGTGAAGAAAGCTGAGCACTGAAGAATTGATGCTTTTGAACTGTGGTGTTGGAGAAGACTCCTGAGAGTCCCTTGGACTGCAAGGAGATCCAACCAGTCCATTCTGAAGGAGATCAGCCCTGGGATTTCTTTGGAGGGAATGATGCTAAAGCTGAAACTCCAGTACTTTGGCCACCTCATGTGAAGAGTTGACTCATTGGAAAAGACTTTGATGCTGGGAGGTATTGGGGGCAGGAGGAGAAGGGGACGACAGAGGATGAGATGGCTGGATGGCATCACTGACTCAATGGATGTGAGTTTGAGCGAACTCTGGGAGTTGGTGATGGACAGGGAGGCCTGGAGTGCTGCAATTCATGGGGTCGCAAGGAGTCGGACACGACTGAGCGACTGAACTGAACTGATGTTTCCTTTTTTAAATTTTTTAAATTATTTTCTACTAAACATTTATTTTATGTTGGAATATGGCCAATGAACAATGTTGTAATAGTTTCCAGTAGACTGTTTGACTGGCACTTATTCAGGATCTTGAATGCAAAAGCATCTACAAATTGTGGAAAGATTATGCTGTGAACCAAATTTACTGTGAAATATAATATTTCCAAGATGTAAATGCATTATTCTATGTGCCTGGTTAACCACTTTCTTGTCAATTGTAACAAAATAAGTGAATGAAATAGCATATGCAAAATACCTAGAAGACTTACATAGTGGGTATATATATATATATATGTATATATACACAGACATATAGGGAAGGGAATGGCTACCCACTCCAGTATTCTTTCGTGGGAAATCCCAGGGACAGAGGAGCCTGGAGTCCATGGGGTTGCGATGAGTCAGATATGACTAAGTGACTAACACTTTCATATATATATATATCCTTTCTCTGTTATACTTTATATTCAGGAGACATAAAATGCTGCATTTACATGAAATATAAAGTAATGATTTTCTTTACAAGATCATTTGTCCCATGACAGTGTTTATTAAATGGCAAGCTTTATTAATGTACTTACTATCAGAAGTTACACTAAACTACAAATGTGCAGGAAAACATTCATTATGTGGAACTGGATGAACATCTATTACAGTCTCTTCCATCACTGACTGCAATTTCTAATTCCAATACCAAGTTTCTGATTAGAACTCCTGCCATAAATTTTTCCATTTTATTTACGGCACTCTTCCTCCACTCCCAAACTCATCATTTGATCATTTCTGAAATTCTTGCTCAGTATAAAGCATTCAAATAAAAACCTGAGATACTGCCAAAGGTTCAATTTGGATCAGATGTCATATGTGCAAGTCCTAGCTGTTACTTAGTAAAATGTGTGGTTATTCAATTTCTCACTTTGCATTCATGACAAGTGTTGCATAGACATAATAAACATGACAGAATATGACAAATAGAAATATTAATAGGAACTTCAAAGTTTGTGCATGTTCATAGAACGTACACATTTATGGTATCTACTTAGAGAGCAGCCTCTTAGGGTAAAAATATATGACCAAGCTTATTTTCTATCAGATTTTAAAAATTATTGATAGCTTCAGAAAATGTAAAAACATATTAAGTATAATTTGGAATCGTGTTTAGGCTCTCTATTGCTCGTTCTCCCAGAAACAATTTTTCCTTTTTTCCACGAAGGTAAATGAAAATATGGAATATTTAAAACTGGCTGTTCTCAATCCATTGGCTCTGTTCCACTATCTCTTTATCAGACATTCATAATTAATGGTGCGTATGAGCAAGAAGTGACTCTTTGATAAGAAAACGTTTGCATCCATTAATATTTCATCCATTTCTAAGATAGCGCTGTGGTGCTGAAAGGATAGCTCCTGGTCACCTGTCGACACTGGAGTTTGCTTTGCCAAAAAAAGACTAAATAACAGAACTGAAGTAGGCACCCGGAAGACACGAAGAAAAGACAATTACCTTCCTTATAACTTCATAACACTTCTCCAAAGACATCTAACTTAAATTTCTTAAAAGAATTTTACGTACAGTATAGTTATCAAACTAGGATTTCTTTTAAAGCAGTCCTTGTCTGGTTTATATTCCCCAAAGTAAAACACTGAGGAAGATATTCCAAAGAAGACACGACAAAGTTAATTATACAGATGTCTGACACTGAAATTTAGAGGTAGCATCCTCAGTAAATATAGTGAGGGAAAGTCTAGAGACTTCGTAAAGGTTGGAGAGGAGAACGTGGGGAGAGGAGTCCTGTCCAGGCTCATGCTTACACTCCTTAGTCAAAGACAATCACGCTCACTACCCACCCCGGCAGTCCATTTTCGGCCAGGGAGTTCAGCCCCCGGTGTATCATTCCAGCAGAAGGTAAATTAAGACAAAGACTCCACAACCCCGTTGGGGGAGGGTAGAAAGGTGAAGCTGCATTGGGGTGCAGTAGCGACCAGAAGGGAAAGTGACCTCATTTTGTCTGAGGAAGCACCACCGGAGAGCCGACCTTTGATGGAGATGCCGAAGGCGGTCAAAGAGCACAAAGGGTCAAAGCTGGAGGGAGCAAACTTCCTTATTCTTCCACCCCATCCCTTAAGCCCGTGGGGAACACGCAGAGGCAAGGACAACAAAGCGTGCGCTCCGGCGGCACAGCTGGAGCTGCCGGCAGCCGGGCCATCCCGCCCGCGGGGCGCGCGGCTCCCGGGCAGCAGAGCTAGGGAGCGCGAGCGCAGGCAGGACCGCGGGGGCTGGGGGAGGGGGGTCCCCTACCTTGAACAGCACAAAGAGCCAGAGCAGAGGCAGGAGGCGGCGGCCGCCGCGCGTCCTCGTGGGTAGGTGCCCCATCGCGGCGTGGACGGGGAGCCGGGAGTACAGTGGCGCCGCCTGGCACTGCCGGCGGCTCACAATGGCGAGCTGAGGCTGCAGTCTCAGACCCTGGGCGCCGAGGTTGCTCCGGGAGGGCGCATCCTGCCTTTCCAGTCCCCCTGTGCCTGCCCACCTTTCGCCTTCTGCACCCGGGATCCTCTAGGAACGCACCAGGCGCGGCTGTTCTTTAACAGTTAAGGACGGTGAGGGTGGGGATTGGAGTGGGCGAGGCTCTGGCGCGGCGTCCGCGTGGGGAGCGAGAGGCGGGGGCCCTGCGCGCCGCCCGCCGCGGTCCTCCAGCAGCCGAGATACTCACGCTCCGGGCTGCGGACTCGTAAAGTGACAGCAGCCGCGGGGCCCTCCCACCAGGGTCCGCCCGCCGCCTCGCAGCGCTGGACGGCCCCTCACTCCAGGCTCCGCCCCGACGCTTTCCACAGTCTCTGGGACGCAAGAGTTCTTCCCGGACTCCTCTTGAGCAACTCATGAACTGGAACCCGGGTCCCCTCTAGATCTACCTACATCTGCTACTAGTTGCAGTTAACCCTTGTTGGGGGAAGTGGTGGTTGTGAATGTAGTGATGGAGCTCAGTGTGTGTGTGTGTGTGTGTGTGTGCGCGCGCGCGCGCGCGCCCCTGCGCGCGCCCGTGTGTTTGACTCTTTGCGACCCCATGAACTGTAGCCCGCCAGGCTCTTCTGTCCATGGAATTTTCCAGGCTAGAATACTGGAGGGGGTTGCCACTTCCTACTTCAGTGTATCATCCGGACCCAGGGATTGAACCCCCATCTCTTGCATCTCCTGTATTGGCAAGCAGATTCTTGACCACTAGCGCCACCTGGGACGCAGAAGGCAATGGCACCCCACTCCAGTACTCTTGCCTGGAAAATCCCATGGACGGAGGAGCCTGGTAGGCTGCAGTCCATGGGGTCGCCAAGAGTCGGACACGACTGAGCGACTTCACTTTCACTTTTCACTTTGACGCGTTGGAGAAGGAAATGGCAACCCACTCCAGTGTTCTTGCCTGGAGAATCCCAGGGACGGGGGAGCCTGGTGGGCTGCCGTCTATGGGGTCGCAGAGAGTCGGACACAACTGAAGTGACTTAGCAGCAGCAGCAGCAGCAGCGCCACCTGGGAAGCCCACTCAAGAGGATAATCCTTCCAGTTTCTACTCTCTTCCTCCCATTTAAATACTCCCATTCTCCAGGCTACTGTATGGTACAGAGAGTTTCACTGATTACTCTGTGATTTCCTAAATGGGAAGGAAATCCGAAAAAGAGGAGATATATGTACAGGTATGGGCTTCCCAGGTGGCCTTAGTGAAAAAGTCCTGCAAATGCAGGAGACATAAGAGAGGTGGATTGGATCCCTGGATGAGGACGGTCCCCTAGACGAGGGCATGGCTACCCACTCCAGTATTCTTGCCTGGAGAATTCCATGGACAGAGGACCCTAGCGGGCTATTGTCCATAGGGTCACAATGAGTCGGACATGACTGAAGCTATTTAGCATGCGCTCACGTACAATGGCACCCCACTCCAGTACTCTTGCCTGGAAAATCCCATGGACGGAGGAGCCTGGTAGGCTGCAGTCCATGGGGTCGCCAAGAGTCGGACACGACTGAGCGATTTCACTTTCACTTTTCACTTTCATGCATTGGAGAAGGAAATGGCAACCCACTCCAGTGTTCTTGCCTGGAGAATCCCAGGGATGGTGGAGCCTGGTGGGCTGCCGTCTATGGGGTCGCACAGAGTTGGACACGACTGAAGTGACTTAGCAGCAGCAGCACGTACAAGTAGAGCTGATTCACTTTGTTGTCCAGCAGAAACTAACACAACATTGTAAAGCAACTATACATCCCTTGTGGGCTCAGCTGGTCAAGAATCCGCCTGCCATGTGGGAGACCTGGATTAGATCCCTGGGTTGGGAAGATCCCCTGGAGAAGGGAAAGGCTACCCACTCCAGTATTCTGGCCTAGAAAAGTCCATGGACTGTGTAGTCCATGGGGTCTCAAAGAGCTGGACAGGACTGAGAGACTTTCACTTTCACTTCATACCTCAATAAAAATTAATAAAATAAATAAACACTCTCATTCTCTCTATCCAACACTCACCCAGGAGGAACTAGCATATATATATATATATATATATATTTTTTTTTTTTTTTTTTTCCTGTTTGAAGTCAGAGGTTTTGTAAACTGCAAGGGCTGTCCTTTGAAACCTCAGTGGAATATAGGAGGAGGTTTGTTCACATTATATGACTCATATTTATAAACATATAAACATTTATATACTTTTTAAAATGTTTAATGATTACAGAAACTATTGAACTTTTCCAGAGTCATATGTCATTTTACATTCCCACTAGCAAAGTATGAGTAGGAGGAGGGGAAAGAGAGGGTGTGTAAGTTAAAAGTGGTGATGAAGTAGTTCTGTATCTTGACTGTGGTGGTGGTTACACAAATCTACCCAGATGATAAAATTGTACAGAAACACACACAAATGAGTGCAGACTCATTGAAATTCGAATAAGGTCTGTGAATGCTCCCACTGTCAGTTGTCTGATTTTAATACCCAAATACTATAGTTATATAAGATGTTACTCTTGAAGGAAACTGGGTGGAGGTACGTGGAACCTTTCTGTACTTTTTTTTTTTTTTGAGCTATAATTGACATATGACATTGTATTAGTTTCAGAGGTACAATATAATGACTCCATATTTGTTTGCATAGATGGCTGGTATGTATCTGAGCATCTTAGAAAGGTTTAAATTGAATATACTTACATGAGTATATATGTGTACTGATTTCTTATTTGCATAAATATAGAATAATGGTCTGAATTTATGCCTTTGGTGTCTTCCTTTAGAAACTACTTTCCTTCTCACCTTCTTCTCTTCACATACTCAATTTAGTGCCCTCATGTCCACACTTGATTGGCCTGGACCTTCTCTTTCTCTTGAGAAAATATTAGTTGTTTCTCCATCCCTCTAAGTCAGAGTCATGGGCTATCTGAAAATGTTATTCTTGGGACTAGACTTGTAGGGTTCTGGTTCGGTATATTCTCTTTATATTCAGAAGCTCCTAAAAGCAGAATTCTATTCCCACTCACTCCCAAAAGTGACAGTAAAATGATCTCATGTCTGGAACCAAAAAGATGTTTAGGCCAATACCACACTCATAAGTTTCCAACAATTTCTACTTTAAATAAAGTTAGATTTTAAAGTTTGTGTGCCCATGTTTTGATTATAAATATATATAAAGATACATATGTGTGTGCATATGTTCATGTATGCATGTGTAGATGGGCTTCCCTGGTGGCTCAGTGGTAAAGAATCTGCCTGCAATGCAGGAGCGGTAGGAGACACAGGTTCAGTCCCTGGGTAGGGAAGATCCCCTGGAGGTGCGCATGGCAACCCACTTCAGTATGTTTGCATGGAAAATCCCATGGACATAGGAGCCTGATGGGCTACAGTCCATGGGGTCACAAAGAGTCAGACACGACTGAGTGACTGAGCACCCACCCATGGGTGTGTAGATACTGCATGGATATAGGCTTAACAGATGTGTGTGCTGCTGCTGCTAAGTCGCTTCAGTCGTGTCCAACTCTGTGCGACCCCATAGATGGCAGCCCACTAGGCTTTCCCGTTCCTGGGATTCTCCAGGCAAGAACACTGGAGTGGGTTGCCATTTCCTTCTCCAACGCATGAAAGTGAAAAGTGAAAGTGAAGTCGCTCAGTCGTGTCCGACTCTAGCGACCCCATGGACTGCAGCCCACCAGGCTCCTCCGTCCATGGGATTTTCCAGGCAAAAGTACTGGAGTGGGGTGCCATTGGGTGTTAGAAATACAGTCTACTAATCATACATTCATCATATAAATGCAAAAAGAACTTTCACAATAATGTGCATTTTTACAATAATCATCTTTTCTATGTTGTTTTTCTGTTTTTCTCTTTATCACTTACATCACAATTTGCTTAGCCCTTTATGCCCTTGTACACTTGCACACATGGACCACTTTGAGAGAACAATAGCAGTAAACAGTAAGCAGTAAAGCATTCCCCAGCGAAGAATTAGTTGTTAACATTTTTAATATTCCATTCTGATACTGTGATTAGGTGGCCTGAATATTATTACTTCATAATCAGAGAAAATGTTCTCTTCAGAGAAGGTATTTCACTTAGCCGTTGCTGGATAAAATACTTTCATTTGTTTTTACTGCACTTAAAAAAATAGCAGGCTTGAGAATCTTTCTGGGAGCGACACCCAAGAAGAATGCAAATGCTGCATCATCACCTGTGTGGGGTTTTCAATCCATAGAGCCTGCTGTGTGCGTTTTGAACTATTGATTGGTTTTTCCAGTGCAGTACTTCCAAAGGATGGTGAATCTTATTTTGCTATTTTCAGGACTCCAAATCCACAACAATGGCCATGGGCAACATAAGGTGCCTATAGTAATGTATGCTTCAAAATGTTTGTTGTGATTACATGATCACAATGACACTGCTTGATAAAGAAGGCTGAGATCGTTAGCACCAACTGTTTCCTCCGTAATGCTGCATTTCTGGGAGAAATAATAAATGCAGATAAAACAGAATCTCTTGCATTCCCTAAGACAGGCATTTAAAAATGAATTCTCACAAAATGAAATAAAGCTCTTTACTTCCTTAGGAAATAATAAGGTGGTTAATGAGCAAGAAACTGGAAGACTGTTTTTTTTTTTTTTTTAATCTGCAAGAGACTTTGTTTTGGTTAGGAAAAGTAATCTTTTCCTAAATAGGTAAAAAAAAAAAAAAAAAGATACCCAGGACTAAGTGTTCACATCTATCTCTTCTGTAGAAAGAGAAGCAATAGCAGCCACAGAGAAGGAGCTGTAATCCCTATGAGAGGTTTAATGAGGAGTCAAATGGAACTCTTACTGTGCCCTTGCCAATGAAGTTCAATTCTGTCCTCCAGGGACCAACTCTAATGTAGTTCAGTGTGTTTAGTCCTGGCTTCCACCGCTGAAATCGCCTACCAGGCTGTCAGCAGTTTCAGTGTGATAGGGTTGTATTTATGGGAGTTGCTCAATGAAAAATAGTTTACTGTTTAAGGAATGCAGAAAAAACTCCAGTCACTGATCTCTAAAATATAATCCATCTAAGAAGTGCACTAAGAGCCATGCATTTTGTCATCTGTATCTCACATATTATAGTTGTTATAACATAGGCACTGTAGATTATATGTAATATGTTCTCAAGATCAGATGACCAGGAAGCATTTTGATTTTCAATTTATTTGAGCATTTGTTTTCATTTTACTCTTGATGAACACTGGTTTCTCGCCTGAAAGATGTGTTGACAATTCACAAATTCTGTCTCTCAAAATGGGAGTGATTGGCAGCCCTCAGGTGAACAGCAAGTTTCAACTGCCAAGATTTATTATTCTTGCCACACTTGAAAAACAGTGAAATTCACTACAGAAGGCCATTTTTGCTTTTGCATGTAGTCTGTTTTCCCATTACCTCTTTTTTCTTCCTAAATAATTCCTATTAAGCCATATATATATATATATATATTAATTTGACTGTAACATGGTTTTAAGAAAAATCAAGTAAGAATATTGTACTACAAGGTAAAAGCTTCATGACACAAAATTATCCACTCAAAGGAATAAGAAAACAGGAAACATGAGCAAATATTTAGCACTGGACACAGACTACAGGCTGTAGATGAGTGATCCTAAATCAGGAAGGCAGATGGTCATTGTAAGATACTATTCCCTCTTACAGTTATTTTCTAAAATTGCTGTGTGCTGTTGACATTTTCTTTAACAGAACAAAAATTAAAAGAAATAGAATACATTAAAAAGCCTTAAGTCATGCAGCTTTGTTTTATATTTTGTTTATATGCATTAGCTAATGAACTTTAATTATATTTTTTTTCTGAGCACCCAGACATTGATATCATATAAGCATCTAATTTTTCTTCATAAATAGGCTTCTTGACCAATTATAATTTAAAGCATTAACACCTGCATGGGAGGATCCACTTTAGCTTAGTAAAGTGAAGTGAAGTGAAGTCGCTCAGTCGTGTCTGACTCTTTGCGACTCCATGGACTGTAGCCTACCAGGCTTCTCCATCCATGGGATTCTCCAGGCAAGAGTACTGGAGTGGGTTGCCATTCCTTCTCCAGGGGATCTTCCAGACCCAGGGATCGAACCCAGGTCTCCTGCATTGGAGGCAGACGCTTTAACCTCTGAGCCACCAGGGAAGCCCCTTAGCTTAGCAAAAGGCATGACTAAAACTTGAATATAATTTATAAATAAAGGCATATTTACAATTTATAATATATTTTATTATATTCTGTTGCAAAGTGGATGTGGTATCTGTAGATCCTTCCTTCTCTTCCCTTACTTCCCTCAAATTAAAGGTGGCATGCAGCGTTCACTGCCTACTATGTGACACACATAATGTCTATATTTGTGTTACTAAAAATGGTTGCCAACACATAATTATGGAAAATTTGGTCATAGTGATTTCGTAGAAACTATGAAAACATTAATCACATACTTTGATAATGCACTGTTTTAGCTGCGAAGGACTTTACCAAGAGGCACAATAATATTACATGGACAATTTTACTCCAGGCCAATTACACCAAATCAATTTTTTATGCTAAAAATGACAAAGTTAATAATATTCTCAAATCTTTGAGAAGATGACTATAGTCTAAAGAGGAATGGAGAATGCCACCAATAGATTGGTGTCTCAGCAGAAGGATCTAGAAGAAAAATTTTGAGGCAGCCACAAATGTTCTGGGGAAAATTCCAGTGCCCAGGGGAATAACATTTTCCTCATGAAGGGACATAAAGAAAAGACATAATGGTGAAGCTGTGCATTTCTAGATATGTCTGCATAGTATGACTATCTGTAAAAGGAACAGTGTGGGAGAAAGAGCTGAATGAAAGATTTCATCTCATTTGGTAATTCAATACTGCAGAGACTGTTACAAAGGTAAGCATTGAACATATGGGTAGAGGATGATTTGAATGCAATCCAGGAAGGGATCAGTTTATGTCAAGCCTATGCCAGTCTCTGTCAATTCACTGTTTCACATTTCAGCTGTCATTTCCAACCTTTTCTATTCAGTTTAAACCACCAACACTCAGACCTGCAGACTCTTACAGTACTTTGATTTACCTTCTACCTTACAGAGAAAATAGGCTTCCCTGGCAGCTCAGATGGTAAAGAATCTGCTTGTAATGCAGATTACAAGAGACCAGGGTTTGATCCCTGGGTTGGGAAGATACCCTGGAGAAAGGAACAGCAACCCACTTCAGTATTCTTGCCTGGAGAATTCCATGGACAGAGGAGCCTGTGGGTTACAGTTCATGGGGTCGCAAAGAGTCAGACACAAGTGGGCCACTAACACTTTACAGAGGAAACATCGGCCATTAAGTGACAACTTTTTTTGTCTTCCCTGACAGCAAAAATAATCCCACGCATATCTGTTTCTATCTTTCTTATTAAAAACAAGGAGCTCTCTCTTAATAACCACCTAAAGCTAATTCCACCACCTATTTTCTAGAACCCATTCCTTCCAGCCTTCCCTGCCCTCTTATTCTAAACACCTCCCTTTTAATATATTCCATCTCTTGGCTTTTTAAAAAAAGATTTGTTTTGATGTGGAAGATTTTTAAAGTTTTTATTGAATTTGTTACAATATCACTTCTGCTTTATGTTTTGATTTTTTTTGACTGCGAGGCATGTGAGATGTTAGCTCCACAACCAGGGACTGAAGCCGCACCCCCGGCATTGGAGGGCAAAGTTTTAATTGCTGGACTACCAAGGAAGTCCCTCCTTTAGCTTTTTAAGCCATGTTCATATCTTTAAGATTAAAGGAAAGAAAACCTTCACCAAATCATTCATGCTCTTAGTTGCCACATTTTCTTTCTCCTGATGTTTCACCACTGCCCTTTACAGTAATATTTTTCTGAAGTGTTGTGTGTATTCTGTCTACATTTTTTCCTCATCTATTTACCCTTCAAACCACTCTGATATGACTTCTACTCTCATTATCTCTCTAACACCACTCTCACTTTGTAGCATTCACTATGTTGACTTGTCCCTCCTTTCTGAAACACTCTCATCTCTGAATTTTCATCATTCTGCACATTTCTGGCTTTTTTGTATATCTCTGGATGTTCTTCTAAAATCTCCCTTGCTGGATTATTCTCCCTTTCCTGTCCATTTAATGTTGCAGTGTTAAAAGATTAATCTTAATTTCTACTACTTTCCTCTGTATCTATGCCCTAGCATTCTAATCTATGACTATGTTTCAATTCCCACCTAGGCAGACTACCCAAAGAGTTATATCAGCAGGCTTTATACAACACTCTTTTGACCCATGCCAACCCTGCATGCTTAGAAGTCCTTTTGAATGTTTAAAACACTTTAAGCATTAAAAAGTCTATAAATAACAAATGCTGGAGAGGGCGTAGAGAAAAGGGAACCCTCCTACACTGTTGGTGCAAATGTAAATTCCACAGCCATTATGGAAAACAATATGAAGATTCCTTTTCCTTAAAAAACTAAAAATAGAATTACCATATGATACAGCAATCCCACTCCTGGGTTTAGATCCAGAAAAGGTGAAAACTAAAAAGATACATGTACTCCAGTATTCATAACAACACCGTTAACAATAAGCAAGATATGGAAGCAACTTAAATGTCCATAGACAGATGAATGGTGTACCTATATCACATCTTTATATGCACACACACGCCTGCACACAATAGAAACTGCTCAGCCATAAAAAAGAATAAAATAATGACATTTGTAGCAACATGGACGGACCTAAAGATTATCATACTAACTGAAGTAAGTCAGAAAGAGAAAGATAAATACTATATGATGTAAAGTATATGTGGGATCTAAAATATGTCACAAATAAACAGGCTCACAGACATAGACAACAAACTTATGTTAACCAAAGGGGAAAAAGAGTGGGGAGGGGGATAAAGTAAGAGTTTGAGTTTAGCAGGTACAAACTACTGTGTATAAAATAGATAAACAACAAAGTCCTACTGTACATTACCGGGAACTATATTCAGTGTATTGCAATAAAACATACTGAAAGTAATATAATAAAGAATATGTGTGTGTGTGTGTGCGCGCACACATATGCGTGTGCACACATGCAAAATCACTTCAGTTTTGTCTGACTCTTTGTGACCCTATGGACCACAGCCTGCCAGATTTCCCTGTCCATGGGGTTCTCCAGGCAAGAATACTAGAGTGGTTGCCATGCTGTCCTCCAGGGGATCTTCCCAACCCAGGGATCGAACCTGCATCTCCTGTGCCTCCTGCATTGTAGGCAGACTCTTTACCAAATATGGGCTTCCCAGGTGGTGCTAGCTATAAATATATGTAGCTAAAATCACTTTGCTATACACCATAAAGTAATACAACATTGTAAACCAACTATACTTCAATTAAAAAATAAAAACACCTCAAATTTTAAAAGTCTGAAACTGAGCTCCTAATAATTTCCCCAGAATTATCTTATTTCCATAAATAAACACGACTCAGTGACTGAACTGACTGACTGACTGTGGCTCCTAAGTCCTTCTGTCTCTTACCTTCATTTCAAGTCTCTTGTCACACCTCCATCTCCTTTGCTCTCTAAACTTCTAAATTTCATACATACTATGCCTCCTCCTGACAGAGTCATGTGTCTGGTCTCTGTTTCTAGAATGCTCCTCTCTTCTCTTGAATCTGATGTCTGCTCAAACTTCACTTCCTGAGCCTTATCTCACAGTTTCAGGTTTCAGAGCCCATTAATACTTTTATTATTGATATTTTTCTTTTTTTAATCACCATTTACCTAATTGAATGTTTCCTTCATTAGACAGTAAACTCTGCAAGCATAGAAATTACGTCAAGTATTTGTTTGCTACTATCTCCAGAGGATTTGTCAATTTCAGGAAAAAGTAAGTACCCAGAAACTATTGGTGTAATGAATAAAGCAGTATAATTACCAATTAAAATTATACTATCAAAAATTGAAATATGAAATATTTATGTTAATGTTTTGGTCTGATTGTTCAAGATGCAAATCTCTACTCCAGGTTCACCTAGGCTTTTTTTATAAAACAGCAGATAAGTGTCAGCAAAGTAATAGTAATAGTATGACCTATCCTGGGAAACTTTGCACAGCAGCTAAGACTAGTGAGTGATGAAGAAGAGGAAAGCAGAAGCGCGAATTATGTTTATTAGGATGATGCACTGTGCTGTGCCTAGTCCCTCAGTCATGTCTGACTCTTTGTGACCTTGTGGACCACAGCCTGCCAGCCTCCTCTGTCCATGGGGATTCTCCAGGCAAGAATACTGGAGTGTGTTGCCATGCCCTGCTCCAGGGGATCTTCCAAATTAGGATGATAATTTTACTCAAAATTTAGGCAATCCATCAACTTTTTAATGGATAAAGAAACCGTGATCTACACAACGACAGAATACTACTCAAGAATAAAAATAAACTACATGCCACAAATGAATGAATCTCAGATACATTATGCTAAGTGAAGAGAAGTCAGACTCAAAAATTCACCTACTGTATGATGCCACTTTTTGGAAATGGCACAACTATAGGGAAAAAAGAAAAAAACAGATCAATGTTTGCCAAAGGCCAGAGGAGATGAGAGAGTGACTAAAAAGGGACACAAGGGGACTTTTAGGGTAATGGAAATGTTCTAAGTCTTGATTTTGTTGGCAGTCACATAACATGGACTTGTCAAAACTCATCAAACTTTACCTTAATAAGAATAAATTTTACTATATTTTTTAATTAAAAAAAGCAAAAAAACCAAATCCATGCAAAAATTAAATATGGTCAAAAGCATTCTGTCCCATGACAAAATAGTTTTTAAAGTGAAAATATTATTTTGTGTTCTTATATGGGAGTATCAGCATTTCTAAGAGCATTTCAAAATGTTTAAAGATAACAGTGTTTTAGTTACAGTGTGATTGACTCTCCCCAAATATCTCAGGTTCTTAAGATTAAGTTTTTGAAATTACTTAGCTCTCTTCCATTTTTTCTCCTTTTAACTGAGAGATTTACATGGATTATTCATTAAGTCACTCAGCATACATGTATTTTTCATCTTGTGCCATATTGGGCTCAACTAAGACAGTCAACAACAGCTCAGGGAGCTTTCAACCTGGTGGAAAAATAGAATACTAAAAGAACTATCAAAAAGAGAAAATACAGTAAGTAAAAGCAAAAGTAGAGACAAATGCTTAAAGCATTCAAGAAGGGGAGAGACTGTTTACATATATGAAGATCCTGGAATCTGGAAAACCCAGGTTATGCCTTGAAACATGAGTAATTAGGGGAGTTGGGGAGACAAATTGCCATACGGAAAATCCTTTGCTCACCACATATCTGCCTCTTCTTCCTGGGAGCACACAGCTTGATTGCACTTCCCAGTTTCTCTTTAAGTGTTGAGATAAGTCATGGAATGTGGCAGAGGCTATGTGCACCTCCAAGCCTGGCCCATAAAAATCTCCAGGCACAATCTTCACTTTCATCCTGAAGAGAGAAGCCTATCCTAAGATGAAAGGACCCTTGATCCCTGGCCTTTGCAAGAAAAGAGAACACCAGCCAACCCACTCTGGACCATGATCTGAAAGGTGAAAAGATATATTTAGACCAGGAGACCATCAAAGGCCAAGTTAAGGGAACTCGGACTATTGAAATATTTTTTGCAGTTACATGATCAGAACTGGATCCTGTAGAAAAAAATGGTCTGAGTATACTTTTTTTTGTAAGATGGATTGATTGGGAAAAAAGAGAGTATCAAGGGATTCCAAATTTTAGTAAAAGTTGAACTAAATCGTTTATAAAATCTGTATTGTGAAAGTGACTGCAGAAGTAAAAGATTTGTGAAGGTAAGAACATGTTCAAACCTCTGTGAATCCTTAACTTGCTACTCACAAGAGCCATGCCACAGACAACACCCTGGCCCTGCACATATGGTTTAGCCAAGAGAAACGCTTTCCGCCTGAGACCTGTAGAACCTGCTTGCTCTGTCAAGGTTTCAAGCTGTCTTAGACCTACTCATCTTCACAGTGTCACTCAGTTTGTTTGCTTGGTTTTCCTTTCTTGGTGCTTCACTTCTACGGACTTAGTGTGTGTCTCCCTGAACTCCATTTTTCGCAATTTAAATGATCTGAGTCCCTTCAAAATTGTTTCTGGTCATTCTTATTAGGTTCCATTGATCATTGAGCCTATTCTTACTTTCTGGCACTGTATGAAGAATTTAAAAATCTGTCCTTTTGATAAAACAAATTAAATTAACAGAGGTCTTAAATTATAATTTATTAAATTGCTTGACAAATGTTTATTGTGCACTTACTATGTGGCAGGCTCTGTTTTAATTCTCAGAATAGGAACAAAACCAAGAATGGCCCTGGAGGCAGTGATCTCTCTGATGTGTTCAAGCGCTCTGTTTGAGGAACAACCTAAAGGCCAGTGTGTTTGGAATGGAATGTTTATAGAGGACATTGGTGGTAGATGAGGGTGAGAGGTATTGACAGAAGATTGCATGGGACCTCAAAGATCGTTATAAAGACTTTGACTTTAACCAGAGAGATAGGAAACCAGTTCAGAGTCTTGTGTAGAGGAGTGATGTTGTCTACCTTAGGTGCACTCCTAGCCTCTGTGTTGAGAATATCCTCTTGGAAGCAGGTTAGAAGACCTGTTAGAAGGCTATTAGATATGCAGATAAGAAATAATGTGCAGTGCAGATGCTGAGAAAGTTTGAGTCAGGAATGAAGAATATTTGCTCAGGAATCAGATATGGATTAGTGAGAATAAGTAAAAAGAGGAACTTGAGATGACACCCAGGTTTTTAGTTTAGATGGGATGGACATGCCATTATTTGGTTAAAGGAAGAATCAGCTAGTATAGGTGTTGAGGCTAGATTAGGAGTTCAGTTTTAGACATGTTAATTTTTAATACTTATTAGACATCTCATTAGACAGGTGGATAGGATGTAGACAAATCATTCTGGAAATGAGGGGTTCAATCTGGACTGGAGTAATACATTTAAATAACTTCAGTGTAGAAATGGTATTTAAAACTTTGAAACTGAGATCACCAAGGGAGAGTGTAGATAGAGAAAAGAAGAAATAAAAGGGTTGAGAATTAGCTTTATTTCAACCTCGGGCCTTGCAAAATGTATCAGTAAACTCCCTAGAAACAAATGAAGAGAAAAACCTCCTCTCCCTTCATCATGGTGAAGATAAATTGTCCACCTATATGTATGATAGTTGTATGATAGCTATTTGACAGTATGAGCAATTTATAAAATAAGTATCATAATCTATCTTAATAGAGCAATCTGAATATGTAGTGTCTATATGTCTATACACTTTACTAAACATTTTGTTGGTAGTGTTTTCAGTCTTTTTTGGCTTAATATGTGTTTTTCCATTAGCTGGACCCTTGATTAGACAAAAGCTCTCATTTGTTTATTCTCTTTTTCAAATGCTATTTGTTAAGTGCTTGCTATGTGTTCAATATTTTTGTGGCTAGGTCTTGTGATTATAAACATTGATATTTTTACTATCTTTCTATTCCTTATTCTTTGAAAAACTCTGAGTTGGAATTTTTAGCAGAAACCAAGTGTGAATATTGCTATTTTTAGATTGTTGAAAATAGATATGCAAAAATCAAATATGAATGCATCCACTCTGTTTTTATAACTACAGCAACATCAGCAAAATTTCATGTTGAGAAACTTTGTTATAAAAATGATTTTTTTAAGTCCCACAACTGATACATCCAAAGATCTTATAAAGTCAAATGAGCTCAATTACTTCAAGCTTAAAAAGCCAATTAAATATTGGAGTCCTGGGGTTCTTTGGCAATGACCTTGAAGAGCTGAAGGATGTTCTGGGAATCTCCCTGCTTTATTTCTGAAGCTACTAATTCTTGCAGGTCCCCACTGATCCATGTCAACTACTGTTGGGCTTTTGATCTTAAACGACATACACTGGCCTATCTTTGATATCATGAATTTTTATTGTTTTCGTTTGCTTAAATAAAAACCTCAGTGTTCCTTAATAGTTATTTTTTTAGATTATAACTGCAAGCTGAGGTAAATAGTTTTTTAAAAAGCTGCAGAAGTTTTATTTCCAATTTCCAGATTTCCTGAGTCTCACAAATTAAGTGAGCATATTGACAATGATTTAGTGAAATGTGATTTATTTACATGGGTAACATATGTCCCTTCTGAATCTTCCTTATAACTTTTGAACTTTAAAATGGTAGAAAAATTAAATCACCATGTCACATAATATCAGTTATAGCAGCAACCAAACAACCTGCATTTCTATCTCTTGAAAACAAAATATCCCAAACCATTCATGGTTCTTCATAAAGCGTGAAATTACCTCCTGTTACTGAGTCACAGAATAGAACTGGAGCATAAAATAAAGATAAAGATCCATACCAACCTGAAGAAAACTTGTCTACTTACAGATGTGCAAAGAAAAGCACAAGCATATGCCAGGGTCTGAGAAAGCCCCAAAGCTACAAAGAAATAGTTAGAAGCCTCATGCTTCTGGGCAATGGAATTTAGAAATTATTAATGCGGGAAGTTTCGTCTACAAAAAATGCAAATCATTCCAGAAGCAAAAAGTTTTAAATGTCATTACTTGCACTCAATGAGAAAAACATATTTAGGAATACCAAGATCAATAACTAAATGTCACACTTTCCATGAATTGTTCATGAAACCCAGTGAAGTGTGGAAGATAATGAATGCCCTGAAATTTGCCGGTCTGAATTTTGGTGTTACAGAGATTTAAAAATAAATGAGTAATGCATGTAGCTTTAAAGGTTAGCAAATACAAGATAAAACCAAGGAAAGTTGTTGAAAATAATGAGATGCTCTTACATAGACTGAAATGTAAAGCTCTCCCAGATATTATTAAGAAGAAATAATTTGTGAGTGAGTGAGTGAAAATCACTCAGTCGTGTCTGACTCTGCGACCCCATGGACTATACAAGTCCATGGAATTCTCCAGCCCAGGATATTGGAGTGAGTAGCAGTTTCCTTCTCCAGGGGATCTTCCCAACCCAGGGATCGAACCCAGGTCTCCTGCACTGCAGGTGGATTATTTACCAGCTGAGCCACCAGGAAAGCCCAAGACGAAATAATTTGTAGAAAAATATATATTATGTAATTCCACTTGTACAAAAATATACATGTGTATAAGTAGACAGGAAAAACTGCCAGGAGAGCTGATTTCTGAAGAAGGTAGAGTGGATGCAAAGCTTTTACATTTTATTCAACATATTTTCACAATGCTGAAAAATTTTACATTAAAAATACATATGATGGGCCCATTGGCTTTATAAAAACATTTTACACCAAATAGATATACACAGAAAAACCAATTATAAGAAAGATTTAGAACCTTATGAATTAATAGAAAAGTAGGCAAATGAATTGCTTACTAAAGACCTGAAAATACTGAGGATATAAGTGGGAACACCATGACTGCATTTGAAATAGACATAAAAGAGTAGTCACATACTGAATAACATCTGTAGGAGGAAGTTCCTCAAACTAGATCCACATGACTAAGAACAATGCTGCCATCTTCGTTGGCCTATTTCACTTAGGTGTCTATGACAGAAGACAGATATGTAACAATGTCTGTAAACTTGTGAGTTGCAAATAAGCTATTTTCAGTCCACTTAAAAAAAATCAATGTTATCATCACAAATGTATTACATTGGAATGACAAGAGGTTAGAAAATTTATGCTATTCTGTATAATATCTAATACATTTAATTCTTTGCTGGTCCTTTAGAATAAATTCTTTCCGTGCAATATTATTAATTATGTCAGTATCAGACATTTGTGCTGCTTAATATTCTGCAGTGAGCCAGGAAGATCCTTCAATGAGTTTAACTTTCCCTCAGGATTATGAATTTCATTAGAAACTAACAGCAATTAAAATGTGTCTGAGAGAAGTTAGTGACATCTGTATTGAAATAATGGAGCCAGGAAGATATCTCCATTAACCTGTTACAGTTAGTAGAGATGACAGGGAAAAAAAATGTGTCCTGATTGTCTGCTTTCATACACACACACGAATGATGCATGATTTGATCCCGAACATTACAGGAGTAAAACATCTTTTATATTTCTGACTCAAGCAAGCACAAATTTTTACTTGAGGGCACTTTTTTTGGTAACTTGTCTTTCTGATATTTTAAATTTCAAAACATAATAACTTATCCAGTCACAAAAGGAAAGAGTTATTCATTTATATCTACCCTCAAATCATATCAGAGATAAAGTACTTTGACATGTTCATATTTTATGTGAGATGTTTCTAAATAATTAATAAAAGATTCCAGGAAATCAGCTCTGAAGACTGAAATTGTGTGGAAGCAAGTGACATACAGACACGTTTATATTTAAAAATAAATATTTTAAAATTTACATTATTCTATTCAGGATATTGGAAAGGATTCAGTTTTATTTGTGGGGGAAGTATCATACCTCAGTGCATGGTAATATTGTGGGTCCTAGAAACTCAAGTCTATGAAACTCCATTCCTTGTCTTCTATAAGTAACTATAATCTAATTTCCAAATTGTCTTAATAGAGCAAAGTCGAATAACCATACTGGACTCTATGTATGGTGACAGCCTTGTGGTGTGTGTTGATGAGGAAGAAATAATTCTATGAACTGACACTAAACAAAGCCCAGAGATAGATCTAAGTCCTCAAAGCTTATAGTTTGGGAAGCTTTTTAAAAGAAAAAGATTAAAAAATGAAAATCTAAAATTAGATGTGAAAGTAAATATTTTCTTAGGATGAGAGAAAAATCACAATGAACTACAAGATTTTAAGTTAATAATTGCACAGGCATCATGAAAATCTGGAAAAATAACCTACACTTTTATCTGTCATAATCTTGTAATTTTTGCCTACAGTTATTGGTTCATACTCTGGTTGCCTCTTTGTCTGAAAATAATATTGCACTATCATTTTGGTTGACCAATAGAAATATATTACAGCTTTTTTTTTTTTAGCATGGGCGATCAAAACTTACATTTTATTATTAACACTTGGCACACATAAAGCATTTACTTTCCAAATATATTCATTGTATGTGTGTGGCTTTAGTTAGGCTTCCCAGGTTACTAAGTGGGTAAAGAATCTGCCTGCAATGTAGGAGACACAGGAGATGTGGGTTCTATCCTTGGGTTGGGAAGATCCCCTGGAATAGAAAATGGCAACCCACTCCAGTGTTCTTGCCAGAAAAATCCCATGGACAGAGGAGCCTGGTGGGTTATGGTCCATGTGGTCACAAAGAGTCAGATGCAACTGAAATGACTGAGCATGCATTCTTGGCTTTATTTGGACCTTAAAAATACAAATTCTTATTTTATATTGCTTAATTACCATCAAAAAAGAAATATATGATCTGGTTATAATTATATATGATGCAATTTAAGAATATGTCTGACAGGAGAGAGTATCCATATCAACATGATACTGAAGACAAAATCCTCTCCTTACACTTTTAATGTCTGACGACTGAAGAATTTTTCAGATTCTACATGTCCTCATCCATGCTGAGCACTATTTGTAAATAATAATTCTTATTTTATCATATGTTGCAAAGAGTCAGACATGACTGAAGCAACTTAGCATGAACACACGGACATAGCTGTTTCGTTTCATTGCATGCCAGAAACTAATAGCATTGTAAGGCAACTATACTCCAATAAAAATATATTAAAATAAGAAGTTTCATTAGCTTCAGAGCCTCTGCCAGCCACTCACATGCACATAGCCAGAACTACACCTTCCCCTCCTTCTCCATGGATGGGAACAGTGTTGTCATCCTACAGTAAAGCCTTCCTCCAGCTCTCTACATACTCTTTGGCTGTAGTCTCACCTAGCTTCAGTTTACAATTATGTAAGGTTTAAAAAAAAAAATGTTGATAGGATTAGTAGTGGTTACAAGCTGGTGGTCTAACAGTATGGTGACTTTTTTCTCCAGGAGTGTCCCAACCATAATTACAAAATCCAGAAGGCATTCATCCAGACTATACTGAATAAATCACCTTCAATATTGCAGTGAGGCATCTACTCTCTGGGTGTTTATATGGGGTATATACTATAATCTGTCCTGTGAGTACATTGCAAGTGGTTGTTTTTTTCATGAATTATTTTATTAGTACGTACTATTTAACCCTCAAGCCAATATGCTAAAACAATCTATCTGATCAGTTCAATCAAAAAATAAGTAGCACAGTAATGATGATCAAGTTAGGCAATTTACTCAGTATAGCCAAAACCCCAGAACCTCACATTTAATAGTTTATATTTCTCCTTATATGCAAAGATACAAAAATCTGGCTCTTGATAATAAAATAAGAGTATTTAATTTGATATTATATAGAGTGCCTGGTAAGTGACTTTGGGCAACACTGATTTGGAAGAAATTCAATTTCAACTAGTCAGTTGTCATATGAGATTTAGTGAGGGCATTTTATAATTAAATTTGATCATAGCAATCACCACACTTTAATGCCAAAATGGTCCTAATTTTAGATCTTTATCCTCAAATTTTTTCTTGAAATATTTTTGCCTGCTTCTCTTCTCAAGTTACTTTTGTGACTACTGCATAATGAACATAAAGTAAAATAATTCCTGACCTATTGCTGTTGGGAAGCTAGCTAATGAGAATACACAGGCATGACATAATGACACTGAATCCCCTGAAGTGAATTCATTTTGTTTGGTCTTCAAAAAGGAACTCACCTTCTCCACTAAGGGGATTCAAATACATTTCTTCCTTTTTCACCTTTAGATTACAGAAAACTGTCATTGTGTAGAGTAGGGAATATGTTGAAAATTAGAGAAACAAGACAGAGAACATTTGAATCTCAGGAAAATAATCTAGTCCTGGAAGAAAAAGTTCTGACCTTCAAGATGGGGGCATTCCAGTGTAACCAACCTGCCACAAGGTAATGCCATGTGAGGACTCAGCTATGATTTCATATGGTTGATGAGTTAGGCACTCAGCAGTGAGGTGATAGCCAGACTTGGTGAGGAGCAATTAGGTTGTCGAGGCATGCATAACCCCCATCCCTGATGGGTATTGTGAAAACAGTTTTATATCTTGTGTATTTGTTGTCTGAAGATATATTCCATACACAATAGAATAGCGCCCCAATATCTAAGGGGTTCATAGCAGCTGCTGTGATTGTGAATCCTCAACAGACCATTTCATTGCTTGTTTTTTCTGGGTAATCAGAAGTGTGAATCATCAGTGAACTGTGAGAAGAGTCCATTGCTGCATTTCCAGGATATAAAGGTATCTCACCTGGATGTGATGTTGGATGGGCTATCACAGCAGTGAATAAGATTATCTGTAAGTAGACAACTGGTTGTAGATGAAAGTCCTGTAGACAGAAATAGCTACATATCAGGAGCTTTGCTAATTCTCTCTAATAGATTCCACATTCTAAGCCACAATTGTGATTAGCATCACCTCCTGATTAAATTTGCAATAACTGACTGCCATTCTCCCAGAACGTATTTGTCTTGTGCCCAGCCAAACAGACATCCTCAATGGTCAGAGTTACATCCCAGAAACTTGCACATCTTTGTGTGTATTCTTAATTGTACATGCATAATTGTTAGCTTCCTTCCAAGGCTTCCCACTGGCAGACCAAACCAAAAGCAAGCGAACCTGTTGATGTAGTCTGTACAGGTCAAATCCTCCTGAGACAAAAAAAGACTGAAGATATCTGACTCAGAATGAAAGTGAAGATATACAGTTTAGAGACAGAAAAAGAGAATACAGCACAAGAAGAGAATCAGAAGAGCCATGTGGGACTTCCCTGGTGATCCAGTGGTTAAGAATCCACCTGTCAATGCTGGATACGTGGGTTTGACCCTTGGTCTGCGAAAATTCCACAGGCTGCAGGGCAACTAAGCCCATGCCCCACAACTACTGAGGCCCAAACCCTAATGCCCGTGCTCTGCAACAAGAGAAGCCATCGCAATGAGAAGCCCGCACACCACAGCTAGGGAGGAGTCCCTGATGGCCACAGCTAGAAAAAGTCCCAGTGCAACAACAAAGACCCCGTAGCCAAAAATAAATAAATAATTGTTTTATAAATCTTTAAAATATGTATACTTTAGAAAACCAGGAAGAGTCATGTGTCTAACATAAATCATACTGGGAATACATTTTGCAGACTCTAAAAAGATATCTGTTTAGGTACAGAAAATTCAAAACAACTTTCATCAAGACCACTAGTAGAAGGAAAATATAAGCTTTTGATGTAGCCAAGTGGGAAACAGCCTGGTTTGTAATATATATTAAGAGGAATCTGTTTTTTAGAGAAGATTTATCCCCTAAGCCCATTCAAGCTGTATTCTGTATCTAGATATACAAATAGTACTTGCCTACCTGCATATTCTTTGAAGCTTCATTTATCCTTACTGCCTCTAATATTGTAACTTTACACTGTTAAAGCAGTAGCTCCTAAAGCTTTTTTAAGCTCTTTCATTAGTTAAAAAGGGGCTTCCCTGGTGGCGCAGACTGTAAAGAATCTGCCAGCAATGTGGGAGACCCAGGTTTGATCCTTAGGTCAGGAAGATCCCCTGGAGAAGGGAGTGGCTACTCACTCCAGTATTCTTGTCTGGAAAATCCCATGGCCAAAGAGGAGCCTAGTGGGCTACCCCATGGGATCGCTAAGAATCAGACTTGACTGAGTGACTAACACTTTCACTTTCTTAGTTAAAAAAAGTACTGAAACATTAAGTATGAGCATTATCTAAATTTATGAACTGCATAAATGTATAACTCTTCTAATAAAATATGTACTCTATTAAACACACAAAGATATACACTTAAGGATGAGATATAGCTAAATAAAACAATGTATTTGAAGTACTTTATTTCTGATAAAATGAAAACATTCAGTGCTCAGTAAAAGCATATTACAAACAATATGCTTTAGTGAGAGCAATGCTACTGATCAGGTTTTACTAATATTAAAAACCTTAGTTTGAACATTTTATGAAACAGCAATTTGATATCTATCCTAAATTTAATTTTTAAAATATTTCTGATATCATTGTCAAAGTACAATTAATATACATAAGGTACACACATATACTAAAATTGTACAATTAAATAAATGTTGATATAAGTATTTATATATATACACACACATATATACAGACCCTTGAAAACATCACTACACTCAAGATAATGAAGATACGTATCACCTCCAAAGGTTTCATGTACCTCTTTGTAAATTCTCTCTCCTGCCACTCCTCACTGCAAGCATCCACAAATCTGTTTTCTTTGCCAACCTATTTGTTTGCATTTTCTAGGACTTTATATAAATTGAATCATCCAAAAGGTGGTCTTTTTGTCTAGCTTCCATCTTTCAGCGTTATAGTTTGATCCATCCATGTCACTGCATCTGTCAATAGTGCACTGATGAATAGACTTCCATTGTATTTATATGCCACAATTTGTCTATCCATTCATCTACTATGAATATTTGGGTCAATTTCAGTTTGTGGCTATTGCAAATAAAGCTGAAGTGAACATTCACATGCAAATCTTTGAATGAACATATACTTTCATTTCTTCTGGGTAAATACTTAGGAGTGGAATGAATGGGTCATATGGTGAGGACATATTTAAATTTTAAGATGCTTCAAACTGACTTTCAGAATGATTGTATCATTTCAGATTTTTACCAGCAGTGTATGAGAGTTCTAGTCCCTCCACATCCTTGCCAAAGCACAGTAGGGTGCTCAGTTGTTATATTAGTTATGGTATCTCTTACCATAATAGCATTACTTTCAAGACTAATTATGCAAATAATTTTCCATGTGCTTATTTACCATCTGTTTATTTTATTTGGTGATGTGTTCAAATCTTTTGCCTATTTTTTGTTTAGTGGTTAGTTTTCTTGTTATTTTTGTTCCAGGTGTTCTTTATGTATTTCTGATAAAAGTCCTTTATCACATAGACAATTTTCAAATACTATCTTCCAGCCTATTCCTTGTAGCTCATTCTCTTAACAGTGACCTTCAAGTAGCAGAAGAGTTTTATTTAAATGTAATTCAATTTATCATGCTTTTTCTTCTGTTTGGATGATGTCTCTAGTGTTGTATCTAAGAATCTTTAATTTGCTGTATCTCAAAATCTTTAATTTTTGCCTTATTATAGACCAAAGAGAGTTTCTTCCAGGTGTTCTTGCACAAGTTTAATGCTTCAGAACTTACATTCAGGTCTGTGATCCATATTTTTTATATCACCACTTTAAAAAATACCATCTTAGGACTTCCCTGGTGGTCCAGTGGTTAAGACTTCATCTTTCAATGAAGATGTGAGTTTGATCCCTAGTAGGAGAGCAAAGATCCCATATGCCTCATGGCCAAAAAGCCAGAAACAACAGAAGTAATATTGCAACAAATTAAATAAAGACTTTAAAAATGGTACACATACACACAAAAAACTTTTAAAATAAATAATTAAAAAAGACTGTCTTTTCCCAATGAATTACCTTTGTAATTTTGTGAAACATAACTTGCCCATGAATGCAGGAATCCGTTTTTGAACTTTCTGTGAATTCCCTAGATCTGTTTTTCTATTTTGATACCAATACCACACTGCCTAAATTACTGAGCTTTACATTAAGCTATGTGTTATTAGTATTAGCAGTATTAGTCTTTCAAATTTATCCTTTTTCAAAGTTGATTTGTTATTCTAGGTCCCTTCCATTTCTGTAAGAATTTGTTTATGGGCTTGTAAATATCAACAAAAAGTCTACTGAGATCTGATAGGGACTATGAGGAATCTGTAAATCAACTTGGGAGAGGAAAGAAAAAGTGAAAGTGTTACTCATTCAGTCGTGTCCGACTCTTTGTGACCCCATGAACTGTAGCCCACCAGGCTCCTCTGTCCATGGGGTTCTCCAGGCAAGAATACTTGAGTGGATTGCTGTGTTTCTTCTCCAGGGGATCTTCCTGACCCAGGGATTGATCCCAGGTCTCCGGCATTGCATGCAGACTCTACCGACTGAGCCACCAGGAAAGGAAATACATGTTAATAATATTGAATCTTTCAATATATAAATAGCCTTAAGAATTTTCAAAATAATTTAAAAGATTTTTTTGCATCGATGTTCATGAGGGACACCGTAGTGTAGCTTCTTTTCTTTTAATGTCTTTGTCTGGTTATGGTATCAAACACTGATCTCAGACTAATTTGGGATGTAGTACTAGTTCTTTGGGCTTCCCTGGTGGCTCAGACTGTAAAAAATCTGCCTGAAATACAGGAGACCTCGGTTTGATCCCTGGGTTGGGAAGATTCCCCTGGAGAACAGACCGGCTACCCACTCCAGTATTCTGGCCTGGAGAATTCCATGGACTGTATAGTCCAGGGGATTGCAAAGAGTCAGAAACAACTGAGCAATTTTCACTCTCACTTCACCAGTTCTGTAATACTCAGGAAGGGTTTGTACAGAATTACTATGATGGCCTTCTTCATTACTTTCAAGAATCCACCAGTGAAGCCATCTGGGGCTAGAATTTTCTTAGTTGGAAATTTTTTAATTAAAAGTTTAATATATTTTATAGATATGCCTATTAAAGTTATCTATTTCTTATTGAATGAACTTATTACCCCTTTAGCAGTTCTTTCATTTCTGATATGATAATTTGTGTCCTCTTTCTTTTTTTTCCTGATCAGTCTGGTTAAAGATTTATAAATATTATTGATCATAATGAATCAATATTTGGTTTCATTAATTGATTTATGCTCAGGTCTTTGCTATTTATTTTCTTCTTCTTACTTTGTGTTTAATTTGCTTCTTTATTCTGGCTTCTTAAAGCAGAGGCTGAATTAACTTATTTGTGATGTTTTTTCTTTTGTAATACAGGTGTTTGCTGCTAAGTCGCTTCAGTCATGTCCGACTCTGTTCGACCCCATAGACGGCAGCCCACCAGGCTCCACCATCCCTGGGATTCTCCAGGCAAGAACACTGGAGTGGGTTGCCATTTCCTTCTCCAATGCATGAAAGTGAAAAGTGAAAGTGAAGTTGCTCAGTCATGTCTGACTCTTGGTGACCCCATGGACTGCAGCCCACCAGGCTCCTCTGTCCATGGGATTTTCCAGGCAAGAGTACTGGAGTGGGGTGCCATTGCCTTCTCTGAATATAGGTGTTTAGTACTATTAAGTTCCCCCTAATTATTGCTTGAAATCAAAATTTCTTAATGCAAGCATTATTGACATTTGGGGGCAGATGATTCTTTTAATGGGAAGTTGTGTGTATTGTAGAATGTTGAACAGAACCCTTTGTTTCTACTCTCTAGATGTCAGTAAGATCCCTCACTCCTCACCCTTCACCACTGTGACAAGCAAAAATGTCTCAAGACATTGCTAAATGTCCCCTGAGGGAGAGGGAGCAAAATTACTCCTAGTCGGGAACCACTGATTTAGATGCATCTCTCAGGGGTAAGGGCTTCCTTGGTGGCTCAGACCATAAAGAATCTGCCTGACCATAAATAATCTGCGGGAGACCTGGGTTTGATCTCTGGGGTGCGAAGATTCCCTGGAGGAGGGCATGGCAACCCACTCCAGTATTCTTAACTGGAGAATATCATGAACAGAGAAGCCTGGCAGGCTACAGTCCAGGAGTTTGCTAAGAGTCCAACACAACTGAGCAACTAATCACAGCACACTCAGTGGGTAAAGAATCAGCCTGCAATGCAGGAGACCTGAGTTTGATCTCTGGGATGGGAAGATCCCCTGGAGCAGGAAATGGTAACCCACTCCAGTATTTTTACCGAGAGAATCCCATGGACAGAGGAGCCCTGTGGGCTACAGTCCATGGGATTACAAAGAGTTGGACATGACTGAGCAACAAACACTAACACAAGTCTGGTATATTCTCAGTTCAGTCACTCCGTCATGTCTGACTCTTTGCAACCCCATGGACTGCAGCACGCCAGGCCTCCCTGTCCCTCATCAACTCCCAGAGTCCACCCAAACCCATGTTCATTGAGTCAGTGATGCCATCCAACCATCTCATCCTCTGTTGTCCCCTTCTCCTCCTGCCTTCAATATTTCCCAGCATCAGGGTCTTTTCCAATGAGTCAGTTCTCTGCATCAGGTGGCCAAAGTATTGGAGTTTCAGCTTCAACATCAGTCCTTTCAGTGAATATTCAGGACTGATTTCCTTTAGGATGGACTGGTTGGATCTCCTTGAAGTCCAAGGGACTCTCAGGAGTCTTCTCCAACACCACAATTTAAAAGCTTCAATTCTTTGGCCCTCAGCTTTCTTATAGTCCAACTCTAACATCCATACATGACTACTGGAAAAGCCATAGCTTTGACTAGATGGACCTTTGCTGGTAAATTAATATCTCTGCTTTTTAATATACTGTCCAGGTTGGTCATAGCTTTTCTTCCAAGGAGCAAGCATCTTTTAGTCTGGTATGGTGTTTTAGTTGAAAACACTGTAATTTCCTCTTTAATTTCCTTGATCCACGGGCTACTTAATTTACAAATATTTGAGGATTTTCCAGAGTCGTTTCTATTATTAATTTGTGATTTAACTCCATTCTGGTTAAAGAACATACTTTGTAAGATCTAAATCCTTTTAATTTTGTTAAATCTTGTTTTATGACCCCAAATATGGTCTATCTTAATAAATAGTAATTTGTGCTAAGTTGTGTCAGACTCTTTGTGACCCCATGAACTGCCCACCAGCCTCTTTGTCCATGGGATTCTCTAGGTAAAAATACTGGCATGGGTTGCCATTCCCTCCTCCAGGGGATCTTCCTGACCCATGGACTGAACCTGCATCTAATACATCTCCTGAATTGGCAGGGGGGTTCTTTACCACTGTGCCACCTGGGAAGCCCCCACACTACACTTGATCTTAACCAAAAAACCAAGAAGCAGCTGAGAACCTATTTGGAAATTGGTTATTCTGTAGAGACTGTTTTTGATCTGTTTTGTGGGACCTGAGCAGGTGAATTAATCCCCATCATGATGCAATACCTCAAGATTTCTGAGTACTGTACCCAGTGCACTATTAATTATAAGGTTTCTCCATCTGGCTAGTGGGAACTAGAACCATCTCCAGCCCTGTGTGAGCGTTGACTGTTGTTCCTTCTAATCGGCAGTTCTTTCCTGGAAATGAGTAATTTCCTCACATGTGTGCACTAAGTGTTCTGCAGATCACTTGAGAATACACCTTTTGCAGATCTCTGGGTTAATCTCCCTTTGCAGCTTTCTTCTCTGGTACCCTGTCCTGTAAACTGTAGCCACTTTAGTCTTCCCAGACCCAGAGCTTGTTTCCTCAACTTGGCACCACCTCAGTTTTCCCACCTTTAGTTCCTGCAAATCACTTTTTTAAAACAGTAAGTTGGCACAATCAGGGGTATATTTTATTTGTTCACTGCTTGTCATGAGTCACTGCTCTTTATGCCTGAATTCCAGTGGTATAAAAATGATCATTTTATTTATTGTGTCTGTTTCTTAAAAAATAATTTCATGCTAGAAGGTAAATCTGGTTACTATTACTGTCTTTGGCAGAAACAGAAGTTCTTAAATGCATTTTATTTTGAAAATTGATTCGAATGGCTATCCAATCTGAAAAAAGATGCCTTCAATTATAAATAGATGCAAATGAATGAAGTACATAGTTTTTCATGCTTACCATATCATGGTACTGATTTTTGTATTCCATATATCAATTATACAGAAATTTTTGTTGGAACATAGCTGTTATATTTCTATCTCCCCAAATGCACTCATTCTTCTTGAACATAAGTGGAAATATGTTGTGTTTTTATATTTTAAGAAAATGACTTAAAATGCATCAAAGCTCTTTGGAAATTTTTTGAAACTGCTTAAGTAAATCTGTGGTCATATTTTTAAGTGTGTGAATATGAAAATTTCATAGATGACACACATATACCATTTTCCAAATCACACAGTGATGGAGACACGAGAAGATAGCAGTTCTCAAAATGTACTTTGCATGTCAAGGAGCTCTTTTTAAAAGTAGGTAGTTTCTCACTTGTTAAAATCTTTGCCTAAAAGGAACAGATTAAATATTTTTTTATTTTAGGAAACATATTTTATGGGTAGCATATTATTGTGAGTCACTTATTATCACTAGAAAGATCAGCAAATTGGTTTTTATGTGGCTTGAAGCATCAGTGGAAAAAATTGCAAAGGTTTGTCTGCATTTTCTGGTTGCTTAGATTCTAAATGTCTTACTAATTGTGATGGCTCCACATTATCATTAGCTAACATTTCAAGGCAAAAAATACACCTAATGTGAGATTCAAATAGCCTCGATAATTTTGAGTTATTTTGGCTTCTTTCTTGTCTTATCTGATTACATCTTCATTGTTTCTTCCCCTTGGTGTGCTTGACAAAGAACTCAAACTAGGAATAGAGGTGTCTACCAATATTTGCTGTTAGCCTATGAATTATTGGTATTATGTTTAGGTCAAGTTTCTTGCATGAAATCTCAGGCAAGAATCCATGGCTGTCACCTACTTTGTACCTAGAATGTAACTTAGAATCTGCCCTTCCCCCAGCCTCAGGCACCTGTATCTATCTATATGTGACAGGAAAATAAAGGTTAATTCTTATTTTTTTAATTTAAAATATATAATTCAAAGTTCTCATATTGTAATCCATATCTCACAACACAGAGAGGGCTGGTTTGGCTTTTGGTTATCATGTTTACTCAACTAAATTAGAAGACTACAAGGACGGAGGGAATTACATTCCCAAGGCTATAACTATTGAGCGATGGAAGCAAAGACAGGCCACTCAAGCAACTACTGTAGCAATCAAGAGCCTGTATGAAAAAAAATATCTACTCAGGGCTAAGACCTTAATACTGAGGACATTTCTAGGGATGAATGAATATAAAAGGATCATACTAAAAAATTTAAACTTATGTAACTATTGGAGATCAAACTAGTCAATCTTAAAGGAAATTAGTCCTGAATGTTCATTGGAAGGACTGATGTTGAAGCTGAAGCTCCAATACTTTGGCCACCTGATGTGAAGAACTGACTCACTGGAAAAGACCCTGATGCTGTGGAAGATTGAGAGCAGGAGGAGAAGGGGGTGACAGAGGATGAGATGGTTGGATGGCATCACTGACTCGATAGACATGAGTTTGAACAAGCTCTGGGAGTTGGTGATGGACAGGGAAGCCTGGCGTGCTCTAGTCCATGAGGTCACAAAGAGTTGGAAATGACTGAGTGATTGAACTTTTGGGAAATTAAAACAAATTCCTTGTAAAAGAAAACTGCTTGCTACCTCAAGATTAAACATCAGGATGACACCTAGATTATACACTGTCTCACATAAGAAAACATGCAAAGAGATTAATTGATGTATTAGTGGATCTTAAGTTCAGCTGTCAGCAGATTTTGTCATTCAACGAGGCATGCACAGATGGATAAAAACATTAAGCAGTTCACTCTTTAAAAATTATTTAAAATTCATATTCTTTAAAAATAATTTTTTATTTTGGAAAGAATTTTAAGATACAGTAAGTAGGAACTATTTTACCAAAACTGTACTCATTTTCCTGAGTCATAGTCTCTGCTCTTTCATAGTCTCTAATTTTAAACTTGTCCCATTGGGTTCAACCTGTAGCAATTTTTGTAAGTGTACAAAGCTTGCTTCTCAAGATAGAGTGGATCTCAAGGTTCTAGCCCCTCTGTGCTGGAATTGTTCCAGGAGGAATGTGTGACGGCTAGGTGGTTGAGAAAGTCTATTATGCTGGAGATGAGGAACAAAGCCTTGACCCTAAAGTATTTTGTTGACAACTGGCTCATCATCCACATTGACATACTCTGTTTATCAGAAGAGTCATTAAAAATTCCACAGTCAATCCAGTGAAGATGGAAAAAGCCAAGAGAAAGAGCCACTATCCCAGGGTCTTTATTATCTGTTTGCCTTTGGTGATAAAGTGGTGCATCCTGCAAGTCTCTCTTTGAAGATTATATCCTTGACTCAGCTCCCAGCTGTGAGAATCATGGTCCCAGTAACCTGAGCAGATGGCCACTGATGCCTCTTCCTCCTTCGAGGAAAGCATCTGAACTGAGTGATGTTACATTATCATCCTAAGTATTTCAAGTTTTTAGATCTCTTCTTGTTAAATGAACTTCAATTTGATCATTAAATGAGGTAACAGAAACATGTCAGATGACCTAGGAAAATTCAAACATTGATGACAAAATGCAGATACAAAAGGATTTTTGAATTATTTCTGCTTCTCTTAAAAAAAAAAATTATGTATTTGGCTCCTCCAGTTCTTAGTTGTGGCACATGGGATCTTCAATCTTTGCTGTGGCATTTGAAATCTTTGGTTGCAGCATGTGGGATCTAGTTCCCTGACCAAGGATCGAACCCAGGCCTCTTGCACTGTCAAGAGTCAGCCCCTGGACCACCAGGGAAGTCCCTATTTTTGTTTTTTTAAAAATGGATACTTCTTTCCTTTTTTTATTCTATGTCATCAGCATGACTCTTAGGATTATTGGCAAGATCAGAAATTAAGATAAAATTCAAAAATATGTATTGAATTTTTAAAAAAACCGACAATAAATTATTCCATGTCTAATATGAACACAGTCAGTTCAGTCGCTCAGTCATGTCAGACTCTTTGCTACCCCATGGACTGAAGCATGCCAGGGTTCCTGGTCCATCACCAATTCCCGGATATGAACACAGCTCTGCAGAAATACTATAAACCAGTAAAAACAGATTTTTCAAATCAGATGGATGTACTTTTACTTTTATCCTGTTTGTACCATGTGCATATGATGGTTGATGAAATGATATTTAGATGAATATATATATATTTTAGTGTATATTAAAATTTTAATTAGAATTTCAAATGCATGCTTCAGAAATACTCATTTTAAAAAGTAGTTTAAAAGCCATTTAAAAACAACTTTTAGATAAATAGTTGCATCAGTCATATGCAAATATGGTCAAATAGTGCAGGTGAAGAGCTGAGTGTTTGAGAGATATTGCACTGTGTTGCTTGTAGTGCCATGGACATAACTTATGGGCTTTGTTGACAAGCTTCCCTGGTGACTCAGATGGTAATCTGTTTGCAATACATGACAGCTAAGTTTGATCCCTAGGTTGGAAAGATCCCCTGGAGGAGGAAATGGCAACTCACTCCAGTAGTCTTGCCTGGAGAATTCCATGGACAGAGGAGCCTGGCAGGCTATAGTCCACGGGGTTGCAAAGAATTAGACACAACTGAGCAACTAACACTTTTGTTGACAAAAACGTCTTACATGCTGTTTTAGGCTGGATTCCTGAGACGTGGAGCCTGAGGCAAGGATTTCTGTACAGGTGATTTCTTAAGGGGAGGCTTTCAGGAAAAACCTCAAGGGAAGAAGGGCAGGAGAAGAAGCTAGGTAAAACCATAATGTTAGGAGAATCCTAGCTTCAGACAGATCCTACAGAGAATTTAAGTATGTAATTGCAACAGAAGACTTGCTCTGCCCAGAGGCAAGGAGGACCAGCTGTTATAAGCCCACTTCAGTCTGTTGTGGGCCATAGAACACTTGGGGGAACAGCATAATTCCCCAGGTATATGCTGGTAAAGAGGCAACCTTCTGGAGGGGAGAGCAACAGTAATAGAAACAGGGAGACAGGCAGTCCGGCCTGGTGAAGGAAATCTGGAGAGGGACAGAGAATATCTACCATGCAGTCTTACTCAGGACAAGAAAATATCCCAAACAATAGTAAACACCCAAAGTCCCTGGATATAGTTCATTTGTAGATCGCAGTCCAATCAGATCTTGAAATCAACTGGCAACAATGACAATACATCATTTGTAAGAATTTCTGGCAGAAAAGTGTGTACTTTATTCACTTAATCGGGTCTGACTCTTTTTGACCCATGGACTATATATAAGCCCATCAAGTTCCTCTGTCCATGGGATTCTCCAGGCAAGAATACTGGAGTGGGTTGCCATGCCCTCCTCCAGGGGATGTTCCTGACCCAGAAACTGAACCTGTCTCCTGCATTGCAATAAGATTCTTTACCACCTGGGCCACCAGGGGGAGTCTCATCAGTTCTAAAGGTCATGTTGACCATCTTCATACTGGTGTCTTGCTTTCTAGGCTGACCTCCCTGGGGCTGATGGTACCGGATGACACCAGCAGGATTGTGACATGCCATCGGCATGGGACTGGCCTTGTCTGATGGCGTCCATGCCCTGAGTGTTCCGTGGATATAGTATGGCTAGCTGATACTCTGAGTTTCTGTTCAGTCATCACAAGGCAGAAATATTTCCTCTTCATTAGAGAGTCTATTATAAAGGGATAAAATGTGCAGAATCAATTAGCTGTGTGGCAGGCACTCAGAGGAAAGAGAGATTAGGTTTCCACTTGCAGGAGATCTGGCTTCCGGCGAGGGCTGGCCCACTTCGGGGCATGCCAATTCATTGCAGTTGACCACATATTTCCACCTAGTATCTTGTGGACACAAACCGGATGCATCTGATTAAGTGCTCTCGGCTCTGGCTGTTGTAAGTGCCTCCCTGGCAGCTCGCCTTCTTGCAGCTATTCTAGGCTCCAGGCTTAGAGCTGGGAGGTACTGAGATTCGCCATGCTCACCCAGAGGCTGTTTCAGCAGGGCCAGGTACCTGGCAGTGTTCCTCTGCAAACTCTCTTTCAACTCCTTTCAGTTCTTCTTGGTTTTGTTTTTCCCCATTCTACTCTCGGCACTGCGCCTTGCTCAGCAGACCTTATCCTGTTTGTTCTGCCTGCTTGCTACCTGTCTCTTTTGGCCCGACTGCCCAATTTGGAGCAGCACAGAGAGCCCCATCAGGGTCAGCTGGAGCTCTCCTGGGAGGGAGAACTCTTAGTAACTTTGGTCAATGACCTGGTGCAGGCCCCTGGCAATCAAGACTGTGCAGTGTTTTTCCTGTTGGACCTACGATGTGATTGGCCACACAGTGACTAACAATATAGACTCTACAGCCAGACTCATTGCATTTGGGCAATGTCACTTAAGAGGCTGTGTTACCTTGAGCAATGTATCTACCTTCGTGTGCCTCAGAATTGTTAGGGGAAGCACACTGATTGAAACCACCCACCCTGGCCAGGTACCATAGTAACCATTTGCATGAGTTGTTTTATGACAGGAGATCCTGATAAGGAATACAGAACTAATAAGCCACCACCAACTGGAAGAGTTCGGGAAAGGCCTAAAGGAGACACTGCGTGTCCGTCCACTTCCCAGAATCCCTCTCGCTAGCATCCATCTTGGCTGAGCCATGCGTGCGCCACCAGGAAAGACTCTGAATTAGAGTGATTGGTCAAAGACCACCCGGAAACTAATTCCATCACCATAAAACCCAACATTGCGAGCCATGCAGCAGAGCAGTTCTCCTGGGTTCCCTTACCCTACTGCTCTCCACCCGGGTGCCCTTTCCCAATAAAATCTCTTGCTTTGTCAGCACATGTGTCTCCTCGGACAATTCATTTCCGAGTGTTAGACAAGAGCCCAGTTTCGGGCCCTGGAAGGGGTCCGCCTCTCTGCAACAGAATGACCAAATAGTCTACTACATAGTAGGCAGTTGTTTAGTTGCTAAGTTACGTCTGACTCTTTTTCGGCCCCATGGACTATAGCCCACCAGGCTTCTCTGTCCATGGGTTTCCCAAGCAAAAATACTGGAGTGGGCTGCCATTTCCTTCTCCAGAGGATCTTCTTGATTCTGAAATAGAATCTGCGTCTCCTGCATTAACAGGCAGATTCTTTACCATTGAGCCACCACAGTAGCCTATCCATAGTAGGTTACTCCTGTGGAACAGCTGTAGTAGGTTATTTCTATGATGCATACAAATGGTTAGAAATAGTTCCTGCTACACAGAAAAATGTTGATGAAGTATGAGCAATTTTCCTTATTAGTATTATATAGCTAATGTAATTTATAGTAATTTCATAGCTCTTCTAAGCAAATAAATGTCTCTAATATCTTAGCTGATGAATTCACATCATAACCCTGAATTATTTTATGTTGTATCTTTCCATTTACCAAAGTTGTGCACAAAGAAATCTACCTTGTCTCTCATTAAAGTGTTAATTGTATGCAGTAATGAAAAAGTGTGATTGATTTCTGAAAAGTGAAAGTGAAAGTCACTCAGTTGTGTCTGACTCTTTGTGACCCCATGGACTGTATAGTTCCTGGAATTCTCCAGGTCAGAATACTGGAGTTGGGTAGCCTTTCCCTTCTCCAGGGGATCTTCCCAACCCAGGGATCAAATCCAGGTATCCCACTTTGCAGGAAGATTCTTTACCAACTGAGCCACAAGGGAAGCCAAAGAATACTGGAGTGAGTAGCCTATCTCTTCTCCAGGGAATCTTCCTGACTCAGAAATCGAACTGGGGTCTCCTGCATTGCAGACAGATTCTTTACCAACTAAGCTAAGAGGGAAGCCTTGTAAAAATAAAATATAAAATTGAGAAGCAACTAAAAATCACAAAACAGTATGTGTAATATGACTCTATAATCCCATTTTATGTTAAAAGAAAATTTATAAATATATATAATTAGGTATGTGATTACATTTATGGAGGCATTATAATATGAAACAAAAATTAACCTTTATAATTACTGGCACAGGAACTGTTTTGTGGGAAGAGACCACTTTTGTTGAATCTGTACATTAAGAAAGTGTCTTAGCCTGACAGTCAAAGTACATGGGAAAGTGGGGGGAGGTGGAGTAAGATAGAGGTGGGAGTGGGCAAGTGCAGTGCCCACTGTAGTGCGGCAGAACGTCAAAGAGGAGAGAGCCCCAATCGGTGGTAGAGGGCGTGATGAAAGAACATTTAAAGACAAAGAAATGCTTAGCAGAGAGGAACCCATCGGTAAATTTAACACCACCCCCTAATACTTCAGAAAGTGAATTTCCTTTATGTAGACCATAGGAAAAGGCTATATCTAGCTTCCAGGTTGGAAATGAGAAGAGACTGGGTTTTCGGTTGGAAATGAGCAGTGTTTGAATTATTGGGTTGGCCAAAGAGTTTGAGTTTTTCATACCATAAGTCGGTATGAAAAACACAGACTTTTGGCCAACCCAGTATACATACAGATCTATGGGGAGACGTGCGTATAGGGACACACACACGCACAGAGAACCCAAGAGCAGGACACACATCTCAGAGCGTCATGTGACCGAGAGGAGGCGGGCATGCGAGTGTTCGGACAGGAGGGTTCACTGTCTAGACTCACTCTGTCTGTCTGTCTGTCTGTCACAAGGAGTGTGTCTTCATATCTGCGGTAGCAAAATGGTCTCCTTGGTGAAATGCTTCCATCTTTCTCAGGACCCGGAGCCCAGGCTGTCACTTAACTCTTCCTACAGTTCCTAGTGCCGAGGAGGTGTTGAAGGGTCGGGGGTCAACTTCGCGATGGGTTTGTGTGCCCAGCATGGGTGTCCCTTATCCTCCTTACATTTTCTGCTAACTTTGTAAACGCTTCGACAGAGAAGTAAAGCAATAGATGGTCTGTAGTCAACCATCTGCGCCAGGCACATCTGTTGCAGTGAAGAGGAAGAAAAGAGGGATGAGGTTGTTTTTTCTTCTTCCCCTTTCCTGAGAACAAGGAAGATAAAGAGAACAGTGAGCAGGCTTGAAGATTCCTAGTTTTGTTTTGTTTTCTTAACCATTCCTAACCCTGTATGTCTGTAACTAAATTTGTTTTCTGCCCCCTAACTCTGCAGAAGCTACACTTGGCACCTATTTTCCTTTGACTCTATGCTAAATACATCCTGTGTCTGGTATTTACCCTTACAACACCCTTCTCTTTGTAGTTATATTATCAGAAAGCAGGCCTCAGAGCTACCAAACTGCCAGACTCAATTACTGCGTTACTGACGCCAGCCTATGCCTGTTTGTGACAAGATCCTAACACTTTTGTTCCTCATCACTGACTCTTGACTGGGAGTCCTCATTTCTTGAAGCGTGAACCTCCTGTGATCCCCTCTCCACTGTCTGAGAACTAAAGCCACCTTTCTATTTCCCCCAAACTCTGTCTCCTTCATTTTTTATTCAGCTTCGGTGGGCAGAGAAAGCCAAGATTTTGGCCAGCAATGCATCCACTCACGTTTCCCGTTTAATATTCTCAGTAACCCCCTGTGTTAGTCACTACAGGCTCCATTTTACAGATCAAAACATCAGGCTCAGAAAGATTTGCCTGACAGCAAAGATCCTATGGCTAGCCTGTCTTGGGGTCAGGGTTGAAACCCAAGGGTTTGTGGTTGTAGTTATGTTGTAGCCATGCATTCTGGGAAACAAACTCACTCAGAAGGACAATGCAGATAGTGGAGTGCAGTTTATTACACCGGCGGGCCCAAGGCAGAGTCTCCTCTTAGCCAAGGACCCCGACCAGCATTTGTGAAAATCTTTTATACCCGATGTGTATGTGTCTGAACCCACCACTCCAAATTCCTTGAGACTTACACAAACCAAGGGAAATACAATCCTAATAACCCCATGATTCACGTGCTATGTGCTCAAACAGTCAAACAATTAGCCAATAATCAATAAACCTGAGGTTACACTCCAATAGATACAGAAAAATTTATGGCCTGTCTGGAGGAAGGGGTGATTAGTGTATGTTTTCTCTTAGGCGATGAGTAACCTAGATATGATCTTCAAGGTTCCCCGGTCTGGAGGGGGTCTTATCCTTCTGTTGTTGTTTTCATAGGCACTAAACACAGAATTCAGAGTCCATTGGAAAGGTGGCCAAGCATGATCAGCATGAACAGGCCTAAGATGGAGTCCAGGCCCTATGAATTCCTTCTTCAGTTATGTTGTGTGGACTTAAAAAGATTAATAACCTTAAAGTTGAAAGTTAAGTTTTATTCGATATTTGGCAAAACTAATACAAAATTATGTAAAGTTTAAAAAAAAAAAAAAGTTTTATTCGGTGGGAATTCTTAGGACTTCAAGTCCAGAAGGCAGTATCTCCTGTGACCGTGAGAGAACTGCTCTGAGGAGGCGAAGTGGGGAGCCAGGTTACACAGAAGCTTTGTGAAAAACAAAGGGCAGGTAGTCTGAACGTCAAAAGATTATTGTGAATTAAAGGCAAACCAAGTGTTGCAAAGAATTTAGCACTTTTCTGTGTAAGGGAAGATGCAAGCGTGTGGGCTTACTGAAATCATTCCTTTGACATGCACCTCAGTGGTCTGGGAGCGGCTGCAGTCTGATGGCTGCTACAGATGGCAGGTATTCATTCCTTCCTAAATTCTCTCAGGGCTTTCGACTGCAAGACTGCAATCACTGAGGGCTGTGACATCCTTCGTTTACTAATATGGCAGGAAATATCCCATTTCTCAGTTGTTTTGTTTCTGCTTTTGATTTTAGTTTCACAGCGGGCCCTAACTGGATTGCAAACGTTAAACCCTCAACGCCCTAGGGTGACTTCGTTTTCTAATCTCTATCTTATCTCACTGTCTCCTCTTCCTTGGTATTAATCCTGCCTGCTGTCCTCTGTCTTCTTCATCTGCTTGCAGCTTGTCCAGTTTCCTTCCCAGTTGTTCCATAGCTGGTTCTGTTCTGTGTGTTCGTCAAGCTGTCATATACAGATTTTCTTTTTCTCAGTCATCTCTAGATACAGTCTAACAGCTCTTTGAAGGCAGTACTGTGCTTTGTCCCTCTTTCCGTTCCTGGGAACATCACATTCCTAGGAAGTCAATAGTTTTGAATAAAGATTGGTTGGACACGTGGATGAATCACTGCGGTACAGCTTTATGTGTTCATGGTTTTCTGCTAAGCTTGAGGCAGCTCCGTGTCTGCCCTTCATGCCTCCAAGTGCAAACACAATTCCTCCTTCAACAATTTCCCCTTTATTTCTGCCCTGAAAGTTTGCCCCCCTTGCTTCCCCACACTTTCTTGTGGAAGGTGCAAAAACAGTATCTGCAATGGCAGTCTTCCTACTTGCTCCTTCTGAGAAACCCTTGACAAAGGAGCACAGCATCCAGGCGGTTCCCCAGACCTCATCCAACGAGAGAGTTGAGAGACCCATTAATAAATAAAGCCAGAACTTTCCCCTATCTTTCCATTTGTGGATGCCAACTATATTACATGAATGGCTGACTCTTGACATTTTAAAACTATAAAACAGAAGTCCTTGAACCGTATTTGTATTTCAGTTATGAGAGTGTCAAGTCTCTTGAGAGGAGAGAGTCAAGCCGAAATTACTACCATCTAGCGATATTAACCCTGATGGCAAGAGGATGCCTTTCATTTTCAGGAAAGTGCTGAAGTCCTGCCATCTTGTGGCCAACAGGGGTACGACCTCTGTTGATTTTCTCTCAATTCTGAAACTGCTGCTGCTGCTGCTAAGCCGCTTCAGTCGTGTCCGACTCTGTGCGACCCCACAGACGGCAGCCCACCAGGCTCCCCCGTCCCTGGGATTCTCCAGGCAAGAACACTGGAGTGGGTTGCCATTTCCTTCTCCAATGCATGAAAGTGAAAAGTGAAAGGGAAGTTGCTCAGTCGTGTCCGACTCTAGCGACCCCATGGACTGCAGCCTACCAGGCTCCCACGTCCATGGTATTTTTGGGGAATAGCAAGCACCCGCCAATTGCCTGCTTAAGAACTATTCTTCACCACAAGCAGAGTGACCCGAACCTGTTTCCTTCCAGCTGCACTCTTTAATGCTCAGCATCTCCTCTTCTTAAAAAAAAAAAAAAAAAAAAAACCAACAATGTATTTCACCCTTTCCAAAAATATGTTTGTCCAGTGGAAGTCTAGATATTCAATCCATATACCCAAATGAATTTTGTGGCTGGAAGGTGTATGGTGGGCTTTTTGTTCAAAGTACAGGAGATATTTTGATTTCTTTGAATCTCAAGGAACAGAAGCAGCAAACAATGCCTTCCAAGTGCTTTCTTTCACTTTTCTTCTTTTTGTCTGGTTGCACCCTCCATTGAAACAGATTTCTAAACACGCAAATCAACCAGGATTCAAATAAACATTTTGTAGACAGGAGGATAAACAAAGGATAAATAAGTGATAAGATGGTGATTCTTCAGTGAGACTGCAAAAGGCCTAGATGAAGCCACACTATTTGTGGTCAGCAGATGCAAAGCCCAGGCTTAGTGGGAGCCCCCCTCTTGCTTTAATCTCCTTGTTTGTCCAAGTAATGCCCTGAAAGGGGGAGGAATGCTTCTCTGAAAGCCATTGCCACACACAACTCCTGCGCATGGAGAGAGTGAAGGGCATGTACAAAGAGCTGATCTGATGTTCTTGCCAGTGGGCAGATTGTACAGTCACCAAATGCATTGGGTCTGGAATACATTTATCATAATTTGATTAAAGATTTGGTTCCCTTATGCTTATACCCTAGAAATTGGGTTATTCTAATTTTTTTCAATATTACAACAAAATGAAAATGAGCTATTAATGCTTCAAGTGAAGTGAAAGTCACTCAGTCATGTTTGATTCTTTGAGACCCCATGTACTATTACTATGGAATTCTATGGAAGTCTATGGAATTCTCCAGGCCAGAATACTGGAGTGGGTAGAATTTCCCTTCTCCAGGGGATCTTCCCAACCCAGGGATCCAACCCAGGTCTCCCACATCTGCAGGCAGATCTCAAACCCAGTCAGAGGGATCCAAATCTCTCCAAGTGTTTCAAATCATTTAGTAGTAGTTATCCACATCCCTGGAGAAGGCAATGGCACCCCATTCCAGTACTCTTGCCTGGAAAATCCCATGGATGGAGGAGCCTGGTGGGCTGTAGTCCATGGGGTCGCTAAGAGTCGGACACGACTGAGCAACTTCACTTTCACTTTTCACTTTCATGTACTGGAGAAGGAAATGGCAACCCACTCCAGTGTTCTTGCCTGGAGAATCCCAGGGACGGGGGAGCCTGGTGGGCTGCCGTCTATGGGGTCGCACAGAGTCGGACACAACTGAAGTGACTTAGCAGCAGTAGCAGCAGCAGCATCCACATCCCTTTCTCACATTTATAGAAGCAAAATCTGTGGAACTCTGCTCAGTGTTATGTGGATGGGAGGAGAATTTGGGGGAGGATGGATACATGTATATGTATGGCTGAGTCCCTTCACTGTCCACCTGAAACTGTCACAACATTCTTAATCAGCTATACGCCAATACAAAATAAAAAGCTTCTTAAAAAAAAAAAAGTCTTAAATAAAATTGTAGAGACTGTGACTCATTCTGAGAAAGCTTGTCTTTTTTTCTGTAGTTTATGGCAGTAATGACACTCAGAGGTTAAGAAAATCAGGGCACCAGTAAAACATTTTGTATGCAGGATCGTTTTTCTTGGTAAGAAGTCCAGTCCCTGGTACTGGATGTACTTTATAAAAATGATTCACTGTTGTGAGTCAGAATTCGGTAAACACCTGAACTGGTGTAGAACTTTCCAGAAAGAAAGTTTCTATGGCATTGCAAAGACACGGTTACTTTCGAAGTGAGGTGCTGGGGGCCCTGTAGAAGACACACTGGTGTATTTGTGTAGATCTCTGGGCCCCATGGCAGACTGGTCCGACCAGAATCCCTGGAATGTGGCCCTGGACTCTGCATTTTTGAGTCAGGTCAGGTGACTCTTAGTGTTCACCAACGTTTGTGAATGCTTGCTCTGAAATAGTCGTTCTCAACTTCCCAGAGACTTTTTAAAAATGATTTTAAAAAATAATGTCCATATACTTTGATACTATGTATAAAATAGACTAAGGAGAACATACTGTATAGCTCGGGCTTCCCAGGTAGTACTAGGAGTAAAGAACCTGCCGGCCAATGCAGGAGACATAAGAGACGTGGGTTCCATCCCTGGGTTGGGAAGATCCCCTGGAGGAGCTCATGGCAACCCACTCCAGTATTCTTGCCTAGGGAATCCCATAGACAGAGGAGCCTACCAGGGTCACAAAGAGTCCAGACACGACTGAAGATGTCATATCTATACACACGCACAGTATAGCTGAGGGAACTCTACTCAGTGCTCTGTGGTGACCTAAATGAGAAGGAGATCCAAAAAAGGGAAAATATGTGTATGTAATAGCTTATTCACTTTGCTGTACAATAGAAACTAACATTGCAAAGCAACTATACCACAGTAAATATTTTAAGAAGATATATATGTAGAAAGGGAAAAAAAAAATGATGTCCTATTCCCTTGGGATCCTGAATCAAATGGCCTGAATTAATTCCCTTGAGATGCTGAGTGTGGCATGGGCGTCTGGATTTTTAAAAATTCAGTAGGTCATTGTGACATGCAACAAAGTGGACAACCTGTGCTCCAAGACTGGGACTGGCAGATTTTTGTTTCTAAATATAAAGGGCCAGATAGTAAATATTTTAACCTTTGCAGGCCATCTGGTCTCTGCCACCACACCTCCTCTACTGTGTATTGGCACCTGAATGCAGCCATAGATAAGTAAACAAACAGACGTGTACTGCATTCCAGAGGAACACGGTTTACAATAAGAGGCTGTGGGTTGGATTTGGTCTGCAGGCTGGAGTTTGCTACCCTTTGGTCTCCAATTTAAGGCAGACCCTTAAGACCCACCCGGGTGGCTCAGAGGTAAAAGAATCTGCCTGCCAAAGAGGAGAAAACACCTGCCCAAGCACCCCGGGTTCAATCCCAGGGTGGAGAAGATCCCCTGGAAGAGGAAATGTCAAGCCCCTCCTGTATTCTTGCCTGGAAAATTCCACGGACAGAGGAGCCTGGCAGACAACATATGGTCCATGGGGTAGCAAAGAGCTGGACACGACTTAGTGCCCCAGGCTTACTGAATCAGACTGTGTATTTCAGCCTGTACCTACATTAAAGCCCAGGAAGCACTGCTCTAGAAGACAGCAGAGTAGAGAAAGGAAAGAGCAAGTATTTGTGTGTGTGTGTGTGAGTTCAATTGTGCCAGACTCTTTACAACCCTATGGACTGTAGCCCACCAGGCTCCTCTGTCCATGGGATTTCCCAGGCAAGAATACTGGGGCCGGTTGCCACTTCCTTCTCCAGGGATCTTCTTGACCCAGGGATTGAACCCGGGTCCCTCTTCAGCAGGGTCTCCAGATGACTTCAGAATCACTCTTAGCACAGTAATCCAGGTGACATGACTTATTAGCTGTGTCATATGGAACACAGCACTCAGCTCTTCTATTTCCTCATATATTAAATGAGATAGTTTAGAAAATTTCCAAGCTCCTTCATTTGAGATAGTTTAGAAATTTTTGAAACTTTCCCAGCTCCTGCAAGGAGATCAAACCAGTCAATCCTAAAGGAAATCAACCCTGAATATTCATTGGAAGGACTGATGTTGAAGCTGAAACTCCAATACTTTGGCCACCTGATACAAAGAACTGACTCATTGGAAAAGACCCTGATGATGGGAAAGATTGAGGGCAGGAGGAGAAGGGGGTGACAGAGGATAAGATGGCTGGATGGCATCACTGACTCAATGGACATGAGTTTGAGCAAATTCCGGGAGATGGTGAAAGACAGGGAAGCCTGGTGTGATGCAGTCCACGGGGTCATGAAGAGTTAAACATGACTGAGAGACTGAGCATCAACAAATGTTCTGTAATGCTGACTAACTGTGGCCTAAATAATTGGCATAAATTAGTAAAAAACAAAAACAAAAATAAAAACCTAACTGAAACAGAAAGCAGAAAATATTGTTTTGTACTTCAGAAATTGAGCAAAGTATTGTAGTGCCCAATTACCAGAGGAACTCAGAAATCTAAGAAGAGAAGATGTAAACTTGAAGAAGTATAACTCCTATCCCCTAGAAAACCTCACATAACTGTCAGGTGTGTCAGGATGTTGGAGAGTCATCTTTAAAATATCAAAAAAGAACTGTTTCAATGGATCAAAGAGAAAAGGAAAGATGTAAGAGAAAAGAGAAAAGGAAAGAGAAAAGAAAAAAAGAAAAGAGAAAAGAAAATGTACAGACAGGTGAAGGGATGCCCAGAAATGAGGATGGAATTTGAATACATTAATTTAACTTTAAAAAGCAGTCTTTCTCTACAAATAGGAAAGAAATTCACTGCTTCCCCAGTAAATGGTAACGGTTGTGAAGTGTATTGATTTATGGTTCAGCAGGTAAGCTCATTCCCTGCTCTTTAGCTGTTTGAATTAGAAACCAGACTGCACACACCCCTTTTCCTCTTAGTCTGCTTGGCCTTGGATGGGGCAAGTGGGTGAGTCCAGGCAGACTGAGGTCTGAAGAGCCAGTATGTTTGTTTTAACACCCGAGCTAAATGTCCACAGAGCTGTAGACGGGACTGGCCAATCTTACATTTGCTGTTTCTTTCACAGAATGAAAAGAATGGACTATCAGAAACTAAAGGACCCTTCAGTCAAAATAGGACTCAATTTTAATTCTCTCTCTACCATTTACAATTGCTTTGACTTGGGCCAAATCACTCACCATCTTGGATCTTCAAATTCCTTAACCAATAAACAATTTCATGCCTTAGGATAGCTGTGAGCATTAAAGGGATAAAGAGGATTTTTGCCCAAACCATGGTACACATCAGTAATTATTAGCTTCTTCTCTGGACCTCTTTTTTTAAGTATTCAGGGAAGTAATTTTTTTTCTTGGTGAATGCCTAGTGATGAATATATTATTTATACACATTTGTAAATACAGCAATGAGGAAAAGAGACCATAAATGCCTGCAAGTAAACAGTTTACGAATGAGTAGAACTTGACAGGCACATGTTTCATGTTTTTTTTTCCAGTCACTATTTTCATTTTTGCTCTGTCTCACCTCTCTTCCCCATCTGTTAATTCTAACTGGTGTGATTCCATAGCTTTCCAGCCACTTTTAGGTATTGTAAGAACATGATTACTTCTCAGGTATGAAAATGCTCAGTCAAATCTAAATAAAAATTATCTTCTTGTCTTCAGTTCAAAACTTGTTTCCTTCATCCAGCCAAGCCCTGAATCATGGCTTTGGGGCCCACACTGTAGCGGGGGAGGTGAGGGGCGGGGGGGGGGTGAAGGGGGTGACTGAGGGCACACCAGCACAAGTCGCTCCGTCGTGTCTGACTCTTTGCGACCCCGTGGACTGCAGCACCCCAGGCTTCCCTGTCCTTTACCATCTCCTGAAGTTTGCTGAAACTCATGTCCGTTGAGTCGGTGATGCCATCCAGCCATCTCATCCTCGGTCATCCCGTTCTCCTCCTGCCCCCAATCCCTCCCAGCATCAGGGTCTTTTCCAATGAGTCAGCTGTTTGCATCAGGTGGCCAAAGTATTGGAGTTTCAGCTTCAGCATCAGTCCTTCCAGTGAATATTCAGGGTTGATTTGCTTTAGGATTGACTGGTTTGATCTCCTCGCTGTCCAAGGGACTCTCAAAACCAGCATACAATAGACAAACAGAATAATTGTTGACCAAAGGTCTAAAGAGAAAAGCCAGGTCGCTAAAACTATAAAATTAACTGATTTGTAAATTATCTTCAATTACCTGTTTGATTTCACATATATTTACTGAACACCAACTCAAGGCAAAGCCTTTTAGTAAAGTAGTAGTTTGAAGGGGGAAAAAAAGCACACTAGCGAAAGTAGAGGTGGATATATATATTCGATTTCTGTATAAACTGACTGTGATAAATACAAGTAGAACATAAGCTCTTTGAAGGTAGAAGTTTTTCTAACCCTAAAGGTGAGAAATATTCAATAATACAAATAGAACGTACCAGGGATGGGGGAGCCTGGTGGGCTGCCGTCTGTGGGGTCGCACAGAGACGGACATGACTGAAACGACTTAGCAGTAGCAGCATGAGGATATAAAAAGCAAAATACAAAATTTCATAAAGTTTCAGAAGGAAAAAGTGGGGCATAATTTTGGGGAAAACCATAATTTCAGTAGGTTTTATATCTTAAGCACTTAAGGTAAGATGTTTAGTAGTGTAACTGAAATGTGGTCCATGTTTCCACTCTTGACTGACATTTCTTTGTTTCAATTCTGAACAATTTTTTAAAGTATAATTGATGAATAATATTATATGTATAATATAGTAATTCATAATTTTAAAGATTATGCTCCTTTTATAATTATTATTGGAGAAGGCAATGGCCACCCACTCCAGTACTCTTGCCTGGAAAATCCCATGGACAGAGGAGCCTGGTGGGCTGCAGCCCATGGGGTCGCTAAGAGTCGGACACGACTGAGCGACTTCACTTTCGCTTTTCACTTTCATGCATTGGAGAAGGAAATGGCAACCCACTCCAGTGTTCTTGCCTGGAGAATCCCAGGGACTGGGGAGCCTGGTGGGCTGCCGTCTATGGGGTCGCACAGAGTCGGAGACGACTGAAGCGATTTACTTGTAGCAGCAGCAGCTTCTTTTATGCGGAATAGTTAGAACTTCAACTTCTAAAACTGTCATTGCCTTTCTTGAACACTAGGTGGCACTACAAATGCAGGCACTGGAATAAAAATTTGTTTTTCACATTCCTGCCTACATTCTTAGAAAGGGAATCTTGTACCTATTTTGTGGGACTTTTTTAGTTAGCCAGAGATATAGAAAGAAAAATAGTGAAGGAGAAATACAAGCGGTTCTTGTTTTTTCAAGATCAGGAATTCTATCTAATATTTGGATTTTAATCAGTATTTCTTCGGTGAAAGTTACCATTTGAAAATTAAATTTCCTTAAGATTTTTCTGTAAGACCTTATTTTATTTTTAGCATTTAGGACTTTGGGGAAAGATGCTTTTTTGAATTTGATATATCGTCAAACTTTTTCCAATCATTACATATTTAATCAAATTCCCTTAGATGTTTTAAACTACAGTGACATTTTCAATATTTTGTAGCTGGATTGCCTCAAATAGTTAATCATCTGAAACACATACAGATTTTACTTTAAATACTCAAATACAGATCTAACAACATCTTGCTAAGCCCTGCATTTGTAAATCAAATAAATCAGATGCACAAACATAGTAGACCAAATTCGTCTAAGCATTTTAAACAGTTTGAGACCCAGACCACACAGACAGCATCATAAATGATTCCTTACTGACAGACTAAGCCAAGCTCTGTTGCTTTGGGCTCTTTTGCATAGTCACATTTTTGACTGTCATGTGAGCAGAAGCTTTCTAAAATTCTTTTTTTCCTCCAAAATTAACTAGCTACTACATTTAGATGATTGCAACCCAGTGCTTTTGCCCCAAGTAATTGGTCCCTTAAATTCAAAGAGAATGTTCAGGTTTTGGGCCTTATAACTCTTTTCTGTAATTATTATGTGACATCTTCAGTAAGGTCTAGTGTGTGCTGATGGAGTTCAGGACCTCTTCCTTTGGCTGGGGTTATTTCCTTTCACTCTCATAATTTATGCTCCTCACTATCCCCACTTTTGGGTTTCCCAGATGGCTTAGTGGTAAAGAATCCACCTGCCAATGCAACAGATGCACAGGAGACATGGGTTCAATCCCTGGGTCGGGAAGCTCTCCTGGAGGAGGAAATGGCAACCCACTCTAGTATTCTTGCCTGGAGAATCCCATGGACAGAGGAGCCTGGTGGGCTACAGTCTACAGGATTGCAAGAGGTGGACACAACTGAGTGACTGAGCAAGCACTCATCCTCACTTTATAGTTGTTTCATTGACATCAGCCTGGAACTTCCTCTTTATCCTAGAGCAGGGAATAATCCTTTATCCTTTGTCTCAAATACGGTTCCTTCGACACTAGATACTGGAGTCAAAACAAACAGGCTTGTACCTTTGATCAAAATTGTTCCAGACAGCAATTCTCAGCCACTGATCATGAACTATGGTATAAGCCAAATGAATTCCTCTAACTTTCAATTCATTTGTGCTTTTGCTTTCCTATTATCCATTGCCTTCCAGGACCAAAAGTGTTAGAGAATTTGATCTGATACCAAAAGTTTCAGACATATTGGAGACCTTATTCACTCAAACCTGCAGTTTTACAGAGAAAGATTCTAAGGTTCCTTCATAGGCCTGACCAAGGTCAAATATCTGGGCAGGATTAGAGTTGACACTTGAAGCCAGGAATCAAACTCTTTCTGAACAGTTCCCCTGATATGATGTGGGTTTATGACAGGGGCCAACTCTGTGTTATGTAGTCCCTATAGAATGGCAGGGAGTCATTTAATTGAATCCACTTTTTTTTTTTTTTTTTGAAGAAAAATCAATAACCTCAAGATCACAAAACTATTGACCTTAGAAAATGACTTGGTTTTATGAACTGCAATGATAGCTACTATTTATTTATTGAATAAGTAGCATGATGCAGGAGTGCAATTGCAGTTTTCCACATGTAACAACAATATTGTAAGGAAGAAATTATTAACTAATATAACAGGTGAGGTAATTGAGACTAAGCTGTTAAGGAATTTTTTCAAGGTAACAAAGAAAAAGATCTGGAATGAATTTCACAAATGTCTGTTCTGAAACCAGTGCTATTTCTTCAGCACTGGAAGTTCTCTTCATCTTTGTTTAGTTTTAGTTTCCACTGCTTTTATTTTTAATATAAGACTTCCTATAATTTTTAGCTCACTAACAGTTTATTTCAAAATTGCTTTTGAAACTATCTTTTACCTAGGTATGTTATTAAGTCCAATTTCAAATGACTGTTACTCAATTTATGACATAGGGTTCTAGATGGGGCCTGTTTATCTCCCTGAAGAGAAATAATTCTGCACGTCTAATAGTTCTAGAAACACTTGATCTTATGGATGCAGCCTCTGAAATTGATGGTGTCGGGATCCTGAAGGTTCGTGGTCACTGCAGCTGCTCAGCAGTCCTGATGGGGACCTAGGTTTGATCCAAGCTTCTGCTCCACAATCTATGGTATATTTGCTTTAGGCTTCAAACCTGCTGCTTCACTGTGGAGAGATACACCTGTCAGTGGGGTTTCCCTGGTGGCTCAGAGGTAAAGAATCCACCTGCAGTGCAGGAGATGCAGGAGGCTCAGGTTCGACCCCTGGGTCGGAAATATTCCCTGGAGGAGGGGATGGCAACCCACTCCACTATTCTTGCCTGGAGAATCCCATGTACAGAGGAACCTGGTGGGTTATAGTCAGTAGGGTCACAAAGAGTCAGACATGACTGAAGCAATGCATGCATCCACTCACACCTGTCTGTATCTCTACTGTACTAAAGAGAAGGTCCCTTGTACCAAGAAACCAAGTTTTCTAAGGAGCCCCACCTAGCAGCCTTCTGCTTCTGTCTCTCTACTCCCACGAGGCCACTCCTAAAGAGAAGGTTACTAGGGAGAAACTAAGGAGAAGGAGGTGGTGGGTAAGTGTTGACTCAGGCAACCTACAAAAGGTAAATTATAAAAAAAAAAAACAAAAACAAAAAACCCTCTGGAATTTAGAAAAAGTGTGCAAGGGGTGAAAGTTCAATGACAAATCCTGAAAAGTTGAAGCCTGTTTTATGGCCTCGGGATTTCAGCAGAGTCAGGAAATACTTCGAGCTGCCAGTCTCCAGAGCAGTACGCCAAGTTGGGGAAAAACCAAATCCACAGAGTGGGATGGTCTTCATCTGTCTCACGCAGGGATTAGTTTTAAAGTATGCACACTGTCTCTGGAAAATCCTTTAGAAATGAATCAAGTTAACCACGGATATATTGATTCTTAGTGAGTGCAGTGTAGAAAATTTCTGCTTCAAGTTTTCAAACTTGAAACTTTTATTTTTGTTTGACCATCAGATGAATAATTGGCTTTTATTTATGCACATGGTTGTATAAAAAATACATACCTTTAAAACTATAATTGCACTGAAGTATCTCAGATAATGAATAGCTTATGTGCAGCGGACACTTGCTAACTAACTCCTTACCAAATACCTACTTTCTTTTTTTCTCCTTAAACAAAATTTTGTTGTTACTATTACTGTATTTTTACCCTCCCAGATTCTGTGTGACTAGGGTTGGCCGAATGACTCTTCTCTAATAAAAAATTTAGATGCTTAAATTGTGAAATATAATTACATAGAGAAATAATATGTATATTCAGTCTGGGCTTCCCAAGTGATGCTGTGGTAAAGAATTCACCTGGAAGTGCAAGAGACGCAGGTTTGATCCCTGGGTCAGGAAGATCCTCTAGAGCAGGACATTGCAATCCACTCTGGTATTCTTGCCTGGGAAATCCCATGGACAACGGAGCCTGGTAGGCTACAGTCCATGGGGTTGGAAAAGGTCTGACATGGCTGAGTGGCTGAGCACATGCATGCACACACACATATTCAGTTTAATAAATAATTATTATGAAGACAACACCTGGGTAACCATACCTATCAGATTTTTAAAATCTTGTTTGGGAGAGTTATCCATGTTCTTATAGCTTTAGTTCACTTCTTTTCACTGTTGCAAAGTATTTCATTGTATGAATATATTCGGATCTAATATTGTAACCACTTTCATACAATGGATGATGACAGGATTATTTTACAGTGTAAAAAATTAGCAAATTGCTGTGGTGTACACCTGAAACTAATATAAATTTGTATGTCAAATAAGACAATGAAAAAGAAGATTATGTTCTGATCTGTTTATTTACTTTGCTATCTATATGTGTATCAAGTTTGTTTTTCATTTTGCCTCTTATTACACATTCTTAGGCTTCCCTGGTGGCTTAGACAGTAAACAATCTGACTGCAATGCAGAAAGATCCTCTGGAGAAGAAAATGGAAACCCATTCCAGTGTTCTTGCCTGGAGACTTCCGTGGACAGAGGAACCTGGTGGGCAGAGTCCATAGGGTTGCAAAAAACTGGACATGACTGAAAGTCTAACATTTTCACTTTCACATTCTTAATGTATGTATCTTGGTGCAGAGAAGTCATTATACTCACTGATTCATTACTAGGGTATATGCCTAAGAATCAGAGAAGGTGATGGCACCCCACTCCAGTACTCTTGCCTGGAAAATCCCATGGATGGAGGAGCCTGGTAGGCTGCAGTCCATGGGGTCACCAAGAGTGGACACGACTGAGTGACTTCACTTTTCACTTTCATGCATTGGAGAAGGAAATGGCAACACACTCCGGTGTTCTTGCCTGGAGAATCACAGGGATGGGAGAGCCTGGTGGGTTGCCGTCTATGGGGTCGCACAGAGTCAGACACGACTGAAGCAACTTGGCAGCAGCAGCAGCATGCCTAAGAATGGAATTGGAAAAGCAGGTGTCCTGAGGCAGGAGGGAGACAGAGGGTTTTTTTAGTTTGATAGTCATTATCATTACAGAACAGTCTTTTTTATCTTCTTATTTTGCATTTAGTCATAGCAGATTAACAACATTGTGATAGCTTCAGGTGACCAGTGAAGGGTCTCAGTCATACGTATACATGTACGCATTCTCCCCCAAACTTCAGGAGACAGCCAGAGTTTTCAAGGAAGAGCACAGAGGGAGGCCATTGTACCTGGGGCAGAATAAGTGAGGAGATTAGTCAGAGATGAGGTCAGACATAAGGGTACGTGTGTGTGTGTTTGTGTGTGTCTATGTGTGTGTCTCTATCAGTATGTGTGAAAAATCCTGCAAGACCTCATGGTTCATTGTAAGAGTCTTGTATTTTATTCTGCTTAAATAAGGGGTCTTTGGAGAGTTTTGACAAAGAAGTGACCTGACCTGGGGTATGTTTTAAGGGGATTACTCTAACTGCTTTATGGAGAATGAACTGTAGAACGGTAAAGAGAATAGCTAGGACGCTAGTGAGGGAGTGAGATGATGATGGCTTACTCCAGGATAATGGTGATGAACATGGTAATCAGTAGATAGATTTTGAAGACAGCACCAGCAGGATTTATTGAGGGGTGGGGGATAAAGGAATTGGTTATGGGGCAAAAAAGATAGAGAGGGGTCAAGTATGACTAAAATTTTGTCTAGTGTAAATGGAAAGCTGGAGTACCATCAACTGAAATAGAAAAGAATTGTGCATGGAGTAGATGTAAGGGAGAAGATGAGTCAATAAGTGATGAACATATTTTTGCTAAAAATTTTATGAGATAACCCAGTGGGGCTACAAGTAGAATATGAGTCTAGAGTTTGCAAGGGATGTCTAGATTGCTGTGAAAGTATCCAGAATAGAGATAGTATTTAAAATCATGACATTAGATGAGTGTAGAGAGAAAAGATGAAGAAGGAAATGGTAACCCACTCCAGTATTCCTGCCTGAAGAATCCCAAGGACAGAGAAGCCAGGTGGGTTAGAGTACATAGGGTCGAAAAGAGTTGGAGATGACTAAAGCGACTTAACACTCATGCACACAGAGAGAAAAGAAGGAAACAGATGTAGAGAAGGGAAGTCTAAGAACTTAAGCCCTTGCATACTCTAAGGATAAATGTTAGACAGAAAAGGAAGAGCCATTACAGAAAATATGGCCAGTGGTTTAGGGAGAAGAGCAAGAATGTATCTTTGGAAGCAAAACGAAGAAAATGTTTCAAGGAAGATGGACTCATCTGTGAATTGTGTCAAATACTATTGATGGGATAAGTAAAGTCAGAGATGAGAACTGGCTACTGTTCTGAGGCCACAATGTGAGGTCACTGGAGTGAGGATTTAGAAGAAAAAGAAAGAGGGATTAGAAATCACGATAACAACCAACCCCTTGAAGAAGTCTTGAGAAAAAAAATGAAACAGGGAAATAATATTGTATGGATGTAGACTGTTTATAATGTTAAAAGTAAATTCCTACTCCTTGTTTCCTCTGAGACTCTCCATAAGACGCAGCAACGATTTCCCATTTTATAATTAAGAAATTAAAACTCAGAAAGGTAAATTGTCTTGGAGGTAACAGAGCCAGAAGCAGAGTCCAGACAAGACTTCTAGTCCAAACTGTTCCAGAATGTACAATGCAGATGCTAGCCACAGTGAAGATAAATTCTGCCTGCTTAATGGTTCTGCTTAGGATCATGCTCAGCAAGGTTTATTGCACAGCTCTGCCCACTAGTGCACTAGCGATGATTTTTTTTTTTTTTTGCAGGTTGATGAAGTAATTTATTTGTTCAGCTCCAGAAACCCTGTGGGTGTTCAATATGTGTTAATTCATTAATTGATTCTCAAGAGGAAACTTGTAAACACCAGTCTGTTTTCTTTATTGAAGAATATAATCACAATTCACACATAATCACTATAATCACATATTTACTCCTCAAACTAAGATCCTTTTGATTTTCTCAGTGACAACTGGGGACCTCATTTCAGTTGCGGCTTGTAGTGTAGCATCATCCAAAGGGCCATTATGGTCATAATTAGCATGTAAATTTAATTTAATGTCTACAGCAGGCAGAGGAAATTAGTCAAACACATCATATTCTTCCTAGGTCCTTTGCAGTTTCTTTTTACAGGAAACTGGTTAAGTCCAAATTAATGTCCATCAGATAGGGAAAGGAAATTTTGCCAGACATATATGTAAATAGGCATTTATGTTCCTCGGCTGTAAACAATGCATTTGTGAGAGCTTATCAGACCACTGAGTGAAATCCCTAGCTGTTTTACTGTTGCTACACTCCAGTGTGGAGAGGAGAAATAACATCCCTGGAATGGAAGAGTCAGTAACACAGGAAAAAATGTTTTAAAATGATAAATGGAATTATCATTATTATTATTATGCTCTAGAAAAATAAATGAAATTATCCCCCAGGCAGACACACACACACACACACACACACACACACACACACACTCTTTTTTGCATATCTCCTCTGTTGCACTGCTGTCTGTCTTTATCTTCCCTGATTTCTAGAATCGTTCATGTATATTAGGCATTCATGCCCACATGCTAAGTCACTTCAGTTGTGTTCAACTCTTTGCGACCCTATGGACTGTAGCCTGCCAAGCTACTCTGCCCACGGGATTCTCCAGGCAAGAATACTGGAGTGGGTTGCCATGCCCTCTTCCAGGGGATCTTCCTGACCCAGGGATTGAACCTGCATCTCTTAGTCTCCTGCATTGGCCGGTGGGCTCTTTACCATTCGTGCCACCTGGGAAGCCCTAGTTTACTGTAATATGTTTCTGGACATACATGTTTTAAAATTTCCTAATTCATAAAATTCCAATTTTCTGTTTTCTATCCTTTCATTTTAACCAAATCTTTAATCAAGTGGATAGGAAACTCAAATATAAGGACCAAAATGTTTCTGAATTTTGTTTTATTATCTTGTGGGCAAATACACTGGCATATTTTCTCCATGTGAAAAAACATAATTCCAAACTAACTGATAAAAAGCCAAACATGATTGAGGTAACAGCAATCCTTAGTTGATCCTTAATAAGGTATTTTCTTTAAAAAAATTTTTTTGTAATTTAAATTTATTTATTTTAATTGGAGGCTAATTACTTTACAATATTGTACTGGTTCTGCCATACATCAACATGAATCCACCACGGGCATACATGTGTTCCCCATCCTGAACCCTCCTCCCTCCTCCCTCCCAGTACTATCCCTCTGGGTCATCCCAGTGCACCAGCCCCAAGCATCCTGTATCGAACCTGGACTGGCGATTCATTTCTTATATGATATTATACATGTTTTCATGCCATTCCCCCAAATCATCCCACCCTCTCCCTCTCCCACAGAGTCCAAAAGACTGTTCTATACATCTATATCTCTTTTGCTGTCTTGCATACAGGGTTATTGTTACCATCTTTCTAAATTCCATATATATGTAACACATATGTAACGCATATGTATTCCATAAATATGTGTTAGTATAGTGTATTGGTGTTTTTCTTTCTGGCTTACTTCACTATTTTCTTATGTATTGAAAGAACCTCTATAATCAAACTGAGCTAAACTTGACCAATTTCAATTTATTTATCTTTCTTTTCTAAGTAAGAGTTTCCAACTGATTGCACTCAGAAAAATGTGTAACACCATCATTATGTAAATATTTCCCCTTGTTTCTCTTACTATTTGCTTTTCCTAAAGCAAACTGATTAATATTCCTGAAGCTTAAAGAAAGGAGTCTTACATAACCTGTGAAATGTGGGACTTGAGAAGGTAGGAATGCAATTTTATGATAAACTATAAAGGAATTTAGGCACACGTGATTAAGGCATCAAACATTCATTAAAGACCATGGTCTGCTGTGGAACACAAGAGCATTTTTATTTAGGAAGCACGATTTATGTTCACTTCTTTAAATAGCATTTCAAGCAACATAATTGAAGCAAAGCTGCAGCAGTTGGCAGTGTGGTGATGAGGAAATTGGACAGGTAGGTGGGGAAGAGAGTTGCTGCATATAGTTGGATGCAGTACAGGAGTGGGAAAGAGAACATCAGAGGGAGGGAGAGTAAATTAGCAGCGAAGAGAATCAAGGTGGTGAAGTCGGGTGTTTATGTACTTATTTTATTCCCTGGGTATGTGTGTATGTTCAGTCCTGTCCAACTCTTTGAAACAATGTGGACTACAGCCCGCCAGGCTCCTCTGTCCATGAAATGTTCCAGGCAAGAATACTGGAGTGGGTTGCCATTTCCTTCTCCAGGAAATCTTCCTGACCCAGGGATCAAACCCAAATCTCTTGTGTCCCCTTCATGGGTGGGTGGATTCCTTGCCACTACACCACCTGGGAAGCCTTGTCACCTCATATAAGGAATTACAGGCAGTTTACAGAGAATATATGCTACATACCAAAAGAGCTAGCTTTCTTTTCCCTTCCTTCCTTCCTGTCTACCTGCCTTGTCTCCTCCTCCTCTTTTTTTTCCCCTTTCTTCTCTCTTTTTTTTCCCCCACAGACTGCTCCTTTTCAAGAAGGAATGAATTACTAAGAAAATGAAATATAAAGAAAACACTCAAATTGCCCCATCTTTTTTCAGTGAAATGAGTTCACTGAGCACAGGCTTGAATATCATGTCAACGTCAAATCATTCTTAGTTCTCAATTTCTTTACTTATGTGTCATGAACCATGCTTTTACAAGCACTGAGCTATTCAAACATAAATTAAAACTGAAGAAAGCAGACAGTCACCTACAGCATCCAGAAAACCACATGTTAGAGAAGGAAGCACTCCTACTCATTTGCTCTTGAACATGGTCCTTGGCGATGCTTGCACTTATATACGTGCCTCTGGTTTATGTGTAGTAGTAGGAGTCACTATTTTCTGCTTTGTAAACAGTTTTCAGTTGGAAATGCATTCATTTATGTGAATCCTAGGAAGAACAGAATTAGAACAGATTTCAGAGATTCATGGAACCTGGCAATGTGGTGACTACATAACCTCCATTTTCTTTTTCTCATCCTTCCTAAATGAGTCTCAGAGTTTGTTGGGTGAGGGGAGGTAAGTATGAGGGGAGCCTGACAGGATTTGGCTGTATGGGCTCTTCCCCAGTGTTTGAACCCTCTGTGTTACCATTTTCTGGAGGAGGAAATGGCAACCCACTTTAGTATTCTTGCCTGGAGAAACCCATGGACAGAGGAGCCTGGTGGCTACAGTCTTTGGAGTTGCAAAGAGTTGGACATGACTAAAGCAACTTAGTATGCTGCACGCACATGCTACCAATTATGGGCATAAAGAATCAGAGGGGAATGGATATTGACAACCTCCACCCTGCTGTGGGTTTCTAGCTTCTGAGATGTGGGGAGTTTAGATCGATCTCACATTTCCCTTCAGGGGTGGGAGAGGTTCTAGAGAAAGGATGGGATCGTATGCTTGTTCATGTGGAATAAGAGGCACATATGTCATAAGAATACAGTGGGAACAATTATGGCAGGGTAATGGAAGATATGGCTTATGTTACAAGAGACCAGTGATGCCCAGCAGAGTGCTACCGCCCAGCCACTGCAGCTCGCAGACAATGAGATAGAAAAGCAGTCACCAAGCAAACAAGGAGATGGGGGAGGCCTTGCAAAGATGGCCATAGAGGAGAGCACTCTGTCATCCTGGTCTCTTCTTACCCCAGATCCAAGGAGGGAAAGAGTCAGGAAGGACCAAGTCCTTCCACTCAGAGCCACGTGAACTGCCAGCACCTGCTGGCTGGTGGAGTGGGGAGAACAGCTAAATCTCACAGGAGATCAAAGTCTTCAGATAAAAAGATCTGAGTCTTAGAAGCTGAATGAGACCAATTGGGCAAAAGTGACTGAAACCTTACAGAATCAAGCTGATATATTGACCAGGAAGATACTCCTTAGGGGGAAACAGTGTCTCATCAAGTATTAGATTGTGTGTTGCGTATGTCTGCTCAGTCATGTCCGACTCTTCAATCCCATGGACTGTAGCCTGCCAAGCTCCCCTATCCATGAGATTTTCCAGGCAAGGATACTGGAGTGGACTGTCTTGTCCTTCTTCATGGGATCTTACTCCTGCATTGGCAAGAGGATTCTTTTCATAGTCATCATTGTGTTATGTAAATGTAGGTGTCATCTATACAGTAGTGAAGATAGCATTTATAGTATCAGACTACCTGAGAAAATTTAGGCAGAGAGAGAGAGCACAGGGACCCATTTAAAGGCTCCAAGATGCTTCAGTATTCATAAGTAAGGTAAGGAGGAACTTGTGAAGGAGCTTAGAGGTGAAAAATAGGAGATTGGTATCATAGCAAGTTGAAGAATAAAAGCAAAGTCTTACCACCATAGATCCTTCTCAACCAGAGATGAATCTTCCTTTGGTTCCTTTAGTTCTTTGACAGACCTAGTCCATTCGTCCATTAGTTGTTGGGACATGTTGGGACATACTATAATTGATAGGAAGATTAAAAGTGTCAGTGAACCAAAAACTTCATGAAGCAACCTTTTAGACCCAAGTCAATTGTCTTCAGTTCATTTGATTAGTAACAAAATCTAACAGATAGAAAGCACCATGGGGCACATTTCAGTTTGAAAGTTTTTGTGGGACTGGGAGAAGAACTGAAACAAAAAAAGTGCAATTGAAAATAAAAACAAAAAACCAACCAGCCAAGCAAAAAATGACTAGAAAATCAGCCAGTATTCATTTTCACTCCCATTTATCGAACTGCTAAACATAATTGCTGCTTCTCTCATTTGGTTCAGAAAGTTGACATTTGAGCAGAGACATCCATTTTTAGGCAGAGGTATAATAAGTATATTATATACTGATGGCTTTTACTGCCCAAGCACCGTTAAAGTGAATAATCTTAAAAATGTTTGTCTGGAATGAGTGAATATTCAAATGAATTAAAGAATGCATGCAATGTGTATCATACTCCAAACAACAAGAAAAATTTGAGAATGTATGAAAAGTTGAATTAATATTTCTCCATCTGCTTTCTAAGAAGGGCATCATTTTCTAGTTAAAGAATGTCATACAACTTATCCTAATAGAGCTTAGGCTCTGAGAAGCTTTTAATTATAAATTTTGTTTTGACTTTGTGGTTCAAATTATCTAGTGGAGCTAAAAAATTGTATATATAATTTTAAACAAAGATTTAGCTGTTAGGATTCAGGATTAATTTTCACAATTGTTTAGTTGCATTCTCTCCCTTTAAAAAGGCTCAAAACTAAGACAAAATGACTTAAACAATATTTTATCCATCACTGGAACATTATTGTCTGAAGCCACTTTGGACTGAAAGATAATTTTAGCATTTTCTAAACTCTAGAAAGCAACTTTAAACATTGGAATCTAGAAATTTCAATCAATGCATCAATTTCTTTTTAGGGAACAGTGGTAATTAGGTTTTTGCCAAGTAGAAAAGGGGCTTTCTGGCACAAAGATATACTTTCTTGATCATCAGTTCAGTTCAGTCACTCAGTCGTGTCCAACTCTTTGCGACCCCATGAATTGCAGCACGCCAGGCCTCCCTGTCCATCACCAACTCCTGGAGTTCACTCAGACTCACGTCCATCGAGTCGGTGATGCCATCCAGCCATCTCATCCTCTGTCGACCCCTTTTCCTACTGCCCCCAATCCCTCCCAGCATCAGAGTCTTTTCCAATGAGTCAACTCTTTGCATTAGGTGGCCAAAGTACTGGAGTTTCAGCTTTAGCATCATTTTTTTTAAGTAGCAATTATTGCCATCCAAGGCTATTTTTAAGTTGTTTGCCCCTGATTTAATGTTTGTGATAATCAGTTCTGGCTGAGGGAAAGCTTGATTTAATTACTTAGCTGGCATAAATATCACAAATGATTTGCTCTAATAAATGTGAACAGAAAGAAGTGATTCTTGTTTTCTTTAAAATCCTTAATAGTAGGAATTCACTTTTGAAATTTTATCATACTTTGTTCTCAAATCACTCATTTGCCAATGGTACATCTTGGTTCATTTCTGCAGATTTCCTATACTTGTGCTGCACTGGGGCCAGTTTTCCAGGAAGCCTGGCTAGATTTTCAGCCTCAGGGGAGTATGTTCAGCACAGCGGTAAATGTGGGGGGAATTTGGTTGGTGTTGAGTCAACTTGGATGGTTCAATTGCCAGGAAATGGAGAAGCGGAACTACGTCAGAGTTATTTGTTGGCCATGGGGCAGGGTCAAAGTTCCTAAAGGTTGCCAGCAGTCAAGTCAAAGGGCATCTGGTGTGGTATACTTGTAGACTCTCATGGCAGCCAAAATAGTGTGTGTGGAAAGTTAGTACTAAAGAGTTCTCCCCATCCTGGAGACAGGGCAGCATATTTGGGAATCAGCTATATATATATTTCCTTCCTCTTCTTAAAGAGTTATCTTGGTGGCTTAGTCTATAAGGAGACTGCCTGCAATGCAGGAGACCTGGGTTCGATCTCTGGGTTGGGAAGATCCCCTGGAAAAGGAAATGGCAACCCACTCCAGTATTCTTGCCTGGGAAATCCCATGGACAGAGGAGCCGGGCGGGCTACAGTCCATGGGGTTGCAAGAGTCGGACATGACTGAGCGACTAAACCACACATCTTCTGATACTTTTTATAGTTTTACTTAAATTTAAAAATGTTCACAGGTAATTACATAGAGGTAGTAAAATATTAATAAAGTAAAAATGGTATATAATGACAGGTAAGTACCTCTTCAAGCCTTCAGTTCTCTTTTCCAGAAGAAACCGCTATACCGGTGAGTTGTATACCCTCCCTCCAGAGATAGTCTACGTATGCATGAGGACACATGTGTGTATATAAAGACAATTTTAAAACATACAAATTGTGTCATACTGGTTTGCTCTTTATTTCCCATTTAACTACATATCTTGGAGTTCATTCCTTATCAGTACCTAAAGACATTACTCCTTTCCTGCTTTGAATGGGTTCTGTTGTCTTTTTTTTCTTTTTTGGTGTATAGTTGCTTTAAAATGTTGTGTTAGCTTCTGCTGTACAACAAAGTGAATCAGTTGTATGTATACATATATTCCTCTCCCTTTTGGGCCTCCCTCCCACCCGACTCGCCCATCCCACCCGTCTAGGTCATCACACAGCACTGAGCTGAGCTCCCTGTGCTATCTATTTTACACATGGAAGTGTATATATGTCAATCCTAATCTCCCAATCCATTGCACCGACCCCTTCCCCTGCTGTGTCTACATGTCGGTTCTCTACATTTGCATCTCTAATTCTGGCCCTTCAGATAGGTTCATCTGTATCACTTTTTTAGATTCCACATATATGTGTTAATATATGATATTTGTTTTTCTCTTTCTGATTTACTTCACCCTGTATGACACTCTCTGGGCCCACCCATGCATCCCATTCCAGTATATTTGCCTGGGAAATCCCGTGGACAGAGGAGCCTGGCAGGCTACAGTCCATGGGGGTCACAAAGGGTCGGACACAACTGAGCGACTGAGCATGCATGAGCTGTGCTGGGAGGCATTGTCTCCTGCACGGAGGACTCCAGGGCTGTGTCTCCAATCTGTGGCTCACACAGCTCATTCCCCAGGGCAGGTGTTTGCCTACCTACATAATCTCCCTTTTCCTCTGAGTCACCTCCCAGGGGCACAGGTTGCTTTTGTTCCCGTCCTACCTGATTATACGTGTGTCTTTCGTATAGCCTTGGCGGCATTTGAGTCCTGCCAGCTTAGAGTTAGGTTTCAGTAGAATTGTTCCATATGTCACTGTATTTTGCACGTGTGTGTGGTGGGAGGGAGGTGAGTTCCATATCTTCTTACTCTTCTGTGTTGGTCAATCTGGGCTTCATCATATTCATAGGTTCTATTTCTCTATTAAAATCCAAAAATGGACAAAATATAGTAAATATTTTGTATTTTTATGTATTTGTTCACTATCTCCTTTAGAAAAATAATCCTAGAAATTTTGAAGTTCTAGTCTAGTTACTCCAATGTTTAGGTTATCTATTTGCTTACTTCTATTGACTTTTATCTCTATATTATTAGAGATAAATCTTTTTTTTTTTAGAGTTTTTTTTTTAATTTTATTTTATTTTTAAACTTTACATAATTGTATTAGTTTTGCCAAATATCAAAATGAATCTTTTTATGCCTCTTAATTATCTGGTAATTTTATTCTATTTTATTATTGGAGTATAATTACTTTACAATGTTGTGTTGATTTCTGCAGTCCAATAAAGTGAATCAGCTATATGTATGCACTTATCTCCTCCTTCTTGAGCCTCCCTCCCACCTCCCCATCCCACCTCACGCCTCTAGGTCATCACAGAGCACCGAGCTGAACTCCTTGTGCCATACAGCAGCTTCCCACTAGCTGTCAGTTTACACATGGTAGTGAAATATGTCAATGTTACTCTCCCAATTCAACCTACTCTCCTCTTCCCTCCTGTTGGGTGCACATGTCAGTTCTCTACATCTGCATCTCTATTTCTGCCCTGCAAATAGGTTCATCTGTACCATTTTTATTTAGTAATTTTTATTGTATGTACTACAGACTAAAGGTCCATGTCCCTCCAAATTTTGTATGTTGAAGCCCCAACCCTCAATGTGGTTCTATTTTGGCATAAGACCTTTACAGAAGTGGGGTTAAAGGAGACCTTAAGAGTGGGGCCCTGATTTGACAGGGCTAATGTTCTCTTAAGAGGCGATAAGGTGCCGCTAGTGGTAAAGAATCCAGTAGTCATGTATGGATGTGAGAGTTGGACTATAAGGAAAGCTAAGAGCTGAAGAATTAATGCTTTTGAACTGTGGTGTTGGAGAAGACTCTTGAGAGTCCCTTGGACTGCAAGGAGATCCAACCAGTCCATCCTAAAGGAAATCAGTCCTGAATATTCATTGGAAGGACTGATGTTGAAGCTAAAATTCCAATACTTTGGCCACCCGATGCAAAGACCTGACCCATTTGAAAAGACCCTGATGCTGGGAAAGATTGAGGGCAGGAGGAGAAGGGGACGACAGAGGATGAGATGGTTGGATGGCATCACTGACTCAATGGACATGAATTTGAGTAAATTCCGGGATTGGTGATGGACAGGGAGGCCTGGAGTGCTGCAGTCCATACTGCAAAGGGTCAGACGTGACTGAGCATCTGAACTTAATTGAACGGTGGTAAAGAATCCACCTGCCAATGCAGGAGACACAAGAGAAGCAGGTTCGATCCCTGGATCAGGAAGATCCCCTGGAGTAGGAAAGGGTACCTTGCTCCAGTATCCTTGCCTGGAAAATTCCATGGGCAGAGGAGCCTGGTGGGCTACAGTCTACAGGGCTGCAAAGAGTCGCATGCAACTGTGCACTGTACAGAGCACAGTAAGAAGAGATACCAGGGTCTCTGCAGTCTCACAGAAGAGGTCATGTGAGTACACAGTGAAATAACAGCCACCTAAGAGCCAGCAGAAGAAAAGGCCTCATAATGCAACCTACTTAACCAGAACCTTGATCTTGAAATTCACAGCTTCCAGAACTGTGAGAAATAAATTTCTGTTGTTTACTTTACTCTGTCTGTGGTATTTTGCTATGGCGGCCCAAGCAGACAAATACTAATGTCTGACATTATAGATGATGATTAGAGAAGCTCTGGATTGTGTTCTCTTTCTCAACAGTTTTGTTTCAGCAGGCAGTTAATTTACCGGTGGATTAGCTTGTCCCTCTCAAGGTCTCGCCTTAGTCTTCATTCAGGGGAGGGAATGTATTTCACATTTGCCATTCTTCTTAGATTCCTGTTCTTATTCCCAAGCATGACTCTCACTCCTAGGATATGGGCCTACTGAGGTCTCAGTCAAAGGTCCAGGATGTTCACCAAGTTCTCTGAACTCTGGCTTGGGTCAACTCCAGTGTCTCTTCGAGGACTCTGAGATCTCTGAAATCTCCGCCCAGCTTTCAGACACCACACAGCTGTTCTTCTCCTAGGTCTCCCAGAGACTCATGAGACAACGTGCAAGCTCATGGACTGGCCAAGGTCCCAGGGGCATGTCTATGCAAATATCTGGAATTCTATCTCTGTGACTATCTTCTACAAGATTTTACATCTGTTCCCAGGCAGAGGGAAAGTCCAGCCATGGCCCAAATCAGATTTTCCTTTGCCTAATATTGAAGCAACTGAGCACGAGCAATATCTAATTAAATAGAGAATAACAACAATAACGCCTATCCACAGACCAAAAAAAAAAGTCATTTGCAGCAACAAAATCAGGAAATGGGTTTGATTTCTTGCCATAAAACTTTAAAATGAATCTTCTAATGGAACAAAAGATTATGGTATAGACAGGCTCTGACTTCCTGCAGCAGTTTCAGTGAGTCATCAACTCCTGAGTATTCTTTTCACCAATAATGAATACCTCCAATTTTGGAGAGAAATAAACTGAGCAACTATCCTTTTCCTCTTCTAACAAGAGGGACAGGGTCAGTGGGAATGGCTTAAGAGAGAGTGTAGAGGGCTCCGAGAATGAATGGAGACTCTCAAGTCTGGGGGAATCTTTTCTTTGGAATAATGTGGATCCTGATTGCCTATGCTAAATCCTGGCACTCAGCCATTAACAAGGCTGCACAGAAACTGCAGTGACCTCTCCTCTTTGCTTTATCTTCACATCTCAGCATGATAGACAGAGTGAAATGCTTAGCCTTCAAGCCATGGCTCCACAGTAAAAAACAAACAGGTTTCAGATAAGGGAGGAACAGAGCCAGGAAGAATTGGTTTATTATGTATTGCAGCAAATATGATATCTGATTAAAATAAACAATATAATAAACAGAAAAATATGTTTTTCAAGAAAAAAGGAGGAAGGGGATTACATACACAAAAGAAGGGTAATAACAAAATAAATTAAAAATATCAAGGAAAGAAACAGTTGAATATACTCCATTATACAATACAGCCCATCCAAGACTTTCTTGAGAACATTACATCAGGAAGAAATGAAAAGGGATGAATCAAAATAATCACGAGTAGAAAAACTACAGTAAAATAATTGAATAAATTTATTTCATTTAAATATAGGACTAAGTTTAAACCCCTTTGGGACTTAGAGTTACAGAACAAATACAGATATTATAAAATCTTGATAAAAAATAATACAGAAGTAAAAATATAGGGAGAGGGATGGGGAAGTAAGAGGCTAATTTCCTCCTTATTAAATGGCAAGAAGTCAACTGACATTGACTAAAATATGTGGTTAAATATGAACCATATAGGGGTTTCCCCTGTAGCTCAGCTGGGAAAGAATCCGCCTGCAATGTTTGAAACCTGGGTTTGATCCATGGGTCAGGAAGATTTCCTGGAGAAGTAAATGGCAACCCACTCCAGTATTCTTGCCTGGAAAATTCCATGGACAGAAGAGCCTGGCGGGCTATAGTCCATAGGGTCAAAAAGAGTCAGACACGACTGAGAGACTAACATTTTTACTTTCAAAGTGAGTAAATATCTAAAGTGAAGACAAGCTTTTAAGGTTCACTTTCATTTCTTTATCTTCTGCTTAATTTAGTGTATTTATTAAACTAAAAAATAGCATTTATTTATTATTAAAAGGATATGATGGCCCTCAGCATATCTACATGCCATTTAATATCAGTATATACATCCATTGATTCATTTATGTTCTACAGCATCTTTAATGAGGTTCTCTTATGATAACAATGGTTATTTCTGGATGGCATCATTTGGAGTGTGATTTTCTTCTCTGTATTTTTCAACTACTCCAATTATTTGCAATGAACATGATTAGCAACTACATACACACACACACATTCCAGTCTGTAATGGGTATTTTGGGCTTATACTGATGATTCATCTACTAATTTTATGTTAGAAGTTTTAACTTAAGCCTGAAGTCAGGCTGAGGGACCAGCGGACAACAAGAGCTCTCTCAAGGGCTATTGCTGCCTAGCAAGCAAATATGCTGGGATATTACTCTCACAGAATACAGGCTACTGAAGATATTGAGGCTTCTCCAGTGGATCAGTGGTAAAGAACTCGCCTGTGATACATGAGCCACAGGAGACACGGGTTGGATCCCTGGGTGGGGAAAAATCCCTGGAGGAGGGCATGGAAACCTACTCCAGTATTCTTGCCTGGAGAGTCCCATGGACAGAGGAGCCTGGTCATCTACAGTCCATAGGGGCACAAAAAGTTGGCCATGACTAAAGCGACTGAGCACACATGTATGTGCTGAAAATATCATACAATGGGTATCAGGCTCCAATATGGTGGCTACTTCTCTGTGGGTACAGCATGTCAAGAGCTGTAGGTGTGCCTGCAAGTGCTTCCCTAATGAAAGGGGAATGCTGGCCTACCTACATGGGCTAAGTAGAAGGATGGAGAGAACAGATTTTGTAGACAAGTTCCCAAGAACTGTTATAAAAGAAGCCTGGCTTGGACCCTCTTCAATAATTCCAATTATGTAAGAGTGGCAAAGTAGGAATTCAACTTAAGTCTCTGTAAGTAGGAAAATAGGTATCTACATATAGATATGTAAATACAGATATTTTTGGTAACTCCTTCCATAAATACTGGAGAAGGAAATGGCAACCCACTCTAGTACTCTTGCCTGGGAAATTCCATGGATGGACAGTCCATGGGGTCACAAAGAGGCAGACACGACTGAGCAAATTCACTTTCTTTTTTCTTTCTTTCCATGAATACAGGGTTTGATAGGAGAGGAAGGTAACATGTGAAACCTAAACACCTTAAAGCCATAGAATTCCATGTAATTGGATTTCTATAAAATTCCATATAATCTACCTGGATCATTCACCATGACAGAAGCTTTGAAAACTTCCTGTATGCTGAGACACTTCAATCTCTCTCTCAGACCTCCTTCCTGAGCTTCAGACTCATATGTTCAACTTCTTACTAGCTATTCTATCCCAAATTAAGCATGTGCAAATAAATCCAATACGCACACTCCCAATTTGTTCTCTTCATTCACTCAATGGTTTTTTGAACACCCACTATGTGCCACCATGATCATAGATCCTGGAGGTACAGAGACAATTATGCTATATCCCTACATTCAGGAACGTCAAAGTTTCATGGAGAAGACTGAGAAATAAAAATGAGTACAATGCAAATGTGATAATGGAGCACAGGGTGCTAGGAGACATAGAGTTGGGTCATCTAACGCAAGTGTGTTTTTAGCAGTAGGACATAGGTCTGTGATCAGAAAAGTCACAGAGGAGACAGTATTTGAGATTTCTCAAAGAATTCTTAGGACAACTCCTAAGCTGCAAGGAGATTCCTGCCTCTGTCCCAGACCCAACTGCTCTGGTCAGCGTGGCCCACAACTCATGGCTACAGTGGCTTTTCAGGTGAGCTGGCCCTGGAAACAGCCTCCCTGTTTACATCTCTCCCATCAAGAACACACTGCAGATTGTACACTCAGCCCCAGGTCCCTGTCTGCTCTACGTGATAGCTTCCTGGAGTCCACCTGGTATCTTGCGAAGGATACCTATGTTTCAAAGGAAAGAAATAACCTAGATGTTTCCTGTTCCTCTAACCAGAAGTGTCATAGTCTTTGGAAAATCATTTAACCTCTCTGAAATGCACCTCCTCATCTATGAAAGGATAATAATTTTAAATATGAGTGCTTACCTCAAGGAGTGTATAAATACCAAATGAGATAAGAGATGTGAAAGGTGGTCTAGCATAGCATGACTATTAATTATCATTGCTAGGTTTTGAGGACGATGGACAGCGACTTCAATTCAACCATTATAAATGCTGATCTTGCAAGGAGAGTGTGAAGCTTTTGGAAATTTCTCAAATATACAGATATGAATTTCCATTAAATTCAGTATGTGGGTCATGGTGGAGAGGTCTGACAGAACGTGGTCCACTGGAGAAGGGAATGGCAAACCACTTCAGTATTCTTGCATTGAGAACCCCATGAACAGTATGAAAAGGCAAAATGATAAGATACTGAAAGATGAACTCTCCAGATCAGTAGGTGCCCAATTTGCTACTGGAGATCAGTAGGGAAGTAACTCCAGAAATAATGAAGGAATGGAGCCAAAACAACACCCAGTTGTGAATGTGACTGGTGATGGAAGAAAGGTCTGATGCTGTAAGAGCAATATTGCATAGGAACCTGGAATGTTAGGTCCATGAATCAAGGCAAATTGGAAGTGGTCAAACAGGAGATGGCAAGAGTGAATGTCGACATTCTAGGAAGCAGCGAACTAAAATGGACTGGAATGGGCGAATTTAACTCAGATGACCATTATGTCTACTACTGTGGGCAGGAATCCCTCAGAAGAAATGGAGTAGCCATCATAGTCAACAAAAGAGTCCAAAATGCAGTAATTGGATGCAAAATGACAGAATGATCTATGTTCGTTTCCAAGGCAAACCATTCAGTATCATGGTAATCCAAGTCTATCCCCTGACCAGTAATGCTGAAGAAGCTAAAGGTGAATGGTACTATGAAGACCTACAAGACCTTTTAGAACTAACACCCAAAAAAGATGTCCTTTTCATTATAGGGGACTGGAATGCAAAAGTAGGAAGTCAAGAAACACCTGGAGTAATAGGCAAATTTGGCCTTGGAGTACAGAATGAAGCAGGGCAAAGGTTAATAGAGTTTTGCCAAGAGAACACACTGGTCATAGCAAACATCCTCTTCCAACAACACAAGAGAACACTCTACACATGGCCATAATCAGATGGCCAACACCAAAATCAGATTGATTATATTCTTTGCAGCCAAAGATGGAGAAGCTCAATATAGTCAGCAAAAACGAGACCGGGAGCTGACTGTGGTTCAGATTATGAACTCCTTATTGCCAAATTCAGACTTAAATTGAAGAAAATTGGGACAACCACTAGACCATTCAAGTATGACCTAAGCCAAATCCCTTATGATTATACACTGGAAGTCAGAAATAGATTTAAAGGACTGGATCTGATAGAGTGCCTGATGAACTATGGATGAAGGTTCATGACATTGTACAGGAGACAGGGATCAAGACCATCCCCAAGGAAAAGAAATGCAAAAAAAGCAAAATGGCTGTCTGAGGAGGGCTTATCAATAGCTGTGAAAAGAAGAGAAGTGAAAAGCAAAGGACAAAAGGAAAGATATACCCACCTGAAAGCAGAGTTCCAAAAAATAGCAAGAAGAGATAAGAAAGCCTTTTTCAGTGATCAATGCAAAGAAATAGAGGAAAACAATAGAATGAGAAAGACTAGAGCTCTCTTCAAGAAAATTAGAGATACCAAGGAATATTTCATGCAAACATGGGCTCAATAAAGGACAGAAATGGTATGAACCTAACAGAAGCAGAAGATATTAAGAAAAGGTGGCAAGAATACACAGGAGTACTATACAAAAAAGTTCTTCATGACCCAGATAATCACAATGATGTGATCACTCACCTAGAGCCAGACATCCTGGAATGTTAAGTCAAGTGGGCCTTAGGAAGCATCACTACAAACAAAGCTAGTGGAGGTGATGGAATTCCAGTTAAACTATTTCAAATCCCAAAAGATGATGCTGTGAATGTGCTACACTCAATATGTCAGCAACTTTGGAAAACTCAGCAGTGGTTACAGGACTGGAAAAGGTCAGTTTTCATTCCAGTCCCAAAGAAAGGCAATGCCAAAGAATGCTCAAACTACCGCACATTTGCATTCATCTCACATGCTAGTAAACTAATGCTCAAAATTCTCCAAGCCAAGCTTCAGCAATAGGTGAACCCTGAACTTCCAGATGTTCAAGCTGGTTTTAGAAAAGGCAGAGGAACCAGAGATCAAATTGCCAACATCTTCTGGATCATGGAAAAAGCAAGAGTTCCAGAAAAAGATCTATTTCTGCTTTATTGACTATGCCAAAGCCTTTGACTGTGTGGATCACAATAAACTGTGGAAAATTCTGAAGGAGATAGGAATACCAGACCACCTGACCTGCCTCTTGAGAAACCTATATGCAGGTCAGGAAACAACAGTTAGAACTGGACATGGAACAACAGACTGGTTCCAAATAGGAAAAGGAGTACATTAAGGCTGTATATTGTCACCCTGCTTATTTAACTTCTATGCAGAGTACATCATGAGAAATGCTGGACTGGAAGAAGCACAAGCTGGAATCAAGATTGCCAGGAGAAATATCAATAACCTCAGATATGCAGATGACACCACCTTTATGGCAGAAAGTGAAGAAGAACTAAAGAGCCTCTTGGTGAAAGTGAAAGAGGACAGTGTAAAAGTTGGCTTAAAGCTCAAAATTCAGAAAACTAAGATCATGGCATCCAGTCATGGATGGCATGGCAAATAGATGGGGAAACAGTGGCTGATTTTATTTGTTTGGGCTCCAAAATCACTGCAGATAGTGATTACAGCCATGAAATTAAAAGATGCTTACTCCTTGGAAGGAAAGTTATGACCAACCTAGATATCATATTAAAAAGCAGAGACATTACTTTGCCAACAAAGGTCTGTTTAGTCAAGGTTATGGTTTTTCCAGTAATCATGTATGGATGTGAGAGTTGGACTATAAAGAAAGCTGAGTGCCGAAGAACTGATGCTTTTGAACTATGGTGTTGGAGAAGACTCTTCAGAGTCCCTTGGACTGCAAGGAGATCCAACCAGTCCACCCTGAAGGAGACCAGTCCTGGGTGTTCATTGGAAGGATTGATGTTGAAGTTGAAATTCCAATACTTTGGCCACCTCATGCGAAGAACTGACTCATTTGAAAAGACCCTGATGCTGGGAAAGATTGAGGGCAGGAGGAGAAGGGGATGACAGAAGATGAGATGGTTGGATGGCATCACCAACTCAATGGACATGAGTTTGGGTGAACTCCGGGAGTTGGTGATGGACAGGGAGGCCTGGCGCTGCGTTTCATGGGGTCGCAAAGAATTGGACACGATTGAGCGACTGAACTGAAATGATGTCTCTTCTAGCATCTTAGCTTCCAATCTGGCCCAAAATTTCATTCCAACCGTTTACTAGCCTTGAGGACAAGTTTTGCGCTCAGTCGTGTCCAACTCTTTGCGACCCCATGGACTATAGCGCGCCAGGCTCCTCTGTCCATGGGATTTCCCAGGCAAGAATATTGGAGTGAGTTGCTATCTCCTTCTCCGAGGGATCTTCGCCACCCAGGGATCGACCCCGCGCCTCCTGCATTGCAGGCGGATTCTTTACCGCTGAGCCATCCGGGAAGCCCCAGGACAAGTTATTTATCCTCTGTTTTCTCTTGGGTCTCATGGGGATAATTAAACATGCCTCTAAAGGATGGTGTGAGGATGATTTGAAGTAGGGAATAGAAAACATCACGCAGTGGTGCATTCACACGCGAGGTTTTAACCAAGGGACGAGGTCCTTCTGTGAGAACCCAGAAGCCGGGAACTGAGGGGGCCAAGCGAAGAGTGTCTCGGGTGCGGCGAAGGAATATGGATGCTCACACTCTGCAGCTGGAGGCAGCCTCGAGGGGGGAACCTGGCGCTGGCGCCGGTAGGGGGCGCCGGAGCGCCGCACTGCAGCATCCCGGCGGCCTCCCGGGCTGAGCTCGCGTCCTGCCGCAGTCCCTCGGCCGCTAGTCGGAGCGAGCGGCAGCGAGGAGACCCCGGCCGCTCCGCCAGCGCTTGCCGCCGCTCCCACCCACGATCTCAGCCCAGCGGCTGGGAAACGCCCCCCGCAGACTGCGCTGCGCAACGTGGGAGGGTTAGCGGTCCCGGGGACCGGCTTCCGAACTTGCCAGGGGACCGCAGCTCTCCCGGGCCTGGAGAGTGTGAACAGGTGAGTGTAATGCACGTGCCCAGGTGGCCCTTTCGGGATGACTTCCTGCAAACCCTTCGGAGCCCCTGAACGCTCGGCCTCTGGGGGCGGTCCTCTTGGTCCCTGGGTCCTCCCAGGCAGGGGTTGGGGGTCGCCGAGAGGGTGATGTGAGCGCCAACGCCAGGGGCTTAACAGCACCCTCCGTTCGGGGCTAAGATCAGAAATGCCTTTTTGACTCAGGTTCCATCCGCCGCCTAGATTGAGAGCAAGTGACCTGCAGTCCACCATGGGCTTGTTTATCATTCCAGGATACCTGTTGCTTTCTGAGCAACGCTATAGCCAGGGGTCTCCTACAATCTTCCTCGTCCCCGTGCGTGCTGCGTTGTGATAAGATGAGGGACAATTCCTGGTAATGAGACTGGCAAAACTTGGTTTCAGAGCTAGAGAAGGAGTGGCCCAAAGAGAATCTCATCCCACCGTCAGATTAGAGTCTTTGTTTCCCTAAATACCTGCACTTTATTTTGATGAGACCATAAACACAGAAGTTGAAACAACTATTACCTTATAAAGATGCTTGTGTTTCCCACCTCCCCCCCCCACCCCAAGAAGATGTAGAAAGCAAGGACTGTGGTAAGTATAATAGTTTAGGGATTTACTGTGAATAAATTTTTTTTAAAAAAATAAATAAGATCAGCTTATTAGTGAACTAAATGTCATAGGCCTATTGGATTGTAAGCTCTTTGAAGATGACCATTTGTGATTAGCATGTATGTGAGATGAATCAATGCATGTATTAACAGTAACAGAATTTGGAGTCTTCCTAAGCTTTCTTTTGGTACCTTTCTGTTTCGGAAAAAGATCAATACACCTTTAATCCCTCAAATGAACCTCTTACCTGTGATTTTAGCTTTAGTAGTGACAGAAACTGAGAATTTTTGTTCTATTAAAACACTGTCCACCTAAAAACTGAACGGCAGCTTCGAGACACAGACAGAAGACTTCTGCCCAACAACATGAAAACGAATGTTTTCTTCCATCCATGTTATGGAAGGTCTTGGATCTTGAATTATTTTGAACATCAGAGACTTGGCAACAGGTCCCTCATTAATACAACTGACACATTTATCTTTGTTTCCTGTCTTTATCAAATGTAACTTTTTCACATATTCATGTGAGAAAATGTTCAAAGATGTATGTCAGTTTTGTGTCTCCCTTTAGGGGGTTTTTCTTAACATAACCTAAAATTGATGCTAAGTAGCTGTATCTTTATTACGTTATATATGAAACATTCAACCCACACAATTTCTCTTTCTTATGTGAAGTTCCTATGCCTCTGAGGCCATTTGGGAATTACTGAAAAACTTGACTTAACAAGTGTTTGTTTATTTTTTTCAAATTACATTTGATGGCTACTCTCTTGAAGCATAAATCAAATAGTAAATTATTTGGATTTTTATGGGCATGGGAATGAGCAGTCCTGCATGAGATAGCAAATTGCTGTTTATACAAGCTCCAGACACTTGCATGTTCTATGTTTCAAAGAAATGCTTGCCATTCTTATTTGGAATTCATTTAGTTAATATATCTCAATAGATTATGCTTCTGTGATGCTTCTGTGATGAAGCACTGAACCTTAAACACAGAGGCCTTTTCTTAATGAATGCACATAAAATGACAACAAAGTTCTTTTATCTTTAGCTGAAAGTGTGGGACTGGACACATTACAGATGTTACAACTTCTGTGTTTTGTGCTACTAATGATCACGAAGGAGTTTTTTCATTATTTTGATGAAGTAAACAGCAGCCAATGCTAATGTTGACCTTTCTGTCCTTCGGAGGAAGCTCTGACACTGTGGAAGTCAGCAAATACATAATTTGTGAGGCAGAGGTCAGTGGTTTAGATGCATAGGGAAGGAAACAATTACATGTTAATGTCTTTGTAGAAATACTTTTTCAGGAGAACTTTTCCTTTTTTTCTTTCTCTGGAAAAGCTCTTTTAGAAAATTTGTAAATGCCAAAACCCTGGCAGGAGCGGTTCATATGTTTAGATAACAGACTTGAAAGTGAAGTCTTGTATTTAAGATGAAAACATCGATTGCAGAAGTTCAGAATGGGGAAGCCTGCAGTTCATGTGAAAAATGTGAGCCTTAATATGAATATAACCACCATGCCTTGATGAAGAGGAAGAATCCCATGAAACTTGTGCTGGGTCATTTGTCAGGTCACATTTCAAGGGGTTGAATGCAAAGGATGCCATGTTTTTAGAGTGATTAAAATGGCAAATGCCAGAGAAGGGAGCTGCATATGGTCAAAAGGGAAGGTGAGGGTCAAAAAGCATAAACAAGAACAGACGTCTCTGTGTAGAACCAAGGAAGAGGACTGGTCTCACTTTCCTAGAAGGTAGAAGTCTAGAATGGGACAAAGGCTCCTAGTAATTGCTAGGTACTTGAAGGGCTCTGAGTGAAAGAAAATAAAAAGTTGATGTTATGCTGCTCCTCCCCTCCCTCCTGGAAGTGGTAAATTCGACCCTGAGTGGTTATTAGATGGTTGCCTGGTCATATGAAAGGGCTCCTGTGATGGCTGGAGGATTTTTTTTTTTCATTAACTCCAAGACTTTCCAATTTTACATTTCCATGGTACCAAGGACCTTGGCGTCATTCCTAAAGCACCCATAATATAAAGTGGGCTTGCATCCGTGCTAAGTTGCTTCAGTTGTGTCTGACTTTGTGTGACCCTATGGACTGTAGCCTTCCAGGCTCTTCTGTCCAGGGTATTCTTCAGGCAAGAACACTGGAGGAGTTGCAGTGCTCTCCTCCAGGGGGTCTTCAGGGACTGAACCTGCATCTCTTAACGTCTCCTGCATTGGCAGGCAGATTCTTTCCCACTAGTGCCACCTGGGAAGCTTACGTTTACATAATATCACTTACCAGGTGGTACTAGTGGTGAAGAATCTGCCTGCCAGTGCAGGAGACATGCAGGAGACGGGGGTTCTGATCTCTGGGTCAGGAAGATCCCCTGGAGGAGAAAATGGCAACCAACTCCAATAGTCTTGCCTGGAGAATCCCATGGACAGAGGAGCCTGGCAGGCTACAGTTCATCGGGTCACAAGGAGAGACATGACTGAGCACCCAAGTATTAGGACAATGCTATAAACTAATGTACTTGAGGTTGTTATAATAGCATTTATCTTTTGTGTTCCAGGGCATTGTGCCTAGGAAAATGTAAAAATATCTAGATGTTATGTATCAGTTTTAGGAATGTGGGTATCTGTCATATGACTTGACCTTGTGATCTAGTGAATGGAGATAAAACTTAAACCTTGAAAGGCAAATTCAATCATATTACAGTGGGGTTAGCTAGTAGAAATGTGTATTAGTCAGCCCAAAGGGAAATAGAATTCCAAATGTGACTGTCCCCATCGTGTGTGTTTGTATATTGGGTATTTACAGGCACATGATAAATACTTATATTTACAGACAAGGATTTGTTATCAATTACTGACATAAAACATTCTTTGAGGAAGTGCTTTTGAAAATGCTATCTTATGTAAAAAAAAAAAAAAAAAAAAAAAAAGGTATGTTTTAGAACCAGACAGATTGAAGAGCAAGTCCTGGAACTATCATTTTTTAGTTGAATGGTTTACAGTAAATTCCTCGAGCCCTCTTGCAGGATTGTGGTGGCGATCACAAGATCAAAGATACTGATCAAGTCAATGATTCTGGTACATAGAAGATGCTTAATAAATATGAAATTCTTTCTCCAGTCATTTGTGAATTCGCAAATCTCTTTTGTTTAAGGATTGCAGATTTACCATGATATGGTGAATCCCAGGGCTGGAACCACAAAGATCTTCTCAGCTCTTTAGTTTGAACCACAGGGAATTGTCTACCAGCACCCAGCATGGCTAAAAGTGCAGAGGTCAAACTGGCAATATTTGGGAGAGCAGGCGTGGGCAAGTCAGGTAAGGTGTTTGTTGTGGTGGTAGTAGTGTGTGTGTGTCTTTGTGTGTCTTTGTTACTGACTCAGCAGGTGTGGGGAGGGGAAGGGGCGGTTGGCATATCTCCTATTCTCCTATGTGGCTCTATTAGAATTCTCTTTAACTCAGATTTTCATTTTGCATAATCAGGTTTTATGTCCTCTTTTGCTTCTTTATGGTAAAGCAGCGCTGTTGATAATACACAAGGCAATGGATACGTCAGAGGTCTTGATATTCCAAGGAACGATGTCCGACTTCCAGAGAAATAAGATTGGATAAATTAAAAAATACATTTGCTCTTTTTTTTTTTTTGTCTATATGAAATCCTGAGGGGCCAATGTAATATCTCATCAATCTCGATATGCTCAGCAACCGGCTCAATGTCAAGCATGTGTTGAGTGCTGAATAAATGCGTCTTTACAAGGAGAAGAATTCTATTATTGTTATCCAAAGCAGGGTTCGACTGCTTGTTGCTCAAAAGTCAATAAAGAGGACAGATTGGTCGAAAGGAAAGTTTGCTTTATTTTGGATTCTGGCAACCAGGCAGGGAGAGAGGACATCTGTCTAAAGGCTGACTTCCCTGCACCCCAATCAGGGCACATGAATTTTTATAGACAGAGGGAGGGGGCTACATGCAGGGACCACACAGTCAGCTCTAACAGTCATCTTGAAATTGGTCATCAGTGGTCTGACCAGCATCATCTTGATTGTTTTTAGTACAGTTAATTTTCAGTTCCCTGGGTCAGTTTGTTTCCATGTCCTTGAGGCCAGTTCTCAGAATTCCAGTACTCTTGCCTGGAAAATCCCATGGATGGAGGAGCCTGGTAGACTGCAGCCTATGGGGTCGCTAAAAGTCGGGTACGACTGAGCAACTTCACTTTTACTTTTCACTCTCATGCATTGGAGAAGGAAATGGCAACCCACTCCAGTATTCTTGCCTGGAGAATCCCAGGGACAGAGGAGCCTAGTGGGCTGCCGTCTATGGGTCGCACAGAATCGGACACGACTGAAGCGACTTAGCAGCAGCAGCAGCAGCAGCAGCATGTCACAGCTACAGTCTGGTCATCCTGTAGTTAATCACTCCACCTGGTAGGGCTTTCAGTATCTATAAGACAGCTCACAGGATATGGCTCAGAATCTTATCTACAACCCTTGAGAAGGAACTAAGGGTCCTTGACTTTGCTTAATGACGACATTATTATTATTTGGTCTCCTCTGACTGTTTTCCTTTGTTTCTGCATGTTCTCACTTCTCTGATTAAATGTATTCTTTGGCTAACGTTTTTCCACAGACAAAAGGCAGGCAGAGGACATGGGGGGAAGGGCCATAGGGTTCTGCTTCATTTCGTTGTCACTCGACACATCTAAAATCAGGGAGGACTGTGAAGGCTGGGATGTGTCTGAGCTCAAGTGAGACAGATATTGCCAGCACCTCTAGGGTGAATTCAAATGACCAGATTGTGGTGCTCCTCAGTAACTGAGAACCTTTAGTGTTTCACACCTGAGGAAAGGTTTGCAGACCTTTCAGGTAAAGGGCAAAATGGTGGAAGTGAAAAATGTGTCTAGTCCAACTTGAAAAACAGATCTCAGATTTTATAATTAAAGAGTGCTAAGCAGGTGTTGCTAAAATGCCAGGGTAACGTGTTTTTTCAGAGGACATTGCTTTAGTCTCTTACCGGAAGAAAGACTCATAATTGACTTTGTCCACTGAGATTTTCGGAGAAGGCAATGGCACCCCACTCCAGTACTCTTGCCTGGAAAATCCCAAGGACGGAGGAGCCTGGTAGGCTGCAGTCCATGAGGTCGATAAGAGTCAGGGACACGACTGAGCGACTTCACTTTGACTTTTCACTTTCATGCATTGGAGAAGGAAATGGCAACCCACTCCACTGTTCTTGCCTGGAGAATCCCAGGGATGGGGGAGCCTGGTGGGCTGCTGTCTACGGGGTCACACAGAGTCGGACACGACTGAAGTGACTTAGCAGCAGCAGCAGCAACTGAGCTTTTGGTTCTCAAGGAAGGGCTCTAACAGATATAGCGTGTGTGTGTTCGTAGAGAGAAGTCTGTTCAGATCATCCAATACAACAGGTCATCCATATAGTCTTAAACACTTACGTCGTTGTTGTTGTTCAGTCATTAAGTCATGTCTAACTCTTCACAACACCATAGACTGTAGCCCACTAGGCGTCCCTGTCCTCCACTATCTCTCGAAGTTTGCTCAAATTCATATCCCAAACACATATGAGCAGTCGTTAATTCTGTGACCAACCTCTCTTTCCAAATCGGCTCTCTGGTTTCATTTCAGCAGTAAATACTGCCTGCTGTAAGTCTTTCTCTCTCTTTTTCTCTTAATTTTCTTGAGAGGGCTCTTTGCCATCACTGTTTCCTCCCACTTGCTATTTGCTTTGGCCTTTGGCAGAAACCAGGTAAAGAAAGTAATAGACAGTTGGCAAGGTTAAGAAACTTCCAGCCTTCACAAGCTCTAAGATTGTTAAACTCCTCCCTATTCATCTTAGTTTCCTGACGGCAAGCATGCATGCTTGCTTCCATGCATGCTAAGTTGCCTCAGTCGTGTCCGACTCTTTGTGACCCTATGGACTGTAGCCTGCCAGGCTCCTCTGTCATTGAGATTCTCCAGGCAAGAATACTAGAGTGGGTTGCCATGCGCTCCTCCAGAGGAACTTCCTGACCCAGGGATCGAGCCGGTGTATCTTATGCTGCCTGCGTTGTCAGGGGTGTTCTTTATCACTAGCGCCACCTGGGAAGCCTTCCTGATGGTGTAAGAACCTAACTTTTGTAGCTGGTGGAATGATCTGGAGAATGAGGAGAGTGTTTTATTGAGTGGAGGATGAGGCAGTGTGTGGGAAGATTCGTTCTGCCCACAAGAGCTGGCCTGAATTTTCACCAGTGAGGGATCAAGGGTTAGAGCTCACTGTTTAACATCCATTCATTCACAATTTTACACAGGCAATAAGGGAAGGGGAATTTTTAAACCTTATGTCATCACCAAAAGAAAGTCTACATGCTTTGGAAAGTGAATCATGAAAATAAAAGTACAGTTGAGAGAACAACTTACTTTCTGTTCCGTATGCATGCTGCGTGCTGAGTTGCTTCAGTCATGTCTGACTCTGTGCGATAGTATGGACTGTAGCCCACCAGGCTCCTCTGTCCATGGAATTCTCCAGGTAAGGATACTGGAGTGGGTTGCAGTGCGCTCCTCCAGGGGATCTTTCTGACCCAGGGATTGAACCTGCATCTCTGACGTCTCCTGCATTGGCAGGCAGGTTCTTTACCACTATCATCACCTGGGAAGTCCGTGTACCCTATAACCATCCCTTTTTCATCTGTATTATCTCTTAACAAACTGGGTGTCTCCTTCTGTCAAGACTGATCCATGAATCAGAGCATAGACCTCAGTTGGCTTTGTCTTCCCCAAAGTAGTTTCAATCCTTGTCTCAAGGATTCCTCTCATTCTCTACCGACCTTTTCGCCTGAGCATTTCTTTGTCCACCACTCCATCTTTTTCTTTTCTCCAAGGTTATTGAACATGGGCTCTGGCCTCAGTGTCTTAACTTTTTTTTTGACTTCCTGTTCATTGCTTAAACATCTTTCACTGTGATCATACTGCTAAAACTGATTTTATAAAAGTCAGGGCTTCCCAGGTGACCCAGTGGTAAAGAATCCACCTGCCAGTGCAGGAGACACAAGAGATGAGGGTTTGATTCCTGGGTCGGGAAGATCCCCTGGAGGAGGAAATGGCAACCCATTCCAGTATTCTTGCCTGAAAAATCCTGTGGACAGAGGAACCTGTTGGCCTACAGTCCATGGGGTTTCAAAGAGTTGGATATGACTGACCACACACACACCACTGATCAATAACCAACCAATCTAATGAATCTTTCCCAGTTCTTAGAACTCTTGTTACCGTTTAACACTACTGCTTACTCTTTCCTAAAACTCCTGCCTTCCCAGGCTACCATTACATCACCCTGCTTGGCTTTCCTGCCACCTCTTTTTTGACCCTAAGCAGCTGTTTCAGGGCTGCTGTTTACTGGCCTACCTCTCAAAGATCGGGGCTTCCAGCTTCCACATACTATTCTCTGATCCTCACGTTCCATACCCTCAGGGAATGAGCCCTCAATGCCCAGAGCTTGAAGATAATACCTGCACAAGAAGTCCACATTCTGCCGACCTTGGTTTTAATTTATGGAAAGTGCAGAAGTGGAACTTGTTTGTTAAGGTCCTTCCCAAGTCTTAAATCCTATGATTCTTGATTAATAACTCTTCTTTGGACTGCTTTCTCATTCCACCTTATATACATTCTGCCATGGGTGTTTATTTTCGTTTAGGTGAAGATGACAGTGATAGACCACATGCCTTTAAACAATTGCCTTTTTGTCTGTCATCTATAAACAGGCAGTGTTTTCCTATTTCAACATGAGACTGTTTTCCCGAGACCTTGTAACCACACCTCCCATTTAAAAAGAAGTGCTGGTTTAACTTATGTATGGGAGTCAGTTCTGAGACCTTTTCCCAGAGTTCAGTGAAAACAACCACAGAGGACTTGATAACCTATCAGCTTTGAAACCAGACTCTAGCCATGGTGAATTCATGTTTATTCTAGTTCTTTATTAATATGGATTGCTCATCTCTGCCTTGTCATTGTACTCTACCTTCACCTTCCTATTGTACAGATTGTATCTGTTTTGTAAGTAACTTTTGTGTTTTTTTCAGTCTGCAAGAAATTATACCTTCTGGAATGTATTTGGCTCCTCACCTACTCAAATGCCTCCCCAAATGACCATGATCTACCTGTGGGCTCAAACAATCCATTTCTTACCAAACACCCAGCGGAAAAAGTATTCCTAGGAAGGGCGGGCCAGCAGGTGACCTTGGAGTGGTAGAAACTGGGTGTCTCTGCTTTGAACCTGGGTCTAAGTGTCAGACACGACTTGGCAACTGAACAACAGCTGTGTGAATTGCTTCAGAGGCTCCAAGCCTGACATGGCCTATCTGCTTTCCCCCACACTCAATACCAATTTGGAATTTAGTGTGCTTAGTTACTCAGTCATGTCCAACTCTTTGAGACCCCTTGGACTGTAGCCCACCAGGCGCCTCTGTTCATGGGATTCTCCATGCAAGAATTCTGGAGTGGGTAGCCATTTCCTTCTCTAGGGGGTCTTCCTGACCCAGGGATTGAACCCAAGTCTCCTGCATTGCAAGCGGATTCTGTACAGTCTGAATCTCCAGGGAAGCCCAGGCATTTAGGGTAAATAAGACCAATTGTCTATTTGCTAACAGTGGCTTGGGTGGCCTGGAGTCAAGTGCAAAAGCCCCTGAGTCCTACTGTTAGGTCTGACTCCCAGTTCTACACTTTATTAGCTGTGTGAACTTGGCAACTTTGACACGGCACTTAAATCCTCAATTTCTGCAATTATACAAAGATTATAATAGTGCCTATCTCAAAGAGTTGTTGTTAGAACTGAGTGAAATATTATACACAAGTTTTTTAGATTGGTATCCGGCACAGCGTACGTGCTCAAGTATATTACAGTTTTCAAGGTGTGCCCTTTAAGTTTGTTAGTTAGTTGTCTAATGAAAACATCCAAAGATATGTTTCTACTCAAGTGAGTGTTTGGGTTTTCATTAAAAGTCAGAAAACTTATAATAACAAAATTCTGTATCACTGCTCAGCACGCACACACACACACACACTTTCTGTCTCTCTCTTCTTAAATCCACCGTCTGGTTTATGTCAATTACAGCTTGACCACTGATGATCATAACAATACTTCTCCTGGCTAATATCTTGGAAATCTTGGGGAAAAACAGCCAGAAATATTTTGGTGTCCTTAATAAATTAAACCTCTTAAATTTGAAAGCGCTTCTGGTATGTAGTTGATGGCTTCCTAAGCCCAGGTAACAGATAAGCCCTCCATGTTTAAAACAGACTTTAACGGTAACCAGAACTCTTTGGTTGACAGGTTGACATTAGACGCGTCAGCACGGACGAAATTTAATAATGTGTTAATTACCAAACACATGGGGTATGTCTGTGTGTGTCTGTGCATTGCAGTATTTACAGGGTCTTTTGGATCAGGAAGATTCTTCTTCCTTCTGTCTAGTCTTGGCAGTTCTTGCAGTCCTGTCTTCAAGTGATCTTTCTGGCTTAGCAAGCTCACTGGTTCAGCATGGGGAGCACTGTGTGGATGCTTCAAAGTGTAGAGTCAAGGGAAGCCCCAAGTTTTCCCAACCCTTTCCTTTTTCTGTTGCCCCAGCAGAGCAAATGTTTTTCTTCTCTGGCTAAGGATAAGGCAGCCAGTAATAACATTGCATGTAGGACATAGATTTTCCTTACATGTTTGCAGCAGCCTCTAATGTGACAAGTAATGAAAGCAAAAAGACCTGTTGTAAAACCTAGAATGCACACCATATTTATTATGTAAATGCTTCCTGGATTCACAGTATTCAAATAGGTAGTATGTGTGGGAGGAGCCGGAACAGTAACAACTGAAATTTTCAGCTCCGTTTCACAGTTGACATTCTCATTTTAGGACTGAAATATTGTGTGCCTTACCTAAATATATTTCTTGAAAGGGCTAGTCTCAAAGTTAATGGAGTAACGCTTGTTCTCTAATTCAAAAGCCAGTTGATTCACTCATCCGTGAAGGCCTAAGTGCATAGATTCAGATTGCTGGGCTGTAAATTGGGGTGCCAAATGCAAACAAGCATGTGATACCGTTTCCCTTGGCACAAAGAGATTTCTTTTTTCTCTTCCCGTCTCTTGCTCTTGTTTGATTTTCCCTCTCTCTCAATTACAAAAAGTTTTGAAAAGTTCTTTTCATTTTTTCTTCAAGTAGGACAGTCAAGGACAATGCTGATTTTAAATGTAACTCTTCCAATATGTATCAGACACTGCTTTAATATGTATGTGTCCTTTATGGCTGAGTTATGTTTATGAGATCACATATAATTAATGTATTAAATAAGAACAATATTAGTGGTGTCTTGGGTAGGTCAATTTCCTTAATGCTATAGAACTAAGCTTTATGTTTTAGAACTTTTTCTTTACCCAAGTAGTTGCTGCTGCTGCTGCTAAGTTGCTTCAGTCATGTCCGACTCTGTGCGACCCCATAGACGGCAGCCCACCAGTCTTCCCCGTCCCTGGGATTCTCCAGGCAAGAACACTGGAGTGGGTTGCCATTTCCTTCTCCAAGTAGTTACACCAGTCTATATCCTTCATTTATACTGAACAGTGTAGTGTGATGCTTCTTAAACATTGTCTCCAATGTACTTTACAAAAGAAGGAGAAGGGGACTTTCCTGGTGATCCAGTGGTTAAGACTTTGCTTTCCAATGCAGGGGGTGTGGATTTGACCTCTTATATGTAAACTAAGGTCTCATATGCCTTGAGGCTGAAAAACCAAAACATGAAACAGAAATAATATTGTCACAAATTCAATAAAAACTTTAAAAACAGGCCACATCAAAAAAATCTTAAAAAAATAAATAAAGGGAGGAGAAAGATCTAGGGGATTGGGTCATATAAGCATCTCATTACAGTCACGTAATTCTATTGCATGTTTTATTGATTACATAAATATAGGCAAAATTTAATATCAATAGTAACCTAGATAGCATATTCAAAAGCAGAGATATTACTTTGCCAACAAAGGTTCGTCTAGTCAAGGCTATGGTTTTTCCTGTGGTCAGGTATGGATGTGAGAGTTGGACTGTGAAGAAGGCTGAGTGCCGAAGAATTGATGCTTTTGAACTGTGGTGTTGGAGAAGACTCTTGAGAGTCCCTTGGACTGCAAGGAGATCCAACCAGTCCATTCTAAAGATCAGTCCTGGGTTTTCTTTGGAAGGAATGATGCTAAAGCTGAAACTCCAGTACTTTGGCCACCTCATGCAAAGAGTTGACTCATTGGAAAAGACTCTGATGCTGGGAGAGATTGGGGGCAGGAGGAGAAGGGGACGACAGAGGATGAGATGGCTGGATGGCATCACTGACTCGATGGACGTGAGTCTGAGTGAACTCCGGGAGTTGGTGATGGACAGGGAGGCCTGGCGTGCTGCAATTCATGGGGTCGCAAAGAGTCAGACATGACTGAGTGACTGAACTGAACTGAATATATAATATTAACTAAAATAGTGTATATAATATTATCATTAAATTATTAATAGTAATGTGTGAATATTAACATATCATGCTGTTTGAATATAAAAATTATTTTCTCTAAAAATCAGCGACCCAAAGGGACTCTTCATGAAGATATAGCAAGTTGATCTGTGGCTTCCATACACCTAGGCATCGGGTGCAGTTCCAGGAACAAGCAGGTTCAGCTGTGTGCATCACATGATGTGAGCATTGACTCCTGTACTTTACCTACTTAAGAGCCAATCAGCTCTTCAAATTCTTGTTTATTCTTGCCCTAAGACTACACAGTATAATCTTAATGGTAAATTTTCTTTAGCTATTTGTTTAGGTAAAAAGAAGGACAGATTGTGTTTCAGGTGGGGGCAGAACTTCCATGGCTCCTGGAAGAAGTCTGTGTGTATATGTGTGTGTGCATATGAAGACGCCTTTCCTAAGTAGTTGTTGAAATTTAAAGATTACCAGCAATGAGCTCCATTGGTTATTGTGCAGTTAGTTGATGGTTAGAGAAGTAGTTGTTTCTTTTTTTGTGTGGATTGTATCACAGAGAGGAAAGTGGCATTGAGATGTTTCAATGGGGCTGGAAAAATAGTTGTTCTTTTGTCATAAAATATGGTAATGTGGCCTTGGAGGTTTTATACCTTCCTTTACCTGCAAAGATAGAAAACCAGAAAGAGGTAAACAGCCAAAACAAGTTGATTTTCTTTCAGTTGTTCTACCCCAAGAGGAATAAAAGGGTGTTTTCAAATTGCAGGTGTCTACCTATGTGTGAGTGCTAAGTCACTTTAGTCGTGTCTGACTCTTTGCAACCCTATGGACTATAGCCCACCAGGCTCCTCTGCCCATGGAGTTCTCCAGGCAAGAATGCTGAAATGGTTTATCATGCTGTCCTCTAGGGGATCTTCCCGACCCAGGGATTGAACCCACGTCTCCTGAAGCTCCTGAATTGCAGATGGATTCTTTTACTGCTGAGTCAATGGGGAAGGCTATCCCTAGGGAAATGTACAAAAACTCAGACTTCTATGCAAGGCGTAAGTCACGGTGACCTTTATTGCATGCCCAGGAAGTCAAGCAAAAATGAGGGATCATGCTTATAAGGGTTTAGAAAATGGAAAGGAAAGAAAGAAGAGGAAAGAAAAAATTAAAATCATCAAAATCAGTTGCTTATTGGTGGCTAAACATTTTTGTAGACTGGCAGTGACCAATTCTTAAACTTTTCTCTTAAAAATATATATAATTAGGAAGAAATGATACTGGAAAACAAAACAAACAAAATCAAGAACTGTTTTTCAAAGTCAAAAGGGCATATCTCTGTCCTAGATTTTTTCTGTTGAAATATATTATTAGAATTCAGTTGTCCTTTATTTTTATCTGATAGCTAATTTACTCATTGAAATACTTCCCTGTAGTTAATTATCAGTTGCTAGCTGGTTCCATTTTGATCTTGTTTTCTTGGCAACTGACAAAGACGAACTTTGAGGAAAGGGAGGGGAGAAAATTGTAAATCATCCTTGTAATTCCCCTTTTTATTACTGGTATTTCTCCAACTTATGGGTTTGGGGAAATCAGCCAAATTTTCAAGGTGGTACTGGCCTTGAAGCCAAAATTCCAGTGCAAACGCGTCCTTGTTGCTTGTGCTGCCTTTGAAAATTGATGTGGTTTCAGAAAAACAGCCATAATATCCTCCATCCCATTAAAAATGAAAGTAGTTATATTATGAAAACAAGGCAGCCTGAAATAGCTAATTTCAGCCTGGAATAAGAAAATATCTAAAACTCCTATACATACATGTGAGAGAAAGGACTTCCCTGGTGGCTTAGACAGTAAAGAAGCTGCCTGTAATGCAGGAGACCTGGGTTTGATCCCTGGTTTGGGAAGATCCCCTGTAGAAGGGAATGGCTACCACTCCAGTATTCTTGCCTGAGAATTCCATGGACCAAGGAGCCTGGTGTGCTACAGTCCATGGGGGTCACAAAATATATATATATGTAAAAGATTATTACCTAGATCCTCTGGCTCCATAGAGCCACAGCCAAGTCACAAAACCCAGTTTATGACTGTGCAAAGCTTTTGCAACTTTGCTACTAAATGTTTTCATTTTGTAATACCCTATTCCTTTCAAACACCGTGTTAGAAAATTAAATGATCATTAGAATTTTGTAATATGAATTTTGTTTAAAAAAAAACTAAAGAGTTTATTTTTTTAAATTTTATTTTATTTTTAAACTTTACAAAATTGTATTAGTTTTGCCAAATATCAAAATGAATCCGATTTCCAGTAATCAATGAATTACCAATGTGTGACAAAGGGCCCTGGGAGTCCCAGATAAGTTGCCAGTCAATTCAGTTAACATTCTCAGCAACCTTGTGTATATGGACGTTCCCCTAAAATGCAATATTCCATTTCTCACAGCTTTGGATTGAACATAAGAAGGCTGTTGAATCATCTCCTATGAAAGGATACAGTTTTTTGCTATTATCAAAGAAGAATGTGATGTACCATATTCTGTCAATATGATCTAATTTTTTAAAAAAGTGCCCAACCGAACTGACTATCAGGATTGCGGTTTAAACTTCAAACCATCCATCACTCTGTCTTTTCATTCATCTGTCAAATGATACATCTATTTGCTTTTTTTCCTGTGATGCCAGTCAGGTTGTGAAGGTGCTTTGAAAAAGTACAAGTGTGATATAAAATATGCTCCTAATATTATCATATTCTTTTAAAAATTAATTAATTATTTATTTATTTAATTTTATTTTGGGCTGCCCTGGGTCTTTGTTGCTGCATACAGGCTTTCTCTAGTTTCGCAGAGCAGGGGCTACTCTCTAGTTGCGGTGCACAAGCATCTCACTGTGGTGACTTGTCTTGTTGCGGAGCCTGGGCTCGAGGGCATGCAGGCTTCAGCAGTTGTGGTGCATAGCACAGGCTTAATTGCTCTATAGCATGTGAAATCTTCCCGGACCAGGAATGGAATCTGTGTCCTCTGCACTGGCAGGCAGATTCTTATGCACTGTACCACCAGGGAAGTCATCATGCTCTTGTTATTGATATCTGTGCAGTTCTTCCCCTGTGTTCCTTAACATTTGTGTTTGGAAAAGCAGTATGGTCAGTTTCCTGGCTCTCCATCACAGGGGCTGGATGGATACGCTCAGGCCAGTAGTCATCTGTAAGTGTTCTTCTGCTGAATGTATACCGTTACAGACTATCGGAAGGTTATAGATTTTCTTCTGAAGGGATTTGTACTTTCAAATGTGTGAAATGAATGCACGTTGAGTTGGGGTATTTTTTTAGGATCATTATGTAAGAGAGTCAAAAAGGGAGGTGGGTTTGGGAAAATAATTTGAACTTATGCCTTATTGGAGAAGGAAGTATGGCATATTATAGAATTTTTTGATAGTCAAATTTTATCCTTATTAAAAAATTAAAGTTTTAAACATTTACACATTTTTGATAGAAAGATTTCTCAAAAGTATATATAAATATATGTATCTATAAAGTGTTAGTTACTCAGTTGTGTCTGATTCTTTGTGACTCCATGGACTATAGACTGACAGGCTCCTCAGTCATGGAATTCTGGAGGCAGCAACAGTGGAGTGGGTTGCCATTTCCTTCTCTGGGGAATCTTCCCAACCCAGGGATTGAACCCAGATCTCCTGCAATGTAGGCAGATTCTTTTACCATCTGAGCCACCAGGGAAGCCCATATGTATCTATATGTTTCCTTATAATCTTAAACTATGCTTTTGTTCATTCAATTATTCATTCAACAAGTATGTGTTTAATACCAACTCTGTGTTCTAGAATAGCTTGCTCATGGTACAGGATTCATATACATTCTAAAAAGGCAGAGTAGCTATTTCTGCTCTTTATTATGTCCCCAGAGCAGATGAAGACAGCATCCTCAATACACTGAATAAACTGAGTTGGACTTATGTGGTCAGCAAATGCCAACTGTCACTGGAGAAGCCCAGTTGTCTACGAAGCCTCTATTGCAAGATGGTATCTCCTGTCTTCTTTGAAACAGGAAAGTAAGCAGGAAGCCCAATTGTGGAGAGCTCAGCTATTTTTATTCTTGGTTTTCCATTGCCTTCCTTCTACAAGTATATTAGAGAACCATTGGAGAGAGAAAACTATGAAGTGTTGCTTTTTAGAAATTATGAAAGCTTTTATCACTGCTGTACCCTTAAGAGCCTAAGCTCTACGCTTTTTGAAATTTTAGGAAGAGTGAGCCTATAATTTCAAGATACCTTAAATAGCAAAATGTGAACCATGTCTCCCAAGTGCCTTTCTTCAAAAATCTATTTAGAATCAAACTTAAAAATCACCACCAGCAAATCATTTTTGTAGCCTATATGGCAACTGAACTTTCTTCTATTTAATTTTTCAGCACTGCTTTATTATAAGACATAGGTTGTAAAAAATAATAAGCTATTTGTATTGTAAGCTGAAAAGAATGAGAAGCATAGAGTAGATTTGCAGCAGTCTGTTCTGAGGATAGCAAGAAAAATAGACATTTCAACTGTGCCTTTAGATTTGCAGTCAGGTTGATGGAAACAAATAGCCCCAGGTCGTTCACCTTAAAAGCTAAATAAAGAAACAATTGGCCAACCAGAGGTGTAGAATTGGTATAAAATTTAAAGACTCAAGAGGCAGTTTTCTATAACAGGTTAACCTGGGGTATCCTCTAATGCACATTAATGAAGTCTCCTTTATATACAGTTGGGAAGGTCCCCTGGAGGAGGAAATGGCAACCCACTCCAGTATTTTTGCCTAGAGAATCCCATGGACAGAGGAGCCTGATGGGCTACAGTCCATGGGGCCGCAAAAAGTCGGACACGACTGAGCAACTAATACTAAAAACACCATGTGGTCTATACATGCTACCTAATTTCATCAAGAATCATATATATATATATATATATATATAAGTGTGTGTGTGCATTCGTGCTCAGTCCTGTCTAACTTTTTGTGACCCCACGGACTGTAGCCTGCCAGGTTCCTCTGTCCATGGAATTCTCCAGGCAAGAATACTGCAGCAGGTTGCCATTTCCTATTCCAGGAGATCTTCCCAACCCAGGGATTGAATCCCAAGTCTCCTGCATTGGCAGGTGGGTTCTTTAACACTAGTGGCACCTGGGAACCCACTCTGTGAGGCAAATGGGATCTCAGTCCCCCAACCAGGGATCAAACCCTTGTCCCTGTGAAGTGAAAGCATGGAATCTCAATCATTGGATTGCCAGGGAAATCCAAGAATCACATATTTTAAATGTGATTTTTTAAATCACATATTTTAAATGGTCTCTTTATCATAATCAAAGTGGTTTCCTCGCCTGCCTTTGAATATCTTGGGTGAAGGGAACTCAGTATGATGGGAAATAGACCATTCCATTCTTGGGCAACTGTATCAATTATAGTCTTCCAGAGAAACAGAACCAATAGGACATACACTCACTTGCACAAATTATATATGTCTGTATTTATCTGGGCTAGCAAGACTGACTTGCCTGGAGAATCCCAGGGATGGCAGAGCCTGGTGGGCTGCCGTCTATGGGGTTGCACAGAGTTGGACACAACTGAAGCGACTTAGCAGCAGCAGCAGCAGCAAGACTGAAATCTGTAAAGGAAGGTGGCAGACTAAAAACTCAGGGAGGAGTGAATATTGCAATCTCAAAGCAGAATTTCTTTGACTCTGGGAAACCTCAGTTTTTGCACTGTAAGCCTTCCAATAATTGGATGAGGCCCACCCACATTATTAAGAATAATCTTCCTTGTTTAAGGTCAACTGATTGTAAATGTTAACCATCTCTACACAATAGCTTTACTGCAACTCCTACAAGATTTGATTGAATAACTGGGTCCTAGAGCCCAGCCAAACTGTCTCATGAAGTGATCACAAGTCTTCCAGTTTGTTATTTTACCTTCTTTGGAACCAAAGGCCGTTCATCAGCTTTTACTCATTAGCTTAACTCCCTTAAAGTTCCACTGTTATTGTTTAGTCGCTAAGTTGTGTCTGACTCTGCATCTCCATGGACTGTAGACCTCCAGGCCCCTCTGTTCATGGGATTTCCCAGGCAAGAAATGCTGGAGTGGAGAGTTCAATAGAGCACTTTAAATCCCTCTTCCTTAAGATAGCCCTGAACATATTTGAAGACAGCTATCATGCCTCTGGGGGCTTCTCTGGTAGCTCAGCTGATAAAGAATCTGCCTGCAATGCAGAAAACCCTGGTTTGATTCCTGGGTTGGGAAGATCCCCTGGCAAAGGGATAGGCTACCCATTCCAGTATTCTGGGGCTTCCCTGGTGGCTCAGATGGTAAAGTATCTGCATGCAATGCAGGAGACCTGGGTTCGATCCCTGGGTTGGGAAGAACCCCTGGTGGAGGAAATGGCAACCCACTCTAGTGTTCTTGCCTGGAAAATTCCACAAACAGAGGAGCCCACTGGGCTACAATCCATAGGGTCAAGTCAGACACGACTGAGCACAAACGCATGCATAGCCTGCCTCCACCCATGCCTGAGTTTTCTCTTCTATCGTCTAGTACTCAGAGGGTATTTCATTTGCTCTGCAGAGATCACAGTTTCTGGCCACAGCATCATCCTTTCTGTCCTATCCCAGCTGTGCATACCATGAAGTGTGGGGCTTAGAAATGAGTGCAGGTGTTTCAGATGTGGGATGCCCAATCCAGATCAGAGCACAGCTGTGGTTTTGATACTAGATCCTTTGCTTCTGCTTAGACATTCTAAGGTCACTGTTGCTTTTACAGTGACGATGGGCACAGTGTTGACTCATGGAATGTATACTGCAAATGAAGTATATATGTTCTTTTATATACATTTTGCTATACATATATGTATGTATATATATATTGCTATATATATATGTATATGTATGTGTGTTTATATATATATATATATATACTGCTGCTGAGTCAAGTCTTCCCAAGCCTATACCTGAGGGTATGTATATTTCATTTAGGAATAGAAGTTAATTTTGTCCCCTTAAATACTGTTTTGTTAAATTTAATTCATTCTTCCAGCCTGTCAGGAGCCTTTTGGATCCAGCATGTGTATCATCCTTCACTCCTTTCTGTCATCTAGAAATATGTTGGTTTTGGAACATTTTAGGCCCTGGATGCTCTTACTGAATCATAGAATTTTCCACTTTGGTATTATTTAGCTCATAGAAATGATGAAGGATCCCAGTGAGTTTTTTTGGATTATTTTCAGCTAGTAAAGAAAAACAAAGCTCTTTGGTTCTTGGTGTGAGGACATTAACACCATATCACATTACTTCTATGTTCATTAACTAAGTTCTGTTTAGATGTGCCATAAAATAGGTTGTCTGGGAGAAAGCCTTGCAGTTATAATCTCTTGTTTGCCATTTTATTTAACATTTTTTGTCTCACACATTCTTGTCTTAGGATTCAAGTTATCTTGTTATATATAAAGGGCATAACAGTGATATACTCTTATTGGTCCAAATATCTATTCCATACAGAAAGTCATTTTCTAGTCACATTCCAGGATATGTATGTATGTTCTGTACTAAAATAATTGAACTTCAGTTCAGTTCAGTTCAGTTGCTCAGTCGTGTCCTATTCTTTGCAACCCCATGAACCGCAGCATTCCAGGTCTCCCCATCCATCACCAACTGCTGGAGTCTACCCAAACCCATGTCCATTGAGTTTGTATGCCATCCAACCATCTCATCCTCTGTCGTCCCCTTCTCCTCCTGCCCTCAATCTTTCCCAGCATTAGGGTCTTTTCAAATGAGTCAGCTCTTCACATCAGGTGGCCAAAGTATTGGAGTTTCAGCTTCAACATCAGTCCTTCCAATGAACACCCAGGACTGATCTCCTTTAGGATGGACTGGTTGGATCTCCTTGCAGTCCAAGGGACTCTCAAGAGTCTTCTCCAACACCACAATTCAAAAGCATCAATTCTTCAGCTCTTAGCTTTCTTTATACTCCAACTATCACATCCATACATGACTAGTGGAAAAACCATAGCCTTGACTAGATGGCCCTTTATTGACAAAGTAATGTCTCTGCTTTTAAATATGCTGTCTAGGTTAGTCATAACTCTCCTTCCAAGGAGTAAGCGTCTTTTAATTTCATGGCTGTAATCACCATCTGCAGTGATTTTAGAGCCCAAAAAATAAAATCAGCCACTGTTTCCCCATCTATTTGCCATGAAGTGATGGGACCGGATCCATGATCTTAGTTTTCTGAATGTTGAGCTTTAAGCCAACTTTTTCACTCTCTTCTTTCACTTATGTGATGCAAATCAGAGATGACTTTGGGAAAGAGTTTTCTCCATTGGGTTATATGGGTAGAGATAACAAACTTCAATCTGCCTCAGGATAAGCTAAGATGTGTGTGTGTGTGTGTGTGTGTGTGTGTGTATGCGCACATGCATGCATGCTCAGGTATATCTGACTCTTTGCGACCCCACGGATTGTAGCCCATCAGGCTCCTTTGTCCACGGGATTCTCCAGGCAAGAACACTGGAGTGGGTTCCCATTTCCTCCTCCAGGGGATCTTCCTGACTCAGGGATCGAACCAGTGTCTCCTGCATTGGCAGGCAGATTCTTTATCATTGAGCCACCTGGGAGGCCTCCTAGAATCACATGGAAGACTTGTTAAAATATAGGATTCAGGTCTCCATCCCTGAGGTTCTGATTCAGTAGGGCCCGAGCATTTGTATTGCTAACAAATTCCAAGAGGATGCTGGTGCTGCTAGTCTGGGGACCGCATTTTGCGAACCATTGTTTAAGTTTGTCGAGTGTTCAGTTTCCATTTGAAATAGGTGTTTTCAGCTTTGAAAAGGCATATAGCTTTTTGTGAGCTGCATGTAATAAACACTGAGTGCCAGGACTGTCATGAGTAACCAATGATACAAAGGTAAATAAAACAGACAATCTTTCTGCCCTCCTGAAGCTAATATTCTAGTGGGAGTAGACCTGGTGAGCCAAAAATACTCCGCTGGGGCAGAGCGAATATGAGACTTTTCTGTAGTTTCTTAAGAGTAGACTTTTTATTCACTTCGTAGCAAGATAAGTTTTGTTTAAAACATAAAACAGTGTAAGCCTCAAAAACTGTGACACACTGAGCTTTGTTTTTAAGATGATACCTTGAGCTATTTGGCAATAGTAGGGGTATGTTAGGGCTTCCCTGGTAGCTCAGTTGATAAAAGAATCTGCCTGCAATGCAGGAGACCCAGATTTGATCCCTGGATCAGGAAAATTCCCCTGGAGAAGGAAATGACAACCCATTCCCGTATTTTTGCCTGGGAAATCCCATGGACAGAGGAGCCTGGCGGGCTACATAGGGTCACAAGAGTTGGATACAACTTAGCGACTAAACCACCACCACCACAGGGGTAGGTTGGGCTATATTACTGGAGTCCGGGAATTAAATATGGTCTAAGACCATGGTACCAAATATTATACTGAGAAAAGCTAAATAGACCACATAGGAATTGAAACTGATAAGCTTGAGTTTATTAAACCATGCTGAGGACTTCCCTAGTGGTCCAGTGGTTAAGAATCTGCCTTCCAATGCAGGGCATGTGGGTTCAATCCCTGGTTGGGGAACCAAGATCCCACCTGCCACAGGGCAACTAAGCCTGCGAGCCACAACTAGAGAAGGTCAGCATGCCACAGCTACTAAGCCTTCATGCTCTAGCACCTGCGCTCCACAAGAGAAGCCCATGCACCGCAGCTAGAGAAAGCCTCCTACTGTAGATTAGCTTTAATTAATATACAATAGTTATTCTTTCTCCAACATTTGGAAAAAATAATTTTCAATCATTTGCTGACAGTGGCATTTATAAAACTTATGCAATGGTTGTATAGACAGAACTGCAATATTGAGAAAAGTTCATGAGTTTCCACTGTTTTGGATTGAAAGATAACATCTTTTTCTCAATGATGCATTTCCTGTTTTTTTTTTTCAAAATATTTTTCAAAAGTCCTCTTTTGTTTTATGCCATTGGGTAGTCATTTAAGAGGTGAAGCCAAAAATTTTAAAGTTAGAATAAAAAGTTGGGACTATGTATCTGTCTGAAAAGCATTTGACTTCTTTTTGCATTAAGAATCTCATAAATTACAACTGAACCTAATAACTGAGCCAGCTTCCTAGTCATTTGGCAACATGTGTTGAGTTAGATGTTTTAAAGGAAGACTCAGCCACACTTGGTAGTATGAGTAATGGTTGTCTGTTCCAATGCCTGGGACTATTTTTCCATTCAAATGTTTTATATCTTGAATTTATTTTTCTAGCAGTGTTCCAAAACGAGGTGAAATCAGGAGGACAGTAACCATGCATTTAAGTACTTGAGTCCCAGAATTTAACCCATGATTTCTTAAAGTCTCCCATTTAACACTTTACAAAGATTTGTGAAATTCCTTCTATGTTCCCAACTCTCCACCTTCCCATCATATTCCCAATAAAATGCCAGTGTTTGTGGGAGAAGTCCAGAGAACTCTATGATTGTCCTTGTCTCCAAGGACCTTAATGTTTTGTTGGACCTGTCTGACTAGAACTCAGCTGGTGATGGTTTCTAGCCCCTTGATGGACTTTGACAAATTTCAGTTCAGTTCAGTTGCTCACTTTTGTCCGACTCTTTGTGACCCCATGAACTGCAGCATGCCAGGCCTCCCTGTCCATCACCAACTCCTGGAGTCCATCCAAACCCATGTCCATTGAGTTGGTGAGACCATCCAACCCTCTCATCAATTTATGTCTCAAAATATTTTTAGAAAATTGTCAGAGTTGCAGAAACAGAGAGCACTTGTATACCCTTCACCTAGCTTCCCCACAATGATTACACCTCACATAACTACAGCTCATTATCAAAACCAGGAAACTCACATGGACAGGGTATCAGTTGTATAATATGGATACAACTAAGCTGCAGCTCTTAGAATGATTGATTTTTGACACCATTCAGTCTCAGGGTCCATTTGAAAAGACAAAGGGAGAGCAATACAGAAGGAGAGACTTCAATTGTTTTAAAATTTGTAATTATTTATTTTGTAGTTTGTTTGAAACAGGCTTTTACTAAGGGCTGTGGATTGTAATTTTGTTTCATATGTTTCTTTCATTTCATAAAAAAATTATGAGATTTAAGTTTTCTCCTCCATCAGTTTTTGAGGTTTATTTTTGTTAAGGAAAATGGATCCACAATCTTTGGACTTTGCTGACTGGATCCTCATAATGTTGTGTAACAGTCCTCTATCCCCTGTATTTCCTGTAAACACAGGAAATTGGTAGTTGGATCCAGAGGATTCATTTTTTTCAGTTTTTTTGTTTATTTGTCTGTTTTGTAAGGTGCTATTATGTATCTCTGTCAATCAGTGTCTGGTGGAAATTGACATTCATTGTCTAGAGTTATGCTTTCTAGAATAGCACTTTCCAATAGAAATTTATCTGGTGATGGAAGAGGTCCATATCTATTTTTACTTATTAGTTGTAGTATTTTTTATAAAGAGAAACTTCCTCTTAACAACTACTTTGCTACTATGAAGTTCAGTTTATACAGAAAAGATAGAAAAAAATTGCTTACTTCTTACTATTATCAGCTGTCAGAATAATAAGTTGTTTCCTTTTCTTTCTCAAAAAGTGATACATCTTCACTCTTCTGTGGTTTTTGCTGTTGTCATATAGTGACAATGTGTATTTTATTTTACTGTAGTCATTCTTGTTGAAGTTCAAATTTGTCCATCCTTGGCTGGAAGGGGTTTACTCAGATCTCATCATGAGTTTTTAAAAGGTGAAATTCTATAAGCTATTTACTATCAGAAATTATATTTGTTGAGATCTGTGCAAGTTAGTGTCTTAAATTGTACATAAGATGGCATTCTAGCAGTTGAGTTCAGACCATATGTGCTATAGGGATTAAGAAGAGAGAGAAAAATCAGTGGGAAATACTTGGGGAGGTTTTGGGGGAGGCACTGAGACTGAAATACTGTACATTCATTGGGGTTTTTATGATTCTCTCTCATTTCTTATCTTTCAAAATTATGATGTTTTCTTCATACCAATTCACATATGTCATTAATATTGGAGTTATGAGGGGAAAACGGATAACCAAGTGATAAACGAACGGGATAGGAACTGGATAATGCTTAGGGAGAGTGAAGAGCTTTGGGAATCCTGCTGACTCAGTTGCAGGAAAGGCCCTTTTAAAGCTCCCCAGTGCCAGCTCTTCAGCCCTCATTTCCCTTCAGTGGCAAGAACACAGGTTTGGAGCCTGACAGGCCATATGTTAACTGTGTGTGTGGTCAGCTTGCTTAACTTTGGTGCACTTCAGTTTTGTCTTCAGTAAAATGCAGAGGATAATAAGCATCTTTTATTAGGGCTGTTGTGCACCAAACCCATGTGAAATCTGATGATAACCAGCAATCATAATAATTAGCTAATGCTTATAGCATTGACTATAAGCCAACCACTGTTGGAGGGCTTGACACATATGAATTCATACAATCATCGCCACTCTTCTATGAACTGGCCCTATTATTATCCCTTCTTAACAGATGAGGAGATTGAGGAGGATATAAATAAGTTGCCCACGGTCTTACAGGTAGAGACGGGACTCCAGCAGACAAGATTCAAACCCAGGCAGTTTGTCTCCTGTGTCTGTGCTTTTACCTTCAGTAATTGAAAAATGTCTAACAAAACGCCAGGCCAGAGTTGTAGATGCTCAGAGAATGCCTTCTTTCTTTCTCCTTCTCTTGTCTTCTCTTCCCTGTTACTTGGGAACTTTCATTTAGATTAATCAGTATCTATGAAAAGTACTCTGGGCTTCCCAGGTGGCTCAGTGGTAAAAAATCTGCCTGCCAGTACAGAAGCCACAGGAGATGTGGGTGGGATCCCTGGGTCAGGAAGGTCCCCAGAAGGAGGAAATGGCAGCCAACTCCAGTATTCTTGCTTGGAGAATCCCAGGGACAGAGGAGCCTGGGGGGCTACAGTCCACGGGGTTGCAATGAGCGGGACATGACAATGATCGCACATGCATACATGCCTGAAAAGTACTTTAGGGTACTTCCGTGGTGGCCAGTGATTAAGACTCCAGTTTCCAATGTGGGGAACATGGGTTCAATTCCTGGTTAGGGACCTAAGGTCCCACATGCCACAGGGTGTGGCCAAAAATTTAAAAATGAATAAAACAATTTAAAAAAAGAAAATGAATGCATTTCTTAAAGAAAAGAGAAGTGCTTCACTTCACTGGAACCACTACTAAGGAAAAATGAATCAGGACAGAGGAAACTGTGATTAAACTACCAAGAGATATTCTGGCTTTATATTACAGTTTTCTTCAGCTCAGTTTTTAAAATAATATTTCTATTCCAAATTCTGCCTATGATTTCATGCTAAAACCTCTTATTGGACTTGGAGGCGCAACTATATGTGAAGGAGGTGTTACTGGAGGAGAGTGGAAGTTGTAAAGAAAGATGGGAGAGCTTAACATTGAATATGTGAAAAATGTGAAGTGTGTTAAATATCCTCAGTGGGAAGGGAGGATACATTAATAATTTGACCTGGAAGGGCACCAAAAGCAAAACTCAGAAGCGATTTTAAAATGTGCAAGTCCTGGGATGTCAAGATTAAGGAAAATAGAGAGTCAAGTCAAAATTTTAAATGATGGGATGTGTTAAAAATATTGGATTGCAGAGTTTCTTCATTATTTATCACAATAGGAGGTTGTTTTTTTCCTCCACTGAAATACAAGATGTTCTTGTGAACCAAATAGCTGAAAGACTCAGGCTCCTACACAGGGCAAAATGCCAGAAGTCTTCAAACATTTTATGAGGGCAGATTGGGTAGGATTGGATCCCATCAGATAACTGGAGATCTTTTATCTGCTATGAATAATTCATAATTAATTATTGCTGGAGAATTATAGGTCAATAAATATTGAAGACTAGGATACTTATAAAGGCAAAGGGACCACTGTCATCATTGTTGATGATTGTTTTTGATTCTGTAATTCGTTATTCAAAATTATGTTATGGTGGTGTGTTTTGGGTGAATAATTGCTGTAAATAGCCTTGATGGTGAAGTGGAAACTTTACATACAATTTTCTTAAGTCATTTTTTTCAGATTCAGTGAAAAGGAGATTTTGTTCCATATGAATTCAGAAATTTCTCAAACCAACCATCACAAGGAAACATGAGCTTTTGTTAATTGTGTTTTATTTAAGGTGTAATGAAACAAGATTTTGAGGAGGGGTATGAAATTGCAAGACGCTTACTCCTTGGAAGGAAAGTTATGACCAACCTAGATAGCATATTCAAAAGCAGAGACATTACTTGGCCAACAAAGGTCCATCTAGTCAAGGCTATGGTTTTTCCTGTGGTCATGTATGGATGTGAGAGTTGAACTGTGCAGAAGGCTGGGCACCGAAGAATTGATGCTTTTGAACTGTGGTGTTGGAGAAGACTCTTGAGAGTCCCTTGGACTGCAAGGAGACTCAACCAGTCCATCCTAAAGGAGATCAGCCCTGGGATTTCTTTGGAAGGAATGATGCTAAAGCTGAAACTCCAGTATTTGGCTACCTCATGTGAAGAGTTGACTCATTGGAAAAGACTCTGATGCTGGGAGGGATTGGGGGCAGGAGAAGGGGCCGACAGAGGATGAGATGGCTGGATGGCATCACTGACTCGATGGATGTGAGTCTCAGTGAACTCTGGGAGTTGGTGATGAACAGGGAGGCCTGGCGTGCTGCGATTCATGGGGTCGCAAAGAGTCAGACACGACTGAGTGACTGAACTGACTATCTTTTATTTATGCAGTGTAGCCTTTTCGTAGTTAGTTAGTGAACACTTTTATTTAACTTGGTCACCTCTGGTTTATTCATTGTTGTTGTTCAGTTGCTGTGTCATGTCTGACTCTTTTATGACCCCATGGACTGCAGCCCTCCAGGCTCCTCTGTCCATGGGATTTCCCAGGCAAGAATACTGGAGTGAGTTGCCCTTTCCTTCTCTAGGGACCTTCCTGGACCAGGGATCAAACCCTCATCTCCTGCATTGGCAGGAGGATTCTTTTACCACTGAGCCACCAGGGAAACCCCCAGTATGTTCATTATAATCTCCCAAATACCTTTGTCTGTCTGCTCAGTCAAGTCTAACATACCTTGTGCCCAGTGCCAGTAGCATTCACACTGTAATAGGTTTTATTTCTAACGTGTTCTAGTTCGAATGGCTCAAAAATTACTGTAGAGTAATTTTATTGGAGTGAAAGGATTTCGTTTTATTGAGAGACACATGCAAGCAAAAAGAATTTTCCAGGAAATATCCAGTTCATTTTAATCTTGGAATGCTGTTTCTATAAAGATGTATTGATAAAGTTAGAAACAAAACTGAATTCTTCAAGTCCCACATTTTAAAGATACTGGACTAGCCATTAGATCAAATTAGATAATTTTCAAATCTCCACTGTTATCTGATGAGTGTGTATATGTGACTATGTGTGGCTATATGTGTGTGTCTGTGTGTTAGCTAAGAGTGCTAGTTCAGAAAATCTGAACCTCAACCAATTATGAATGGCTCTATTTTCTACATTTTAAACCCATGAAAAATTTTAAGATACTAGTGGGTTTAATATTTAGTCTCTACTTAGTCTCATACTTAGCATTTCCCTCCATATGTGGCAAGCACGAACCTAGAATATAGGAATATCAGAAAAAAACATGTAACTAGCTCTACCCTGGGAGCAGAGAGTTGTAGTCAGAATGGGAAGATAATAATGGCCTAAAGTGGGCATGGTGGAACATGCAAGAAAAAAAACACTTTCAATACAAAAACACTTCCAAATATAGTTTCATCACCAAGTGGAAACCTTGATAAAATGTGTAAACTTTAGAGACAGCAATTGAGTTATTTTAAAACACTCATATTGGAAAAAAGGCTACCTTATGTTGCCACCTAGAGTCTCAGCCATCCTAGTTTATCTGAAATAGATAATAAGATTCCAGACTTTTGATTTGGGATTTTTGGACTTTAGTAGATACTGGAATGCGTTGAAAATATTAAGGATCTTAGGATGGCATGAATATATTTGCACAAAGAATTCCCTTTAGGGGCCAGAGAGAGGAATGCAATGGATGGAATAATGACCGCAAAGATGTACAAATCTGTACATATTTACAAAGATGTACAAAGATGTCCTAATCTCCAGAATCTGTGAATATGTTACCTTACAGGGCAAGAGGGACTTTACAGGTGTGGTTGGAGTTATCAACCTTAAATTGGGGAGTTTAGCCTAGATTATTCAGGTGTGCCCAGCTTAGTAGGGAGTCACATGACTCCCTATGACATAGAAGAACCTTTCCAGGCTGAGGTCAGAGACCAAGGTTAAAAGGAATTGTGAATAAGAAGAAATGGACACAGATATGTAATGCAGCTGGCTTTGAGGGTAGAAGAAGGTGAACTTTAGGCAAGAATTATGGATAGACTCTGTAAGGTGACCCTGTGGGCTATAGCCCACCAGGCTCTTCTGTCCATGAAATTCTCCAGGTAAGAATACTAGAGTGGGTAGGCTTTCCCTTCTCCAGGGGATCTTTCCCAGTCCAGGGATCCAACCCAGGTCTCCTACACTGTAGGAGGATTCTTTACATCTGAGTCACCAGTGAAGCCTATTGAAAACTCACAAATGAAGCCCAAATCAGACTTGAGGGTGACCAAGTGGATGGGGATGACCAATATCCTGAAGAATCCTAGCTGGTTAGTTTCCAAGTTTAGGGAATTGCCTTGAGCAATTTCTTGGATGAGGCATGACCTGAGAGGACTTGAGTCCTGCATCTTTCTTGGTAAAAAAGGGGGTTGCCTATGAGTACTGCACAGAGAGGAGGCTACTAAGATCAGACCATATAGACTGACCAGTGAAAGCATCCCCACGAAGAGAGGGGACGGGAAGATAGAAACCAAAGAAAGTTAGGTACAGGGGTTGTAAATGAAAGAGGACCAAGGGCCCAGGGGTAGAGCAGCCAGACCAAGAGACAGCCTCATAGACGAAATGACAAGTGAGCTTCAAGCATCTCTGCTTTCAGTGGGCCCTGGGTGATCAGGTCATGTTGAAGACAGAGACCTAAACAGCTGATGATAGGGGATGAAAGACTCAGGCTCCTTGACACAGGAGCTCCCTTTCAGTGCCCCTGGGTAATGCAGGGCGCTGTGCCTTCTTTCTCTCTCTATTGCCTACATCCATGCACACGCACACTGAAGACAGATGGGGCGGAGACCTCCACTCCCCTCAGCCTGTGCAGTCAGGCATTTATCCAGTACAGGGCCGACATTCCAAGATCCCTTCTTTCAGTTTCTGATATTCTCTTGCCTGGGTTTGCGGACACCTAAACAAGAAAGAAGAATGCTGCTGCTGCTACTGCTAAATCGCTTCAGTCGTGTCCGACTCTGTGCGACCCCATAGACGGCAGCCCGCCAGGCTCCTCTGTCCATGGGATTCACCAGGCAAGAACACTGGAGTGGGTTGCCATTTCCTCCTCCAATGCATGAAAGTGAAAAGTTAAAGTGAAGTCGCTCAGTCGTGTCTGACTCTTAGCGACCCCATGGACTGCAGTCTACCAGGCTCCTCTGTCCATGGGATTTTCCAGGCAAGAGTACTGCAGTGGGGTGCCATTGCCTTCTCCAACTAATTCACTAGTTTATTATGCAATAAAATAACAGAGGCTTCGAATAAGTTAAACTGGCTAGTAACAACTAATCAGTTTTCTTCAGTGCTTACTGTTCTACATAGGCAGGATAATTAATTCACGGATGGTCTTTCTGGTCTATCTTCAACTATTCTTACACTACATAATCAATTAGGGACATCTTTTTACAGATATATGAAGAGAACACAGGTAGCTTTACGTAAGTTGAGTTTGTTAAATCTATTTGTTATGACGGGATTTCTGACACAAAAATTGCTCACTGCACACTGAACCCCAGAGAAGTGATGAAACAAGACAGCTGATGTTAGGAGGTATGTGGAAGTGGGGTAGGGTGAGAAGTCATGGATAAATTAAAAACTGGCAAGTATCTGCTGAAGCAGAGCCGCTTTTTAGGGGGCATAAGAAAAACTGATAAGTCACCATTTTGGTCTCTTTAGAGAAATCCATTTGTTGTTAAGAACTTAAGACCATTTACTACCATTCATGCTGCAAAATGCAGTAGTCACACTATTTCCAAAAGAATCCTAAAAACTGTAGTGCAAAAGAAATCGAAGAAGATAATTACAAAACCATCAACATTTTTCAAAGAAATGTGCTCAAAACAGTGACTTTTACAAAAAATGTGAATTTGTTTTAAATGAAAAAAGAAGAATAGTTTACTTTAAAAAAGAAAAAAAAAAAAAAACTTTTTGTCTGCATTAGAAGGTATATGGGATCTTAGTTCCCCAACCAGGGATCATACCTGTGCCCCCTGCAGTGGAAGCTCAGAGTCTTAACTGCTGGACCACCAGGGGAGTCCCAGAATAGTTTACTTTCTATAATTCCAGCTATATCTCATTTAATAGCTCACCACAACACAGGAAATGCAGGTCTTGTTATAATTTCTGTCTTCCCTATGATGCTTGGAGAGGTTTAACAACTTGCCCCTAAGCATCCATGGTATAAATGGCAGAGCCAGGACTTGAACCCAAGTTGGCTGACTCCAAACACCAGCTCTCATCAGTTTCAGGCCCTGCTCCAACTATTTCCATGGAGATGAGCTCAGTCTCAGTAATCCAGCCACACCAGTCACAGAATACACATCTCTCCCAGTAGCTTCACATTTAACTCTTTGCAATCTAGGAGATTCTCACTGGTCCCCAAAAGATGCTTCGTTTTGTGACACCTGCTAATAACTATGATTTTACAGCCCAGCAGCCAGGCTCTTTGGATTCAAATCGTGGCTATGCTAAGTTATAGAATGCAGACCTTTGTGTGTGTTGATCTGCACAGTAGCCCCAGCCCCCAGACTAGGTTTGATACATTGTTGTTGTTGTTTAGTCACTAAGGCATGTCCAGCTCTTTCCCACCCCCTGGACTGTAACTGACCAGGCTCCTCTGTCCATGGGACTTTCCAGGCAAGAATACTGGAGTGGATTGCCATTTTCTCCTCCAGGGGATCTTCCCGACCCAGAGATCAAACTCAAGTCTCCTTCCCTGGCAGGAGGATTCTTTACCACTGAACCACCTGGGAAGTCTTGACACTTTGTAGGTGCTAAATAAATATTTGGAGAATAAATGACTGCTTCAGTTGTCACTGTAACTACTAAGTGGAAGAATCCATGAACATACTTAGAATGGCGACTGACAACGGTACTCTGCCAATGTGAGCAATTGTTATTGTATATGAAACTGACGTGGCTGGTCTGTGGTCCAGAAGGTCTGTGATCCCTTGAGGAGGTATGGTTATTATACGATTCCTGACCTTTCATATTTCTCTTCTCAGTCTCACCTAGGACTGTTTTGTTTCAGTGGCAGCAATTAAAGATTACGCAGTATTTCTAAAATATAAACTGTGCTATGAATTCTGAAGAATAATCTCTCCTCTGCAGTATTGTTATATATAAAATACCTTTCTCCGAATGAATTACTGACAGTAATTGGCAAATCACCACTTCTAAAGGTCTTTCAAAATCATTTCTCAGCCCAGAGAGGTGGATTTTGCTTTCACTTTAAACCAAGAGCTCACAAGACATCAGATAGCTTTCCCTTCAAATGTGTTTACTTGAGTTGATTCTTAGCATATATTTTTGCATAAGATTCACAGCCTCTGTAGCAGAAAAGACCTGATTGACCTTACTGCCAGGGCTTTGAACTTGAGCATGGCTTCACTTTAATATGAAGCCCAAGCATGGGGTTGCATCTGTTTGAGAAACCCATGTTCAGGGGAAAATGATGATGCAGACAAGGTGTCATTTTTCTTACATGTTTCTGCCAACCTTGTAACAAGCTGATAATGTTAATTATCTCTTTCCCAGAAGCCAGGGTTGACTCTTCCATCAGAAATGCTCTGCCTGGGCAGAACAAAATGTTCTTTTTTTCTTGTAAATAAATAAAAACTCTGCCTCCACACCCTTTTATTGGGAAAGGTGGTATGCTCCTTCTCACAGCATCTCTCCTCCTGGGCTGCTTTCTCATTCAACTCAAGATGATTCCTGTTCACCAAATCATTGACTAGAGAGGTCTCACTTATGCAAACTTGTGAAGGAGTAGCAACCTCTTTCTTGGATTTTTAAATGTCCTAAAAGGAGGCAGGAAGTGATGGGATCATATTCTTCAGGTGGTTAGGGCTCACACACTCAGCTTTCATGGGGCATGTTTGCAGCCCACTGAGTTTCATGGGTGGATATGGCTATATCCCATCCACATGCTTGTCTGTTTAACCTGTAATGTGTCTCACGATATGCAAAACCTAAAATCATCTGACTGAGCAGCTCTTTGCCTTCTGTTGTCCAATTTAAGCCATGATCAGGGGACAGGAGCATGGGACAGAACAGAAGCTGTGAGCCTTCTGGACAGGAGGATGACATATGAGCGGTGTATCCATTATCAGTGATATAATTTCCGGCATCTGCTTCCCTCAGTGTGGTGCCCTGTGGCAACCAATGTTGGTTTCCTCCCACCTTCCTGAACTGATTTTCTTTTGACTTCAGTTCAATTTGAGACAAATAAATGCTGATGGATGTGGGTAATTAACTAAACCAACAAGAGAAAAAAAATTAATAATCCACAGCCAAGTTTTCTGTGCATTAACAAGGTAAATGGAGATTTTCCCATGGATGGCTACAGAACCAGGATGCATAATCATTCACAAGGCAGAATGAAGGCCACCTACTTAGCAGAAAAAAAAAAAAAATGAGTGGGCAGAAACTACTGAGAGATTAACAATGACCCCTGTTGATCCAATTGTTCATTTCCTAATTAGGCACGCTTGGCATTCAGGGCAGCACCCTTTGTGTGTGAGGTGGGAAGTGGGGGGCGCGTGAGATGGTCCTATAGCTTTGACACCTCATTCCTTTACTGCCACTTTAGATTCATTCTCAGCTGTATGGGACCTTACCCAAAGCAGGACCTTATTTCTGAAGGCAGTATGGGAATCTCAATTCTGCCAGCATCTCCAGGTGGCTAATTAGAATCTTTCCATTTCAACACATGTTTGTTTGTTAGCCATGACTCTAATGATGTTCACAAGGGCTAGACCCAAGTCACTTTGCAAGCATTCATTTGAGAAGCTCTCTAGCTTTCTGGTTGATGCATTAAACTTTTCCATGCAGTGTATTATGGAAGATAATATAGATAGGATATTTCAAAAACCAAAGCAATCCTCAAAACTCCATTTCTGATAGATGTAAAGGGATGACTCCTTGACATAAGTTACCACATACCATCTGGCAACTGGAAATTGGTTTTGCTGATATAGTGCATTTTGAGTTGGTTATGGAAATCATGGGCTTCCTAGGTGGCTCAGGGGGAAAGAATCTGCCTGCCAATGCAGGAGATGCAGGAGACTTGGGTTTGATCCCTGGGTTGGGAAGATTCCCTGGAGGAGGAAATGGCAGCCCACTCCAGTATTCTTGCCTGGAGAATCCCATGGACAGAGGAGCCTGGTGGGCTACAGTCCATGGAGTCACAAAGAATTGGACATGACTGAGCATGTATGCATGCATTCATGCATGAAGATCATGGCTGGAGAGCATAACATCAACGGTATGGTTTTTTCTGTGGATTTCATCAAGTTCTCAGTGGTCAGACCATCGACCCAGTATCCTGCAGCAACCAGAAGTTGAAAAATTGACAGAGCAAGGGATCCTGCTGTTGTCAGCAGCATTGCTCTAGCCAATAAAGCAAATGAGGACTTCTTTCTTGGTAACTGCTAACTGGACATCATGCGAAGCATGCCTGGAAAAGATGAGATCCAGGCTTTTAAACCTCACCACGACTGTATATCGGAGAAGGCAATGGCACCCCACTCAAGTACTCTTGCCTGGAAAATCCCATGGACGGAGGAGCCTGGTGGGCTGCAGTCCATCGGGTCGGTAGAAGTCAGACACGACTGAGCAACTTCACTTTCACTTTTCACTTTCATGCATTGTAGAAGGAAATGGCAACCCACTCCAGTGTTCTTGCCTGGAGAATCCCAGGGACGGGGAGCCTGGCGGGCTGCCATCTATGGGGTCGCAGAGTCGGACACGACTGAAGCAACTTAGCAGCACGACTGTATATACGGTGCAAGAGTCTGAGCTAATGAAATGCCAGTAAAAAAGTAAAGCATTCCTCTTACAGATTTCACTTGAACACCAGTTTTATTTTTTCCAGATCAGAAAACTTCTTTTTTTCTCTTTTAATTAAAAACATTCAGTCTAATAAAGCCTGTTGTCAAAAGCATAGGTTCTGGAAGGAGAATGTGGAGAACTGAGGAGCAGCAGACCATATGTGAGAAGGGATAGGAAAAGGGTGTTTAAAGAGATCTGTTTCTAGGGACCTGGAGAGGATCATTTACGATCCTCCTGGAATGCCTTCTGCCTTTGCTCCCTGCACAGCAGGCCTGGAATGTGTTGCTGAAGGAAGTCAGGGTTTGTTGTCTAGAGTCCAGCCTGGATCCTGTAAATGCATGTCAGGCAAGTGTGGCTGTCCAGCTCCACACGGTTTCTTTTTCATCCTTCAGCAAATAATATAACATAATCCCCGAAGTTCTCAAACTAGGGAAATAATCTTAAATCCCTGCCCTGAGTTTGTGAGTCATTGTTTTGATTGTTCTTGTAAGGGTACTTACCTTTTTTTCCTGCTGGCAAATAGAAAATCTCATATTCAAATTCTCTTGAAAGAAGGGTGGGAAAGTCGAGAAGAAAAAGAAGCAAGCCTCTTTTCCCCATTCACGCCATTTTATAGTATAAAAATATGAAATTTAAAGACACTTGCTCCTTGGAAGGAAAGCTGACAAACCCAGACAGAGTACTAAAAAGCAGAGATATCACTTTGCCAAAAAGGTTAATATAGTCAAAGCTATGGTTTTTCCAATAGTCTTACATCCAATAATATGGATGTAAGAGTTGGACCATAAAGAAGGCTGAGTGCTGAAGAATTGATGATTTTGAATTGTAGTGCTGGAGAAGACTCTTGAGAGTCCCTTGGACTGCAGGGAGATCAAACCAGTCAATCCTAAAGAAATCAACCCTGAATATTCATTGGAAGGACTGATGTGGAAGCTGAAGCTCCAATACTTTGGCCACCTGACTCGAAGAGTGGACTCATTGGAAAAGACCTTGATCCTGGGAAAGACTGAAAGCAAAAGGAGAAGGGAGTGGCAGAGGATGAGATGGTTGAATGTCATCACCGACTCAAGGGACATGAGTTTGAGCAAACTCTGGGAGATAGTGAAGGACAGGGAAGCCTGGATAGTGAAGGACAGGGAAGCCTGGATAGTGAAGGACAGGGAAGCCTGGCTTGCTGCAATCCGTGGGCTCACAAAGAGTTGGACATGACCTAGTGACTAAACAACAACAATAACTGGAATCTTTTGCCTGCCTCTGAAATGTGAGAATGTGAGAATGAATGGTGAAATAATAGCCAAGTGTTCACAGGCAGATTTTTCTCACTTGAAATAATATTCATCATTTCCTTTACTTACAATATCTTTTCATTCCAATCCAGACCCCGAGTCAGAATGCCAGATTATTCAAAATATCTCTCAGCTCTAGGTTCAGTGCTCTTTCTACTACACTGTACTGCCATGTCTCCATTATTGTGTCCTGGACCCACAGAATTTCTAAAACTCATTGTAAGTGTGTCTTTCTTTGAAGAAAACAGAAGAGAGGACCCCATTGTGGGGAATGTGGGAATGAGTGCACAGATAAGACTGTCACAGTGTCAGAGGAACAGGTATAATTCTGTACTGAAAGGAACTGGAATTCCTTGGAGAAGGGGTCCCAAGGCAGAGCCAGGTGAATGAAAGGTGAGCGTCTTATGGCACCAGAAAGTGAGGAAGTGCTGAGAAATAGGAGAGGAGAGAGGCATATTTACCAACTTGCAAGGGCTCCCACTGGCCAGAGCTGGAAGAATTCAAGCAAAGTAAATAACAACATAAATCCAATAACAGTATTGATTATAACCCAATGGATAACATGGGTATCCTTGAGTCCACACTGATGGAAACAAATAACCAAGTAAATAAGTAAAAGAGGAAGAAATAGCAAGCCTTCTTTACAAAACAATTCCAGTGAATAAGTACAGACTGAATGAAGGGAATAGAACACCAGAACATCACTGTAATTATTTCTGCAGGCAACCATGGATGGATTTCATGGGTGAAAGTTTAAGCCCAAATGGGATATCTGCATAGTTTCAAGAGATCTCCCCTAAAATAAACATTTGCTAATTGCAAAAGAAAAAAATAGTAAAGTTACAATGAAAAAACTTGACAAGCACCACTTTAAATAAGCACTAAAGGGGAAATTAAATCAATAAGTAAATAAGTTAATCAATTAAATAATCACTAGGTATAAGGCATATCGAAATGGTACTATTCACCTCAGTGTCATTCTTTCCAATAATGTATAATCCTACTCTAATCATGGATTAATGCCAGACAAACCCACATTGAAGGATAGTCTGCAAACCAGCTGGCTAGTACTCTTTAAAAGTGTCAGGAAAGTTGAGAAAAGGGAAGTCTGAGGAACTGTCACAGAATATAGGGAAACTAAGGAGACATGATACAGAATGCAGCATAGCATTCTGATGGTATCCTGGAAGAGGGGGAAAGGGGCGTTATTGGAAAACCTGGTAAATTCCAGATAAAATCTGTAGTTTGGTTAATAGTATAATATCATTGTTAATATATTAGTTTTGATCATTTGATCATGGTTACATGAGGTATTATCATTACATGGATGTGGGTGAAAGGTATACGGAGCTCTCTATTTTTATAACTCTTCTGTAAGTCTCAATTTACCTCAAAATGAAAAATTACTGCATCTGTGATTTTTATTTAGTGAAAGTTGCTCAGTCATATCCAACTTTTTGCAACCCCATGGACTATACAGTCCATGGAATTCTCCAGGCCAGAATACAGAAGTGGGTAGCCTTTCCCTTCTCCAGGGGATCTTCCCAACCCAGAAATCAAACCCAAGTCTTCCTCATTGCTGGCAGATTCTTTACCAGCTGAGCCACGAGGGAAGCCCAAGAATACTGGAGTAGGTAGCCTATCCCTTCTCCAGTGGATCTTTCTGACCCAGGAATTGAACCGGGGTCTCCTGCATTGCAGGTGGATTCTTTACCAACTGAGCTCTCACTTTGTATTTTTCAACACTGGAAAATACATGAGTGTAAGACATCAAGGATGGTGGCAAGATAGCAGCTTTCAAGAAAACTTGGCATTTGTTCATTTAACAGTTACTCAGAGATTTAGCAGCTAGCTGGCCAGATAGATCCTAACAAAGCAGTAAGTGCCAGGATAAAGGAAGTACATAGTTCTATATGAAAACACAGAAGCAATGCTTAACTTAAGCTTGGAGAATCAGACGTCACGAAACTGAAGAAGAGTACAAACAAGCCAAGTTGGTTGACTGGAGGGGGGATATAGGGTTGAGGGGGGTGGGTAAAAGACACTAGGAACAGTATATCAAGGTGGAAGCAAGAGATGACTTCCTTGGTGGTCCAGTGGTTAAGACTTCACCTTCCAGTACAGGGGGTGCAGGTTCAATCCCTGGTTGGGGAGCTAAGATCCCACATGCCTCAAGGCCAAAAAACCAAAACATCAAACAGAAGCAATATTGTAACAAATCCGATAAAGACTTTAAAAATGGTCCATGTCAAAAAAATAATTCTTGAAAAAAAAAATTAGAGCAAAAGAAAAAAAAAGCAGAACTTTTGAAAAACAAAGAAATAGCTAACTTGTTATTAGTTTTGTATTTTAGAAAACACTCTGGCATCCTTGTGAGGACCAGGTTAAACAGGAGGGTGGGACAGTTAGAGAGGCAGGGAGACCATGTAGGAGACTACTGCAACAGTCCAAGCAAGGGAAAGCAATGGCCTTGACGCCATGGTGAGGGCAGGTCTCCTGCATTGCAGGCAGATTCTTTATTGTCTGAGCCACCACAGAAACTTTAAAGAGAAAGTGGAGAGATTTAAGAAGTTTCAGGAAGGTATAAGCAACAGAAATCAATGCTAGACTGTAAGAGGATGGTGAGGCAGAGAGAGGATTTACTTTTGTTCAGTTCTAGATGTTCAATTCCACATCTAGAATCTATGAATCATTTCTTAGGCTACAGGTAGATTGATGCTATCTTGTATGGCAGTGGCCTGGGACTCAAATATGAGTATTTGGAGATTTAGGATGATGCTAGTGTGAGTGTGACAGACACACCCTAAGATGATCCCTAATGAGTTAGGTCCCTTTCCCCTTGAGTTCAGATAGAACTTGTAACTTGCTTCTAACCAACGGAAAATGGCAAAGGTAATGAGTGTCACCTCCTGTGATCAAGTTACATTATAAAAGACTATTTCTTAGCAGACTAGAGTGAGAGAGACCCTGATGCTGGCTTTGAAGGAGTAAGATGCTTTGTTTTGAGAAGGCTAAGTGGCAAGGAATTATGGGGTAACTTCTATGAGTTGAGAGCCCCCCACCACCAACAGCCAGCACAAAATGAAGAACCCACAGCCACGAGAAATTGAATTCTACCAACAACCTGAAAAGACTTGAAAATGAATCTTTCCCAAGTCAAGCTTCTGAGGAGACCACAGTCCCCAACTGATCCCTTAATTGCAGCTGGTGAGACCTTGAGCAGTGTAGTGAGACAAGAAACTATGAGCTACCTTTAGGAGGCTTTGAGCCCCTATGTTTGTTGCAATTTGTTATGCAGCCACAAAAAATGAATACACTTTTTCAGGTGCCTTTATTCCCTCTTTTGTATTTCCTATCTTAAGCTCTGTTCGTTTTCTCCGTATCTTCACCAGACATCTTCTTGTTTTTATCCATACTTAAATTTTCAGCAATTTAACCCGAATGTTCCAAAAATCAGAAAATCTTATGATCCAAAAATCAGAAAATCTTTTTGGCTGTAGTACCAGAATCTGGGTTAACTTAAAAATTAAGGAACATCTTACCACCTTTGGACAACTCTAGAGCTTGATGTGTACATAACCCATGATCAGTGTCATCTGCTTCTAGATTTTGGAGCAACCCAAAGGTCTTCCCATTGTTCAATCTCTGAGGGCCTGTCATGGACTCAAGCTGCCTTGCATGCTCTCCTGCATCCCTTACCATAGGCCCTGTCAAAAACATCTGATGGAAGATGTTTTTAGGATTTAGGCTGTCAACATCTGCCTTAATTTTTGCACTTCTTAAACCTCCTAATCTAATCGCTCAGCTGGACTCTATATAGGGCAGCCTCAACTCCTCTCTGTCTTACTATTACAAAGAAAAGTAACATTTTAAGTTAATATTAGGAAATGGATAGATGATTATGAAAAGAGCATAATTAGAAATGTATGGGAGAAGGCAATGGCACCCCACTCCAGTACTGTTGCCAGGAAAATCCCATGGATGGAGGAGCCTGGTAGGCTGCAGTCCATGGGGTCGCTAAGAGTCAGACATGACTAAGTGACTTCACTTTCACTTTTCACTTTCATGCATTGGAGAAGGAAATGGCAACCTACTCCAGTGTTCTTGCCTGGAGAATCCCATGGACGGAGAAGCCTGGTAGGCTGCAGTCCATGGGGTCGCACAGAGTCGGACATGACTGAAGAGACTTAGCAGCAGCAGCAGAAATGTACAGCGTCTAAGAAATCATACAGATTCCTTAATGTCTGGCTTGTATCCTGACTGAAGTAGGTGATAATTGGGAGACTGTGGCTTTCTGTCTTATTCATGAATTTTTGAGGATGGGATTTATTCATACCAAGTTCTCCCCCTTTTTAAAAGATTTTTTTGATGTGGACCATTTTTTTAAAAGTCTTTATTGAATTTGTTACAGTATTGCTTCTGTTTTATGTTCTGGGTTTTTGGCTGCCAGACATGTGGGAAATTTGCTCCCCAGTGAGGGATTGAATCTGTACCCCTTGTGTTGGAAGATGAAGTCTTAACCACTGAACCACCAGGGAAGTCCTGCTCTCTACTTCTCACTTATAGAGAAGGTCATGTAAATTTCTCTCCCAGAAGTGCTTTCTTCCTAACACTGTAGCTATAGAACCATTTACTCAACCAATATTTATTTACCATCTACTAAGGCAATGGCAGCCCACTCCAGTACTCTTGCCTAGAAAACCCCATGGACAGAGGAGCTGCAGTCCATGGGGTCACAAAGAGTCAGACATGACTGAGTGACTTCACTTTCACTTTTCATTTTCATGCATTGGAGAAGCAAATGGCAACCCACTTCAGATTCTTGCCTGGAGAATCCCAGGGACAGGGTAGCCTGGTGGGCTGCCGTCTATGGGGTCGCACAGAGTTGGACATGACTGAAGCGACTTAGAAGCAGCAGCAGCATATACCAGCCACCTGTCTGAGGCTCTGGGAATATAGCAATGAACAAACTATTAAAAACAATGGAATTTGCATTCTAAAGGGTCAGAGATAAAAGTGAATATTTGTAACGTGTGTTACATCAGATGATGATGGCTGTAATGGGAACAAAAATACAAATTTGGGAGTCTAAACAGTGTGTTGAGGATTGCAATTCTAAATAGACTGATCAGAGAAGATTTCAGTAAGACTGCATTAAAGCAAAGATTTGAAGAAAATAAGGGAGTGAGTCATGTGGTTATCTGAATAGAGAACATTCCCAGCAAAGGGAACAGTGAGTACAAAGGTCTGATGTCAGCAAGGACATCAAGAAGGAAGCCAGTTTAGTTGGAGAGGAGAGAAGGAAGAGAAAGACATCAAAGTGATTCTTGAGGCTGATGAAATCATGCTGGTTCTGGGTCACTGTAGAGACTTTGACTCTTACTGGAATGACACAAAAAGCCATTTGAATATTTTAAGCAGAGGGATGACATGATGTAGCTTATGTTTTAATACAACTACTCTAATTTCTACACCAAGTATGCAGTATGGTGTGTGTTGGGGAAAAGAGATTGAAACCAAAGGTTGGAAGAGAGAGGCTAGTCAGGAGACTATTTAATAATTCAGGTAACACAGTGCAAATACAGAGCAACTCCATCATCACAGAAAGTTCTATTTGATTTATCAAGAAGAGGGACAGTCTGCAATACCTTGGCTGCGTCTAGGGACTGATGTCAAGAAATTCCTTGATCTCTTTACTCTGAAAGGATGTGAGGGGCTAGGGTGTTCTCTTAACTCGTGCCAGTGGAGAACAGAGAGCTGTGGAAGGAATTCCTCCTTCTATTAAGTAGAACATTTAATTCTCTCTAAGAATTTTAATTTGGGTAGAAAGGAAAGAATACTAGAGTGAATTGCCATTTCCACCTCCAGGGGTTATTTCCAAGCCAGGAATCGAATCTGGGTCTCCTGCATTGCAGGCAGATTCTCTACCGTCTGAGCCACCAGGGAAGCCCCCTTATTTCTCTCTAAGAATTTTAATTTGGGCTAGAAAAGCCATTTGAAGGAATAGCAAATAAAATCTAGCTATTGAGCATTCATTACATGCTAAATACAGTTTAAGTATCACATTGGTATAAGAACACATTATATGTGCCCATTATATATGAAATACAGTCAAAATGGTATCTCATTTTTTAAATTTTATTTTTATTAGATTAATTTATTTATTTTAATTGGAGGCTAACTACTTTACAATATTGTGGTGGTATCTCATTTTTAGTTCCACACTAAGTATATAAAGCATATCTTCATTTCTTGGTAAAGTCACAGTTCAGAAAAAAATTAATGACATGTTCAGAATAGGAGCTAGTGTTGGAACAAGAACTGATCCCAAAGACCATTCCCTGTTCGTCGCCGTACTTTGTACTGCCTCCTTTCTGAGCATTTCTTTATGCATGATGATCAAAGAAGAATGTTAGTAGATTTGAATTCTCTGTATATCTGTGTAACTTCCTCAATATAGTGGTAGAAACACTGTGACCTTCTTCAGGTAATAGTGGTTACTCAACCTTGGATCTTTGAGCAGACTGTGCTTTCTTATCCTTTGTTGAAAGCCTGTTCTGTTAGAGCGTGAGAGAAAAACATCTCTTCACTGAGAAGGCATTAAAGCTGGCCATGTGAGCAAAAGAAAACACTGGTGGCAGTACATGCACGTTGGATTGGGTGAAGGAGGGGGACATAAGTTATGGTCTTGACTTTGACACTAATTAGCCTTGTGACTTTGAGCAAGTAAGTCATCCATCTCTCTGGATATCCATAGCTCATCCTTAAACTATGACTACTGCCTGTCTAAGAACCTTTCTAGCTCTGGCACTCTAGAATTCAGTTTGGTATTCTTTAGTCTTATTTACTTATTATTTATTTACTTATTATTTATTTATTTAGTCTTATTTACTCTGACAGGAAGAAATTTTCTAGGTCCTGTATCTTCGGTATTTATTTCCTGATAATGTAGAGGATAGCAATATGCAGTCTTATAAAATTATCATAAAGTTTTGCTTCACTATAATTCCCCTAGTATAATGTCAAACAGGGTCTCAGAGTATTTCATTTTGCTATTGAAAATGGGACTTTGCTGGCGATCCAGTCATTAAGACTCTGTACTTCCAATACAGGGGGCATGGGTTTAGTCCCTGGTCAGGCAACTAAGACCCCACATGTAATGCACTGTGGCCAAAAAAAGAAAAATAAGCAAAATACCAAGAAGCAGGAGTATATACAGCAGTATATATGTACTACCTTAATTCCCGTTTGTACCTAACATTGTCAAACTTAAGAGCTGAAAATGTTATATCTGGTTGTTGACGTGTGAGCAAATTAGTTACAGTGCTAAAACTCCAAACCTAAAACCTTTCAGACTGCCAGTCAAATGATATTTAAATTTTGCATTAATATATTCATACTTAGCATTTGGTTGTGCTAAATACTACATTTACTCTCAGGTGCATTGTAAGCTTTGCTTTCCAAAAAGAGTAGTGTCTTTTACTTAGGATTCATCATGATGCCTTAACTCAAACTCTGATTCTCCCACCTCTTGAAATCTCAATTTTCATGTCTATTCATCCCTCTTCCCACCTTCTCAAGAATGATCTTGATCGTGACTCCCAGTTTAGCCTGGGGTAACGGAAAAGTTTTACCCCTAGTTCAGAGACTCGAAGAGTGAGAGATGAAATAGGCAGTCTGATTATCTCTGGAGGAATCTTAATTGAAACCAAATTGTCCCCTTTGTTAATTTTATTTTTTAAACAGGAGGAGAGAAAGAAGAAGGCAAAAAACCAAGCACCCAAGTCCTCCTCCATTTTCCGCTTCATAGCAAAGTTAACAAGAGGCTTTTCCTGGGTATTATTCATTGACTGGGATCATTTTGGCTGTCCCCAGGGCCATCGACTCTTCCCAGCTGCTCCATTAATCTCCGGGAAATCCCCAGGGCTGCAACTGTCACTGTATAATTAAATGCTTTGTTATTTTCTGCATGGTCCTGTACTTTAGCAGCTTATTTTCATTAATAGCAGGGCCTGTTCTTTGTCACTTACCCCATATGGCTGTGAAAAAGTAGCCTCTAAATCTTTCCTCTTTTTTATTTCTTCCTCTTTTCCTTATGAATCAAGCAGTTCACTTCCCTCCTCCTCTATCACCCTCCTCCCCACCCTTTCTCCTCCTCCATCCCCTCTCTCTTCCCCCTTCCCACCACTTCCCCCCTCCCCCTTCCCCTCCTCCTCCTTCCTCCTCCTCCAGCCACTTTCTCTCCCCCTCCTCCCCCTTCTTCCTCCTCCTCCAGCCACTTTCTCTCCCCCTCCTTCCCCTTCCTCCTCCTTCTCCAACCACTTTCCTTTCCCCTCCTCCTCCGACCTTTCCTTCTCTTCCTCTCCTTCTTCTCCATGCTCTTCTCTTCTCCTTCATCTCTTTGACACCAAGACAAATTCTCTAAGTAGTGTATCAGATTGATATTCACCATTTTCTTTTCCTGTTAACATTTTCCTCCCCAGAAGATCTAAAGCTTTAGAATTTATTTTGCATTGCTTTTTTATCCCCCCCACAGGGGGTTAATCTTTATCTTGAGCGAAGAAGGACTCAGCAAACATCCAGACACCATGGATGGCTATGAAAGCAGCATAGGAGAAAGAATCAGCAATTTCACTTCTTAATGTTGTCATCATGCTAGTAATTTCTTTTTGAAAATTTTATTTATTTTTAATTGGAGGATAATTGCTTTACAATGCTGTGTTGGTTTCTGCCATACATCAACATGAATCAGCCATAGGTGTACACATGTCTCCTCTCTCTTGAACCTCCCTCCCATCTCCCACCCCATCCCACCCCTCTAGGTTGTCACAGAGCACCAGACGGAGTTCCCTGTGCTATCAACTTCCCATTAGCTGTCTATTTTACACATCATCATGCACTAGCATTTCTTAATTGCAGTAATAAGGACTATACTTTGATAATAATACAGGAAGATCTCTTAAAATCATTATTTTCCCCAGAGTCCAACCTCAGAATTTTTGCCTAAGATACCTTTTGTTGTTGTTTTTCAATCACTAAGTCATGTCCGACTCTTTTGCGACCTCATGCACTATATAGCCCACCAAGCTCCTCTGTCCATGGGATTTCCCAGGCAAGAATACTGGAGTGGGTTGCCATTTCCTTCTCCAGGGGATCTTCCTGACCCAGGGATTGAACCTGCACCTCCTGCCTTCGCAGGCAGATTCTTTACCACAGCCCCCCGGAAGCCCAAGATACCCTATTATTGCTCAAAAGTGATGCCATTGCTTTCACACATGTTGAAGAGGTTTCTTGACAGTAAATGAAATATTTTCCTCCAGTGAAAAGTAGTGGCTTCCCAGGAGATCCAGGGGAATGAGGGATTCTAAGGGCAAATTTTCACTGATTTGATCTGCAAGCTCCCTATGGAATGTTCCTTCCCATCTTTGTTTCCCCTGTCAAGTGATTCTCAGTCTTTGGGGGCACATTAGAATTAGGTGGGGGAGCTTTCAGAATCTTGATGTCTAGATCACAGCCAAGACCAATGCTAGAGGGGACTGTTACAGGGAGAGGTTACTAATTTCATAACTCCAAAGGAGACATGGGTGGTGAGAAATGACTAAGAACTCTCCCGGGAGGCCCAATGATTACATGGTTATAAATTTGGCACCTGCCTAGCTGTATCACCTTCTCCTTACATGGAGACAGTATAGTGGATCAAGTGATGATTAGACTCTGGAATCAGACCCGGATAAGAACTACCACTGCTGCCTACAATCCTGGAGCGATGCCCCTGGCCTCTCTGGCCCTCAATCCTGTCATCTGTAAATGGAATAATTTTCCTAATGCATATATGTCCCATGAAGTTTCAGCAAAAATACATTTTAAAAGCACACACCTGATCTGTGACACTTCCCAAGAACCTGGTAAATGATGAAGGCCTTGTTTAGCACCTTGTTTCTGTTCCTACAAACTCATATGGATGATCCAGTGCTCACTCTTCTCTTTTGTGCCTCCATAGTTTTATTTTTGTTTTTCATTCTAACCGTAAGAAGCCATCTCCTTGTTTACTAGGCAAAGTAATATATATCCTTCCAGGCTTAGCTTGCTTTCTGTGTGTGAAGCATTCTTCCCCTTCTCTAATCTGGAGGAGGGCATGGCCACCCACTCCATAATCTTGCCTGGAGAATCCCATGGACAGAGGAGTCTGGTCAGCTGCCATCCTTAGGGTCGCAAAGAGTCAGACACAAGAAGCAACTGAGCCCACAAGCAATCAGACTTAAATTTTCTTTTGGTAATTTTTCTCCTGCACTTTATATCTTCCTTGAAAAGTGTAAAAAGTATGCTATTTATTAAAAGATTCATCTATCTTTCCACTGAGGCTTCTCCAGTGGCTCAGCAATAAAGCATCCACCTGCAATGCAGGAGACGCCAGTTCGATCCCAGGGTCGGGAAGGTCCCCTGGAGGAGGAAATGGCAACCCACTCCACTCCTGGAAAATCTCTTAGACAGAGGAACCTGGCAGGCTACAGTCCATGGGGTTGTAGAGTCAGACATGACTGAGCGACTGAGCATGCATGCATGCTATATTCCCACTAGATTCTAGTTACTAAGGCAAGAACTAAGTGATTTTGCTTAATATCCCACTGCCAAGTATAATACCCAGAACAGAGTAACTGTTCAATAAATATTTTTTTGAATGAGAACGAATGAATTCCTTTAATACAGTTTTCACACACACACGCACACACACACACCCAAAAGGCTGGAGTTGCCCAGAATGCTGTCATGAGTCAGGAAGGAGAAGACATAGACTTCCAAAGGTGGAGGTTATCTGGTAGGTAGAGAAAAGAAACTCGAAAGTTGAAAAGAGGTGGTCAAAAACTGCTGACCTCTTAAGGAAAACTGGTTTTTGTTTTTTGTTTGTTTCTTTTGCCATGTGGCATGTCACATCTAGATCCCCAACCAGGGATCAAACCCATACCCGCTGCAGTGGAAGCACAGAGTCTTAACCACTGGATCAACAGGGAAGTTCCAGGAAAAAATATTTTGATTGTTCTTTGAGGGTTCAAATTTTATTTCATTAAATTTGAGCCTGGAAGATAGTTAAGGATAGGGGAGCCTGGCATGCTGCAGTCCATGGGTTCACAAAGAGTTGGATCCCGTTTAGGTACTGAACAAGAACAACAAATTGAACTGAATTGCAAACTTCCTGAGGGATTTCATATCCACTTTGGCCCCCTTATCCACTGACTCTCACGCTGTCAGTGTATACTGGAATTATCTGGGAGCTTTAAAAAAATTCTTTGACCACATCCTAGACCCAGCATCAGTATTTTTTAAAGTCCCCCTCTAACTTCAGTGAGAAGCCAATATTGAGAGCTATCGCCTAGCACAGAATCCAGCTTAGTTTGTTGCCCACAGTGGAGGTTCATAGTCTGTTTTCTAATTGCATAAATGAATCTCTCACTCGTTACCTAACTCCTTTCTAGCTTATCATAGCTGAGAATGAGAGCAAATAGCAGTGTTTTCCAAATAGTGAATTAATCAACCCTACAAGTCTTCAAAACAGACAGGAACAACTAATTTGTAGCTTTGGGGAATGAATGTTTGTTATTACTATTGTTTTCTTTTTTGCATGTGCTCATCTCTGCTGTCAAATTAATATATTATGTTCTTAGAGTAGTCAGACAACTCTAGAACTACTGTGGCAGAAGATGGTGATTCAGGAAGGGAAATAGAGCAATGGGAGCCTCTGTTTCTGCCAGTTGATCATTCAGGTATTGTTACCCTTACCAGAGCAAACAGATGATTTGCCTCTCAAGAGGCCATTGACCGTTCAACACATAAAGCTTGGTAGGAATTTCCCAAAACTGCTGCTCTGGAATTAATTATTAGTGTCAGTGAAGGATTTCCCAGCAACATAAGGTAAAGGGAAGAATCCCCAAGGATCGGGACTTCCCTGCTGGTCCAGTGGTTAAGACTTCACCTTCCAATGCAGGGGGTGCGAGTTTGATCCCTGCTTAGGTAGCCAAGATCCCACATGCCTCCTGGCCAAAAGAACAGAACATGAAACAACAGAAGCAAAATTGTAACAAATTCAATAAAGGCTTTTAAAAAATGAAAGCATAATTGTTATTAAAAAAAAAAAATCCATGGGGCTCAAGGTAGCATTCACTCCCAGAAGTCAGAGAATGTTTATTGTAAATTTGGAGACAGCAGGTGAAGGAAGAGAAGAGATTTAAAATGAATATCACTTTTCCACTCTGGTTTCCTTACCATCTCAGAAATCAAGGAATTCTGACTTCCAAACCAAACCTCAGAGCCAATGGATTCATGTTGAAGCGCGCAGTGCCAGTGTGCTGCTGATGGCTTCTGCAACACTTGCATGCCATGGAGGGAAACTCTTAAAAGCTCATCTTTCGTTAGCATTCCTTGAGGGGGTGGATAGGATGTGCCTTATAGATTGGCACAGATGAATATCATTAAGGAGACTGACTTTGCATTGTTCAGAAGTGCGTTACCATAGAAGAAGCAGTTTAACTCTTTCATCTTCACAGACCTTGCATGTCTGAGGCCTTGTGTGTTATGAAGATATGTAATATTTGTACTAGCTTTCTATTGCTGTATAATACATTTCTGCACATTTAGTGGCTGCACACAATTCCTAATTATGATCTCAGTTTTCATGGGACAGTTGTCTGGGATCATCTCAGATGGGTCCTCTGACCCTAAGGGGTCATCTTAGATGGGTTCTCTTTTCAGGATCTCAATCCAGGAATCACTGGCATACAGTTTCATCAAGAGGCTTGACTAGGGATAAAATCTGCTTCTAAGCTCATTTAGGGTTTTCATAGAATATATTGCCTTGCAACTGTGTGTCTGAGGTCCCCATTTCCATGCTGACTATCAGCCAGGGTCCTCTGTCAGCTCTAGATGTGCCCATAGGTCCTTGCCACACAACCTTCCTGCAACATGGCAGCTTACTTCTTCAAACCCAGCCAGGGACTCTCTCTCATCCCAGTCTTGTGTAACATATGATTATGGGATGGACATTCCAACACCTTTGCCATATTTCATTGACTCGAAGCCAAACACAGGCTTTACACTCAAGAAGATGGGTGGCGGAGTGGCTTACACATGTTGTGACTCAGTGCTGTGACTGTATTGTGTGTGTTGACCACAATATTCTGAACAGGCATTTTACTGAAGTTGTTGATTTATTAGAACCAACTCAGTAAAGTTGGCATTGTGTGGAGTAGAAGAGAGAGCCTTGGGATTAATGTGCTTTGCAATCACGTATCTCCATGGTCTTTGACTAGTTACTTAAATTCTGAGACTCAGTTTTATTTTCAGTAAAGTGGGAACAACTAACATCTGCTCTATAGAGCTGTAAAGATAAAATTACACGTGCATTTGGAAATTCCTGTATGTTGTCCAATCAATCTTAGTTTTCATTAAAAAGCATGATCAGTAGAGATTATTTTAGTATGTCTGCATTCTTTAATCCCAAAATTAAGTCAACAAGATTAAATTCTTCTTTAACTCAATATCTGGAATTTAACAGCCTATCTGGCAACAATATAACTTATTTTCTCTAGATAGTATTAATTCCCATAGGGAGGGGAAGCTTTCTGTTGAATCCTCCAGGGCTAACTTATGTAGAGGGAAAAATAATCAGACAAATTGAGGTAATTTAATTACCCACGACTTTTCCCTCCCTACAAAAAGGGTGAAAGAAGCACATTTTTTTTAACATGAAGTTTATAATGAAAGTCTTAGAATATCAAGCTTTAACTCACGGAATTCTATCCCAGTCCATACTACTCCTTTTTAAGGAATGCATTTGAGGTTTAGCTTGTTAACAGATAGTATTTTAAGAATATAGAACATACCTTCAGAGCAAAGAAACTAAATATTTTGTGTTCTAGATTCTAGTTGTTGCAACATTGCATGATTTGGATTCAAAGTATGTGTATTCTGGCAACTGTGGCAATCAACATCGGATCTAAGTGTTTTAGGGGGAATGGATATTATATAAATATAGCCACAAGGAAAAAAAAATACCATGGACATGCACCCTTCCCTAAGATGTTGCCTGCTTAGGAATAAAGTAAATATTGGGGAAATTATAGGGAAGCTTTTTGTGCCATGCATAAGAAACACACATGTCTGTGTTTGACAAATTACTGGAGCTGCTTTTCTGTCACTTTCCGTTAGAGTTGGGTTAAGAGAAAATAAAATTATATGTAAGACAGACTATCCTTTATGCCTGCCACCACTCTTCTCTGTGGTATTTCAAATTTTGTCACGTAAGGAAGACATTATGAGTATCTCAGTTCATACTCTGAAAGAACTCCTGAGGGTTAGCCCACTTAAGAAGTATAGTTGCCCCCAAACTGATTCAGTACTATGCATTTTTCATAATTCGCTTCTGACGGCTTTGATAACACACACTCTGTCATTGTGATTTGGTGTCATTGGATGCTATTAAATTCGTCAGTTCAAACACACTCTCTTCCCAGGTTTACAGCTTGTAATAATGATCTGGATCTGTGTGCATTTCTGATGCATTAGGCTGGTATGACCACGTAGCATGCATAAGGAAAGTTAACTGGGTTTAAAAGCTCGGTCATTATGACTTATTGTGTCTTCTCTAAAAAAAAAAAATCATAGGTCAGATTTCTTTCTTTCTTTTTTTTTTTTTTGAAGAAGCAAGCCAAAATTTTAGAAAAACCAACAAGATCCATTTGAGGAGAAATAAGACCTGCTTTCCTGCAAAACTAGTCCTATATACAAAGGAGCATCTTCTCTTTATGTTTGAACTAGGTCCATTTAGTTTCATTACCTGGCACTATCAGATCAGATCAGATCAGTCACTCAGTTGTGTCTGACTCTTTGCGACCCCATGAATTGCAGCACGCCAGGCCTCCCTGTCCATCACCAACTCCTGGAGTTCATTGAGACTCACGTCCATCGAGTCAGTGATGCCATCCAGCCATCTCATCCTCTGTCGTCCCCTTCTCCTCTTGCCCCCAATCCCTCCCAGCATCAGAGTCTTTTCCAATGAGTCAACTCTTCGCATGAGGTGGCCAAAGTACTGGAGTTTCAGCTTTAGCATCATTCTCTCCAAAGAACACCCAGGGCTGATCTCCTTTAGAATGGGCTGGTTGGATCTCCTTGCAGTCCAAGGGACTCTCAAGAGTCTTCTCCAACACCACAGTTCAAAAGCATCAATTCTTCGGTGCTCAGCCTTCTTCACAGTCCAGCTCTCACATCCATACATGACCACTGGAAAAACCATAGCCTTGACTAGACGAACCTTTGTTGGCAAAGTACCTGTCACTATGTTACTGATATATTATTTTCATCATAGAAAAGTATAAAATGTACACATTTTTAAAAGATGAGATTAAAATTAATAGAAAGAGCAGTTTGAATTTTTTTTTTTCCTGCGTCCCTTGGAAGACTATTGGTGTGGGTGAGGAAACGGGATAAAAGGTGTGGTGATTCACGGCTTTCTTCCGTTCTCTGATTGGTGCTCCCCATCACATTCTGACAAGTGAGTGTCACTGGGTTTGAGGTGGGTGTCTTGGTTACAGGAGATAAGGAGTGACAGTGCTGTAGAGTACATTTCCATAAATTCACATCATATGCTTAATTTTTGGAAAAGTCAGTTGGCTTCCTACAAAAATTTGATAGTAGGACGGAGAAGTGATGGCAGAGATATTAGGGCTCTTCATTAGACTCTTCGGAGAAGATGAAGGGATACATAGTTGAAATAACTAATGAGAACCTACTGTAGATCACAGAGAACTCTACTCAGAACACTGTGGTGACCTAAATGAAGTGAGTGAAAGTCACTCAGTCATGTCTGACTCTTAGTGACCCCATTGACTTTACAGTCCATGGGATTCTCCAGGCCAAAATACTGGAGTGGGTAGCCTTTCCCTTCTCCAGGGAAATCTTGCCAACCCAGGATTAGAACCCAGGTATCCTGCATTGCAGGTGGATTCTTTGCCCACTGAGCCACAGGGAAGCCCAAGAAACCTGGAGCAGGTAGCCTTTTCCTTCTCCAGTGGGTCTTCCCGACCCAGGGATCGAACTGGGGTCTCCTGCATTGCAGGCAGATTCTTTACCAACTTGAGCTATCAGGTGACATAAATGGGAAGGAAATCTAAAACAGAGGAGAGATATGTATATGTATAACTGATTCACTTTGCTGTTCAGCAGAAACTAATATAACATTGTAAAGCAACTATACTACAGACAACCTGGAGGGATGTGGTGGGGAGGGAGACAAGGGGGGTGTTCAGGATGGAGGAGACTCATGTATACATATGGCTGATTCATACTGATGTATGGAAAAAATCATCACAGTATTTTATCATCCAGTTGAAATAAATAAATACATTAAAAAAAAAAAAAACACACACAAACCTGAGCATTATTCCCAGCTGGGTTCATGGCAGGCTAATCCTAAAATGTGTGAGTTTACGCTTAATCAGGATGAGCTTTTTCTTCTACCCTATTCATGGGCCTGTGTAATAACTTTGCTTTTTATGGATTTAGGATAAACTGTAATAAAACAATAGAATCGGAAAGACTAGAGATCTCTTCAAAAAAATTAGAGATACCAAGGGAACATTTCATGCAAAGATGGGCTCAAAAAAGGACAGAAATGGTATGGACCTAACAGAAGCAGCAGAAATTAAGAAGAGTTGGCAAGAATACACAGAAGAATTATAGAAAAAAGACCTTCAAAACCCAGCTAATCATGACGATGTGATCACTCACCTAGAGCCGGAAATCCTGGAATGCAAAGTCAAGTGGGCCTTAGGAAGCATCACTACAAACAAAGCTGCTGCTGCTGAGTCGCTTTAGTCGTGTCCGACTCTGTGCGACCCCATAGACAGCAGCCCACCAGGCTCCCCCATCCCTGGGATTCTCCAGGCAAGAACACTGGAGTGGGATGCCATTTCCTTCTCCAATGCATGAAAGTGAATAAATAAAGTGAAGTTGCTCAGTCGTGTCTGACTCCTAGCGACCCCATAGACGGCAGCCCACCAGGCCCCTCCGTCCATGGGATTTTCCAGGCAAGAGTACTGGAGTGGGTTGCCATTGCCTTCTCTGACAAACAAAGCTAGTGGAGGTGACAGAATTCCAGTTGAGCTATTTCAGATCCTAAGAGATGCTGCTGTGAAAGTATTGCACTCAATATGTCAGCAAATTTGGAAAACTTAGCAGTGGCCACAGAACTGGAGAAGGTCAGTTTTCATTCCAATTCCAAAGAAAGACAATGCCAAAGAATGTTCAAGCTACCACACAACTGCACTCATCTCACATGCTAGCAAAGTAATGCTCAAAATTCTCCAGGCCAGTCTTCAACAGTATGTGAACCGTGAACTTCCAGATGTTCAAACTGGTTTTAGAAAAGGCAGAGGAACCAGAGATCAAATTGCCAACATCTCTTGGATCATTGAAAAAGCAAGAGAGTTCGAGAAAAACATCTGCTTTATTGACTATGCCAAAGCTTCTGACTGTGTGGATCACAACAAACTGTGGAAAATTCTTCAAGAGATGGGAATACCAGACCACCTGACCTGCCTCCTGAGAAACCTGTATGCAGGTCAAGAGGCAACAGTTAAAACTTGGCATGGAACAACAGATGGTTCCAAATTGGGAAAGGAGTATGTCAAGGCTGTATATTTAACTTATATACAGAGTACATCATGAGAAATGCTGGGTTGGAAGAAGCACAAGCTGGAATCAAGATTGCCGGGAAAAATATCAATAACCTCAGATATACAGGTGACACCACCCTTATGGCAGAAAGCTAAGAATAGCCTCTTGATGAAAATGAAAGAGGAGAGTGAAAAAGTTAGCCTAAAGTTCAACAGTCAGAAAACTAAGATGATGGCATCTGGTCCCGTTGAGTTCAGTTCAGTTAAGTTCAGTTGCTCAGTCCTGTCCAACTCTTTGTAACCCCATGAACTGCAGCACACCAGGCCTCTCTGTCCATCACCAACTCCTGGAGTCCACCCAAACTCATGTCCATCGAGTTGGTGATGCCATCCAACCATCTCATCCTCTGTCATCCCCTTCTCCTCCTGCCCTCAATCTTTCCTAGAATCAGGGTCTTTTCAAATGAGTCAGTTCTTCACATCAGGTGGCCAAAGTATTGGAGTTTCAGCTTCAACATCAGTCCTTCCAATGAACACCCAGGACTGATCTCCTTTAGGATGGACTGGTTGGGTCTCCTTGCAGTCCAAGGGACTCTCAAGAGTCTTCTCCAACACCACAGTTCAAAAGCATCAATTCTTCGGCACTCAGCTTTCTTCACAGTCCAACTCTCACATCCATACATGACCACTGGAAAAACCATAGCCTTGACTGGATGGACCTTTGGTGGCAAAGTAATGTCTCTGCTTTTTAATATGCTCTCTAGGAGTAAGTGTCTTTTAATTTCATTGCTACAATCACCATCTGCAATGATTTGGGAGCCCAGAAAAACAAAGTCTGATACTATTTCCCCATCTATTTGCCATGAAGTGATGGGACCAGATGCCATGATCTTAGTTTTCTGAATGTTGAGCTTTAAGCCAACTTTTTCACTGTCCTCTTTCACTTTCATCAAGAGGCTCTTTAGTTCTTCTTCACTTTCTGCCATAAGGGTGGTGTCATCTGCATATCTGAGGTTATTGATATTTCTCCCAGCAATCTTGATTCCAGCTTGTGCATCCTCCAGCCCAGCGTTTCTCATGATGTACTCTGCATATAAGTTAAATAAGCAGGGTGACAATATACAGCCTTGATGTACTTCTTTTCCTATTTGGAACCAGTCTGTTGTTTCATGTCCAGTTCTAACTGTTGCTTCCTGACCTGCATACAGATTTCTCAAGAGGCAGATCAGGTGGTCTGGTATGCTCATCTCTTGAAGAATTTTCTACAGTTTATTGTGATCCACACAAAGGCTTTGGCATAGTCAATAAAGCAGAAATAGATGTTTTTCTGGAACTCTCTTACTTTTTCAATGATCCAGCGGATGTTGGCAATTTGATCTCTGGTTCCTCTGCCTTTTCTAAAACTAGCTTGAACATCTGTAAGTTCATGGTTCACGTTTTGCTGAAGCCTGGCTTAGAGAATTTTAAGCATTACTTTACTAGCGTGTGAGATGAATGCAATTGTGTGGTAGTTTGAGTATTCTTTGGCATTGCCTTTCTTTGGGATTGGAATGAAAACTGACCTTTTCCAGTCCTGTGGCCACTGCTGAGTTTTCCCAATTTGCTGGCATATTGAGTGCAGCACTTTCACAGCATCATCTTTAGGATTTGAAATAGCTCAACTGGAATTCCATCACCTCCACTAGCTTTGTTCCCAATATTTCATGGCAAATAGATGGGGAAACAGTGGAAACAGTGGCTGACTTTGTTTTTGGGAGCTCCAAAATCACTGTGGATGGTGACTGCAGCCATGAAATTAAAGGACACTTACTCCTTGGAAGGAAAGTTATGACCAACCTAGACAGCATTTAAAAAGCAGAGACATTACTTTGCCAACAAAGGTCCATCTAGTCAAGGCTATTTCCAGTGGTCATGTATGGATGTGAGAGTTGGACTGTGAAGAAAGCTGAGTGCCGAAGAATTGATGCTTTTGAACTGTGGTGTTGGAGAAGACTCTTGAGAGTCCCTTGGACTGCAAGGAGATCCAACCAGTCCATCCTAAAGGAGATCAATCCTGAGTGTTCAGGACATGACTGAGCAACTGACCTGATCTGAACTGTAATAAAATAATTTTTCTAAAATGATATATGCAGATCAGTTATCTAAAGAAAAGAAAATATCTTAATAGCTTTCTAATTTCTTTTTGACATCTCATAATGACAAATTGTAAAATAAACATATTCTAAGGCATAAAACTTTACATAACATCAGGAAAATACCCTTCCTGTGTTAGTAACTGTACACCTGAACTAGAAGTTTGGATTGAATGCCGTATTTCCTGCCTTCATTGGTTTTCTTTAACAATAGAGATGTTGTTGAGTTGCTTTTGTTCCTAGCACATGAAGAGATGCTCATTGGTGACCTTCCTTACCCCTTGTGAGACCAATGGCAGCTGAGAGAGTCCTTTCCAAGGTTTTGTTCTGTTTTTTCCTTCTTTGTTGTTATGCTTAGCTGTGTCCGACTCCTTGCAACACGGTGGACTGTAACCCGCCAGGCTCCTCTGTCCATGGAATTTTTCAGGCAAGAATACAGGAGTGGGTAGCTGTTCCCTGTGCCAAGGGATCTTCAAAAGATCGAACTTGCATCTCTGGTGTCTCCTGCATTGGCTGGCAGATTCTTTGCCAGTGTACCACCTTCCAAGGTTTAACATGACCTGAAAGTCGCTCAAGTAGTGTCCAACTCTGCGACCCCATGGACTGTAGCCTGCTGGGCTCCTTTGTCCATGGAATTCTGCTGGCAAGAATACTGGAGTGGGTAGGGGTTCCCTTCTCCAGGAGATCTTCCCAACCCAGGGATCAAACCCGGGTGTCCCCCATTGCAGGTGGATTCTTTACTAGCTGAGCCACAAGGGAAGCCCAAGAATACTGAAGTGGGTTGCCATTTCCTTCTCCAAACAATTTCGATAGACGCTTACATGTTTTGGCTGCCAAAAAGAAAGGCTTTTGTGTATCAGTATATATTTCAGGAAGATGGCAGAAATTTTTGAGTTGCAAACAAGACAAATAATGAGTATACATTACACATTTAAATTTGTAAACAAAATTATTTTTATTTAGCATTTACTTTTTAAAATTCTAAACTAAATTGCTTAGTCAGTGTTAGTACTCTGCTGCTGCTGCTAAGTCACTTCAGTCGTGTCCGACTCTGTGCGACCCCTTAGATGGCAGCCCACCAGGCTCCCCTGTCCCTGGGATTCTCCAGGCAAGAATACTGGAGTAGGTTGCCATTTCCTTCTCCAATGCATGAAAGTGAAAAGTGAACGTGAAGTCGCTCAGTCGTGTCTGACTCTTAGCGACCCCATGGACTGCAGCCTACCAGGCTCTTCTGTCCATGTGATTTTCCAGGCAAGAGTACTAGAGTGGGGTGCCATCACAGATTAGTATATGTTCTGTTTGTGCCACAGGTTTATGTTAAAATTTAAATAGAAATGTGACTCAAAAGATGTTTTAAACCATAAAAAAATGACATGATATGGCTTATTATTACATTATATATTATTACATACATTATTATTACATTTCAAGTTATTATTACCTTCACTGCAATTTATGTCTTTCAGCCCGCATATCTTCCATCATACTTTTTCATAATGTTTGGACACAAATCTCCCTTTAATACCCTCTTAATGAGATAATGTCTGTTAAATATTTTGAGGTCATCAGGAAGTGAAAGATCATTGTTGTTAACTCAGAACATAAAGATGAACTGTTTATATCACTTATTGTTGATGTCATTCTGAAATCAACATGTCTATGTAGAAAGCACATGTTTTGCAGTTTTGCAGTTTGGCAGTTGACTCATCTTTCCTAGAATTATATATAGTTTAATGGCTTTAGAGGAGGAGAGAAGAAAAAAGATATGTAATTTAGGATGTGATCTTACATCTTTGAGTCAACATTTGATTTTTTTTTTTTAACTTCTGAGATTCTTACTAGCGAACAGCCTTCCTTTGGTTCCAGTACGTTTAACCCTTGGCAGGACTTTCTTTGTATGGATGGATTGTTCTTTTAGCAAGAAGCCAGGAGGCCTTTTTCAAGCTTAATCTGCCAGTTAGTTCTTCTTCTGAGATAAAGTTGTCTCACGAACTATAATTTAATTCTTCAAAGTGTGAAAGAGAGGGACTTCCCTGGTGGTCCAGTGGCTAAGACGCTGCACTCCCAATGCAAGGGGTTCAGGTTCCATCCCTGGTTGGGGAACTAGATCTCACATGCTGCATATGGAAGATCCCACATGCCACAACTGAGACCTGGCACAGCCAAATACATAAAATAAAAATAATATTTCTTAAATGCCTTCTCATAATAATTTTTTTTAACAATATGATAATTTAAAAATATATATATATAAAAAAAAAGTGACTGAATTTCCTGGTGGCTCCTGCCAGTGGTCACAGTGACAGTCTTCCAAACTTTAGTGTATGAATACCAGAACCGTTTGGCCGTACCTTTGTAACAACCTCCCTGGGCATTTTTCACCTGGCTATAAGTATGACCTCCCTTCTCACCTTCTTTTTCCTATTCTCCACTCTCTTCTCATTGATGTAAATTTAGAGGGCCATCTCAGCAGGCTTTTGTCTTTTCCTTTCTTCCTATATGGGATGGAGAGTATGTTCATACAGATATAATAATAAAATCTAACATTTACAGAGCTATTCTAAGGTTCCAGGAATTGTTCTGAACATTATATACATATATATATATATATATATGTATGTAAATTTATGCTATAACAGCTCTCGGAAAGTTAGCATTATCCCTTGCTTATTGATGGGGAAATTGAGGAGAGGAGGTTAATTTTAAGGAAGTGGCACAACCAAGATTTCAAACCTAGCAACACGGGCACCAACACCCTGTGTTATGTCCCTGTTGTTCAGTGTCCAACTCCTGGTGGCCCCATGGGCACATGGCTTCCCTGTCCTTCACTATCTCCCAGAGTTTGCTCAAATTCACTTGAGTTGGTGATGCTCTCTCCCTGTAATTATTTACTGTTCTGTCTTTAAGTCTTCAAATCCCAACTATTAGCCAACTTGATAAATGGCATATCTGTGAATACAAACAAGAAAACAAACCCCATGCCAGCTTTTGAATTGGGTGTGGAATTTCATAAAAGTGTCCTAGCTTACTATTTCACATATTGTTCCAATTGTTAAAATTCTTCATGACAGAGAGGACTCCTTTACTGGCAATTGGGTTCCTGGGTTAACTCCACATGACTCAGTCATTATGGGAATAGCTCTGGGCCTCCACTGGGGGGGTTGAGGGCTTTCTTTGGATTGCTACGTATATGCTGGTTCTAAATGAAATCAGAGTGTCGGAGGCAGAAGATGAACCAAAAACAGATTTTTCGAAGCTATTGATGTCTGTGCTTGGTTTCTTCTCAAGAGAAAAAAATAAATAAGTTTAAAAAACAAATGTCTGGACGCAATAGAATAGTCATTCTTCATCATTTGTACATGTGAGAAGAATTGAGACTGAGAATGCATGAGTTATCTTTATAATTCATGGTCTGCCTAAGAAACTAGGAGCAACGTGGCTGTGTGGTCTTATTCCCCAGTTTACACAAAGAATACTGAACCTAACTGTGCATGCATGAAGTTATTTTTAGTCCCTTGTAGTTTCTTTGTATTTTGTTGCTCGAGGAGAGGTGTGTCCAAGTGCAAGCATTGCAGCATTGCAAAGGGTCCCATATCCCAGCCTGTCTCATTCTCCACAAGACACTCTACACCCTTATTGTTAAGGACTAAAGAGCCACAGGCCTCTTCTGAAACTTCTTCCTGCTGGACAGGGGCCTCAGACTCTGGCCTACCCTAGAGGTATAGAAGTTCCTCGCTGACTGTTACAAGGACCTGGGCCACTTTCTGCTGGAATGGGCTGAATTCCTTGAGCTATGAGCCTTACTTCAAATTGTTGGAACCTAAAAGACACAAACTTAACCAAAAAGTTAAACAAACAAAAATAAGGAAAAGAACAACAATAGCCACTGAAGGGCCTAAGAGGGGAAGAAACCAGGTGAACTTTGGGCTTTCTTAACTGTTAACCAGACAAGGGAGGTGATACTTCCCTGCCAAATTTATGAAGCTGCTCTGCCTGGGTATATAGCAGTTAGGGCAAATTCTGGACAAAAGATACCGAGACTGAAAAAACCAACTGCCACTTCTGAAGAGCCTGAACAAAAGCGGGTACTACTCATGCCCCTTGCACACAATACCACCTAAGGAGTGGGCCGACTACATAATCCACCCCTCTCACTTGACCCCTGCACACATCCCTACCCTATATAAGGAACAAACTCACCCCCACCTTGGGGAGCAAGCAAGGGAAACTGTTGTTTGTTCTGACTCCCTACTGCTGCAGCAGGGGCCCCAAGAAAGCCTTGCCTGGAAAAAAAAAGAATACTCGATAATTCTGCTTTCCTCTTTGAAAGCTAGGGCCCCCCACCCCCAGTTCCATGCCTCGCCAAATCTAAAGGGGAAAATATGTCCCCATGGAGTCTTCAGTGAGGCTTTTACCACTGAGTGAGGCTGACAGCCATCTCGGGTTTATCAGCAGTGCTGTGAACGAGCTTGAGTCACCCAGCTTCTAGCAGACAGGAGGGCTCCACATTTTCCCTGTTGCCTTCAGCCAGTATGACTTCAGTCTCCAAGCCTGTGCCTCCAGTTGGAGGCTGTTGGGGATGATTTATTAGATTTGCCTTAAGGGTGTAGAGTTTTGCGTTTGAACATTCTTGGCCACAGCCTGGGCAGCTACTGCTCACAGGAAGCTTGGCTGTTGGGACTGCAGAGAGGCAGGGTTCTTTCTCCTGCCAGAGTCAGAGCTGGGGCCTCAGGCCTCCCCCACTCAGGGCCCCAGGTCTCCCCTCCGCACTCCAGGACTGGAAGGGGTGGTTTGAAGAGGGCTCCTGAGGGCCTGAATGGCCCTAGGAAGGGGCTCTTAGGATCCACAGTGGATGTGACTTATGGGTTCATTTCATCGGAAAATCGGGCTGCAGCTTTTTTTATAATTTTTCATTGAAGTATATTTGATTTACACTGTCGTATTAATTTGGTGCACAGCAAAGTGATTCAGTTATAGATAGATATTCTTTTGCAGATTATTTTCCCTGATGGGCTGTGCTGTGCTAACTCACCTCAGTTGTGTCTGACTCTTAAAACCCCATGGACTGTAACCCGCCAGGCTTCTCTGTTCATGGAGGGAGGTTGCCATGCCCTCCTGCAGGGGATCTTCCCAACCCAGAGATTGAACCCACATTTCTTATGTCTCCTGCATTGGCAAGCGGGTTCTTTACTACCGTACCACCACCACCTGGGAAACCCATTATAGTTTACTACAAAATATTGAGTATAGTTTCCTGTGCCATGCAATAAGCCCTTGTTTTTTATCAATTATATATATATAGCAGTGTGTACATGTTAATCCCAAACTCCTAATTTATCACTCCTAATATCTTTGGACTTTCCTGGTGGCTCAGACGGTAAAGAATCAGGCTACCTGGGTTCAATGCTGGAGACTGGGGTTCAATCCCTGGGTCAGGAAGGTCCCCTGGAGAAGAAAATGGCTACCCATTCCAGTAGTCTCTCCTGGAGAATTCCATGGACAGAGGAGCCTGGTGGGGTACACTCCATGGGGTGCCAAAGTGTTGGACACATTTTAATACATCTTTGTAATTTTATAATTTAAAAACCATTGTTCGCTTCCTATAGCAGTCTTTTACGGTAAAATTCCAAGATCTCCTGTGAAATGACATTCTTCTCTGTTTGATGAGATTTTTTTTGACTTTTCAGTCTAGAAAAAGTTCAATTCTAGCCAAGAAATACTGTTTGTTTGTTTTTTTTTAATTATTTTCTTGCACTGGAAACCTCCCCAGCTATGTTCATGTGGGTGAATTTCTTGTCTCTTCTTTCTTCTTCCCCAACTACTAAACTCAACCCATCTGCTTTTCATTACAACTTTGGCCTGGCCACTGACCCTGATGATCTGGTCCAAGCTTGGGAAGTGCTGTTCTATGTGCTTCCAGACACGATCTTTCGAAGCTCCTGCTGTGTGGTGGAGAAGCTGCAAGAAAGCATGACCAGAATTGCAGCTGCCCACACTGTATCCCTCAGTGCCTCATTTAGCTTTCTCTGTTGATCGGTAATTTTCTCCATGAAAAGCCATGAGTCACTCTGTTGTGACTTTCAGAGATGGCAATTGGAATAAGAAAACTCGTAGGCATTTTCTCACACATCTCTTAATGTCTTGATATTTGGGGATGTTACATGGCAGCAAGCAAATGTTTCCTAACAAATTTTTGGAGAAAGAGGCAACCTAAATTTGGAAGCTAATGCATTCAGGGGAATCAGCCAGACACTTCAATTTTTTTTAATGGAAATTCACAAAATCTATACATTGAACTGAAATATGGTGGGACAGAAGGTTGCTTTCAACCAGGTACAGAACTCTCATCCTGGCTTGAACAGGGATTGCTAGCAGAGACCTTAATGCAGTTCTACAGTTCAATTTATTAATAGTTAGATAAAAATAGTGCCTAGCCCTAGCTTTCAGCCTTGCTCCAGATTACACTGGTTTTGAAAATCCTTCCCTTCTAAACTGCCTTTGAGATTGCAAAAAAGTTATGGCTGATCAGGTAAGAGAAAATCACTGCTGTCTTTAGAAGCAATTGAATTTAATTAATATAATACAAATTTAACTCTGACAATAGAAGAGTTTAATTTGGTCCCAGGATAGCTAAGTAGTAGCCACCCTCATGAGCTTCTGTGGTGGCTCAGTGGTAAAGAATCCACCTGTCAGTGCAAGAGCCGAGGATTGGATCCCTGGGTCAGGAAGATTCCCTGGAGAAGGAATGGCAACCCACTCCAGTATTCTTGCCTGGGAAATCTCATGGAAATAGGAGACTGGTAGGCTACAGTCCATGGGGTTGCAAAGAGTTGGACACTCTTTAGTGACAAGACAACAACAGCAGCCACCCTCAGCCACTCCTCACTACACACACACACACACACATACACACACACACACACACTCATGCTTACTTTCTTCCTCATCCCCTCACCCCATATAATTACACATTCTTGCTTGCTCTCTCTCTTCCCTTCCTGTTATTTCTTTTCCTTTTATATCTCTGATGTCCAAAATCTTCATTTAACTGGGACATGGGGAAATGATTATGTTTTAGGCAACACACCAACTAAAGAAATTAAAGTTATAATTTCAACATGAACTTTTAGTAAATAGTTAAGAAACTTTCACTGTAGGTATTCACGTCTTATAACTGAGATAAAAGAGTTGACCTGATTTCTGTAACTCTAGAAAAGCACACAGTTATTTACAGAGCCTCTTCAGTAAAGGCTATTTTTTTTTTTCACATCTTTAAAAGCAGAGACATCACTTGGTCAACAAAAGTCCTTATAGTAAAAGCTATGGTTTTTCCAGTACTCATGTATGGATGTGAGAGATGGACCATAAAGAAGGCTGAGCCCCAAAGAATTAATGCTTTCAAACTGGTGGTGGAGAAGACTCTTGAGAGTCCATTGGACAGCAAGGAGATCAAGCTAGTTAATCCTAAAGGAAACCAGCTCTGAATATTCATTGGAAGGACTGATGCTGAAGCTTCAATACTCTGGCCACCTGATGCAAAGAGCCAACTCACTGGAAAAGCCAACTCACTGATGCTTGGAAAGATTGAGGGCAGGAGGAGACGGCAGAAGATGAGATGGTTGGATGTCATCACCAGCTCAATGGACATAAGTTTGAGCAAACTCCGGGAGATGGTGAAGGACATGGAAGCCTGGCATGCTACAATCCATGGAGTTTTGAAGACTCAGATACGACTGAGCAACTGAACAACAAGGGTTGATCCCTATACCTAATCTCTAAAACACAGAGGAATCTGGAGAATGTTGCAGTGTACATGTCCTGGATGAATGTCCTGGGGTTTGTAGGAGTCAAACTTTTGTTTCAATGCAATCATTTAATTTATGTTTATGATTTGGCCCTCACATCAGGTTTTGTTATCCATATTTTACAGATGAGAAAATTAATGCTCAAATATAATACATAACTTGTATAAGATCACATGGCAAGAGAACTTGGAACTCAAATATGAATCCAAAGCATATTCTCTCCCCAAATAAAACAGGCTGTAAAATTGATGAAAAAAAAAAGAAAAGAAATAGATGGATATTGTTTTGGGTACTTTCCTTGATACTATATCAATCATTTCTGATATTCTTTTCAGAGTATAGATCAAGCCTATTCACTACTGCCAAGGTCCCAGTCTTCATATTTTTACTATAATCCTTCAAATATGTAACAATAAATATTGTAGAAAACCCAAGAATGTCATTTTAAATGGAGTGGGAAAATACAAACTTCAGTCAGAAGAATGGTTGAAATAATAGGAAGAATGTCATCAGTAAATTTCTAAAGAGCTTAAAGCTACTCTTAAATCTTTTATATTGTAGAATCAAGTTCTTAACACATAGTCAAAATACAAGATACTGCAGAGTATCTGTCCTTTATACCATTAGGCTTTCCCCTTCCTTGCTCTAATTTAGCATTAAAAATGTGAACTCTGTTTCCTCAGTCATCCAGGGAAGGGCTTTTAAATATTTTGGGAAAAATACTGAAAAAGGCAAATCTGGAAATGATAGCATGCAAATGTCTAAATATATGCTTCCAGCTCCCTTTGTTCTTTGGGCTCTGAGTTTCTGGTTAATACAACAAACAGTAAAGTGTGATATCATGTTTTTAAGCAGCAAAAATAATAGATGATAAAAATAGAAAAGAGGTGGAATCAAGAGACATCACAATTTTAGCCTCCTATGTCTTTTGCATCTTTATTCCTCATGTCCTTCATATAGGTTCTGTCTTTATAATATAATAATATATATAATATATTATAATACATGTAATAATTATATATAATAATATATATAATATAATAATATATATAGTAAGTCCCTTATATAAAAATGAGTTCCATTCCGAGAGCACAATCATAAGTCCAGTTTGTTTGTAAATCCAACCAAAATTAGCCTAGGTACCCAACTAACACAATTGGCTATATAGCCTGTACTGTGTAGGTTTATAATACTTTTCACACAAATACGTAAACAAGCACAAAAATTTAAAAAAAAAAACATTTTTAACCTTATAGTACTTTGAAAAGTACAATAGTACAGGACAGCAACTGGCACACAAGGGCTGGCAGCGAGTGAACAGGCAGGAAGAGTTACTGACGGAGGTGGGAGGAGGTGGGAGACGGCAGAGCTGAAGGATCATCAGTGATATGAGACAGAGGGCAAGCTGCGATTTCACTCACACCTGACGTTGATGGCACAGGTTCTGGTTCCTTGATGGTTTCAATTCTATCTACCCTCTTGAAAAAACAACCCAGTGAGTTGAGGTAGTACTGTACCAGCCACCTCACCGCTGCTTTTAGGCTTGTTTCCGGACATTTTGGGCTTGAAATAGAGATCCTGTACCACTGTACTCTATACAGTACAGTCAGTAAAGTACACAAAAGCACAACCACTTGAAGATGCACACACAGGACAGTGTGTGGACACGAGACACGTGAACTAACTTACGTGATTGGACATGCAAACCTATGTTGACATCTTTGAAAGTCCATAAATTGAAGTTTGTGTGTAAGGGACTTTGTGTGTGTGTGTGTGTGTGTGTGTGTGTGTGTGTGTGTGTGTATTTGGCCTCTCTAGATTTTCAGCTGTAGTCAATGTGTTTGTAGGCTGTGAGACTGATAAAAATGCTCCTTTAAGCGGACAGTTGCCTTTAATTCTGAAGTACTGTGATTATTTTTGCTGCCTTTAATGGTCAAACATGGAGACTTTGGACTTACTAGAAAGACATGCACTTCGAGGTGCTCTCTTCGCAGGTGGCTCTAGTGGTAAAGAACCCTCCTGCCCGTGCAGGACATGCTGGAGACGTGAGTTCGATCCCTGAGTCAGGATGATCCCCTGGAGGAGGAAATGGCAACCCACTCCAGTATTCCTGCCTGGAGAATCCTGTGGGCAGAGGAGCCTGGTGGGCTACAGTCCATGGGGCCATAAAGAGTCGGACACGACTGAAGCAACTTAGCATGCACAGTAAGCAGTGGTATGAATTACAGAAGAAATTCGTAAACAAATTGGCTAAATTATAGAGGGAGAGTTTTTCTATATGAATGTTAAAGTTTTTAAGAAATTAGAAGTGATCATGTCAAAATATACTCTTAAATTGATTTGAAAGTAAATGAAAAGATTATACACACCTGTATAGCATTTAGATGTAGAAAAATTGAGTGATGACATTTTAAGGAAAATCATTTTCATACATTATGATAACATTTTAGTAAGATATCAGAAAGATAGTAGTCAAGTAAATATGTTTACCCTTTTTGTTTGTATTGTTCGTACTTAAGGGGTGTAAGGGGTAATTAGTTAATGTGTGTGTGCTTAGTCGTGTCCAACTCTTTGTGACTTCATGGACTGTAGCCCATCAGGCTCCTATGTCCATGGGATTTTGCAGGCAAGAATACTGGAGTCGGTTGCCATTTCCTTCTCCAGAGGATCTTCCTGATCCAGGGATCGAACCCATGTCTCCTGCATCTCCTGCATTGGCAGGCAGATTCTTTACCACTAAGCCACCTAGGAAGCCCAGTTAGTTAATGGGAGTGAGTTATTTTTTTGAAAGATCAAATATTATTAGAAAAGTGTTCTAAGGCAATGCATTTCCCAATGGAAGAAGAAACTAGATTAATCTAGGATTTAAAATAAAACAATTAAAATATCTTTAAAGAACACAAAAGAAAGTACCAAGTAAAATTTTGTGTGTGCTGGTATTTTAAATTATATCCTTATAATCATGAAAGATGGGTGGAATTTTTTCTTTCCATTATTTCCTAAAGTAGTTATTCATCATGGTAGGCAGTTTGAAAGATATGTGTCAGCATTCTGACCGTTAGCCTTCTGACCATTTTCAAACTGCAATGTTCCTGACCTTCAATAGTGAAAAACTAACTTTTTCAGCATATGTTTTACAATTTTCATTTTTCAGTGTCCTATTTCAAGCTGATAAGAATCTATGCAGGTTCATGTACTCAAACAGGTGTGTACACTGAAAAACAACAGCAATATAATTATAATACCTGTTACAGGAAGACAAAAAAGTTCTCCTATGTTCTGCAAAGATCTGAACACAGCATAGAAATACTGTGTTCTGTTCTGAGTACCAACAGCAACAAAGGCACAATCAAAATAAGGGAAAAGAAAGGAGGGCTACATAGGAGATTTAATGTTATTTGTAATATGAGGAACCATGTGATATGAAGAAGGGACTGGAAAAAGTTGGAAAATTTATGTTTATGCCATATGTCATAAATTCGTGAACTTTGAACTACATGTAATCTCCTAAATTATATGAAAACAAAGATCAAAAACTACTTATACTGTATGAAAAGTTTCAATTGAATTACATTTGTCTTTAAATATGAATAATGGTAGGAGACTCATGGAGTGGCCAGATGAAGACCTCTGTAAATTCACCTTCCCAAACAAGCAATGAAAACACTGGCAAAACCATCAAAATTAACGATTTTAGACCACAAGAAATTAGCTAAAGTCTTGTAACAATCTGAGAATAGTTTATTCAGGAAGAAAATACTGAACCTTAAGAACTATAGGGTTTGTGGCATTTTAACTTGGTCGATCTACTCTTTTATCACTCTTTTCCCAGCTCTGCACAGTGACCTTGGACAGCAGTGTCACAACCGTGTAACTGTGAAAAACGGCAGGCTCAGAGTCACTGGAGGGACAGGCAGGTCAGGTTTGGAGCCCCACAGAAAGTTCTACCTAGAGAGCATTGTCCCTGTTTGACTTTTCTCACAGTCTGGGGAAAAGCCCAATTCAGGATGTTGTTATTTGATCAGACTCAGGACACCTGCTGGAGAAAAAAAAACCCTATCTCCAGGGCATTTGTCAGAAAAAAAAAAAAAATCAGTAGTGATTGTTTAACATCACAGACAAATGAGCTTGACTAGGAACATAAAAAGGAAGAAGATAAGGGAAATGTGACATTCACAGGAGGTTTTGAAAAGTCTGTAGTGTTCCTGGGGATCTGGAAGGTTGGACTCGTGTACAACTATATGCATGCTCAGAAAAGACCTGAGAGGGCCTCAGTCTCTCATGTGTGGCTGATCCTAAAGCTCTGTGCAAGCAGAAAATGAAGTCTGAGGCAGAGTCATAAACTGACTGCCCAGACCTTGAAGTTGTGTCCCAAAACACAGAGACAGCCTGATAGAAAAGGTTGGAAGGCTTATTTTTGCTGAAATTTTTAACTTGGTCCTAAAATTCATATGGAAATTTAATGAATCTAGAGTAGCTAAACAATCTTGATAAAGAGGAACAAAATTGGCGACTCATATCCCCAGATTACAAAACTACAATAATCAAGAAAGTATGCCACTGGCATAAGCATAGAAATATGGAACAGAATTGACAGCCCAGAAGTAAATCCATATTTATGACCAATTAATATTTGACTGAAGGATCAAGACAATTGAATGATGAAAGGATAGTCTTACCAACAATGGTTTTGTGACAAGTTAATATACACATGTAAAAGAATCAATGTGGCCATGTACCACACCATATAACATTTCTAACTCAAAATGGATCATAAATCTAAACATAAGAGCTGAACCTATAAATTTTTAGAAGAAAAAAGAATAATAGTATTTATGACTTTGGGTTTGTGAGATGTAAACACAAGCTACAAAAGGAAAAAATAGATATGTTTGACTTCACCAAAATTAACTATTTTTCATGCATCAAAGGACATTACAAAGAAAGTGAAAAAACAACTCAGTGTGTGAGAAAGTACATCCAAGTCAAATATCTGATAAGGGACTTATATCCAGAATTTTATAAACAAGCTTTATACTAAATGATAAAAAAGATGAATAACCCAAATTAAAAATGAATAGAGGGTTTGAATAGACATTTCTCCCTGGAAGATATACAATGAACAATAAGTACACAAAGAGATGCTCAATGTCATTAGCCATTAAGGAAATGAAAATCAAAACCAACAATGAGATATCACTTTGTACTCACTAAAATGGCTGTGATGAAAAACAGACAATGATAAATATTGACAAGGATGTCAATCCCAACTTTAAGTTGGGATTCTCAAAAAGTGCTGATAGGTGTGTAAAATGGTGTAGCCCTTTGGGGAAAAAAATGACAATTCCTCAAAATGTTAAACAAAGAGTTACTATTATGGTCAAGCAAGTCTTCTAGCTATGCCAAGTTGCTTCAGTCATGTCTGTCTCTGCATGACCCCATAGACAACAGCCCACCAGGCTTCTCTGTCCACAGGATTCTCTAGGCAAGAATATTGGAGTGGGTTGCCATTTCCTTCTCTTTCTCTTCTAGCTATATACCCACCCAATAAATAAAAATAAAACATGTGTTTACATAGAATCATACAAGTGAATGTTTATAACAGTATTAGTTATCAGTTCAGTCATTCAGTCTTGTCCAACTCTTTATGACCCCATGGACTGCAGCATGCCAGGCTTCCCTGTCTATCACCAACTCCCAGAGCTTGCTCAAACTCATGTCCATGGAGTCAGTGATGCCATCCAACCATCTCATCCTCTGTCGTCCCCTTCTCCTCCTGCTCTCAATGTTTCCCAGCATCAGGGTCTTTTCCAGTGAGTCAGTCCTTCCCATCAGGTGACCAAAGTATTGGAATTTCAGCTTCAGCATCAGTCCTTCCAATGAATATTCAGACTGATGTTCTTTAGGATGGACTGGTTGGATCTCCTTGCAGTCCAAGGGACTCTCAAGAGTCTTCTCCAACACCACAGTTCAAAGCCATCAATTCTTTGGTGCTCAGCTGTCCTTATAGTCCAACTCTCATCCATACATGACCACTGGAAAAACCATAGCTTTGACTAGACGGACTTTTGTTGGCAAAGTAATGTATCTGCTTTTTAATATGCTGTCTAGGTTGGTCATAGTTTTTCTTCCAAGGTGCAAGTGTTGTCAGTGTGTCTATTAAATACTTATTTTGACTCATCATCACTCCTAATCACAGTTTTACTGAAGTGTGCTTTCTTGCTTTCACTGTTTCTCAGTGTTCGTGCCCCACTGAGAACCCTTTCTCGGTTCCAATGGCCAGCCTTATTTGCCATTCTTACATAAACCCTGTAAATCATGCAAATTTGGTCTCTGAACTCATCTGGCATTTATTCATCATTTATTTCATTAGTCTTTTAATTAAAATATTTGTTAAATATCTCCTATATAAGTACTATAAGCTCAAGGTCTAGATATGTGGGGAAAAAACAGAAGACCACAAAGCGGAGTAAAAAATAATGGTATTAATTCACACATATGCAGCAAGAAGGCCCCAAATCAGCTCTAGTCACCAGCTCTGATTGTTGTTGTTGTTCAGTCACTCAGTCAAGTCTGATTCTTTGTGACTCCATGGACTGAAGCACACCAGGCTTCCCTGATCTTCACTATCTCTTGGAGTTTGCTTAAACTCGTGTCTGTTGAGTCGATAATGCTATCCAATCATCTTGTCCTCTGTCGCCTCTTTCTCCTCTTACCCTCAAACTTTCCTGGCATCAGGGTCTTTTCCAATGAGTTGGCTGTTCACCTCAGATAGCCAAAGCATTGGAGCTTTAGCTTCAGCATCAGTCTTTCCAATGAATATTTAGGGTTGATTTCCTTTAGGGTTGCCTGGTTCAATATCCTTGCAGTCCAAGGGATTCTCAAGGGTCTTCTCCAGCACCACAGTTTGAAAGCTTCAATTCTTCAGCACTCAGCCTTCTTTATGGTCCAACTCTCACATCCGTACATGACTACTGGAAAAGCCACAACATTGTCTATGGAGAAGGAAATAGCAACCCACTCCAGTACTCTTGCCTAGAAAATTCCATGGATGGAGGAGCCTGGTGGGCTACAGTCCATGGGGTCGCAAACAGTCAGACACGACTGAGCGACTTCACTTCACTTCACTTGTCTATACAGATCTTTGTCGGCAGAGTGATATCTCTGCTTTTTAATATGCTGTCTCGGTTCATCATAGCTTTTCTTCCAAGGAGCAAGTGTCTTTTAATTTCATGGCTGCAGTCACCATCCACATTGATCTTGGAGTCCAAGAAAATAGTCTGTCACTGTCATTGCTTCCCTATCTATCTGTTTTGAAGTGATGGGACTGGATGCCATGATCTTCGTTTTTTGATTGTTGGATTTTAAGCCAGCTTTTTTACTCTCCTCTTTCATCTTCATCAAGAGGCTCTTTAGTTCCTCTTCACTTTCTACCATAAGGGTGGTGTCATCTGCATATCTGAGGTGGTTGATATTTCTTCCAGCAATCTTGATTCCAGCTTGTGCTTCATCCAGTCTAGCATTTTGTGTGATGTACTCTGTGTATAAGTTAAATAAGCAGGGTAACAATACAGCCTTGACATACTCCTTTCCCAATTTGGAACCAGTCCATTGTTTCATGTCCATTTCTAACTGTTGCTTCTTGACCTGCATACAGGTTTCTCAGGAGGCAGGTAAGGTGGTCTGGTATTCCCATCTCTTTAAGAATTTTCCATAGTTTGTTGTAATCCACACAGCTTCCCAGCTGTGATTACAGCTTCCCAAACAGAGGGATGCACACATCCCAAAGCAAGATAATAACATCATGCTGCAGTGATCCTCATAAGCCAAAGAGACCTGAAAATCGTCATTTGTGCTATTCAGAGTGCCAATAAATACATCAATTTGTGTTGGTAAATCAAAGACAATAATAACCTATGCATATAGGTGAGTTTTTCTAAAGCTCCCTTAAGTTGTCTGCAGAGCAGACAATATGCACAAATATAGTAAAAGAAAAAGGTAATTTCTGTTTCCCCTGGTTGTTAGGGAAGTGATTTATATTTTTAAAAGGTGACTGTTGGGACTTCCCAAACTGCACTTCCAGTGCAGGGCGCACGGGCTCAATCCCTGGTCGGCGAACTAAGATTTCTGCATGCAGTATGCAGCCAAAAAAAAAAAAAAAATGATTGTTTAGGGTCATTTTCTCTTTGGGGAGCTAAAGTATTTAGGAGGCACCATGTATGGGAAAGCTATGTTATCTTCAGCGAGAGCTGGTAATGTCATTTTGACCTAGAGTGCCTTAACACTGCAGAATTCTGCAGGTTTCCTTAGTTTGTGGCTGCTCATAGTCTGCTCTACAAAACACGTTCGTTCAGAACAAAGGTCTGTGCCCAAAAGTTACACTAGAATCTAGCCTTCAGACATATTGCACTTAGAGATCAGAAGCATTGGCCCCTGCATGTTTAAGAAATGTACTATGGTCCTAAAACTTATGACTCCAGAAAGTGCACCTTAAAAGTGAAGACTATTTCTTTTTTACAATAGACTGTGTTTTAGAGCAGTTTTACATTCATAGCTAAACTGAATGGACAGTATGGAGAGTTCCCATGTTAATTTCTACTGTCCCTCCTGCCTCCCCAGTTTCAACATCCCACACCAGAGGGTGTATTTGTTATAATTAGTGAGCCTACAGTGACATATCAAGTCACCCAAGTTTATGTTAGGGTTCACTCTTTTAATATTTATTTTTAAATGATTTAGAACATAAATTTTATTTAAATAAAATTGTGTTTTTGTGTTAAAGTGGTCCAAAGTCTTGATTATCATTAGAGTTGTTGAATTCAGTCATAATGGCCATTTTTGTATGTTTATGTCTTACTTTATATTTGGTGGGGTTTACAAAGATTAAAAATACAAAACACTGTGCAATCTGAGTCTTAATATCTGGTCTCAGAATTCCTGCATTGAGATCCCCCTCTCTCGCTCTCTCTACCACACATTTAGATGGATGATGTCTTGGTGTGTGCCCTCCTTGTTTCATTGCTTATGTCTACATTCTGTTAATGTTCCCACCTCCTGCTATCTAAAAGGAGTGTGGATTAGTCATTAAAAGAGGAAGTTTAGTATAGGTAAAGAATTGCTGTTACATGAATGCCTGGCTAGGAACTCATAAAAATAAAATTCTGCACACATTTCAAGGGAGCGCTTTCTAGCTGAAAGAAATGTTACAGATCTGTCTTTATAGGCTGGCACACATTGAACCTGTCATGAGCTGAAACCATTTAAACCACACTGCTTTGGGCATTATAGATCAAAATTTGGGCTTATGGCTCATTTCTCTGGCAAATCAGAGGTAACTCCCATTCTCTTGTCTTACTTTCCTGCTTTGGGATCCCTTGTGGCTGTTCGTTGTCTCTTCTACAAAACACGTTCATTCAGAACAAGGGTCGGTGACCAAAAGTTACACTAGAATCTAGCCTTCAGACCGATCTATTGCACTCAAAGATTGGAGGCACTGGCCCCTCCATGTTTGTGAAATGTACTTAATAACCATGATCCTAAAGCCTACAACTCCAGAAAGTGTACCTTAAAAAATGCTAGAAACTAAGTCAAACTATTTCATCCCAAAAGTCATTAAAGTAATTTTCTTCACAAACAAAGGAGAAAACTTTAGTATATGGATGAATCACACCCTTTGGTTGGCTATCTGTCTATCTGCCCATCCATTATTTATCTATCTACCTATCACCTATCTATCTACCTACCTACCTGTTCTTTAATTATTTAAATGTGGTTTCCCATAAGAAAAGCATCTTAGTGACAGAAAGACCATGGACTTTTTGAGAGGACTGGGTTCTGCTCCTTACTGTATGCTTGGGAAGACAATAAGAATCTGTATGTTTGTTTATCCATCTGTAAAGTGGAGGAAATCATATTATAACTGTACAGGGATTTAAGAGCTGAGAGGGACCATGTATCTGAATGTGACTTTATTACTCATACCACAGCAAAGAAATGTCAGCACTGCTGTGATGGTCAGTGAGTGTGGAGCCATCATCCTCTCTCATCAGAATCCAGGCATACATTTGAGAAACTGCTCACTATGAACAGGGACCAGGGCGAACTAACAATCCATCACTGTGAATACAGGGCACCTGTAACACAACACCAAGAAGAAGGAAACCTTGCTGTTTTCTAACACAAGTTTCCAAAATGCAGTCACTCTTGTTATCTCATTCTTATTTTGATCATCAAAGCCGCACAGTGAAGTAGTCCAGGCACTGATTATTGGCTCCACTTTACAGTGGAAAAATGTCTGGGAGGTCAAGGGCTTCTCTGGGTTTTGGAACCAATGGGCATTAAAGCTGGATAGAGGCTGTCTTTAGATTCAGAAGAGGACATGTACTCTGCTGAGCTGCTCACTGGATAGTCAGGCAGGTGGACCAAGTGAGGCAGAGGTTGGACTGTGCTTACACTTCACTCTGGTTAATAGTGGGTGATTGAAGCTAGAGGGACACAGCCATGTCATTAATACTGAGAATGAAAAAGAGCACGTAAATTTCAGGAAATGTAGCCTTTTTAGGAAATTAGGAACTGTACACATTTTGTTGTGTACAGTGGAGCCTTGGAGCTCTGAGTGTGACAACAAGAAAGGCTAAGAGCTTAATTGGTTAATTATTAATGGATGGGCTTCCCTGGTGGCTCAGACAGTAAAGTGTCTGCCTACAGTGCAGGAGACCCAGGTTTGATCCCTGGGTGGGGAAGATCCTCTGGAGAAGGAAATGGCCACCCAATCCAGTACTCTTGCCTGGAAAATCCCATGGATGGAGGAGCATGGTAGGCTACAGTCCATGGGGTCACAAAGAGTCAGACACAACTGAACGACTTCACTTTCACTTTCACTTTAATGGATGGGAAGCAATCATAAGCCAAACTTGCAAGTATAATGAAGGGGAAAACAGATCTAAAAGGGACCTTACCTTCTCTCAAGGCCTAACTCTTATAAGACTTTCAAAGGACAAATTGTAAATCTGTGTTGCCCATCTGAAAGCCTTTGACCATTTGAAAGCAATGGTTTCTATTGTGGAGAATGGGCTCTAAGGCACGTGGGCTCAATAGTTGAGATTTCCAGGCTCAAGAGCACAGGCTCAATAGTTGCGGTGCAGGGACAGAACCCATGTCTCCTCCATTGGCGGGCAGAGTCTTCACCACTGAGCCACCAGGGAAGCCTCATCTTCTACATTTTTAAATGTGCTTTCTTCTATGCTAGGTGCCATCAGAATCAACTCACGAGACTGCCTATTTTTGAGGCACATTTAAAAAGTGATTTTGGATACCAGCACGTGAGTTTGAGTAAGCTCTGCGAGTTGGTGATGGACAGGGAAGCCTGGTGTGCTGCAGTCCCTGGGGTCGCAGAGTCGGACATGACTGAGTGACTGACCTGAACTGAGCTGACAGATGCTGGCCCTGAAGAATGTGATTCTCAATGTGTGGTCCTTGGAACACAAATGTCAGCATTGTCTTGGAAACGCAAGTTCTCAGGTACCACCCCAGACCTACTAAATCAGAAACTCTAAAACTGGAGGTCCAGGAATCTAGATGACAACCCCAGCAGGTGATCCTAGTGATTCTGAACTTTGAAAACAACTGCTTCAAAAGAGTCAGGCTTTGTCGTGGGGAGGTGGAGTAGGGTTCTTCCAAGGCAGAAGAGGTTGATAATAATAGAAGTGTCTTTGGAATTTTCGCCCAGACTACAAATGACAGTCTACATTTGACAGACTGCAAATGATAGGGTCCTCATGGGTCTAAGGCCTTCTCCACCCTGTGCATACAGAAATGAGTGTCTTGCATGATCTCCAGTGGTGCTGACTGTCTACCACTTACACATCCTCCCTCAGAGCTCCTGTAATTACACTGAGGAGATGATCAGGGCAGCTCAGTATAGTCATGGAGCAGACTGTGATCCAAGCACGTCCTTCTATCTCAAAAAGACTGACAGGGAGAGATGGAGAGGATAATAGTCTAAGATGAGCAAATTGCAGATGAATCCTGTGGGGTTGGAGTGATGGGGTTAGCTGATCCCTGAAACCAGAGTTAATTTGCAAGGAATCTAAAAATGTACAAGCTGGGAGTGTTATGGTTATTGCTATTTGTTTAAACTTCTTGGGTCTCCCTGATACTAACTCCAGGGCACCATAACCTGGGTTTGGGGAAAAAAAAGGTTCTACTTGTGAAAGCCTACATCACAAATCTGGGTAGGACTGTTATTTAAAGCGTCTCTGGTCCTTGCATGCTGCAGATGGAGACACCTTCCCATGGTAACTCGTAGCACCACCCGTGACAACAAAACCAGTTGCCCAAGGGTAGACAGTGCGTGTGTGGAAGGAGGGAGCCCAGAATCCCACATCATCCATTCTGTGAGGACCCTCAGGGAAGCACAGAGTGTATATTTTCTGGAAGTACAGTTTATTATGTTGTTTGAAAATGTTACTCTGAGCAACAGATGTTATTTTTGGAGGCCGAGCAACTTTGTTTTAGTGAGAAAAGCCTTGGCAGAAGTTAAAAGATTGTTGGCTAGAAGAAGGGGTTGGTATGTGAGCTTCCAATCCTGGTCTCTTGAGTGGTACTGGGACAGTTTACATGCAGAGGCAGAGGGCTGTAATTTGCAGTCTGCCAGTGGCCGCTGCTCTGTCATGACTAATGCCACTAGGGCTTAGCAGCAAAGCAAGGACCCTTCCTCTTATCTTCAGCTCTCAAGTGCCATAGGGAGAAGGAACGGGGTTGACAGCTGATTGTGTCCTCAGATCCACTGGGGTTTCAGGACACCCTGTTTCCCATCTTTATTTAACTCAGAGTCTGCTCTGAAGGAGCAGATTGAAACCTTGAAGAAAGAGCAGAATCCTCAGTGCTAAGAGGATTATGTGCCATCTGCTCTTCTATTTACATTTTCAGAGTGACGCACTGACTTCATGGAGAGAGCACTTCAGTGGAAAACTTCAATAACACCCTTTTTGATTCTCCTTGGGGCTTCCCAGGTGGCACTAGTGATAAAGAACTTTCCTGCCAATGCAGGAGACACAAGAGACGTGGATCCAGTCCCTCCATGGGGAAGATCCCCTGGAGAAGGAAGTGGCAACCCACTCCAGTATTCTTGCCTGGAGTATCCCATGGACAGAGGAGCCTGGCGGGCTACAGTCCATGGGGTCTCAAAGAGTCAGACATGACTGAAGTGACTTAGCTCACATGTGATTCTCTCCAGAGAGAAAAGGTCAAGATTCCAAAGTAAATTTAGTTGTGTTTCCATCTTATTCTCAGACCCCTTTGAATCTTTTGTGTTGATTAACCTCTCTCATGGATAGCAAATAACTGAAGGACAGATAGAGAAGGAAAGCTCAATTTGACTGCTTATGGACCAGGGGCAATCTGAGTGCAGAGAACTGAATGGCGGCTCTGTTGCCCCCAAGGCTGGTAGCCTCAGAAAGAAAGCATGGTGCTTCTTGGGAAATTCTTATATTGGCTATATCCAGGAGGTCCAATCTGGTGGGTGGAGACACAGATCCTGGGGTCATAATGGTGATGATCCAGGATGTCTCATAGGTGGCTGATGATCTACTCGTTGTGGATCAATATCTTCATCCAAAATTAAGGGTTTAGGCCTTATATGCCTTAGAGGAGGGAGTTAATAAGAGCTGCTTACTAACAGGCTTTCAGAGTCTCAGAAAAATGCTTCAGGATCAGAATGGATTCTTGTGGTGAGCTGGAGGTTGACTTTATAATAGCCCAGACACTTTGGTTGTTTAGGGAAACTCTAAAGTTTGGCAAATAGACAATGAGTTTGGAGCTTACTTCAAAAGTACTGAAGAGGAGGATGGACAAATACAGACCCGTTGGTAACAGAAGTCCTAATGGAAAACTTGCTTCACTTGGGACTGGCTCAGAGATCAATGCAATGGGGATCTGCTGGAGTCAGACTTTATTAACTCTGCTATGTGTTCTGGTCAACAAACAGTAATTTCAGATTCATTTCTGCCCTGTTTCTGCCTTGGAAATGGACTACATTGCAAATGGACTACATTGTTTAGGCTCCCATGTCCTTTGCCCGGAGAAGGCAATGGCACCCCACTCCAGTACTCTTGCCTGGAAAATCCCAGGGATGGGGGAGCTTGGTGGGCTGCCGTCTATGGGGTCGCACAGAGTCAGACACAACTGAAGCGACTTAGCAGCAGCAGTCCTTTGCCCTCCTTTTATGTTTGGCCAGTATGAAGCAATGACAGAAGATTGAAGGGCTAGAGGAGGGAAAAACCACCGAATGTCTCCGTCTTTCTGTGTCTGCTCCTTGTTGTCTCCTGTAGTAACAACATTTCTTCTTAAATTCTCATCACTTCAAAAGAGCCCCTCCTTCCATGAGACACACTTCCTTCTGGAAGGCTCCAGATGCTTCGCCCTGGTTACCTATTTCCTCCTGTTATTTCATCACCTCTTCTTGTGGTTACAGCTTTCCACTTCTGCCTGTCCATCTCCATCTCGCTTTTCCATTCTTTCATTGTTTTCAACAGCAATTCCTCTCTATTAAAGGTCTTCTCTTTGAAAGACCCATGGTGGTTTCCTGTACTCCTGGCAAGACCCTAGGGTACACTCCTGCTGAGCAGGTGTGGAATTGCATCAGAGACCGTCTAACTATTAAATTACTTCCTTTCCCCTGTTTCACATTTATGTCCTATCCTCTACTGGAAACATTTCCTCTTTCCTTTTTTTTAAATTGAGTTATTTCTGATGTGTTTCAAGATTATTTTATTTATTATTATTATTTGCTGTGCTGTAGCATGTGAGATCCTAGTTCCCCAGCCAGGAATTGAACCCACAGTGGAAGCTCAGAATCACAACCACTGGACCACCAGGGAGGTCCCACGTTTCCCCTTTCTAGCCTTATCCTTCACATCCATGTTTAATTTTAGTTTCTTGGTGTCATTGTGTCCTTTTCATCTCAAATCTGTATATTCATCTTAAAATTAGCTGGCACCGCTTGAAATACAACCTAGGAAAAATGGCTCTATGAGTCACAAAATGAAATTATAGATGTTAATTCCCATCCCTTCTTCTCTGCAGCCTGAGTCATCTACTTTTCCTACTATGTTATTCCTTTCTCCTATCTGAATATCAGGCCACCTGGCAGGGGTAGCATCTGCCCAAATTTGTGCAGTGCTTCTGGCGTTGCTGGCTCATCGTGAAAGGAAAGCACTCATGATCTCCACCTACATCTGTCATGTTTCAACAAAAGGCAGAAATGCCATGTCACCACTGGAGCTAGGGATCCTCATTAACACAGCCGGGGGCTCCAGAGAAAACAATAACTTGCATTGCTTCAGCAAAGTCTGTTAGAATTTTTAACAAAAATTTATACTTATCATGAATATTCCATAAAGCAACTGCTAATGGTAGAATTTAAATTTTTCACAACATAGATGTATATTATAGGATTCCAAGATCTGGTACTTATTCATGATGTCAATAATTAGCTGTGTGACCAGAAGCAAGACTTTCATTTCTGAGTTTATTTTCACATTTACAAAATAAGGTAATTGAACTCAATGGACATGAATTTGAGCAAACTCTGGGAGACAGTAAACGATAGAGGAGCCTGGCATGCTGCCGTCCACGGGGTTGCAAAGAGTCTGATACGACTTAGTGACTGAACAACAACAACAAATCTCTAAGAGCCCATGAATATAAAGTTATAGCTGTACAGTAAGTTTGGTTATTGCTTGTACTGCTTCAGCGAAGTTTGTCAAATTCTTAGCAAAAATTTATGCATACCACGAATCATCCCATAAAGCTACTGCTAATGGTAGAATTTAAATTTTTCACAATATAGATGTATATTATGCACTCATCATGCTTTATTTTTCCTCCTTGAGAGCAAAAGAGATTGTTATGAACAAAGAAAGAAAAACCTGTCTCTTCTGGCTTTTCCTTCTTCAATACTCTTACCTATATTACCCCCCTTTTCCTTTAATGTATCATGCATACTTAATATTATCCTTCTACCCTAGAAGCAGTGCTAAGGGTGAGACAAAAGCCTAGTGGGGTTTTTGGTTCTGCATTTTCAGTTTGCGTAGTTAGTTTTCATATACTCAAGCTCTCCCACCCTTCTTAGCTTGGAATATCTTAACTTTGGTATAGTGGAGGACTTGATTCCCTGATTTTTTTTTTTCTTTATCTTGATTGACCCACCCATTCTTTCTCTTGGTGGCAGTGCTCTGTCAGGGTGATGTATGGGCTTTGTTCCATTTTGGGCATAATTAGAGTGGGCAGCCATTTCAGTGATGAGATTTGAATTCTTCTGCCCTCAAACTTTCCTCTTTTCAATCCCCTCCTGTTGTCCTGCATGAGGACATTGGGTAAGAGATTCATTTTGACAAAGATAGTGTCTCATTTTTCAAGTCTCAGTTTATACAACACTTTCTCAGGAAACCTTTTCATTTCTATCCCTAGCGTGTGTTAGAGTATATTTCCTTACTGCCCTATATTTCTTTACCAAAGAGTGCAGGTACTGGAGCCAAGTTTTAAATTCTTCCTCTGCCAGGTAGTAACTGTGTGAAAGTTACTTCAGCTTCACAAGACTTAATTTTTAAAATTGTGAAGTGAGAATAATAACTGTATGTATGTATGTGTGTGTGTGTATTGCAGTGTAATTCTTTACCACTGAGCCACCACGGAAAGCCACATATATATATGTGTGGCTTTCCCTGGTGGCTCAGTGGTAAAGAATTACACTGCAATACACAAGACCCAGGTTCGATCCTTGGGTTGGGAAGATCCCCTGAAGGAGGGCATGGCAGTATTCTTGCTTAGAGAATCCCATGGACAGAGGAGCCTGGTGGGCTGTAGTCCATAGGGGGTTGCAAAGAGTCAGACATGACTGAACAACTGAGAATGCATATATATGTGTGTGTGTGTGTGTGTGTATATATATATATGTATGTACTCATGTTTTGGGGAGAATTTTTCACATGAAACACTTAGAACAGTGCCTGGCAATTAGTCAGTGCTCAGCAATATTACCTGTTCTTGTTAATATTATCATTTTTTTAATTAAAAAAATTTTATTTTGACTGTACTGGGTCTTCATTGTAATTTGTTTCATTGCAGTGGCTTCTCTTGTTGCAAAGCATAGGCTCTAGGGTGCATGGGCTCAGTTGTGGCTAACGGGCTTAGTTGCTCCACAGCATGTGGGATCTTCCCAGACCAAGAATCAAACCTGTGTCCCCACCATTGTCAGGCGGATTATTTATCACTGAGCCACCAGGGAAGCTCTGCTGCTACTGCTGCTAAGTCACTTCAGTTGTGTCCGACTCTGTGTGACCCCATAGACGGCAGCCCACCAGGCTCCCCCGTCCCCGGGATTCTCCAGGCAAGAACACTGGAGTGGGTTGCCATTTCCTTCTCCAATGCATGAAAGTGAAAAGTGAAAGTAAAGTCGCTCAGTCGTGTCCGACCCTCAGCGACCCCATGGACCGCAGCCTTACAGGCTCCTCCACCCACGGGATTCTCCAGGCAGGAGTACCGGAGTGGGTGCCATTGCCTTCTCTGAAGGAAGCCCTAGTTGTTATTATTATGATTGTTGTTGACATTATTGATTGTTTGATCACCTCTCCACCACCAAACTGTAACTACCCGAGAGCAGAGATTGTATGTTTCTTCTGCATGATCAGAGCCTGAACTGCTAACACAGAACTGGTGCTTGATAAATATACAGTGAGTGAATGAATGTCTCAAATCTCTTCTAAAATGAATGTATCTCTGGGAGAATTAATTGAGTAACTCAGCCATTCAGACTGAGTGAAGGGAATCTGGCTAGATCCTGAAGAGGCAAAATACAAATGAGAAGAGGGCAGAAGTGGGGTCCAAAGCATGTGGAGAGCAGATCTGTGCACTGCACCAGGGTCTTCAGTGACTAGCTCACTCCTTGAAGAAGGAAATGGCAACCCACTCCAGTATTCTTGCCTGGAGAATCCCAGGGACAGAGGAGCCTGATGGGCTGCTGTCTATGGGGTCGCACAGAGTCGGACACAACTGAAACAGCAGCAGCAGCAGCAGCTCACTCCTGAGATAAGAGAGGCTTCCAGGGGAGATAAAGAGGCTCCAAGCGATATACTTCTGTTGACTCTGAGGTTTTCCTTACGATAGCCCATTTTTATTGGTGTTCAGTCGTTAAGCCGTGTCCAGTTCTTTTGCAACCCCATGAACTGTAGCCCGCCAGGCTCCTCTGTCCATGGGATTTTCCAGGAAAGAATAGTGGAGTGGGTTGTCATTTTCTTCTCCAGGGTATCTTCCTGACCCAAGACTCAAACCCATGTCTCCTGTATTGCAGATGGATTCTTTACTGCTGAGCCACCAGGAGAGTGTGATGCAGTGGCATACTTTATTTATACCAGATAAACTGGAACATTCAGTGATGCCCCTGCTATTGAGAAGCATTATTCCCTAAGGTTTTAATGATTGTGGAGATTCCCAAATGTATTTTCCCAACTCAGTTCTGAAATTTCCATCTCTCCCATGTGATGGGAGCAATTAAATTCTTAATCCAATAATCAGTGTAATGTCCTCAAATGTCTTTGAACAATGTGTGTGATCATAATTAATGTGACTCTGTCACATGCAGAGTATTTTATTGTGCAGATTTTCTTTTACTATAATAACGTGTGGGACAGGTAAGGTAAGTATTATTATCATCCCTTTTTTAGAGATGATGGAATTATGATTAAAAGCTTAAAAGACATTTTTAAGGTCACATCCCAAATTCTACATACCTTCTACTGTGCGGTTCTTTTAGGTTTTCTTTATGGATGGAACATTTTCAGAATTTTCCAAATATGTGGGTTTTAAGGAGCCACATTTCAGTTGTATCTGCATGTCTCTTACATCTGCTTCAATCCTTGTGTGCTGCATTCTAGCTCATGAAGTGGCCTGGGAACAGCAGGGTTACTATACTACCCAACGAGGGTCATAGTGCTTCAGACTGAGAACCAGTGAAATCAACACAATCTAAGACTAATTCTTTAAGTTCAGTATCAAGGAAAGGATTTAAAAGAAAAATGACATAAATGTGCTACTATATATATGTAAATAATATATACTTTACATATATGTATATAAACATATCTATATATGCATCTATATGTATATATATATATAGATGATACATACTATGTATATACTATACTATATATATATATATATATGCTCAACTACAGAGAAAGTATATCAGCCATTAAAATGAAACACATTTCCAGTTTTATACAAAACAAATTTGTCATAGATGTGAACTAGCTATGATTATTTTTCTCTTTTCCAACATTTAAGGCAATCTCTACTGCTCTCTTCCTTCTTCTATGAATGATAGAATATCACAATTTTCCTTCCTTGTCTAAACCATCTGTTGAGTCTCTAAGCCCCTAAGTCTCTGTTTTTCTATTCTCAGGAAGATAAGCTTGGTTAAAATATTTTTGTCATTGGTTTTGTCTTTGGCCTGATTGATGCTCATATCCATAAGTATAAAGAAGTGCTTAAAATCAACAACTGATATAAAGAAAACCACAAATCATGAAAAGCAAAACACATAGTTTAAAAAATACACATATATAGTTAAATCAATCATTAATCATTATTCTCCTTCCTGTTAAAGCAAAATGAATCATCTTTATCAAAGAATCAAAGATTTATTTCTGTATTAGCAAGGCAACAAATTTTGCAGAAGAATGAAATACTATTATTGTTGTGTTCAACAAATAAATAATGGGAGCCTGTCAAAAGGACATAGGATTCATCTTGAAAGGGTACTTGCTAGACAATTCTGGGACAAAATAAATATTGATAATAATGGATTTCAACCTTGAAAAAATAATATATGAGTCCATGTCTTTTAAAAGTATCTATTTTATTATTTGGCTGCATAGGGTCTTAGTTGCATCACATGGGGTCTATCGTTGTGGCCCACAGACTCTCTAGTTGTGGCTCATAGGCTCAGTAGTTTCAGCACATGAGTTTACTTGCTCCAGAGCATGTGGGATCTTAGTTCCCTGACCAGGGATCAAACTCACATCCCCTACATTGGAAGGCAGATTATTAACCATTGGACCACCAGGGAAGTCCCTATGAGTCCAGGTTGATACAAACAAACGACTTACTTAGGAATATCAGTTGTGAAATGAACAGCAGATTTAGGCAAGTACCATTTGAGAACCACTGTAGTGCTAATTGATTAAAGTAAGAGTTGTATGTGGATACTGAAAGTTCCAATGGGTGAAAGTTTGATGAGGATCAGGGTGTTAATAATTGCATAGTCTTAGAGGATCTCTCACCTATTATTTATTCACTGGAAACAGAAAAATAGCAACTTTACAGTGGAGAAATCTGAACAATGCCACCTTCATCAGGTGATTAAAGTTAACTTCACCAATGGAGGCACAAACCAACCTGTGCCTTCTAATATAATTGACTGAGAAGGACGCACCATAACTTTTGTTGTATTTCTCTCCCCAGATGTGTAAGCTGTATCTAGTCAATTGCCTTGTACTCTCCAAAAATGTCAAAACCTTGAAATATATATATATGTATATATGAGTAAAGAAATATTCCAATTTTAGAGCAAGTTGAAATGATAATAGCTAATTTCAATGTTTGCTCCTGGATTAGATACTGGACAGAAAGAAAAAAGTAACTATATAAAGAGTATTATGAGCACAATTGAAGAAATGTGATATTGACTGTGGATTAGATAATATTAGTGTGTCAATGTTAAATCTTCTGATACTGGTAATTGTTATAATACAAAATATCCTTGTTAGGTACACATATTGAAATATTTAGAGGGAAGGATGCACAATATCTCCAACTTACTCTCTATCGGTAAAAAATAAAAATGCAGATTGTATATAGTATATATTACATAAAGAGAGAGAGAGAGAATGATAGAACCAATGAGGCAAATTGTAAACAATGGGTGGATCTCAATAAAGAATATATAAGAATTATTTATTCTATTCTTGTAGATTTTTCTAAGTTTTTCTAAGTGTCCCCCAAAAAGTGACCAAAATATTGGATAGCAAAATTTCCTCTTCAGCAGACACCATCATTTGTATTTCACTGTGATGAAATGCAGCGAAAGAAAATAAAACCCAGTCTCCAAAAATAAGCAGCCAAAGCTGTCATTTCCTAGTCATCAGTTATCTTTGTGTATGAGTTCTGATTTAGTTTTGTTTGTTTGTTTGATTTGTTTCGTTTTTATTCTTTGCATCCTTAAGTATAAAGTGGAAACCAAAAAGAGTGAAAAAGGGACATTCCTATTAAATTTAGCCCTACCACTTTAAGACAGGAAGCAGTTGATCAGTTTTAGGACCATATTTTTATGAAACGGGAGTATGGTTGTTTCCCAAGAATGGCCATAAATTACATCCTTCAACTCAGCCCCAACTAGTGGGAATTCATATGAAAAATTACTTGCTAGTTCTCTAGCTTCCTGCACGTCCCTCATGACATTTTGGCAAAGCAAAAGTAGGGGTGGCTGGATTGTAAACTATTTCCCAAAATTACAAAATATTTTGGAGCTGATACCAGACCTATGCTCTTATCTGCTGACTGCACATAGTTTTAAACTATTCTGGTATGCCCTGCACATCTGCCTCAAATGCAATCTAAGTGGCCTCTTTTCTTTAGCCCTCTTGAACCAAGAGGTCCAGAGGTCAGAACAAAAAACAGAGCTCATCCGCTAAAGGGAAGATCCTAGAGCAGGTCCAAGAAAAGGAGCTGAATAGGAAGACAGGCTGAGAGATGTCTGTTAATCTGTAGCTGCTGCTACTGCTGCTGCTAAGTCGCTTCAGTCATGTCCGACTCTGTGCAACCCCATAGACGGCAGCCCACCAGTCTCCCCCGTCCCTGGGATTCTCCAGGCAAGAACACTGGAGTGGGTTGCCATTTCCTTCTCCAATGCATGAAAGTGAAAAGTCAAAGTCGTATCCGACTCCTAGTGACCCCATGGACTGCAGCCTACCAGGCTCCTCTGTCCATGGGATTTGCCAGGCAAGAGTACTGGAGTGGGTTGCCATTGCCTTCTCCAATCTGTAGCTGGTCCTCCTTTTTTCATTTCATGACAGGTGAGGGATACTTTATGGCAGGCACTGGTTTAGTACATTTGGGTACATTGTCTCATTTGGTCCGTTAATATTTCTGAGATGGGCACTACTTTTATTTCCACTTGGTAACTCAGATAACTTAAGTTTAGAGTAATAAAATGTTTGACAGGTGTGAGCTGAAGGGTTGTGATTTGAACAATTTGAATGAAATGTTGCCTGACTTCAGAGTAGGCTTTACTAGGCTTTGCGTGCATGCAGTCTCTTCAGTCATGTCTGACTCTTTGTGACTCTATGGACTGTGAACCGCCAGGCTCCTCTGTCCATAGGGTTCTCCAGGCCAGAATCCTGGAGTGGGTTTCCTTGCCCTCCTCTAGGGGATCTTCCTGACCCATCTCTTATGTCTCCCACATTGGCAGGCTGAGACTTCCCTGGTGGCTCAGATGGTGAAGAATGTTCCTGCAATGTGGGAGACCTGGATTCTATCCCTGGGTTGGGAAGATCCCCTGGAGGAGGGCATGGCAGCCCACTCCAGTATTCTTGCCTGGAGAATCCTATGGACAGAGGAACTTAGCGGGTTATAGTCCATAGGGTTGCAGAGTCCACAGAACTGAGCAACTTTCGCTTTTGCATTTGTTTACCACTAGAACCACCTGGGAAGCCCATGTACCCTGTTTTATTAACTGTAATGGATCCCCTGCTCTACATTTTTTCCCCTGAGGACTCACGGTGCAATGATAATGTCAATCACTCTTGCAGAATATGTAGCACATCTTGGTTTAGAAACTATTATCTGTTTTCTGAACCCAGTGATTTCATCAACAAACATTCCTCCAATCTACAGGCTGATAGTATTTGATCCTTAATGGTGTTACCTCTTGGCATACTATTAATATAAGATTTTTAAGTGACTTCTGAATCCTTAGAGAGATAGAGATTAACACTTCTTTGATGTGGGCCCTTTTAAAGTCTTTATTGAATTGTTAAAATATTGCTTCTGTCTTATGTTTTGTTTTTTTGACTGTGAGGCATGGGGTATCTTAGCTCCCGGACTAGGGGTCGAACCCGTGTCTGCTGCATTGGAAGGCAAAGTCTTAACCACTGGACCATCAGGGAAGTCCCAAGTTAACACTTTTATGAAGTGGGTAGTCATAATATGATTGCTCTAAAACTGATGAGGTGTTTGTGGCAAACTTCTGTATCAGGATGGGTAAACCTCTATAGCAGTGTTTCTAACCTGAGGTCCAGACCCACCAAACAGTCTTCAGAGGGTCTGTCAGCTTGGATGGGAATATATTTCATCTTCATTTTCACTAACATTTAAATTTCATATAAGTGAATCTTCCATTATGACGTTGATACAGATCAAAGTGTTGTTAGCAATACCATGCCTGTCGACACTAGAAATCACAGATGTTTTCAGTCATATCAGTTGCTGCTCCTATTTCAAAATGTCACTTGTACTCATAATTAACTTGAAATTATGATAATTATTAGATTATTATTAAACTCATGACTAGAGCTTATGTAAAATGTTCAAGAAGCATGTGTAATTGCTATATCACAAGTTTGTTTCTTTAAAACAGTACATCAATATTTTAATAGTGGTATTTCAACCCAGGTTTTATTTGTATTTATATTTTTATATTTTAAAATGTTATCCTGTTAATTGATTTACTAGCTATCCCAAAATGGTGCATGGCATGCAAATGGTTAGGAGTTCTGTTCTCTAGCACAAACCCCAACATAGACTGAGTAGGGAATAGCCTGGCTTAACAGCTGGCTGCTTTCAGGGTACCCTGGAAAATTGCAGTGACCCCAGGAATGAATAAAAGTTCTAAATGCTAGAACAAGATAATTGTTAGGTTCTACCAAGTACATCCTACCCAGTGCTGCAGCAACCTTCTCCCCGCTCAGCCCCAACCCCTTCCAGAATCCAGAAGTCTGGGCAGTTAGTTATTCTGCTCAGCCCCACTGCTGTACTCCTTCCTACTCAATTTTAATGAAAGCAGCTCTCCTGGCAGCAGCTCAAGTGCAACCCCAGTGCTCTGGGGAGCCGGGCCTGTGTCAGCAGGCCATGGGGGTGGATCAGAGCCAAGACTTTTGTGACTCTCTCCACCCTCATTTTCCCGAGAAAACACAGCCCAGGAGGACTTTGCTGGAGGGTTGATCAATTTTAGCTATATATTTACTTTGTTGAAAACTTCAGTTGTTCTTTTATGTGTCATTTTCTCTAATTTCATGTGTTTTAATCCTTTCTTTTGCAACAAGCGGAATTCTGGTCACACCTACACAAGGGCACCAGGTGTGTGCATATTCTCCAGATACTTACAATACATCACAGGCACTTGCTAGAAAATGAAAGATGGAAAAGTTAGTAGGGTTAGATTTCTTTATATGTTCCAAATAAAATGCCTGCTTCCTTTCCTTTTTGTTTTTTTTTGTCTGTTTGTTTTCTTATTGCTTCATATATTCTTCATCTAGGTTTCCTTATTTGATCTTTTTATTTTACTTTATTTATTTATGCAATCTGAATAGTTCTTGGCTGAGCTGCTCATCAGAACTGTTCATTTTATACGTAAACTATTCAGTTTCTTTCCTAAGTCTCTATGGAGCAAGGATCAAGACAGTGTGGCATCAATGTCTAAATGCCTAAGTACATGTAACTCATGGGACTTCCCAGGTGATACTAGTGGGAAAGAACCCGCCTGCCAGTGCAGGAGACTTAAGAGACGTAGGTCCGATCTCTGAGTTGGGAAGATCCCCTGGAGGAAGAAGTGGCAGTCCATCCCAGTGCTCTTGCCTGGAGAATCCCATGGACAGAGGAGCCTGGTGTGCTACAGTTTATTAGGTCACAAAGAGTCAGACACGACTAAAGCGACTTAGCACAACAGCACATGTAACTCACATTTCAAAAATGGAAAATGTGTGATACTATCATCACATTTAAACTAGCTTCTTTGAAGCTCCTTCATCAAATACTAAGACAAGTCCCTTCTGAGGTTTAATATATCTTAAAAATTATAACTTAAAAATTCCACTTGCATGCAAGTTTTAAGTCTTCATCTGACCCAGATGATATCAGAGATAATGTTCATAAACATGATTTTTGAGTATGACCGAGGCAAGTTCTAATCTGCGTTATTGCCCGATTAGGCACGGGACCAATGAACTGCCACATTATGGAAGTACCAGATGTATCAATGGATGTCCATGATCGCTTCTTGTAATCCCAGTATTTTTTACATTCTACAAACTATTCCACGAATCAGACCTACTCTAGCCATTTGGCCAAATTTTCCTTGAAGATCATGAAATGCAGTAAACCTCATATTCTTTTCTAATTATTTGAACAATAATCAAAATCGAAGGTATTTGGCTTCATAAGGCAATATATGAGTTTCTGCAGCAGATTCACCCTCCCAATTGCTTTGCTCTGGCCAATTCTAAAAGGAACTTGCCTAATGTGAATGGTAGAGTGAGATGGTCCAGCACTGGACCAGATGGTTGGCTCTGAGGGCAATCTGGATACAACTTTTGTGCTCTGTTAATTGCAGGAGACTTGGTGGTAAATGGCAAACTACAAGACAGACATCAGGAATAGATATCTGGATTTATTTCTGGGGGCTGCATAACAAAGTACCATAAACTGGGTGTCTCAAACCACAGAAATGTGTTATGGTTCTGGAGGCGAGGAGTCAAGTTAAGGTGTCAGCAGCATGGTTCATTCCTTCCTTTCTAAATATTTGTTTATTTATTTGGCTGCGCGGGTCTTCCTTGTGACATGTGGGATCTTTAGTTATGGCCTATGAACTCTTTAGTTGTGGCATGTGGGACCCAGTTCCCTGACCAGGGGTCAAACCCAGGACCCCTGCATTGGGAGCCTGGAGTCTTAGCCACCGGACCACCAGGGAAGTCCCAACTGTGTACCTATGGAGGCTGTAGGGGAAATCTGTTTCTGCCATTCTCCCAGCTTCCTGTAGCTTCAGGCATTCCTTGTGTTGTAGACGGCGTTCTCTCTGTGTCTTCACACTATCTCCCCTCTGCACATGTCTGTCTCTGTGGCCAGATTTCTCCTGTTTATAAGAATGTGGTCACATTGGATGAGGACCCACCCTAATGATCTCATCTAAACTTGATCATCTACAAAGACTCTATTTCCAAATAAGTTCTAATTTCATGTTCAAAGGCAGTGGGAGTTAAGACTTCAATATCAATTTCAACTCAGTCCATGGAATTCTCCAGGCTAGGATACTGGAGTGAGTAGCCCTTCCCTTCTCCAGAGGATCTTCCTGATCCAGGGATTGAACCTGGGTCTCCTGCATTGCAGGAAGATTCTTTACCATCTGAACCACTCTAGACCCTAATATCAATTCAACTCATAACAATATCTTTTATGAAAAACCACCAGAGAGAATAATTTGTAACTATAAGTAAAATTTATGTGAATCCTACAGTTTAGCTTCTGTTAATTTTTTTAATCCTAGACATCTTATTTAGATGATAGAATGCCAAAAGTATCATGAATGTTCTTGTTCTATAAATTATCAAAGCTATTCAATTATTCCTACATTTTCCAGGAACTGTGGTTCTCTATTGTTTTCTCATAGACCTTGTTGGCATTTTTCTGAATTTCATTGCTCCCCCTACATTTCATAAACCCTAGACTCTCCCTCTTTAATGCCAGATAAGCACATGTTTAAATAATGGGTAAAGGATTGCTTTTGTAAGTAAAATACACATCTGAGATCCTGCTATTTGGGAAACTTGATTCAATTTCATTCATTTGAAACACTCAGAGTCTGTACCACTGCTTAATATTTTTCATTGTCCACAACAATAACCTTCACAGTGGTTATCTATGTTCTTTTAAAGTAGCATAGAATTGTAATAAAATTTAAAATTGAGCACCCATCACAACTCCCCCCCATCCATTGTTCATTTTCGGCTGCACTCTGTGCAGCATGTGGCATCTATTTCTCCAGTCAGGGATGAACCCCTGCCCCCTGCAGTGGCAGTGCAGTCTTAATCACTGGACCCCTAGGGAAATCCTTCCCGTTCTTCCATTCAAGAAAAACTAAAGAAACCGTGGGTAATCCTAAGACCCTGTGAATTGCCTGGAAAAACACTGACCCAGAAAAGAAATGTGTAACAAGTCACATTTTTTTCCATTACTTAAGGGAAATTGTGGTGTTAATTTTTTTCTTAATCTCTGGGCTAAGTATAAATCTGTGACTCACCCAAACTACCTCATTCCTAGACCATAAATATTAGGAGTGATGACTTATAAGGGAGGTCATGTTGACGTGTGGTGAGTAAATGCTTGTCGGCACATATTAATTTAACAAGAAAATAGCACTTTCCTAAGTAGCATAACATAAACAGTAGAGAAGTCAATGTAAGTGGAAAGCAGTGTTATTTTTGTAAAGCTATGATGGCAAAAGAATCCTTTTTTTCACCCCCAAATAATAATGCAATTGTATTAGTCTTTAGAACCTAATAATACGTGTGTAGATCTGGTTCCAATCAAAAAAAGTTCTATTAAGTTTCCAATCCTATGGGAAAATTAAATTTAAAATATATATATATTTTGTTCATTGCAAATTTTTATTCCTAGTACATGGAAAACCCCAAGGAGGTGTTCCAGCTGCACTGAATTTTCTCAAGTCAAGTTATCCATGTTAAACTTCACTCCTAGGGCACTGCTACATAACTTGAGTTTCAGAGGCAGAAATGGGATGGTGTCATGTGTTTTCTGTTCTTGGAATAAAGCTCTACTGTGTCCAGGATCAGGCACGACACACCGAGGACCTCAGTCTCCAAAAGGTGGCTTGCTTCGTAGTCTACTCTGTTAAGAAAAATTGAACACTATAGAAAACAGCTTCAGAAAAGAAAAAAGAAAAAAAAAAAAAAACCCACCTATTACAGTAGGTGGGACAGGAATATCACTTGATCTCTAAAGCAGGTAAATTGGTGCATTTAAAAGTTTTCTAAGTCCATGTAGACTGTCACAAATATTAAATGAAGGGCTTTGGTTTTCCTTAGTCATGAAATTTCTACTTCTGTAACTTTGCTAATGCTGGTTTCTGCTTTCTTTTCTGCCTGTTTTAGTAGTACATGGTTCTCTGCTTTTCTCAGATGGCTTTCCAAAATGACCCTGGCTGATATTCCCATCGGTCAACCACAGTATTTTGCAGTGCACAACAAAATAGCATCAACCTTCTATATTTTATAGTTCCTAGGTTATCTCATGTGCCTCTTGGTTATCTCAGAAGCTCTTTGTCTCCAACGTACAGGCAAGAGGGTGGTCTTGGAGTTAATTTATACCATGGTGGTGACAAGCTCAGGACTTAGCCCATGAGAAACACTCAACATTTGTTGTAAAATGACATATTTACAATCAAATGATTATGGCAGTTTAAGAGTCCTAAGAGTAAGGGGACCCTCTGTCCATCAAACCTTTCACAAGGAAGAAAAACCTCATCTAATTTATGCAGAAAGAGCAAGCAAAATAAAAGTGGAATTCTGTTGACCTAATCCCGTCAGCTTTCTCTGCTTAGAACTAGGGGGTGAGAAGGATGTTCATGTCTGTCTTGAGGGCTCAGACAGTATAGAATCTGCCTGTAATGCAGGAGACCCAGGTTGGGAAGATCCCCTAGAGTAGGGAATGGCAACCCACTCCAGTATTCTTGCTTGGGAAACCCCATGGACAGAGAAGCCTGGCGGGCTACAGCCCATGGGGTCTCCAAGAGTCAGACACAACTAACATATTGACTTTTTTTTTTCCTCAAGGAGGTTCATACCTTTCCTGAGGAAGTGTTGTTTATACTGGTAGTGCCCTCTAGCGGCGGATAATGAACTTCTTGCTGCTGCTGCTGCTAAGTCGCTTCAGTCGTGTCCGACTCTGTGCGACCCCAGAGACGGCCTTCTACCAGGTTCCTCTGTCCCTGGGATTCTCCAGGCAAGAACAGTGGAGTGGGTGCCATTTCCTTCTCCAATGCATGAAAGTGAAAAGTCAAAGTGAAGTCGCTCAGTCGTGTCCCCGCCTCTTACCGACCTCATGGACTGTAGCCTACCAGGCTCCTCCGTCCATGGGATTTTCCGGGCAAGAGTACTGGAGTGGATTGCCGTTGCCTTCTCTGAGAATGAACTTCTTGGGTCACTCCAATCCATTCCACCTTCAACTACCAGTTAGCACTCTCCCAATCCCACTCCATTTCAGCAGATTTCTCTTTCAAAGGGACTTGGGATGCTACAGTCTACCACAAATGTTGCTAGTGTGCCCTTTCTGAATTCAACTGAAGTGAATACCAGTTTTTACCCTTCCAAGTCATTCAGATGCCTGCGCGTGTGCAATTTAACTGTTGCGTGCAAACCCTTGGCTTGGGTGTGTTTATGTAAACAGTTCAAAGCTGTGGACTATGTGTCTGGCATGCTGCTTGCAAGACACAGAAGAAAAATCAGCATGTTTTCCATTTACAACACATGTGGTTCTTATTGCCTTACAGAGATTGGTTCTTGTTTGTACTTCATTTTATTTTTTTAAAGTGAGTTTTCCACGGTGAAATAAAGTGTGTTCATTATAGAAAATGTTGAAAAGACAGAGGAAAAAAAAAAAATCACCCAGAATTCCACCAAAGCCAAGGCAGATTTTAGATGTAGCCTGACAAGATAGCCTGCTTCCCTGAACCAGGGAACGTTAGAGCCTGTCCCCTGTGTGTCCTCAGGGAACAGGTTCTAAGGGACTGAGTGAACGTGTCATTAACCTCCCTTGCAGCTGTTTTCTCAATTTATAAAGTGCAATGATAATATGGGATTTGTTTACTTTCATTTTCTGTCTCAAATTAGGTCCAGTAATTGCATAATAATAGCAGCCGTTTATTTATTTAGCACAGAATTTCAAAGTCTAACCTTAGAGTTGCCATTTGCCTCCTGGAGAATAACAATTCAGCCCAAGCTTGATTCATCCCTATAATCTCCCACATCTCTGCCAGGATTTGTTCTTGTAATAATAATAACTGCCATTGATTAAGTTCTTATTATAGAAGATAATACAGTGGTTAAGTATGTGGCCTTGAATTTTAATTCAGGCTTTTCCCCCTCATAGCTGTGTGATCATGCACGAGCCTAAAGTCTGTTCTACAGTTTCCTGGTTTGTCAATAAAGGCCCTGCCCCACAGGATTTTTAAGAGAAAACTAAGTCTTTAGAACAGACCTGGGTACCTGGGAAGCACTCTGTAATTGTTAGGTATTATTACTATATTGTAATGACATATTTGACATTATGCTGTGGGTGTATGTTTAGTTGCTAAGTCGTGTCCAATTCTTGCTACCCTATGGACTGTGACCTGCCAGGCTCCTCTGTCCATGGCACTTTCCAGGCAAGAATATTGGAGTAGGTTTCCATTTCCTTCTCCAGGGGATCTTCTCAACCCAGGGTTCAAACCCACATCTCCTACACTGCAGGCTGATTCTTTACTGCTGAGCCACCAGGGAAGCCCCAGACATTATACTACATTCTTTTTAGTAATTATGCCACTGAACCCTCGTAGCAATCCTGTGAGTTAGATGTGCTCTACCCTGTTTCAGCTAACAAAAATAAAGCAGAACCTCAGTGACTTGTCCAAATCACACAGCAAGTTACCAGTAGACCTAAATCCTAGCCTGGATTTGACTATCATAAAGCCTGAGCTTGCCATCCTTTTTGGATGGAGTGGGTTAACTATCACTTTGTTTCTTTAATTTTTCTTGAAGTATAAGATATGTGTGTGTATATATATATATATATATATATATATATATAAAATGCACAGATCACAAGTTTAAAGCTATGTGAATTTTCACAAATGAAGTCAACTGAGAAGTGAGCATCACAACTTTGACAGATCTTTTGGACATGTCCTTATGGCTGCATCCAGTCACTAATGCTTCCAACAGTCACCACTAAGCTCATTTCCAAGACATAGATGGGTTTCCCTGTTTTAACCCTTTTTGTGTCTGACCATTCACTCAGTTTTATGTTTGCAAGATTCATCTTTACTGTTCATTTTCATTACTATATAGTTTATATCCATTGACAAATCCCAGTGTATCCATTCTACCCTTGGATAGTTGGAAGATTTCCAGTTTGGGACTAATATGAATATTGTGCTATGTGCTATTGTGCTAAGTTGTGTCCAACTCTCTGCAACCCCATGGATGGTAGCCCACCAGGCTCCTCTGTCCAAGGGATTCTCTAGGCAAGAATACTGGAGTAGGTTGCCATTTCCTTCTCCAGGGAGTCTTTCTGACCCAGGGATCAAATCCAGGTCTCCTGCATTGCAAGGCAGATTCTTTACTGACTGAGCTGTGAAGGGAAGCCCCAAAATATGAATATTGTTATGAATATTGCTGCTATAATAGTGTTTGTACATGACTTTTGGTGACTATACATATACATATAAGACATAGGAGTAGCGGGTGCGGGAGAGGACCTCCCTGGTAGTCCAGTGGTTAAGACTCTGGGCTTCCAGTGTAAGGGGTGTGGGTTTGATTTCTGAAAGGACAACTAAGATCCTGGATGCTGAGTGGTGCAGTCAAAAAAAAAAAAAAAAATCTAGTAGCGGAACTGTTGGGTTTTTGAGCAAGCATATTTTTAGCTTTAGTATTTATTGCCATATTCTTTTCCAAAATAATTGTAGCAATTTATACTCCTTAGGGAGTTCACTTTTAACCTACTTAAGATAATTCGAGGCTACTTTTTATTTTTAAAACCATTAGGACAAAGATAATTTGTTCTAAATAATTTTTGGATTTAAAAAAGAAAATCAGTTAATAATTAGCTGCTCCTGTAAAAGCACATGAGTTTAAATTTACTTACACAATAGAAATGACTCCTTTTTGATGTAGTTAAATACTATCATGTGAATAAACTATCAAGAAATTTAAAGGAATAAAAAAAGTAAGCAAAGCTGTGGTATTTATGGAAAATTAACTCATGGACAGAATAGCTTGCTTGCTGATGTGCTTGGAAGCATATTACACAGTCATCCATAAACTCTGTGCATCCACACAGAACTAGCTGTTTAATATCAGGGATCTTGTCTTTATCACTTGCGAAGATTGTGGAAAGATAGAAAGGGATCACATTAGAAAGTCCTAATAGTTTGTAAATTCTTAGTAGAAAATCCACTGCTCAAAAGAAATCTTATTTTGAATTGCAAAATGTTAACCAGAGGAGCTGCTATGTTAAAACAAATGTGAGAAGCCTCTCATCTCCACCTGTACTGCTTCCCTTCATTGCTCCTGGCAAGCTCCAAAGACAATGATAGATCCAAGGAGCAGGACATGAGAATGAAGGCCTATATCCTGCATGATAAAATGCACTTGTGTTGCATGACCTCAGTCAGCAGGTAGCAACTCTCAGGAACAGTATGTCAAGGAAGGATCATAAGGCCACAGTGAGCGCACAGGGCAAAGTATGCCATGATCAATTAGTAATGCCTGTCACAGGCATGGAAAGGGGTAGTGAGTGTCTGTAGGCTGCCCTTAAATATCATTCATATATATGATATATATTGATATAGACACACTTTCTTTTATGTATTTTATTTCCTAGTAACTCCAAACTCAGTAACAGAGTGGTTGATATGTTGGCATAGTTAAGCAGACAGCTAATTGTTTGGTAAAGATAGGCTAAATTGTAACATAGGAATCACCGAGGTACATATTATCTTTTTGTATTTGTCCAGAATAGCTTTGGGGATAAATTACTAAAAGTGGAATTTCGTCCATTAGCATTAAATCTCCCATACTCTTCTATAGAATTGAACTCTGCCTCGCTGATGTGTAACTCAAGTCGCATTTTTCCCTATGCTATTGTTATGGTGAATATCTATTTCTGCATCAGAACTGCAAAGCCCCAGGGTTTAAGTTATGCCTTGTTTATCTATATTTCATCCCTCTCTCCCACCAACTGAGCCTAGCACAGTGTTTCCTTTTTCCATAATAAATGTGGATGCATATTTTTTGCTTTAAATAATAATGATACATTTTAAAGACATGCTAAGAATTGTGTCATAATTCAGCTTATGTAAGGAAAGCCTGAGGTGAATTAATAAAAACTAGGAGAACATTTTCTATGTTTTAGTATAGAACAAAGAAACAAACACTGTCTTGTTCTTCTCAGTTACGATTATGGACAACATTAACAGTTAAAGGACCACTAATGAATTTAATGGAACTGTTGTCCTGATCATTGATATTCATTGTAGAGACCAAAATTTCAGAGCTTAATATCAGAGCGGGAATATATGAATATTAAAAAAAAAAATCTCTAAATGCCTACAAAATCACTGGTTTTAGCAAAAGTGACCTTGTCTAGTTCACTTCATGCACCCCCCTCAGTGCCTCTGCCCTTGGCATCAATGACTGATTTATCAAGCCATCTCACATAAAGCTTTTCCCCTGATAAGTAATATGTTTAGATTATTTTATATGAAGTTTCTTGTACTGACATCATAAAGACATTTTTCCAGGGTGTTTAAGTGTTTATGATTGCAGGACTCAGCTCCACATTCTTTCAGAAACAGGAAGGTTCACTAAAGCAGACCATTACTGGCGTTGTTCATCACTTACTATTTGTTTTGTTTTTGTTTTGTTTTTTAGGCCAGTTTGGGTTTGGTATCTACTTTCTTTTCCTTTTTTTTTTTTAGTTTTACATTATGATTTTATTATGTGTTTTCACCTAGAATACTACAGCAGTGATGGTATATCTTGTGTGCTCAGTCACCTGATAATCATTTCCCCCATTATGCCTGATGTTCACTGTTTCTTGGAAAAAAATATTTATCATTTGAGTTGAACTTTATTTCAGAAACTTAACATAACTGAGCATACATTAATAACATGATTCTTGTAAAACTGTTTGAAAATACCAGAAGTGATAAGAATATGTGTTACATAAGAGCAGAGTGTAATGGAAACTTATAAGAACAAGGCTTGATCAATTACAGGCTCCACTGGTCTCTACATATTTTATTCATCCCTTCTTGTTTTTTTTCCAGTAAAAAGCTGGAAAATATTCTGTATTTTCCTTTTGGAAAATACAAAAAGTCCCCATGATGGCCAGTCTACCTAGTCTTCTGTGTCCTTTGATTTTATTACCTACAATTCACTTACAGTTTGTTTTGAATGCACCTGTAACCCTTGTCTTCTGGAAAGTTTCTCCCTCTGGCTTTTTTCTCTCTGTTCTGTTGTTTAAGAAGATACTGCTCTCATTGGCTGTGTTGTGTCTCTCCTTTCAATTTTTGCAGTGCTTTCTTAGATCTACCTAACCACTTTCTCTTTGAGATATCTCAGATTTTATATGCCTCCAATGTTATTTTGAGGGAACCTACTGTACTTTACATATATGTTTGACATGTTTCATGTGCACAGACTACTATTATCCATCAAGACTCATAGACATGTTGCCTGACTCCAGAGACATATTTTTATAGAAGTGGTAGGATTAGCCCCAATTTTATGAACATACCTTTTTCAAAGTACAAAATAATTCAGTGGTCTCTCTTTTCTGGTTTGGCATCTTAGTACATGAAATTCTCACAATCTACCTTCTAATGCATTTGGATCTTGTCTTCAGTTAATCATTCTAGAGCAATGTTTTGTTTACTGTTGAATGTTGCTAAATAGTTCATCACGTTTTGATGGAGGTATTCTGGATCAGTGGGTATAATTTCAGATACAAGTTCTACACATACATGTATTATTTTTTCAAAGTTTCAGTCTCCCCTCATCTTATAGAAGAGGATGCTAATTTATGCACTGTTCTAAAAAATAAATATATATGCAAAATTACAGTTACAAAATAATTTCATTTTATTCCATCTTTATTCAGATTATTTCAGCCTAAATTAACTAAAGACTATCCCCCCAAATAGTCATCTCATTTGGCTCCTAAAGACACAGTATTAGTTCAAGAATGTTACAAAACAATCTTTTGCTTACAGCAAATTTTACAGTATGAATAATGTTCATTTTCAGACCCAGATTTTTGTCTTTTTGATTTATAGTATTAACTTAAGGTCACAGAATTCTGTGAACCAGAGTCTTTCTGGTCACCGTATAATTATAACTTTCATCCTCTGTTTACCAGGGGATAGTGAATTCATTTTGTTAAGATGAGATCTGGCATGAACCTTACTCCAGGCTTCACTAAGCAAACATAGCTCCCCTCCTTTTTTGAGGTTTCACTAAATTAGATTTACAAACTGGACATAATTAAAAGCTTTAGAATACCAAGGAAAAGGCAGATTTGAGGGAGATGGAGATTTTCTTTTAAGAATGTTTGACTGAAACCAAAATAAAAAGAAAACTGAAGAGAAGGGTTGTTAATGTAATTTTTTTCTAAGTTGATTTTCTTATAGCTAATCTGCATGCTTTTGTATGGCTTGCCAGTCCAATGTAAAGGCCAAATCCCTAAAGATAAACAGGATTTGGGAGGCTGCCTGCTCAGAAATTCAAGGATTAACCTTCACTGTGTTCTTGACTTGCTACTTTCAGTCTAGGTGGGTCCCATCTTCTGTGCCTCAAAAAAATTGGTTTCAGTTTATATACACCAAGGGCTTCTCAGGTGGCTTAGTGGTAAAGAATCTGCCTACCAATGCAGGAGACCTGGGTTTGATCCCTGGGTCAGGAAGATTCCCTGGAGGAGGAAATAGTAACCCACTCCAGTATTCTTGACTGGATAATCCCATGGATAGAGGAGCCTGGCAGGCTACAGTTCATGGGGTTGCAAAGAGTTGGACATGACTTAGCAACTGAGATGCTTGCAGGCAGTTCTAAGGCAAATCAAAAGAGTAACTTTGTACTTTCCATGATGGCACAGTAGATAGAACAGCCTGACCTTTCAAGTTGGTGGGCTTAGATTTGATTTCTGATAAGGCAGTGTAACCCACTGAGAGAGCACAGGTAAATTGCTCAGGCCATTTGAACTTTAGGTGCCTCATCTATGAAAAGAAAATAAAAATATCTAATTTATCTTGCAAGGATATTGCATGAAACATATATACAGGGTGACCATGTAATTTATCATCTAAATCAAAAATACATTTGAGAGTAAAAGTGGCATTTTTAAAAATTATGCCAAGGCAATAGCAGTAAAATAAGGCTCTCCTGGCAAAACAAAAATATAATATAACATAATATAATGTAATGCAATATAATTATGTGCATGCTAAGTTGCTTCAGTTGTGTCTACTCTTTGCAACATTATGGACTATAGCCCACCAGGATCCTCTGTCCATGGAATTCTCCAGGCAAGCATACGGGAGTGGGTTGCCATGCCCTCCTCAAGGGGATCTTCCTAATCCAAGGGTTGAACCCCACGTCTCTTACTGGCAGGTGGGTTCTTTACCACTAGTGCCACCTGGGAAACCCTATAATGTAATTACTATATATATTAAATATAACATAATATATATGATATTTATCATAATACAAGGAGCCTGGTACATTGTAGCATACGGTGTCAATTTCTTTACCTTTTATTTGGAACATTTATAGTTTTTAAAACACTTTTATATATAGCATGGGATTTTATAATCACAGCAGTCTTGTAAGGTATATTTACTTGTTCTGCTTTTACAAATAAAACCACTGGAGCTCAGAGAGCATAATTTCCTTGCTTTAAATTCTTTGGAAAGTTGCAGAGGTAGGACTCAAATCTAATTCTTACCATTTCAAGTGTAGAGTATTGTATTTCCCTATACCACAATTTCTCCCAAAGAGCTTGTAAACACACTTTCTGTGTAATTTTGGGCTCATGTGGCTGGTATAATTTTTTCTAAGACCACCTAATTTCAATCTCCAATCGTATTCTGTTTTCTGACATAAACTTAAAATAGCCAATTTTTATGCGTTTAGTCTGAAACTTCAGATTTTTTGCAGTGGACTTAGAGTCCACTGTGGGGTTTTGTTGTGATGTGGAAGATATTAATGCATGGATTTCCATCAAGCACTGGAAGTTCTTCACCATTGTCCCTGTAGGTGTCTGCTGGCATTGATATTCAGGCAGGTTCATCCCTCTGGGCTCTCTAACCATCTCATCCTCTGGTTAGAGAGTACAGAGGGATAGCATCACCAACTCAGTGGACATGAATTTGAGGAAACTCCAGGAGATGGTGAAGGACAGGGAAGCCTAGCGTGCTGCAGTCCATGGGGTCACAAAGAGTTGGACACAATGGAGAGACTGAACAACAAAACAAAAAGAGTACGTAGTTTATATATATACGTATGGGCTTCCCTAGTGGCTCAGATGGTAAAGAATTTGCTTGTAATGCAGGAGACTCAGGTTCAGTCCCCGGGTTGGGAAGATCCCCTGGAGGAGGGCATGGAAACCCACTCTAGTATTCTTGCCTGGAGAATTCCATGGACAGAGGAACCTGACAAGCTACAGTCCATGGGGTCACAAAGAGTAGGACACGACTGAATGACTAACACTAATATATATATACATATATATGTTATATATATTCACATTCACATATAAATATATATTCATATATATATATATGTCCCAAAATATTTTTTCACATAATCTGTGAAAATTAGGTAATATGAGAAACTTGAGTCATAAAAAGCTAAGTAAAACTAAAAATGAATTATTAAATACTTGTTAATTGAACTGTTTCTAGTCCTAAGATGCCACTATTGGTCAGGGAAATCCATTTTGCATCGCCCACATGAAAAATGCTGGAATATATATAACATACGGCTGAGCTAAAAGAATAGTAAGAGAGTACTGAAGAGGCAGAAATAACAATAAGATCAAGAAGCCCTGGAATCTACTTATCCTGTAAAAAAATCTAAATTGCAATCTGATTTCAGTCCTGAAATGTAAAGAGCTTCTAAATCATCACTTTTATCCTTACAACAACAACAACAAAAAGCTGAACACACAAAGTTAATTACTTTTTCTGGTCCAACCAAAAAAGTGAAGTTGGTAAGCAATATACCATATTCTGAAATCTAGAAAGACGAGTACAGAAAATGATATCTAAGATTAGCTTACCTGGACATAAGCTAATGGAACTATCTCATGAACAGGCAAGAGAAGAGAAGTCACAGAATCATAGAGGTACAAAAAAACACTTGACAAAATCCAACACTCATTCATGCTGAAAACTCTCAGCAACCTAGGAATAGAGAGGAACTTCCTCAACTTAAAGAAGAATATCCACAAAAAACCAACAGCAAACATTATAATTAATGATGAGACACTAGAAGTTTTCTTGCTAAAATCAAAAACAAGGGAAAAAATGATTCTTTTCACCACTCCTTTTCCACAGTGTAGAATGTTCTAGAAAATGCAATAAGGCAAGAAAAGAGTAGAAATAGATTGGAAAGAAAGAAATAAACTGTCTTTGTTCACAATGACATCATCATATATGTAGAAAATCTCCAAAAGTAGACAAAAAGAAAGAAACCTCTTGGATATAATAAATGATTATAGCAAGGTTGCAGCATATGAGATTAAAATACAAAAGTCCATTGTCATCCTTTATACCAGCAATGTGCTTAGTTGCTCAGTCATGTCCTACTCTCTGCAACCCCATGGACTAGAGCCTGTCAGGCTCTTCTGTCCATGGGGATTCTCCAGGCAAGAATACTGAAGTGGGTTTCCATATCCTCCTCCAGAGGATCTTCTCAACCCAGGAATTGAACCAGGGTCTTCTGCATTGCAGGCAGATTCTTTACCATCTAAGCCACCAGGGAAGCCCTTATACTAGCAAAGAACAAGTGGGATTTGAAACTAAAAGCATAATATAATTTTTATTAGCACCCCAAAAATGAAACAATTGAGTAGATACATAATAAATATGTTTATGATGTATAGGAGAAAACTACTAAACTCTGATTTTAAAAACCCAAAAACTAAAAAACTCCATGTTTATGGATAGGAAGACTCAATATTGTCAAGATGACAGTTTTCCTCAACTCAACCTAAAGATTCACTACAGTACCATTCAAAGTCTCAAGGCTATTTTGTGAACATAAACAAACTAATCCTAAAGTTTATGTGGCGAGGGAAAAGACCCAGAATAGCCAACCCAGTACTGAAGGAGAACCAAACTGAACTGATACCACCCGACTTCAAGATTTACTATAACCTGAAACAATGGAGGAGGCTTCCCAGATGGCTCAGTGGCAAAGAATCCATCCAATCCATCCAAAGAATCCAATGCAGAGACGCAGATGTGGGTTCGATCTCTGGGCTGGGAAGTTCCCCTGGAGAAGGAAATGGCAACCCACTCAAGTATTCTTGCCTGGAAATTTCCATGAACAAAGGAGCCTGGCGGGCTACCATCCATGGCATCGCAAAAAAGTCAGAAACAACTTAGCAACCAAACACAACAGAATCCTACTATGATCCAGCAATTGTACTCCTAAATATTCACCCAAACTGTCTGGTAACTTCTGTTACATAAACACCTTCATGTGAATATTCATGATCAAAACATAATTGCCAAAAATTGGAAGCATCCTAGATGTTCTTCAGTTGGTGACTGGATAAACTATAGTATACCCATACAATGGAATAATCTCACAAGCCAGGGCCTGACACTGAAGAAGTTAAAATGCACATTGCTAGGGAAAGACCTCAGACTGAAAAGGTCACATAGAATTCCAATTATGACTTGACACATTTACTAGTGGATAGGAGTGAAGGAGCAGTCATTCTGTCTTTTTATTTTTTCTTCTGTAGTACTAAAATAGCTCCTTCACCAGTCCTCCTATCTCCAGCTTTACCTACATCCCCCTAGTTCATCTTGGCACTGAAACAGCAGTGACCTTTGTAAAACAAAAAGCCATCATGTCATCTTTGTGTTTATACTATGCTAATGGCTTCTCATCATCTTACACTGTCTTAGCTTGGTATCATTTTAAACCTAATTGGAAATGTCTTAGCTCTTTATAATGTGGGTCCTTTTCCAGCCCAATCACTCACAGCTCCTATTAGTTACACTCTTATTTTGCCAGGCTCTAGTTCTCCATGTACATTGTGACTTTTTAAGGCCCCATGTTTTGGTTTTATCTTATGAGGTTATGCAGGTACCTGTAGGAGTGATGATGGGGCTACAAATGGAGACACCTAACTGCTAGAGGTGAGACCCCTAGACTAGAGTCATAGGCACAGCCTCTTATTTAAGGCTATTAATTTCAGTTCAGTTCAGTTGCTCAGTCGTGTCCAACTCTTTGTGACCCCATGAACTGCAGCACTCCAGGCTTCCATGTCCATCACCAACTCCCGGAGCCTACCCAAACTCATATCCATTGAGTCGGTGATGCCATTTAACCATCTCATCCTCTGTCATCCCCTTCTCCTCCTGCCCTCAATCTCTCCCAGCATCAGGGTCTTTTCAAATGAGTCAGCTCTTCATATCAGGTGGCCAAAGTATTGGAGTTTCAGCTTCAACATCAGTCCCTCAATGAACACCCAGGACTGATCTCCTTGAGGATGGACTGGTTGAATCTCCTTGCAATCCAAGAGACTCTCGAGTCTTCTCCAATACCACAGTTCAAAAGCATCAATTCTTCAGCACTCAGCTTTCTTTATAGTCCAACTCTCACATCCATACATGACTAGTGGAAAAACCATAGCCTTGACTAGATGGACCTTTGTTGGCCAAGTAATGTCTCTGCTTTTTAATATACTGTCTAGGTTGGTCATAACTTTCCTTCCAAGGAGTAAGCGTCTTTTAATTTCATGGCTGCAGTCACCATCTGCAGTGATTTTGGAGCCCAGAAAAATAAAGTCAGCCACTGTTTCCTCTGTTTCCCCATCTATTTGCCATGAAGTGATGGGACCGGATGCCATGATCTTAGCCCATATAGGCAGGAGGCAAAATGAGTCTGGAGCAGAGGCCATGTGAAAGCAGAATAAATTGCAAGATACTTGGTTCTTTATAAAAGAAGGCATTCGGTGGGGATCATATGAGATATTCTTCTGCTTGTCTGGGATACTGAGTCACTCTGAATCACTTTAATGCTCCCACAAATTCTATACATTACAGTTGCCAATTTCTTGGGTGTTCTAGTAATACAAGCACAGGAAAAGAAACTCAGAAATTAACACCAAATGTGTTCCTCTTCCAAAAATGAGTAAAAATTAAAAATTCAAAGTTTAAGACCAAATCCTTTGATAAATTTAGAAAAATCCTTAATATAAGATACATAATTCTATTTCAATATAGTGCCTTGGTATGAAATATTATTCTAATGAAAATAATTATAAATTATTAAATTAAAAACTATAGCCTAGGAAATTTAGTGACTTATTTCTTAAGCATCACTTACAATTACATTATAGTTGAAATGAATAATAATTTCCAACTTATATAAAGCTGGTTTGAATTCCTTGGCACAGAATCCAAAGCTTTTCACTTATTAACTTTCAAATACAAACTAGGAAACAAAACCAAATCAGTTGATTACCATATTTCAAAGTTAACTTCTCTTGTTTCTATTTTCAAGTTAAATTCAGGAAGAATTTATTGTTAGTCAATCATACAAGCTAATTTTTAATTTAAAATTAAGTTTTTTTTTATTTTGCATTCTTTATAAGCATCCTCAAACCTCTACTGTCTATCAAACATTAAGTATTACAAGTCATGGTCCTGCCATTTTCCCCATTCTGATTTGTCATCCTAAGGCCCTATTGTCAGTACCAAATCCTTCCCTTACCATTCCATAGCAAAATAAGTCAATTTTCAAGACTTGAAATGCACTGAAGCTAGACTCCGTGGCTAGGTTTCCAGATACAAAAGCATCTCTAATAATTCTTGAAGATTACACCATTTATCTTTAAGAATTTCCCTGTATAGAGAACTGACATTAGTTTTGTAACTCTTTCTCAAAGTGATATTTTTGTCAGAATACAGGACAAGTCAAAATTTTCAGGCTTAAACAAATAATAATTTAAAAGCAATACTTAGACCCCCATCTGGAACCAATTTACTTCTCATCTGAACTTCTGGCATTATAAAGCACCCACTTTTATATTGCATTAATTTTAAATTTCCATTAAATTGCTCAATTTCCATGTTTTTATGGAGCTTCAATTTTTTAATTTCAGTTTATTTTGACCATCACAGGAAATGGAGCAGGGAGTAAAGGATTGGGGGTGGTACTGCTTCAGAAACTATATGAACAAATTTTTGTCCTCTGACTTGATCTGTTCAGTTTTTTAGTTCGGCTAGAAATTTGAGGAGTTGACATGGAGAAGAAAATAGGAAGTGAAAGAATGAGAGAACCAATTCAGCGTTAAGATGAGACTGAAGATAGAGTTCTGTGCTCAGTCCTCTGTTCTTATTTTAAACTTTCTACATGGGGCATCTTAACCATGTCCTTTGCATTTGCAAATCCCTAGATCATTCTAGCAGTGATCAGTTCTGTTCAGCTTCATGCTGTGATGTCAGCTGCCTGTGGGACAATGCTTACCTATAACTGGGATATGACAGGTATTTAATAGACATACATTGAATGTATGATAGATGAGTGAATGAATGAAAGGATATAAGATAGATGGATGGATGGATGGATGGATGGAAGGAGAGATAGTATTTCTCTACCTGGATATTGTCATTAATGTCTCACATTCAAGTCCAATCTCACCTGCTCCTAACTGATTTTTTCATTATATTCTGCCTCAGAGAATAGTGCTACTCCTATACTTTTATTCCGTATGGACCAGTCCCTCTATCACTCTCTACAGCTAGTCAGTGAACAGTTTCTATAGGTAACCAGCTCAAATTAGGCCACCTTTCTACTCAGAATCTGTGTGCCCATAGACTTCAGAGTAAAATTCAAGCTCTTCAACGTGATGTATAAGCTCCTCACAAACTACCCCCTACATAGTTCCACCCACATACCACTCAACCTACCCTGAGCCGCTTGCACTCCTAAACCAACCAGAGTCTCTCATGTCTAGGCCTTTGAACATGATGCTCTTTGCTCACAGTGCTCTCCCTAAGTTAGCAAACTTTCAATTATCCAAGACTCAGCTCTCAATTTAGGTCTAATATGAAGTCACTGCAAAGATCTTGCTTAGGGAATCCTCTCAATCTTGCTTTCTTTCATGTCTAGCACAGTGATCAATAAATATTTAATGATTAAATAAATGTGTTTAAAACTCATATCTGTGGGGAGGAGAGAAAGACTTAATGAGAGAACCAGATGGAGAAGCATTTGAAAATTACTGAATTTAGATATTAGTAATTCTATCTGAAATCTGAATTCTGTGTATACATTTATTGCTCTGAACCCCTCTGTAAGATCTGACATCTCAGAAGATAAAACAGAATATATAAATGTGTATAACAAAATCACTTTGCTGGGCAGCAAAAATTAACACAACGTTGTAAATCAACTATACTTCAATAAAATTTTCAAAAATTACAAAAAAAAACCCCCTGACATTTCAAGTCGCACAATTTCCTGGTGCTTTTTTGACATCTCATTTCCAGTCCAGCCTATCTCTATCCCTTTTCGGTTAAATTTCTCAGTTCAGAAAGCGCTTTTAGCCCCTTTGAATAGGGGTCCTAAGATTCCACAGTGCCATATTCTTGGTTTCAGCCATCACTTACAACTGTTAAGCCCCGATTTCAAAGAAGTGTGCTGGCCTCCACAGGTCTTTCTAGATCAATTCTCTGTGCTGAGATTTGCATAGTTTTCTCCTTGATTTGAGGCACAGTGGCCCATGTTTCTTGGGGGAGGTTAGTGTAGTCACAGAAAGAGAAGACTGCTAAAAGGAAGAACAGAACCTTGGGTTGGTGGTTCAAGAGAGACCCAGGAGTAAGGTACAGAAGTGTCAGATCCAGGTGGGATGGAGCTGGGGAGAATAAGGGAATTTGATTTGGAAGCTTAATTTGACAGGAGGATGATAGAGGTCCAGGTGAGGGAGGAAGAAGATAAAACTGAACTTCCTCTTACCCTTTAGCCAAACCCCATCCATCTTGAAGATGGAACAGAAGCAGTCACAGGATTGACAATTTATACATATTACTCTGATTTTGTCTCTTACACTTTCCTTTCTGGAAAACACAAGGCTTTCTCACTTTGAGGCACTTAAGTTGGTTAAACTCACCTCAGTCTGGCCTCCTTTCATTTACCTGGGCATCATAACAGGACTCAAATTAGATAATACTCTAAATTAGCTGCATGTCTTTTGATTTTTCCTGGAATATGCAAAAGTACAAATTCTAAGCTTCTCAAAAATAGGAACTGCATCTTATTTTCTGTGCTGTCCCCTTTGCTGCCTACCATGTTCCCTGACACCCCATTTGCGTCACTGAAAGAAGGAACTTGTTAATGACAGAGGAAATGAGTAAGAAAACAGTTGTTTATCACATACTAATTTATGTCTGTATCATTACATACCTGTTTTTTTTCCCCTTTGCTGCATCTTTTAAAGACCTTTTCAAGAGAAAAACAAAGATCTTATTTATGTAAAAGTTTCCTTCTTGCATCTTGAAATTGATATTCTCTTTCTATGTTGCCATGGTTTCTGCTCATGGATATTCCCTCCACTCTGGATGAAGAAATCTAGTCAAAAAATGCACTTTTCAAAGCGTGCTTCTTTGTCAGATGTAAGCTCATAGGGAAAAAAATTTAAACCATTCAGAATTAAATCATATTCATAGAAATATTAAAATATAGTGGTAAATATTGGACATTAGAAAAAGCATGCATTTTAGAGTAAATGAACCCAGTTCAATCCAGTTCTGTCACTTGCCTGCTCTGCAAAACAGACATGTTTATTACTTTTCAGTTCAGGTCTCTTATGTGTAAAATAGGAACATTAATTCCTACTTTTGAGAGTGCTTATGAGAAATAAATAAGCTTGTAGTCAATATTCAATATAAACTCCCTTTTGGTAGTTACCATTCCAGAAATCCCATTAATGTCTTTATTTAAATAATAGCTAAAATCTACTTAATGGTGTTCCTAAAAGTATATATACTTTAATCCAACAGCTCATATAATTATTAACTGGGTACTGAGTTCTAAAAAATTAATTTATTCAGCAATAAGCTGTCTACCTAGATCTAGAGTAGAACTCAACCTGCTTTTGTAAATAAGCTCATTTTTATTTCTCTGAAGCTTATGACCACTGAAGGTTTGGTGTTAGGGGTGATGGTAATAAGAGGTCTAGGACAGTGGTTCCCTCTGGCCCAAAAGAAGGGACCTGGTGGGTCTTGAGGTTGACCAATCAGATTTTCAATAGGCATCGGAACTAGGCATTGAACCTGAGAAGTGATGCCTTATAGTCAATGGAAGTTCCACCGTAAAGAAGATTTTTGCAAATAATAAAAGCACACTAGAGTACTGACTTGAGTACAGTAGTAATATGGGGGTCAAATAGTTTATCCAGATTTTAATTGTTTCCTCACTCATCTGTTTAAATATTTATTGAGCACATATTATGTATCAGGCAGTATTCCAGCCCCAGGAGACAAAGGGGAACAAGGCTTAATCTCTGACCTCAGATTATTCACAATTTGTAAGACATACAGGAATATAAGTGAATATTTTGTATGGCAGTTGTGCACATTCTATAATAGAGAAGAAACAAATGACAATTTCGTATCGCCATGGGCAGTGATTATGGCTTGGGAAAGTCAAGGAAAAGGAAGTGATATTTCACTAGTTACTATAAATAGAAATGCTCTGGTGAGCAGTAACTATCTATGAGTTCATTGCTTTCTAAATACATATTTCAATATCCCTTTCTTTGATTTAGTTCCATTCTGGGTTACCTACATAATATGCTTACTAGGTTTTAGCTTCTTTGGGCAGGGTGAAAAATTTTAAAAAAGGACCAGCCTGGAATCGTTTATGTGCTGTGCTGAGTTGCTCAGTCATGTCTGACTCTCTTGCGGCCCCGTGGACTATAGCCCACCAGGCTCCTCTGTGGGGATTCTCCAGGCCAGAATACTGCAGTGGGTTGCCATGCCCTTTTCCAGATGATCTTCCCAACCCAGGGATCGAACCCAAGTCTCCCACATTTCAGGCAGATTCTTTACCATCAGACCCACCAGGGAAGCCCAAGAAAACTGGACTGGGTAGCCTATCCCTTCTCCAGGGGATCTTCGCAACCCAGGAATCAAACTGGGGTATCCTGCATTGTTGGAGCATTCTTTATAAGCTGAGCTACCAGGGAAGCCCTGAAATCATTTACATAACACTCAAGTGAGGATCTCCGCATTGTATGTAAAATTGTAATAAATAGGTGGCAAAGGGGGTGACAGAGGATGAGATGATTGGACGGCATCGCTGACTCAGTGGACATGAATTTCAGCAAACTCCAGGAGACAGTGAAGGACAGGGAAGCCTGGCATGCTGCAGTCCATGCTACAAAGAGTCGGACCCAACTGAGTGACTGAACAACAAAAACAACCACCAACTACATTCAGATGAAGCGAAATATACCATGAAGATGATTGCATTGTCTGTGTGTTAGAATGAAAAGAGTGGGTCACTGCTTCATACGGAAGTGATAAAAGAAGCCCAGGAATGTTCAGAAGCATGTGTCTAGAAACTCACTTTTTTCTAGAGACATTTCAAGCCTTTATTTTCACCACAGTTTTGATCCCTTTTTTGTCACAAAAGCAGTGTTAGGTAACAAAAGAATGTATTTTCTTCAAAATGGAACCTATATGTAAAATACATACAACTTTCTCCCAGAAATTTTTCAAATTAAGAGTTTAGTAACAGAAGAGGTGGACGCCAATAAGAGTTTCCAGTGGCAAATTCCTCATCCGTATTTAAAAAAGAAAAAGAAGCATCATCATACACTGAATGAATGAGGGTGACACACTGAAAGAATGTGGCTCCTGGTGTCAGACAGGAGTTGGCACACATTTCAGGAAGGAATGTAACTAATCTGAGCTTCAGTTTCTTCTGTGAGGTACACACATACCTATATATAGGTGTATCTCTATGCATAGTCACATCCTGTACTGTATGCGTCCCATGCTGTGGAGCAATGAAGAGTAAAGATAAACATGTAAAGATATAGCACAGCACCGACCTGAGAGCACACACTCAATAAACAAAACTTGATAACAATATGGACAAAAACTGCACTGTTTTTTGACTCTTTTCCCGTTATAATCTTTATGATATTGTTTAGATTGGTGTTGTGCTTAGTAGAGTGAGAAAACAATTCCCAAGTGGTATTGAATTCTTTCATCCTTTTCCATTATTTTTCAAATACTTTACTTATTGTGGTATCTTCCCTATATATCATAAAATTCAAGCTGAAAGCAATTTAGTATTGATTTTTGCCACCCATTTAATCTTGGTAATCACCATTTCTTCTCATTTTTGCTGGCCAAGTGGTTACGTTGTAAGTAGTGTGATGAAGTGCAGAGGAGGAGGAAGAAGAAAAGAGATATTCTATCTTCTATGTGTTACAATATTGAGAAGTTTCACATTTAAGATACTGTGTAAGTTTATTATAATGTCTTTTCATGGTTTTTAATCTTTTCTATTCATTTAAACACTGAAAAAAATGGTTGCAAAAAAATTAAAAAAATAATTCAGATAACAAGTGGTAAATATACTTACAACCCAGAATGGACTTTTATTGTGCTAATATCGCCCATATTTCCTTTCTTTTCCTATAACAAAATTTTTAGTTTTTCACAGAATGATTAAAATTTTTTGTGAAGTAATTGTCCTAAATTTAGTAGACTCTTGTAGAAAGTCATTTAAAATTATTTAAAAGTTACCTGGTTTTACAACTTGGAAGTAAATATATTTTTTAATGAAAGTCCTACAGGTTACAAACAAAAACCACATACATCACTTAACACATATTATTCATGATAAGTTTTCATTATGATGTGAATAGACAAGATAATAAGCACCATCTTAGCATATATGACATCAAGGATTTTCACTCAGTGTGTTACCAGGATCAATGGCAAGTTCAAAAGTTATCCAAAATGGCAGGTGAAAATTAGTATTCCTTGAAGTACTCTCAATTGAAGCAGAAATTCTTTTCTTATCCTAAAAATTCTGACCTAGCCATTTAAAACACTTTTCAGCTGAATTCTTTTCTTCAATCAATTGCCCAAAATTCTATAAGCGCATGGTAACTTTCCTATAATAAATGCTTATTCTTATATGCTGCTGAGCTTTGAAATATATTTGTTACATGGCAATTCCTAATTGATACAGAAAGGAAAGCTTTCATACAGGAGGTTATATTTGGGTTAAATTTTGAAGGACGATTAGGATTTCACTAGTTGGATAAAGACTTTCAAAGCAGCAGTAACAATGTGATTAGAAGCATTAAGAGATGAATCTGTATGTTCGTTTAGTACAGTGAGTGTCCTGAGGTGATGTAAGGAGTGCTGTGAAAAGTGACTGAAATTCATGTTGCAGAGGAGATGAGAGTGAGGATCCACAAACTACAGGGTGATGCTCTTATCCTTACATTATTCATGAGAAAGCCAGAGTTTGGAGAGGACAAGTAATTGGCAACTGCTTTAACTGAGAACACATTCAATACACATCCATAAAGAGATAAAAGTTCCTTTCAGACAAAAAGACTATATTTTTAATAATAAGAATACATCCTTAAGAGAATATAGAAATGACAATGATCACAAATATTTAGGGAGTTGAGTACGCCTAAGTGTCTTATGAAACAATTGTATCAGATACCTTGTTAATTAGGCTATTTCATGATTGCATAAGTGAAAAATAATGATATAACAGGACTTTTTTTTTTAAAGAATATGAGCTCAAAAAGTAACCTTTGAAAGTTCTTTCTGAATGTCTTTTGAGGATATCTCTTAACTATTTTTAAAGTGGAAGAAAATCATGGGTGTTAGTTTTCATTTACTTTGAAAAGTTCATTTTTTTTTAAAGCTAGTTTACTGTGCAGATTATATCTGGTCATTTTTCATTTAAAAATATTATTCTAGTCCTTAAAGCTTATACTTCTAATGTCTGCTTCATTGTGATAATGACATCAGGAATTATTCTGAATAACTGGCCCAGCCTTGTTAACCTTTAGAAATAGTTTGACTATTTTAATGTAGAAATTTTACCTGCTAACTCTTGCTTTTAAACAGAATTTTAATCCTATTCATTTATTACCTTGATGTCACTTTTAATAATTTTAATAAATTTCTTTGGATCAAATTCTACTTAGTGAATTTTCCATTTCACTGGAAACTAGCTTTCATTGATAATTATGAAATTTAGTGCCAGGAATACCAAAAATAAACCACATGTAAAGAAGAATTACTCAAGTAGGTTATAATTTAGGCAAAATGAGGAAAATGTTACTGTCTAAATTAGAGATTTTTTACTTATTTAATGGAAAGTTATGGGTTTTCAAGGCAATGGGGAGAAAATAAGATATTTTATAATACAGAGACTTACTTGTAACTAATAAAAAATGTCAAACCTTAAAACTTAGGAAAAAACAAAACCATATGTCAGATTCTTAGTGGAAGTAATTATTATCAATACCAACATTTTACATCAAAAGAAGACCTTTGCTCAGGATTGTTGGGATGGAAACCACAGAATATTTAAAAGATAATTAGATCAATTTTACAGTTTTAACAAACTTTAAGAAATGTAATTTGTATAAGCATCATAAAATAAACATTTCAGCTTGTATATTTACATGACATTTTAGGAAAACATTATAGCATGATTCTGCTATAAATTCTCTTGGGTTAATTTTTCTGCTTATTCTCTCGATGACTGGTTATTACTTAACTATTAAGAGGAGTGAATGGTAGATTGATACATCTTTTTTCTTCTATTCAGCAAGTATTAGTATGTTCAAGTCTACATGTGCCAGACACTAGAAAATAGTGATGAACAAAGCAGATCCCATGCCTTCATGAAATATACATTCTAGAGAAGGAATCAAGTAAAATGATAACAATAATGATAATAACAAAGAAGCATTTTAGTTGTTTTAATTATTAGTAGTAGTGGTGAGGGTGGTGATGTTGATGGTAGATTTATGGAAGGGGAAGGCATGACTGAAGGAAATAATCTAATCAGCTTTGCTCACTATTGTTCATTCTACTTTAGCCGTACTGGCTTGCTTAATGTTCCTTGAGCATATCAAGTGCATATTCCTGTTTTAGGACCTTTGCAATGGCTGTTCCCTCTTTTTGAAATACTATTCCCCCCACATATATTCCCTCATCTCTTTCTTCTATCAGCTTCTCAGCAAGAATTACCCTGGTTACCCAATCTTAAATAGCAACTCTCACACCTTCATCTCCCAATGTGGAATCCCCCTTACCTTACTCTCCCTCTTTTATCCCTTAGCACTTACCACCTCTAACAGACTATATAATTTATTTATTTTTTTAATCTGTCTCCTAGTAGAATATAAGCTTGGTATGTTCAAAAATCTTTGTCTCAATTGTTTACTGGATTATTTGTTGTTGTTGTTCGATCCCTAAGTCATGTCCAGCTTCTTGGGACCACCCCCCCCTCCTTGGACTGCAGCACACCAGGCTCCCCAGTCCTTCACTATCTCATGGAGTTTGCTCAGATTCATAGCCATTGAGTCAGTGATGCTATCTAACAATCTTGTCCTCTGCTGCCCTCTTCTCCTTTTGCCTCCTGTGTGTCAAATGCTTATCACATGTTATGCAGGCTTCCTAGGTGGCTCAGTGGAAAGAATCCACCTGGCAATTCAGGAGACCCAGGAGACACGGATTCAATCCCTGGGTCAAGAAGACTCCCCAGAGAAGGAAATGGCAAACCACTCCAGTATTCTTGCCTGAAAAATTCCATGGACAGAGGAGCCTGGTGGGTCACAGTCCATAGGGTTGCAGAGTCAGACATGACTAACTGAGAACACACGCAATATGAAAAATATATAGAACCAAAAACTAAAATCATTCAAGAACCATAGCACTTTAGAATTGTTCTGCCTCTACCACTCTGCAGCTTCTAGAAGTATTTCCACAACTACGCAGGGCACTAATAGATTCTTAACTAAGATCTGGACATTTAATAGTGATTTAGTTCTATTCAGTATACTAGGTTTTGAAAGGTAGTGGCATGTCTAAAATATTTTAGAAAGATTTCTTTGAAAAATTATTAAAGTTTAAATGGTCTAGGAACCAGGGTACTTCAAACTTCAGTTGTATGAGAAATTTTGTTAATTTTAATAGCTCATGGCTTAAAGATGCCAGATAAATGAATTTTGCTAGGTCACAAACTTTCAAGCTAAAACTCCATATTACAACAAAAATGTGAAATGCTTTGAATACTGCAGGCAGTTATGTTTACTAACACTGACAACTGAAAAGCAGAAAAATTCTATCTAGAGCTTTCTACTTACATGCAAAAAAAAATTTTAAATGACTCAGTCTCAAGAGAGTGAATGGTGACAGACTCTGCAAATTGAAGATAAAACCACAAGTACATGCACTGTGGGAAGTTCCACAGGGTCAGTGGCCTTGCTACTTTTGGCACTGCAAATATTTTGGCTCAAATCCAGCCTCACACTCTGTAATTAGAAAGAACATTGCAGCTTTCGGTCTACAGCCAAGCCACGTATCCTTGTGGTCTGTCTCATGAACTTTTCATTGCTATTTGCACTGCAATCTCTCATATAGGCCACCATGGCAGGGAGTATATACCTCTGTTGATCTTAACAGAGGCAGTAGGAAGAGGAAAGACTGACAGTGCCTTTCAATTAAATAGTCTTGTTTCTCCAAGGAGTATCTTTAGAATACTACATACAGGGCATTTCAGTAAAAATAAATAATGTAATTTCAGTAAACACTGATTCTTTAGTTAGGGTCAATGAGATCCCAGGAAGACCATGAGGGTATTCAAAGGGCTAGTGAGCCTGCTGAAATTATATACTAGACTGTGTGTATATACATTTCTCCAGGGAAAGAACCCAAAGCTTTCATTCTAAAGTATCAGTGATGCTGTCCTCCAAAAATACTTTTTTTTTGTAGATTAAAAACCATTGTTTTCACCTATAATACAAGTCTAAGAAAATGTCCAGCATTTGTCCCATCAGTTTTTTAAGAATAATAGAATCCACCTCTCTCAGCATCACTCTTTGTCTGACTCATCTTCTAGTTAAGTGTTAGCCAGATGGCCTCAGCCTTAAAATCAGTATTAGACAATGGAGAAATTACAGGTTTTGGAAATAGCCTTTTTGGAGTCACATCCTGGCTCAGCCACTAACTGGCTAGATGAGCTTAGTTGAATGAGTTAACCTCTCAGAGCCTCAGTTTCCTTATCTGAAAAACGGGATCAATCCTAGTACCTGCCTCACAGGGATGAAGTACTGGTCGAGGAGATCATGGAAGTGAGGTGCTTAGCATAAGTCCAGATCCTGATTCTTTCTATAACTACCTCATCAGCTTTACTTTTGATGGGCTTTAATGATTCACTAATAAAATCCTTAATTTTGAATATTTTTATAATACAAATGGGGCTTCCCTGGTGACTCAGTGGTAAAGAATCTGCCTGCAATGCAGGAGATCCAGGTTCAATCCCTGGGTCAGGAAGATCCCCTGGAGGAAGGCATGGCAACCCAATCTAATACTGTTGCCTAGAGAATCCCATGGACAGAGGAGCCTGGCATGGGACAGTCCATAGGGTCGCATAAAGAGTCGGATATGACTGAAGCGATTAAGCAGAAGCAGCAGCGTGACACAAATATCTTTTCATTACAGTAAAAATAATCACATTTTAACTGACCTGTATCAATCATTATCAGTATTCAAACTTTAGACACCAGTATTGTGATGCTTTATGGTTGAATTCATTGTTTTGCTAAAAATTGAGTATGTGTGCATTTTCGCATTGTGATATTTTCAGCTCCAGGATTAAAGGGAAAAAATCTAAGCTGTTCATTAAGGTACAACAAACCGTTAAAACATTATACCAATTTTTAGGCCACAATATGAAATTTTAAAATATTTGAATAAACATAAATAGATATATTGAGTTTATTTGCCAAAGAACCATAAAACACATATAGTTTTATGGGCTATTCCTCTTTCTGGAAGAGGGTTAAAAGCTATGAAGAAAATTAACAAATTTGATTGAAATGTTGTTCTTTTTTCCCACAGCTCTTGTAGTGAGATTTTTGACCAAACGATTCATCTGGGAATATGATCCCACCCTCGGTAGGTCAAATTTTGTTTCATCCTCCTCTCCAATCAAAGTTTTGACCTGAAAGAAAGAATGACATTTTCTGTTGCAACATTTTTAAGCATCTTGCAGCTGTTTGAGAAGTGCTTTATCAAATCACGCAAAGAGCCCTGTAAGAAGATGGATGTGTGTTGTATGCTGTCTGTGCTTAGAACTCTGCAGGATTTTAATGCATAGGTGAAGAAATCAGGTCAAACCTGAGACAAGAAGGAAATGGGTACAACGTGATGCTCTTCCATCAGGAAATGAGCATCATTCTAGTGGGAGAAAGAGGATGCAATGGGTGTGGCTAATTGGGTATGGGAGAGAAGGGCATGGGGAGAAGAGAATAATAGTAATATAAAGCTTGTGAATGCTCATTTTGGGAAAATGTATAAATAAACTATGTTTTTCCCCCCTCTTCTCTCCAATGAATCTGATTTAAGCCTATTCAAAATATAAAAAAGAAGCAAAAGTTGATATCTGTAGATCTTGAAAGTAGCAATAATATTGATGGATGAAGTATTCATCAACTGTATTTTTTGCAGTCCAGAGCAGAGTCCTTATTGGTAAGCTATTTAGTTCTCATCTTCAAAATAACACTGAAAATCCATGGGTTTCAAATTGAGCTTAAGTTTGACTCTGAATTAAGCCTTTGAGTTTTTGTTTGTTATGATTTGGGACCCTAGTTGGTTTTGTAAAGGTCAACATCGTTGAAATCCAGAGGAAGAAGGAAAGGCATACATCATTTTATTACCAAGCACAGTGTCCCAGACCAAGCTGGCCTCACTCAGAATGATGAAATGGGTAAAGATGAGTCCCAGGTTCTTTTCTGCTTTTGTGTTTGTTACTACAGGTTTACACCATCCAGCTTAAAAGGGGGCTTTCTTTGCCCTTGTGAGCTCCTCTTATTGCTTTCACTCATTCATCCCACAAATATGTATTAAATGCCTCCTATGAGTTGAATGATTCTCGATGCTGAGGATAAACCAATAGGCAGAAGGGGAAAGCATGGGCTTTGTTAAACTTACAGTTTAGTGAAGAGAGAAGAGTCAGTAAACAAATATATGTCAAATAGTGATAAGCGCCATGAAGGGAAACTGAACAGGAAAGGGGATAGAGAGTGATCTTGTATTTTATCTAACTTCTTAACTTTTTAATCTATAGAATTGATTGTAGTGAGAAGTACAAGGTAAAGATGCAACATTTTTCCCAAAGAGTTGACCAATTGTTCTCCTATGACTTACTAAATTATCTCCACCTTTCCCCACTACTTTCAATGCTACCTTTTAAAAATACATGGAATCATGTACCCAAGGATACAATTCTAGATTTGCTTTTCACACCAATGCCAGTACCACACTCTTCTGATAACTGTAGGTTCCTTAGGACATGTTGATACTCAGTACAGAAAGCCTTTCTTCTTTACTTTTTAACAGAATTATCTTGTCTCCTATCTCTAGTTTATTCTTCCAGGTCAATTTTTAAAACTATACCATAGCATGAAATAATTTTGATTGGAATTGCATTAAAATTATACATTCCTTTGAGAAGATTCACAGCTTTATGATATCCATTCTTTTAATCTAAGAGAATAGCATGTCTCTACATTTATTAGTCTTCTCTGGTTTTGCTTTTAAATAAAACGTTTTTCAACATCAATAATTTTTGACATGGTTTTAGTATAGACACAATTTAATCTTAAGATGATATATTTGTATCTAAAACATTGAACTTGGTTTGAAAAAAAATCATTATCTATTGTTTACCCCATCTATGTAAATGCTTACTCTCCTCTTATAATTTTATTACTTATATAAGCTTTAAAAAGATTATAGCCCCTGAGAACCTTAATGATTTATGGGAGTTTAATAGAAAAATACTAATTTTATTTATTGATATCAGTACAACTCAACAAAAGATGAAGCTTCTAAAAGATGATCTTAAAATTTTTTGGATGCTGTCTGAGATTTGTTTCGGTAACTAATGTTGCTTTTTAATTAGTCTTAGGTCAACCATTTTCCCTTTGGTTTTATTCCTTCTGAAAAACAAATGCTATTAATAGAAATCTCCTGCACCAGTTATTTGTACCATGGGCTTCCTTCACTATGAATAATGAAACTTTATTGAGTGACCTTGTACTGTTCTGCTCCACAAGAATTGCAGCTGCTAGGCAACAAGGGGGCTCATCTGACTTCAGGCGTATCAGATAGATGACTCACTCCCAGGTGAGGCTTTCATTCAGTCACCCTGGAAACTGGATGTGTGTGTGTGTGTGTGTGTGTGTGTGTACACTCATATACAAGAAGTCACTAATGTTCTAGCCTAGAGGAGTTCCAATCCATTTGATTCAAGATGAACCAAGCATTTCCTGGGCAAGCGTGCATGTGTGCTAATTCGCATCTGTCATGTCCTACTCTTTTCTGCTCTATGGACTGTAGCCTGCCAGGTTCCTCTGTTCATGGGATTTCCCAGGGAAGACTACTGGAGTGGGTTGCCATGCTCTCCTCCAGAGGATCTTACGGACCAAGGGATCAAACCTGAGTCTCTTGTATCTCCTGCATAGGCAGGCAGGTTCTCTACCATTAGTGCCAGCTGGGAAGCCCTTCCTGGGCATAACTTCATACTATTAGAGAGTTTCAAGACCCCCACCCAAAAGGAAAGCTACCTTTGAAAGCAAAGTAGCTTATTTGTAAAAAAAAAAAAACCGTTTTGAATTCTGAATCCAGAGCCGTCCTCGAAAATACAGTGCTGTTTTTCAACCTGTAACAGAATTTTTGCTCCATGAGAAACTGAAGACTGTGAATGTCCTTCAGCATATTAACAGCCCTGGAATATCTATTGCTCTGAGATAATTCTGTAAAGAAATTGTTTGCTAGTATAAGCACAAGTGATTTTCAAACTTTTAGATTTTTTTTTTAAGGAGAGGAACTCTCATAAGAATTCCAGTTACAGATGGAGGGCTCAGAGGGTGAGGGAGAATTAAAAATTCTAGTGGCACTTCCATTTTCGTATAAGAAGGAACTATTGTTAACATCCACGTGTTTTGAAGGATATAAACTAAGAAAAAAATCAGTCCTTGACATTGGACAATGTTATTTTTCCTTAAATTTTTCTCATTTCACCATGGACCAGTAAAATCTTTGTCAGAGGTCAGAAGTGGTCTGTGAATTGCATTTAAAAACTACCCATTCTCAGGTGGTGCTAAAGAATCTGCCTGCCAGTACAGGAGACACAAGAGACTCCGATTTGATCCCTACATTGGGAAGATCCCCTGGAGAAGGAAATGTCAACTCATTCCAGTATTCTAACCTGGGAAATCCCATGGATAGAAGAGAAGAGTCAGACATGACTGAGCACATATACACACAGACATACAGACACACAGACACACATACGCTGAAGCCTAGAGAATTTGGGACTGGACCACCTAACCAAGAAAACTCCCTGCATGATGGAAGTGGCAGCAGTTTTCTGGGTGCAGAACAGCTTCTGTGTCCTGTTTAGATTCCAAAAGAGCTGAGTATCTACCTACCAGTCATATTACCTTCAGAAAATGCTGATCGTGGTAGAGAATACAAAGACTTAGATCATGTACAGTTGTGGTGTGTTTGTGTGCTTGTGTGTGTGCGCACACCTATGTGTGTTGGGGGCAGTTGGAGAGAGAGAGAGAGGGAAACTATCACTACTTAGGAGGCATTGTACTCTGTTTGAATGGATTAAGGCTCAGATACAAATGAGAGTGGGAAGTGGGAGACATATTGGACCCACTGGTGCTCTGATTTTGTGACTGGTTCTCCCTACCTGAACTACAGTTCCGTTTGATTGGAAAAACTCATAATAAGAAAGAGACACACTCAGAACAAATTGTCTCAACTGGATACTAAAGCAGAGGTGCTTAGCCAACTTGCAGAACTGGTTAATATTGGCACAGCAAGGAACTTTGAGATCGTCACTTGGCAAATAATAAAACAAGTCCAATGAAGTCAGTTTATCCAAGATTACATGGCTATTTTGTGGTTAGATCAGCAATAGAACTCCAGTTAGTACAATTCCCACTCTAGCACAAATCATTACTAACTGTTGTTGTTGTTGCACTAGCCAAATGTCCATATTAATATGTTGAAATTTGCAAAAGAGCTAAATTATAAAAGGATTAATGGTATGAAACATCCCTCTGAGCACCAGTTTCTCTTAGTATGCAAAATATACTTCAGCTTATAAAATTATATGGAATGCAGGTTTTCAATCATGTATCTCTCATATACACTGAACTTGAGATATATATTTAATATGCCTAATTCCATCTTGGACTTCCCTGGTGGCTCAGTCAGTAAAGAATCCACCTGCAATGCAGGAGACTGCCTGCAAAGCAGGAGACCAGATTCAATCCCTGTGTCAGGAAGATCCCCTGGAGGAGAAAATGGCAACCTACTCCAGTATTCTTGCCTGGAGAATCCCATGGAGAGAGGAGCCTGGCAGGCTACAGTCCAGGGGTCACAAAAAATCGATCACAACTACATCACTACCACCACCAGCACCACAATTCCGTCTTGAAACTAATGTTGATGTTGTTGTTCAGTCACCAAGTCGTGTCCGACTCTGCAACCCCATGGACTGCAGCACACCAGTCTTCCCTGTCCCTCACTATCTCCTGGAGTTTGCCCAAATTCATGTCCATTGAATCGGTGATGCCAACTGTTGATCTTACAGTATTCAATATTTGGTTCATTTTGAAGTATATCTTAAACAATCATCCCCTTACCCTTCAAGAAAAAAAGACTAAAATAATCATTTTTTTGTGAGTATGAACGAAAAGTATTTCCATTCTCCATTTTTTCTTAACTTTCTTCACAAAAACTTACACATTTTTTCTTAACTTCCAGAATGAATAGTAGAGTTTCATTCCATTCTAACAGTACTTAGTGCATTTTTTAGAATTATCTTCAGAAAAGCTAGCACACCAATGTACATTTTGCCTCTGTAAGCAATATTTCCACTGTTTTGCATGAAGCCATGAGTTCCTAATGAGAGAGAGAAGGGACTTAAAGAAAATATTCTTCCAATGGCGTGAAACCAGCGTTCAGCTTAGATGAAATCACTGCTGCCTCCCGCTGCTGTCTGTGGCCGACATTCCCTCATTTCCTGCCTTTCATCGTTTCATTTCAGTTAACAAACAGCCAAAGAATCACACAACTTCATACCATTTTCTTTATATTTTATTTCCCCCCTACTGTGGCCTTCTGTGGTTGAAATACATATCCTATTTAGCATGGAGGCAACTGAGAAAAATGTCCCTGTCTGTCAGACAACTTGTGGTGCAAAGAGATGGACTAAAGCCCAGAACTCTGTTTTACAGGCTCCAGGGCTGATGCCAGTCCTTTAAAAGGGAAAGCAGCACAAAGGTCACAGCAGAACAGTGGAGAGAGAAACAGAAAGGGCCTGGATCCTGGCATGTGCACTGCCCTCTGGGCTTCTCCTCTCAGAATGGAGCCCAGAAGATAAAAAGGAAATAATTGAGAGAACGCTTAGAAATGAGTAGTGGCTGTCAGTGGTATTTTAGAGCATTCAATTATACAAAACAATAATCTCCCATTTAACGTAACAGAGGGGAGTGGAATGATTTAGAATTGAGAATCATACATACCCTGTAAGGATTACATATTACAGGAGAATGATGATAATATAAAATACACTTATTAAAATATATTGAACATAATCTCATTTTCATTTTTTTTAATTGACAAATAGTCACTTACAAAATTATATTAGTTTCAGGTGTACAACATAGTGATTTGATATTTTATAGATTACACACTATATAAAGTTATTATAAAATATTGGTTATATTCTCTGTGCTGTACAGTTATTTACAATAGCCAAAATAAAGAAGCAACCTAAATGTCCACTGACAGATGAATGGATAAAGAAGAGGTGAGATATATACACGTACACATGCAGGCAATGGAATATTGCTCGGCCGTGAAAAAAGAATTGAATCTTGCCATTTGCCACAACATCGATAGACCTGCTTAGTGAAATAAGTTAGATAGAGACAAATACTATATCTTATCACTTAAATGTGGAGTCTAAAAAAAAATAAAACAAACATAACCTCATTTTAAACTTTTATTTTTCAGAAAATACATCTGCAGTGTGTCGTGCCTTTGTGAATGATGACCACATAAGACTGATGACTAGGTTACACTACTTAGCTAAGCTTCCTTTCTGTGATTTGTATTTTGAGTAGGAGATTAGATTTACAGCAAAGTAACACAAAACTGTGGTCAAGAAAGAACTATAAGATAGTTGATGAGTTGAAAAAATGAAAGAAACATGAGACATATAATAGATAATAGGTAGGTAGATAGATTATAGGAAAAAATAAAAGCAATGGCTTACCGGTTACCCCTTTAGGAAAGAAATTTCTAGGTTTATTTAGTTGGTTGATTGGTTAGTAACTTGAGTACTTCAGAGGCAAATAATTGAGTTAATACTTAAGTCAATCATGCTGCTCTGTTCCCAGCACCATGTCATGTGTATGTGAAGGCTTTCTATTTCTTCACTTTATTTTTCCTGCATCCCCTATTCTGACACCATTGCCTTCCTCTGTTCCCAAAGGCATATAATCTAATACAGTTGATACTTAGCACAGTGGTTCAAAATCTACATTCCCAAAGCCAGTCTTCTGAGCTCCAGTCTTAACTGTACCATTTACCACTTAACATCTGTGTGACCTTCGGCAACTTATTAAATGTTGCTGTGCCTCAGTTTCTTCACATAAAATAGATCTGATAGTATTACATACTTCATGAAATATTTGTAAGGAATAAATAAGTTAACATGAGTAAGGCATTTAGAACAATTTGTGTTCAAAGGGTAAGCAGTATGTGTTAGTTATTAAATATTTTTTGAAAAAAATTCTATATATGCACATATTTTAAATTTGTATACATTTTACCATGCTATAGACCTACCTGTAGAGGTACTCATGTGATTTTCTTTTTTTAGTTCTTTAATGTGTTAATTGCACTGATAGTTATAAACACTTTGTATTCCTGAAATAAACTCTACTATTTTATAATGTATTTTTCTTATTATACTGTTGGATTCAACTGGATATTACTTTTTTAGAATTTTTGAATCTATGTTCAAAAATAAAATGAACCTACATTTTTTTTTTCTCTTCTCTTCTTATTACTTTTCTAACATTTCTTGTTGCAATTCATAGTGGGTAGCTATCCCTTTCTTTTTCCCCTAGAACAACTTGTTTAATGTTTAATAGAAATCTATAAAGCCAATTGGGTAGTCATTTTTTCTCATAAGAAATCTACAGTTAACATTTAAATTTCACAGGCTATTGACTTAGTTAAGTGTCTTATTTCTCATTGTACCAATCTGTGCATTTTTTCCTCAAAGAATTAATCAGGCTTTGAAATTTGTTTGGTATACAGTTCATAATGTTATTTTATTTCTATTTCACCAGAATGTGTAATTACTTCCTATTTTTATGCTCATTTTTGTTTGATTGCACCTTCTCTCTTAATTTACCAGTTAGTTTTCTCTGATCTTTACCTCTTCCCCCACCTACTTCTTTTAAAATTTTCAAGTGCCATGCTTTGCTTTTGTTAACCTTATCTAATTTTTTCTGCTATTTTTTCTTTTATTTTTCTCATATCTTCTTGGATTTGCTTTGTTTTCCTCTTCTAATTGTTGAGTTGAATAATTTGTTCACTTTTTTCTGTTCTAAATACCTTTTTATTATATCATCATTTGGAATAATACAAGTACATTAACTCCCTCAAACCTGCCTCTGGTGTCTTCCCTCATCTCCACCCTGGTATTTTGGTATCATCTAGAATTATGGTTCTGAATTGCTTCTGGTATAGTCTTATCACTTTGCTTGACTCCATTAGGACCTTGAATTCTGTTTTGCTGATGAGAAGTCCAATGTCAATCTGAATCACGTGCTTTTGTAGGTGATGGACTTTTTTTTCTCTAGATCTTTTAAAATTTCCCTCTTTGTAATTAATATCTTTACATTTTGTCATAATAGGTTGAAATTGGGGCTTTTCCCCTTGTGTGTCCAGTCAGTCCTTTTTAAAAACTTTTATTTATTGAAGTATAGTCAATTTGCAATGTTGTATTAATTTCTGCTATCTGGCAAAGTGATTCAGTTATACATATGTAAACATTCTTTTTCATATTCTTTTCCCATTATGTAAACCATAATGGGAAATTATGGGAAAACCATAATGGGAAATTATTCACAGAATATCGACTATAGTTCCCTGTGCTATACAGTAGAGCCCTGTTGCTTATCTAGTCTATCCTAATAGTCCTTTTAATGTGAAGTCGTTCAATGGCTCTAGTCCTGGGAAATTCTCAGTGACTACAGCCTTAGCTTCAACTATTTTCCACTCTTCTGTGTATTTTATTCTCTCTTTGAGGCTCATTTTATAGGAGAAAATAACATGTCTATTTCTTTCCACACCTCATATTTTGCTTTCATACTTTCCTTCTTTTTATCACTTACTAGTATTTTCTGGGAGAATGTTTCACCCTGAACTTCATCAACTCAGTCAATCATGTGTTGAGTACTTTATGTCATTTGTTTCATTTTCATGTAGAGCAACACCATTTTAATGCCTGGTTTTCGTTTCATGTCAGAACCCTCAGAGCCACCTAGTGGTTGTATTCTTCCTGATTTCTCCTGAGCCCAGCAGAGCTTGAAGATTACTCTGATATTATCTTGAAGTGAAAGTGTTAGTCTCAGTCCTGCCAGACTCTTTGCAACCTCTATAGACTCAATAGCCCTCCAGGCTTCTCTGTCCATGGGATTCTCCAGGCAAGAATACTGGAGTGTGGAGCCCTTCCCTTCTCCAGGTGATCTTCCCAACCCAGGGATGGAACACAGATTAGACTGCAGGCAATCTATCCTGCATTGCAGGCAGATTCTTTACTGTCTGAGCCACCAGCCTCCAACTGGTACTAAGCAGCCTCTTCTATCTCAGCTTTGTTCTCTCTCTCCCTCGGTCCTCTACTGTGGGTGACTGTTCCTTACCAACCCCTGAACACCCAGGTCCAACCACCTTCTACCACCCCAAGGGTTCCTCCTAGCTTTCTACAGTCACTTTTTAAATGAATAGCGATCTGCCTTCCTCTAATGTTTAATACATTCCTAGAATGGAGGTCTAGATGGAAATGAGCAGCTCCTGTCTGTCTGCTATTGTGTCAGGAACAGGAATTAACATGATTCCATAAACTGTATTTTTAGGAGTCTCAAGGTAGAATGCCATTGTGGGAATCACTTTCTCTTTTTAGGATGTGGAAGTCTCATTTTAGAGAGAAAAGAGTGTTAGAAAGCTTGCCTCACAGGAGAATAAAATAATAGAAAAAGGGAATCTCCCACGCTATATCCTGAGCATCTGTGGATCCCATATTAGAATCTGTTACTCCCAAGAACTTAAGAGTATAAAAATGGCACCTTCTTCCACCTCTTAGGCTGCACGTTTTTTTTTAATGCTTTGGAAACAGGTATACATTGGAGACTAATTTATAATATCAAGGATCAAATCTAATTATGCATTTATTTACCATTTTACCTTCGTTTTGCTCATTCCCTCAGAATCAACCTACCGACACCAAGCAACCATTGATGATGAAGTTGTCACCATGGAGATACTAGATACTGCTGGGCAGGTGAAAAAAGAATTCAGCTCTAATATTTCTGGATAAATAAAAATGAAATGTGCATAATATGAACAGAATTAAGACACTTTTCTATAGTTAACTAATGATGCCGAAAGATTTATCTAGTTATGCTTTATATTAGTTTATTTGCAATAGCTTATATATATGTCCTGATATAAATTACTCAGTGCTCCAAGTGTTTTGAAAATACCCTAACATTCATATGCTATCATCTAAAGTAGAATTGCTCACCTCTATTATGGGGAGATCACAAGATATTAATATTAGGTTTTCATGGTTAAATGTGTTTTGAAATACTCTGATCAAGTTAAATATATATCTTTACTGGAGAAGTTCTCAGCACCTTTATTATGCTTATATATAAGTTGAATCTTAAAGAAATCTACAATATTTATATTCTCGACTTATATAACCTTAGAATCTTTTTTCAGAATACTTTAAGAATCTTTTCTGTAATATTTTTTCTAAACCTCATCACATCAGATTAAAAATTTGAGCCACATCATTGAACGCTAACAACTGATTTTAAAATGAAACTAACATACATTTGCTTTGCAGCCAGTCAGTTCTGAAATTATAAACAGTTTATAGGAAGGCTTGGTTCCCAAGAATACAAAGAAGTGAGTGAAAGTTGCTCAGTTGTGTCCGACTCTTTGCATCTCCATGGACTATACAGTTCATGGAATTCTCCAGGCCAGAATACCAGAGAGGGTAGCCTTTCCTTTCTCCAGGGATTCTTCCCAACTCAGGGATTGAACCCAGGTCTCCTGCATTGTGGGCGGATTCTTTACCAGCTGAGCCACAAGGGAAGTCCTCCCAGGAATACGGGTGACCACTAAGAATGAGAGTTAGGAAGCTGAAGGATATCATGGTGCTTTTTAGTTACTACTTGATAAAACTATTTAATCCAAGAAATATATTTGCAGCTAGTTATACAGTTTTCCTTCTCATCACTACCTGCTCCCTATATATGCTCTCACCTTCCAGTACTGATTCTAAAGAGAGAGACAGCAGGAAAATACATGCCTGGAGAAGTCATCTGAGCCTATAATGGCAATGGCAATACATTTTCAAATCACACCTGCTTAAGAACGCTTTCAAATGCTACCTTCCTAAGAAGGAGGGATCACCCCTTTTGAGAATCACTGCAATTGAGTTTCTATCATTATTGAGACTGCATAATATATCAAAGGTGCTGAGATAGAAAATGAAGCCCAAATCCCTTAGCTTTTACTTTGACTCTATACAATTTTTCACTTTTTTTTAATTTGGTGGCTAATTGTCTCTAATCTGAAGAAACAATTAAAAAACAAAACAAAAGCAAAACCGCTTCACTAAGCCATGCCTCTAATTCTGATCTCAGAGGATGGGGTAAGGTCTACTTGTTTGTTACCTATTGGCCAATTGTTTAATTGTAATGAAAAATCTCAGAGGCAGTGTGCTCAACTAGGAGGATAATTTCTTTATAGTCCTTGCAATTACACATTTAATGATGTGGCAAGAAAAAGTTAGAAGCACAAAGTTAGGTTCCGTGCAGTTAGAAAATGTTTAGTACCCTAAGTTATGCTTCTGTTCCAAACTGAGAGGGTCAGCTTGTTCAGGCAGTTTACCAAGAATTTCAAACACTGCTGAATGTAAGGAATGGTTGTTAAAGGATCACTGTTAGCAATTGCAGCATCTATACACTGCAATTACTTCCAGGTCTCCCGACTGCTGTTTTTTCCCTGCCAACAGGAAGATACCATTCAGAGGGAAGGACACATGCGATGGGGGGAAGGCTTTGTGCTGGTCTATGACATTACTGACCGAGGAAGTTTTGAGGAAGTGCTGCCACTTAAGAACATCCTGGATGAGATCAAAAAGCCCAAGAACGTGACTCTCATCTTGGTTGGAAACAAAGCTGACTTGGACCACTCCAGACAGGTCAGTACAGAAGAAGGGGAGAAGCTGGCCACAGAACTGGCATGTGCTTTTTATGAGTGTTCTGCCTGCACTGGAGAAGGGAACATCACCGAGATATTCTACGAGCTGTGTCGAGAGGTACGTCGCCGGAGGATGGTCCAGGGCAAGACGAGGCGACGCAGCTCCACCACGCACGTCAAGCAAGCCATTAATAAGATGCTCACCAAAATCAGCAGTTAGGCAACTTCGTCCTTGGGAAGACCCTGCTCAGCTGGGTTTGGGTAATTGGAAATATTTTCTTGCCCTTTTTCTTCCTCCAAAGAAAAGAAGATACTACATTCCTTGTTCTGACTCTGGGAAAAGTTTGGGCTTCCCACTGGTCCCAGCCTTCCGTATGTTGGGAAGTTGCAGAGTGTTTTAATGCAATTTCATTTGACAATCTCTCTTTTGCCTGCTTGAATAAAACATGCTCTATTGCAGTTTGAACATGTAATCACCAGATTCTAAAATGGCTGGGTTCGTATTAAGCTATTTTTAGGCATCTTCACCTTGCTTCCATAGGTTGAAGTCTTTTCAAAAGCATTTTAAATTCTATTCCTTGTCAAAACCTACAAATGATCATCCTAAAAATCTAAGATAACAGAAAATACAGGGCTTCCCAGGTGGCGCTAGTGGTAAAGAACCTGTCTGCCAATGCAAGAGACACATTGGTTCTATCCCTGGATCAGGAAGATCCCCTAGAGGAGGGCATGGCAACCCTCCAATATTCTTGCCTGAGAGAATCCCATGGGCAGAGGAGCCGGGTAGGCTACAGTCCATAGGGTCACAAAGAGTCGGATACTATTGAAGCGACTTAGCATGCATGCATGCAATAGAAAACACGATGAAAACACAGTAAGAGTAGCTGAGACATTGTACTGAAGAATAGAGCCTTAGTTTCTATTTGAAGTGAGGCTTTTCTGAATGATCTTAAACCATCTAGTTTTTCTTTAACCTTTGTTCTGTTCTTAAATTCAAACATGCACTCACGAAGTTTTCCATTATCACAGAGAGTTTCATTTCAACTTGAGTTGACTGTCTCCTTGATCTGTTTATTGATCATTGCATCCTAATTATTCTTCTGTGATTCCAACAAGACTTAACTATAACAGAGACAGCAGGACCCCTCATTTCAAATCTGCCAGGCCATTTCTCATTAAGCCCAGGTGAAATAAAGACAAAAGGAATTTTTTCACCAAACCCTGACTTTATTGAATGCTAATAGAGGATTTAGAATTGGAAGTTTATTCATTTACATTTCTTTCTATGTTTATCATCTTAGCAGAAAGACAACATTCAAATAAACAGGGGAATTAAAAATGAAGCTTAACTACTCTTCTGTTGAGGACCCCAGGTTCTGTGCCAGGCACAGTAAGAAGAATTAGCCTCTGATTCATTTAAGCTGGCTACATGGCTTCTAATATTTTGGATAAATTAATTCACTTAGAATTCAGAAAAGAGTGAGTGGTTAGAGTTCACTATGCCTGAATAAATGTGTATAAAACAGATTCTTATATTGTGAAACAGTCTATAACTGATAAAGCTTTATGATTCTTTTTTCCCCTATTATGCCCCCATATATTAAGATTTGGGCACTTTATTTTAGAAGAAAATATATATCTTTTACATATGTGTGTATTTATAAATGCATAGATATATGTATAAAACTTTATAAGAGTTGGAGGCTTTAATTCACCAATGCATTTGGACAACTCGGTGTAATTGACTATTTTATGTGAATATAATAAAAAGCATAATTTTCACATTCTGTCACATTCAGGCAGTCTTTCTTGTGGTAACATGAGAAGTTTGCCATTTTAGGAGAGATTTTGAAAGACTATTGGATTGCAGAGTTGATGACTTATTGAATGTGATGCAAAGAAATAAGCACCTGTTCATAATAATAGCTACTATTTTTAGAGTCCTTACATGCTATTGTAGGCCCTTCATGTCTTATCTCATCATATTCTCACAATACCCCTATGCAAGAGATAGTATTATGGTCACAGTTGTAAGGATGAAGATACTGAGCCAAAAGGGAAAACAAGTTTGCACAGCTATTTAGTGGGTAAAGCCAGGATTTGAACTCAGAGAGGCAAAATCAGACTGTAAGCCTATACTGTGATCCACCATAGTGTCTTAGTAGACTTATTCTTGAGTCATCGGTATGAAGAAACAGAAAGGAGAAAATTTAGGGAAGACTTGTTTTATTCATGGGGCTTCCCTGGTGGCTCAGTGGTAAATAATCCACCTGCCAATGCAAGAGAGAGGGTTCCATTCCTGGGTCAGGAAATCTGCTGGAGAAGGAAATGGCAACCCACTCCAGTATACTTGCCTGAGAAATCCCATGGAGAGAGGAGCCTGGCAGGCTACAGTCCATGGGATCATGAAAGAGTCAGACACAACTTAACAAGTAAACAACAATAACAACTGTTTCAGTTATGCTTTCATTTGTTCATGAACAAACATTTACAGATAAACTGGGCATGTAACTTGACACATTAGTCCATCTGATGGTTTCTGAGCTGAACCTTGAAGAATGCAGTTAACCTTTGAACAGTGGAGGGGGTTAGGGGTGCCAACTCTTCACACAGTTAATACCCATATGTAACTTTTGACTTCTCCAGAACATAACTACTAATAGCCTACTGTTGACCAGAAGCCTTACCAATAATATAAACTGTCGACTGACACATATTTTGTATGCTTTATGTATTATATATTGTATTCTTACATAAATTAAGCTAGAGAAAATGTTATTAAGAAAATCATAAGGAAGAGAAAACACAGTTACAACACTATACTGTGGTGGGCTACAGTCCATGGAGTCACAAAGAGTCAGACATGACTGAGCAACGGAACACATATACATGCACTCTGTTTATCAGTACTATAAGTTTGTGTCATCTGTTCATAAAATGAATCATCTATCAGTACATACAGAAATATAGTCTTATGTATTACAAAGCACTGTAGATGTTATACGTATTATATTTGATGTCAACAATGGAAAAATCTGTGAAAAAGAAATTTATATTTATTTCATGCATTGATAACGAAGAAGCAGCAATATGATTCCTTTATAGTAGCCTAGTGTAATCAGTATGATTGCTTCATGTTGGCCTAGCCTATACACAATGAATGACTCCATCATAAAATTTGTATGGTATACAGTATTACAGTCAAATTCATAACACAGTATTGGAAAATTTACATTTTTCAAAAACTTCTTACCCATGACAATAAACTGATACATAGTTCCCTCAATTTTGGGAGAGTGGTATACTGTACTGTAATATGATTTCTTTTAAAACAAAGTTATAAATGGCAAGAAAACTAACACATTATTAATTTTATAGTAAATATCACTCACCTTATACCTATATGATCTCCATATCTACATATTTTTAGTGTATTCATGACATATCTTTTTCTTAATTATTTCTAGGCTATGTCTTTTATCTGCAAGTTTTTTCAAATTGTCACAAACCTCCAAAAAGCTTTCCAATGTATCTGTTAAAAAAAAAAATCTACACATATGTGGACCCTTGCAGTTTAACCCTGTGTTGTGCAAGAGTCACCTGTACATACAAGTTATCTAGGAAAGAAAGATGGTAAAAGTATCTAATCAAAAGTAATAGCACGGAACCAAAATATGGAGACATGAAAGGTGATGGTAATGTAGTAATTACGAGTTTAGAGAGCCACATATATCATTCTTCAAGAGGAAAAAAAGAAGGTGGGGAGACAGAAGGGATTATGAGAAAGAAAAAAAGATAAGGGATTCAGAAGTAAAGAAAACATGTCACATCTATTCATAAAACTACAGGTTTAGGTAACTACATGTTAAAGGACCAAGTAGGTAACTTAGCTGTAATTCATTTTCAGTAATGTCCATTTAGACAGGGCAGGGAAAATGAAAGCAGAGAAAATTTGTTTTTAAAATGTCATCTTCTAGAAATACAATCTCTTTCATTCTCTCATGCTATACTTGGGGATGAAACTCAGCCAGTGCCCGTTAAGAATATGCTGCTAAGGAGGCCTACTGTATGTAATATCTCGATGATCTCTTAGGTCAAACACTAACGAAGTGAACTTAACAGTCCCCAATACCAGCGTCTTCCTTAGCCAGATGTATACATATCCAGACCTGTTAAAACATAGAACTACTGGCAGAAGTCCCAACTGGTAATTACAGAAGAACTTGAGATTGCACAAATATAAATTAGTTATTCCTCTCATGCCTCAGGCTTCTCCACAAAAGATTATAAACACACATTGGTTCTTTTACACAGTATTTTCATGACAGAAACCTGTGTGTTCTTGAACAGTAATGATGGGTTGTTATTACCACACTACCACTACCGATATTTGCTTTCTTGTAATTGTTTTTCTTTCAACAGTCAAAAGACTTTTTCCATATATTGTGTTTGTACTCATATGCCTCACAGCACTGAGAGAAGTCAGGATCTTTCTTTTAAGTAATACTTGTGGTACATAACCATAGATAAATACAACATCTTGCATTCTAAGTGTGGTAACATTCAAGCTTTCTTATTAAAACAGCCTCTGTCCACTTTGAGGATAAGAAAAGTAGTCAGTTCATTTGGCCAAATGTAATCAAAGTAAAGTTGAATTAAGAGTAAAGTTGTTGAGCTAATCACTTATTGGGAGAGTCTGAGAAGAAAAAGGACAAATAATTTTTTTCTCCATAGGTTTGGCATTTTACATTTAGTGAAATCTGTATTCCCATATATATGGGTCTATTTGAAGACTGTTCTGTTTCATTGGTCTGTTTGTTCATTCTCTAGAACCATGGTATGTTAAAATTGTAGCCTAGTAATATGTAACAATTACTCCTATTATAACATGATTTTTTTTTCAAAGAACATTTGCTCTTTATTTTCATGTAAAATTTTGTGTTCACCCTGAAATATGTACAATAAGAGTGGTAAGCTTGCTTCTTTGTGACTGGAGTAGTGATACTCCCAGAGGTGATCAAAATTAAGAATAAATTTTTTTATTTGGGCATTACTGTACTCTGGGACTATGTAACTATTTGGTCTAAAAATAGAATCAGAAGGAAGATTTTCTGTTTGTGCTTAGAAGGTAGTGTCTATTTTTACCAAGCCTTACTAAGATATAATTGACAAAACATTGTGCAAGTTTAAGGTGTACAACCTGATGATTTAATGCATGTGTGTATTGCGACCACAATAATATTTCTTATCATGTTTATCACCTCACATAATTACCTTTTCCTTTTTTTTAATTTAAATTTATTTATTTTAATTGGAGGCTAATTACTTTACAATAGTGTATAGGTTCTGCCACACATCAACATGAATCTGCCACGGGCATACACGTGTTCCCCATTCTGAACCCCCCTGCCCCCTCACTCCCCGTACCAGCCCTCCGGGTCATCCCAGTGCACCAGCCCCAAGCATCCTGTATTGATACCTTTTCTTTTTTGTGGTGAGACTACTTAAGGTTTACTATCTCGGCAACTGTCAAATACAGTATTTTTAACTGTAGTCATCATACTGAATATTAGATTCCCTGAACTTATTCTTTTATAACTGGATGAGTGACTGGAACTTTGTACACATTGACCAAAATCTCCCCATTTCCCCTACTTCCCATCCTTGGAAACCACCATTCCACTTTGGTTTGGCTTTTTTAAAGATTCTAATGTAAGTGAAATCACATGATACTGTCTTTCTCAGACCTATTTCACTTAGCCTACTACCCTTAAGGTCCATCCACGTTGCTGAAAATGGCAAGATTTCTTCTTTTGCCTGGTGAAATAATATTCAGTAGTGTATGTGTGCATCTCCTTTTCTTTGTTCACTCATCTGTCAATGGGGACGCTTAGGTCCTTAGATCCCCAATGTAAGGCCCCTTCAAGATCTCCAGGGGTGCAGACAGGAGTGTTTTCTGCAGGGTTCCTGAGCCATCAGGATTGTTTATGGACTCTGGCTGGAATGGACTGGAGCCCAGGTACAAGACTCTTTCAGAGTTTGCATTCAGACTAAGTTTCAGAGGCTTACCTTTAGGGGTTCTCAGACTGTGGTCAAGAGGGGCTGGAGTGGGTTCATGAGCCTCTTCTGTTATCCAGTACACAGGTGGGCGTGACTCCTCCAGGCTTCCTCATCTGGTGCTAGTAACAGACCCAAACCCAAAGGGACTGTAGCTGAGTTGTTATGGGTATGGAACTGTTTGTCTGTAGGAGACCACAGTTCACAAGTTAGCCATTTGGTGATGAACCTGCCTTCTTAAAATGGCCCTCAGTCTTCAACTACACTTCAGTTTCACAGCCTCCAATCTGGATCCCAAAGCTCCCACGAAGACACTTTTGTCCATGCTAGTGCTGTGTGTTCAGTCCTGTCTGACTCTTTGTGAGCCCATGGACTGTTGCCTGCCAGGCTCCTCCATCCATGGGATTTTCCAGGCAAGAATACTGGAGTAGGGTGCCATTTCCTTCTCCAGGGAATCTTTCTGATCCAGGGATCAAACACATATCTCTTGCATCTTCTGCACTGGCAGGCAGATTCTTTACCACTGAGCCACCTGGGAAGCCATGTCAAATTATTATTGCCAAGGGGAGGATATATGCGAGGGACAGCTTATTCAGTCATTCTGCTGATGTCACTTCTAAATAAGTTAATATTACTGGATGTATGAATGGCAATGAAGCAAGATTCACTTTGCTTCAGTAGGCACAGTCTTATTTTCAGTGTTAAAATTATATCATTTATCTGGCCATGATGGCGTTACAGGGACCAGACCAGATGTTTTTACATATTAAACAACTAGAAAGAACCAGACAAAATATTTGAAACAATGGTTTTCAGTCTTTGAATGACAAGCAGTGCAGTATGATAATCCCTGAGAGAAGGGAAAGAATGAGGTAAACCCTATCGCTGTTCCAGTTTCCTGCCAAATGGCAGGTTCCAAGAAGCAATATATATCAAAACAGAGCTGGCAGTTGTACTGAGTTGAGGAGACAAAAATCGGAGTTTGGGGAGGCCAAGTTGATAAGACCGTGTTGGACAGAATGCTCTGACACGACTGAAGCAACTTAGTACAAGCACACACGTGGAGAGACCTTCAGAAGGGTTCCTTATAGTCTTTGGCTGAGTGTGGATCTTTGCATGGTGAGAAACAATTCCTCAAGTTTGGAGAAAAAAGCCCTGGAAAGAAATAGGCCAAAAACTGGGAGGTGCATACATAGGGCTGACAGTACTATTCATATTCCCACTGGCCAGGGTGAAAACACCTTGTAATACACAGGGCATCAGGTAATATGCAGGACTTAAAAAGCATATTGTGTTAGTTATGAGTCTAAATTAGCCCTAGACCCAGCTGCCGTAAGAAAGCTTAAAAAGATGTCTGAATTTTTTTTTTTCAATCTGAGTCCAGGTAACTTGATTTTGTGCTGGAATAATACCTAACTCACTATACAAAGGTATACAATGAATCCTGCACTCAAGATAAAAATTGCAATGCCCGGCATCTAGTCAAAAATTACCATTTATGCTGGGAAATAGGAAAATATGACTCATAAATAGGAGAAAATTCAGTCAACAGGAGCAGACCAAGATATGCCAGAAGATAGCATTAAGAAACAAGTAATTTAGCTCTTCTAAATATGACACATATGCTTAAGAAGATAGAGACATTAACAGTATGAGGACAGAAATGAAAGATATAAACAAGGCTTAATTGTAACTTCCAGAGATTGAAGATACAGTATCTGAAATAACACAACAGTAGGATTAACACTAGATAAGGTCCTAAAAAAATCACAGGGGAATTTAATGACATAGTACTAGAAATAATCCAAAATAAAGAGAGGAAACAAGACAATAATAAACAAAGAATCAATGGCAGCTGAAACAAACTCAAACAATCTAACATACATATAATTAGATTCCCAGAAATAAAGGAAAAGGATGGTGGAATAAAGAACTATTTGAACAAATAATGGCTGCAATTTTCTCAAATTATAAGCTCCACAGCTCGAAGAAGCTCACTAGACATCAAGTAATGAAAAGCAGAGGAAACAACACCAAGGAACATCAAAATCAAATTCCTGAAAAACAATGAAAAAAAGAACATTTAAAAAGCAGCCAAGGGTAAGGATAGTAGGTAGAAACATGAGTACAGTGAAACAAAAGATGATAAATGTAATTATATTATTTGAAGATGTGCAATGATAAGTTCAATGAGTATCATGTAAACCTAACAACCATTTAAAACAAAAATGAAAGCAAGAACAAAAACATAGATGTAGCTAATAGGTCAATAGTGTTTATAAAATGGAAGAAATACTAAATTCAAAAAAAGACAGTAAAAGGAAATAGGAAAAAATAGCAGATGAGCTAAATAGAAAACATGAGCAAGATGGTAGCTTTAAATTTAATCATATCTTTAACTATGTTAATTGTAACAAGTGGAATAGACCATAGAAGGGCTCATGTGAACCTTCCAGGGTGAAGAAACTATCCTATATTATGATTACTCTGATAGTCATATGACTACATACATTTCTAAAGCTCATCAATTTGTAAGCTTAAAACTGGCTTATTTATTGTATGTGAATTCTATCTCAAGAATGCTGAGCTTTCAGTTGGCAATTCAGCAAGGGGGACATGTCAAAGAAAACCATCCTGAAATCTATTTAAAACAAATGTTCAATATCTCAGAATAGGTTTCTAATTTGTACTTTTCCCACTCTTAATAAAGTATCAATGTTGAATTTTAAAATAATAGTTCCATTTGAATTGTCCATGCTCCTATGTCATTTCGGGCTCCCTGGCCTGAATTACCTCTAGTCACCAGAGACCCATTGCAAGTGAATGTCATTCTGTTCTTTTGTGGGCCCAAAGACCTTTTTACTTTTCCTTTGGAAACACAAATGAGCACCTGAACTTATGGAATTTTGGACTGTGCATGTGTACATGTGTCTGTCTAGTCTTTCTTTACCTATTTTATGATAGAAGAAAATAATTTGGTTTATTCCCTGGCAGAGTATTTTTAAGAATAAAATCTCATTGTTCAGCAATCTAGGGAAGCGCTTGTTGATGCCTTCTTGATGCTCCTTAATGATTTATGAGAGCCTATAAACATTGTCACAGAAAACTTTTGTTCCATCATCCTCTTCATCTTCTCCTTGTTATGGGAACCAAAGGGCTTATTGAGAAAAACAAGATAGGTATTGAAACAAATACAGGATATTGATTGCTTCTATTCCCTGAGCCTCTGAGTCAATCAATCTATACACAGGAAGTGTCCAACTACAATTTATGCTCCTAGCATTTGGTTGTAAATTGGCTTCTTGGGATGTTGAATGCAATTTCCCTGGAAAACAAAGCTATAAATCATATTTAGGTTCCCCAACCTATCCATGGCAGCCTGTTAACCCATAACATTGCACTTTTCTTGATGAGAAATACTTTTAAAATAACATTTCAAAAAGGATAAACATCTTTCCAGCATCCTCTCATCTTTCCCACACATTTTGGTATTCCCCCTCTGCTTCCCAGGTGGCTCAGGCAGTAAAGAATCCACCTGCAATGCAGGAGATCCTGGAGAAAGGAATGGCAACCCACTCCAGTATTAGTGCCAGGGGAAATCCCACGGACAGAGGAATCTGGTGGGCTGCAGTCCATAGGGTGACAAGAGTTGACCATGACTTAGCTACTAAACCAACATCACCTGTCCCTTGAACCCTTCACTATATATACGTTCTTTGGAAAATGGGGCAAATCAGGGATTTTTTTAAGAGTAAAATTGATTACACAAACAAATCTAATGGGTGATATTTCAAGTAGCCTAGAAAAGTGAAAGGAAATATTTTATGCAAAATAGGGGAATGATTTTTTAGAAAAGAAGGATGCATATACCAAAAGAAGTACCGTTTATATAAACAAAAACAAAAGGAATTTGTTTATCACTTAATTCAACAGCATTTGCTGCAGTAACACCTTTCTTGAGCCTGCAGACTGCTACTGGTTATCATTTTTAAAAGAGGATTATGTTTCAAATGATTGGAAAACAACATGTTAATATAAGACAAGCATTCATTCATTCAAGCATCAATACTATGCTAACAAATGCTGTGAATTAGTAAGTGTTGCCTAAACTCACTTGGCTATGGGGTGCACCTCACTGGATTCTGTGAAATATACTTTAGGAAATAATGTTTTTATCCCATGAAAATGTGTCTTCTACATCATCATGGTTTCCCATTAATAATGGAGGATCTCTTTTAGGTTGTACTGTCCTTTTGAAGTAGTCCTGTCAATGAAAATATAATGTGAGCCATACATGAAGGTCACAATTTTCTATTTTCAATTTATCAGATCATTAGTAATTGTCTAAATGATCCAGCAATCCCACTACTAGACATATACTCTGAGGAAACCAAAATTGAAAAAGACACATGTACCCCAATGTTCATTGCAGCACTATTTACAATAGCTAGAACATGGAAGCAACCTAGATGTCCATTGACAGATGAATGGATCAAGAAGCTGTGGTACATATATACAATGGAATATTACTCAGCCATAAAAGAGAACACATTTGAGTCAGTTCTAATGACATGGACAAACCTAGAGCCTAGTATACAGAGTGAAGTAAGCCAGAAAGAGGAAATATAAATATCATATACTGATGCATATATTTAGGATCTAGAAATGTGGTACTGACGAACTTACTTTCAGGGCAGCAGTGGAGAAACAGACTTAGAAAACAGACCTATGAACACAGGGGGAGGGGAGGAGGGAGAGAGTAAGACGTATGGAGAGTAACATGGAAATGTACAATACCATGTGTAAAATAGATAGCCAATGGGAATTTGCAGTATGACTCAGGGAACTTAAACAAGGGCTCTATGACAATCCAGAAGGGTGGGATGGGGAGGGAGATGGGAGGGAGGTTTGTGGGGGAGGGGACATGGGTGTATCTATGGCTGATTCTTGTTGATGTATGACAGAAAACCACAAAATTCTGTAAAGCAATTATCCTTCAATTAAAAAAAATAAATAAAGTGGCAAAAAATAAAGTATGTAAAATGATTTACATTTAAGGTAAAAAGAAACACATGAAATTTTTTTAATGTATTTTGTTTCAGCCAGCATGTCTGATATATGATCATTGAAGCCTACAATCAATATAAAATGAATTCACACAATATTTCACAATTTTTGGTACTACATCTTTGAAATCCACTGTGTACTTTTACACTTACAGCACATTTCAGTTTGCACCAATTATATTTAAGAGTTTAATAGCCACATGTGGCTAGTGGCTACTGTATTGGATGGTGCAGCTTTAAAATAGTGTAACATCTATTGCCTTAATCCTCCTTTATTCTGAAGAAGTCCAGTCATAAAAAATTGAAATTAGAATCGTAAAATTTTAGACATGAATGTGTTCTTGAGGTTGGTAGGCAGGTTACATTCTCTTGGTCCCTGATATACTGTATGGTTTTAAAATGGAAATGGTAAAGATCTGAATTTATAAAAAGAATCGCTGACTTTACCTTAAAAAACAATCACTACAGAATTCCCCTTGAAAATGGTCCACCTCCAGAAAATTTAATACATGATTCTTTAAAATACAAATTCAATTTGCAAACACATTTTCCAGACTTCATCTACTACATAAAGTGATGCCACCTGCTCATTTTTGCTGCGGGGCTAAAAATGGGGCATGGTTTGTAGATTAAAGAGCAATCCTTGTCTGTTGCTATATTTTCATTGTATGAGGCCCCAAAGCCAGCTGTACAAACATATAACAAACTCAGCAACCACAGCCAAGTCAGTAATATGCTGGTCTTTCTCCATTTCTCTCAGGAGAAGAGGCAACTAGCTTCCATTCATGTGCTCAGCTTCTGTCCTTAAGCCAAATGATGTCACTTAGAGCTTGAATTTTAGAATTTACTTTGTTAGCTTCTCTAGCCAACTCATTCTATTGGCTTTGGGGAAAAAATAGAAATAGGAAAAAAAAATAAGACATGTACTAGGCAAATTGAGATTTATTTATCTATGCGATCTTTACCAAACTATTCTTCAATAAAAAAATTATAACATTTCACATCCATACTGATTTTCTGTAATAAGTGGGTTTCTAGTTTTTCTATTACTACTACTACTAAGTTACATCAGTCATGTTTGACTCTGTGCGACCCCATAGACGGCAGCCTACCAGGCTCCCCCGTCTCTGGGATTCTCCAGGCAAGAACACTGGAGTGGGTTGCTATTTCCTTCTCCAATGCATGAAAGTGAAAAGTGAAAGTGAAGTCACTCAGTCGTGTCTGACTCTTATCGACCCCATGGACTGCAGCCTACCAGGCTCCTCTGTCCATGGAATTTTCCGGGCAAGAGTACTGGAGTGGGGTGCCATTGCCTTCTCAGTTCTAGTTTTTCTAGCGTAGCGTTATTGACCTAATCGCTAGTTAACTGTCAATACATACTGAACATGTACCCCTGAGAAAACCAAAATTCAAAAGGGCATATGTACCCCAATGTTCATTGCAGCACTATTTACAATAGCCAGAACATGGAAGCAACCTAAATGTCCACTAACAGATGAATGGATAAAGAAGACGTGGTTATACATACAATGAAATATTACTCAGGAATGAAAAGGAACGAAACTGGGTCATTTGTAGTGATGTGGATGAACCTAGAGTTTGTCTTACAGACTGTAGTTAAGTCTGAAAGAGAAAAACAAATATCAAATATTAACACATATATATGGAATCTAGAAAAATGGTGCTGATGAATCTATTTGCAGGGCAGGAATAGAGGCACAGGCATAGAGAATGGATATGTGGACACAGAGAGGGAAGGAGAGGGAGGGTAGGATGAGTTGAGAAAGTAGCATTGACATATATACACCATGTGTAAAAGAGCTAGGTAAAGGGAAGCTGCTCTATAGGACAGGGAGCTCAACTTGGTGCTCTGTGATGACCTAAAGGGATGGGATGGGGTGGTGGGAGGGAGACTTAAGAGGGAGAGGATATATATACACAATAGGCTGATTTGTGTTGTTGTACAGCAGAAACTAACACAACATTGTAAAACAATTATACTCCAATTTTAAAAGTAAAAATAATAATAATAATAATAATAAAAAGGTAAATATGAAGCACTCAAACCAACCAGTGTATCAAACAAAAGCTTTTATGGGAATAAAGGAATATGATCCTAGGATATGTGAGAACAAAGCAGACAAAGCCCTACCCACCCAGGTATCTTAAGAATATAGAGTGCTGATAATAATATTCCTGATATTATCTTAGGAATAATGCCCCAAAAAACAAATAAGAGAGGTGCTATTGTGATCATCTTTCCAGCTGAAATTATTAACAGTGAATCAACATCCTGTCTCCAGCTACCACCTTGGCTAGAAACAATCCATTAAAGTCACAGCTCAGAGTGGGGCACAAAATTTCTGCTGGACAAATGATGCTGATAAATGACCAGATCTTGACCATAAAATTTCATGACCAATTAAAGCAGATTTGAACTCTTCTCACTAACTCTAATGACTGGGCACCTGTCCACAAACCGTATCTGATTTCTGCAGGGACTAGACCTAAACTGCACTCTGGATTGCCAACCCACCAGATGTTACCTCCATGTTGCAAATCATGTCCTTTCAAAAGAGTCAAGGGTGAATCATGAGTGCAAAAATCTGAACCCGTAAGTAGATAACTGTTTCTCCTGGAACCACTTGGTCAAACCCTACTGGCTGCATACCACAGCTGAGCATCACGTCCCATTTCAATAGAGCTTGTTAGAATACCTGGGCTTCCATGATGCAGCTGAGTACATTACTCCCTATGGCAGAAAGTGAAGCCTCTTGATTAAAGTGAAAGTGGAGAGTGAAAAAATTGGCTTAAAGCTCAACATTCAGAAAATGAAGATCATGGCATCTGGTCCCATCACGTCATGGGAAATAGATGGGGAAACAGTGTCAGACTTTATTTTGGGGGGTTCCAAAATCACTGCAGATGGTGATTGCAGCCATGAAATTAAAAAACACTTACTCCTTGGAAGAAAAGTTATGACCAATCTAGATAGCATATTGAAAAGCAGAGACATTACTTTGCCAACAAAGGTCCGTCTAGTCAAGGCTATGGTTTTTCCTGTGGTCATGTATGGATGTGAGGGTTGGACTGTGAAGAAGGCTGAGCACTGAAGAATTGATGCTTTTGAACTGTGGTGTTGGAGAAGACTCTTGAGAGTCCCTTGGACTGCAAGGAGATCCAACCAGTCCATTCTAAAGGAGATCAGTCCTGGGTATTCTTTGGAAGGAATGATGCTAAAGCTGAAACTCCAGTACTTGGGCCACCTCATGTGAAGAATTGTCTCATTGGAAAAGACTCTGAGGCTGGGAGGGATTACGACAGAGGATGAGATGGCTGGATGGCATGACCGACTGGAGGGAAGTGAGTTTGGGTGAACTCCGGGAGTTGGTGATGGACAGGGAGGCCTGGCGTGCTGCAATTCATGGAGTCGCAAAGAGTTGGACATGACTGAGTGACTGAACTGATAGCAATGTTTCTCCAAATACAGCCCATGGAATACTTTTAATAGAGTCATCTGGGAAGCATGTTTAAAATTTAAACTCTGGGCCCACTCCAGTCCAACTAAGCCAGAATATATAGGAGCAGAGCCCAGAAATCTGCATTTTAACCAACTCTCTAGGCGGCTATGACCCGCGCGCTGAGCTCAGGCGGCTGCGACCAGCGCACTGAGCGCGGCCAAGAGGAGTTACCCCACGTCCAAGGTCAGGGGCAGCAGCTGAGAGTGCCAGACTGCGATGGCGCAGGAAGGGCAGAGAGGAGCTAACCCACGTGTGAGGTCGGGGGGGTGGCCGAGAGGAGATACCCAGCGTCCGAGGTCAGGGGCGGCAGGCAGGAGGAGCTACCCCATGCCCCTAAGCCCCAGGCCAGGGGCCGCGGAGGAGCAACGCCACGCCCGAGGCCAGGGGCGGTGGCCAGGAGGACCAACCCCATGTCCACGGAGCTATGTCTGCGCAGGCGCAGGAGGACCTAGAGGAGCTATCCCACGTTGAAAGTCAGGAAGGCCGGCGTTGAGGAGATAACCCTCGTCCAAGGTAAGAGAAACCCAAGTAAGACAGTAGGTGTTGCAAGAGGGCATCAGAGGGCAGACACACTGAAACCATACTCACAGAAAACTAGTCAATCTAATCACACTAGGACCACAGCCTTGTCTAACTCAATGAAACTAAGCCATGCCTGTGGGGCAACCCAAGATGGGCAGGTCATGGTGGAGAGATCTGGCAGAATGTGGTCCACTGGAGAAGGGAATGGCAAACCACTTCAGTATTCTTGCCTTGAAAACCCCATGAATAGTATGAAAAGGCAAAATGATAGGATGCTGAAAGAGAAACTCCCCAGGTCAGTAGGTGCCCAATATGCTACTGGAGATCAGTGGAGAAATAACTCCAGAAAGAATGAAGGGATGGAGCCAAAGCAAAAAGAATAACCAGCTGTGGATGTGACTGGTGATAGAAGCAAGGTCCAATGCTGTAAACAGCAATATTGCATCAGATCAGATCAGATCAGTCGCTCAGTCGTGTCCGACTCTTTACGACCCCATGAATCGCAGCACGCCAGGCCTCCCTGTCCATCACCAACTCCCGGAGTTCACTCAGACTCACGTCCATTGAGTCAGTGATGCCATCCAGCCATCTCATCCTCTGTTGTCCCCTTCTCCTCTTGCCCCCAATCCCTCCCAGCATCAGAGTCTTTTCCAGTGAGTCAACTCTTCGCATGAGGTGGCCAAAGTACTGGAGTTTCAGCTTTAACATCATTCCTTTCAAAGAAATCCCAGGGCTGATCTCCTTCAGAATGGACAAGTTGGATCTCCTTGCAGTCCAAGGGACTCTCAAGAGTCTTCTCCAACACCACAGTTCAAAAGCATCAATTCTTCAGCGCTCAGCCTTCTTCACAGTCCAACTCTCACATCCATACATGACCACAGGAAAAACCATAGCCTTGACTAGACGAACTTTTGTTGGCAAAGTAATGTCTCTGCTTTTGAATATGCTATCTAGGTTGGTCATAACTTTCCTTCCAAGGAGTAAGTGTCTTTTAATTCATGGCTGCAGTTACCACCTGCAGTGATTTTGGAGCCCAGAAAAATAAAGTCTGACACTGTTTCCACTGTTTCCCCATCTATTTCCCATGAAGTGATGGGACCGGATGCCATGATCTTCGTTTTCTGAATGTTGAGCTTTAAGCCAACTTTTTCACTCTCCACTTTCACTTTCATCAACAGGCTTTTTAGTTCCTCTTCACTTTCTGCCATAAGGGTGGTGTCATCTGTATATCTCAGGTTATTGATATTTCTCCCAGCAATCTTGATTCCAGCTTGTGTTTCTTCCAGTCCAGCAATATTGCATAGGAACCTGGAATGTCAGGTCCATGAATCAAGGCAAATTGGAAGTGGTCAAAAAGGAGATGGCAAGAGTGAATGTCAACATTCTAGGAATCAGCGAACTGAAATGGACTGGAATGGGTGAATTTCACTCAGATGACCATTATATCTACTACTGCGGGCAAGAATCCCTCAGAAGAAATGGAGTAGCCATCATGGTCAACAAAAGAGTCCAAAATGCAGTACTTGGATGCAATCTCAAAAACGACAGAATGATCTCTGTTCGTTTCCAAGGCAAACCATTCAATATCACAGTAATCCATATCTATGCCCCAACCAGTAACACTGAAGAAGCTGAAGTTGAATGGTTCTATGAAGACCTACAAGACCTTTTAGAACTAACACACACACAAAAAATGTCCTTTTCATTATAGGGGACTGGAATGCAAAAGTAGGAAGTCAAGAAACATCTGGAGTAACAGGCAAATTTGGCCTTGGAATACGGAATGAAGCAGGGCAAAGACTAATAGAGTTTTGCCAAGAAAATGCACTGGTCATAACAAACACCCTCTTCCAACAACACAAGAGAAGACTCTATACATGGACATCACCAGATGGTCAACACCGAAATCAGACTGATTATATTCTTTGCAGCCAAAGATGGAGAAGCTCTATACAGTCAGCAAAAACAAGACCAGGAGCTGACTGTGGCTCAGACCATGAACTCCTTATTGCCAAATTCAGACTGAAATTGAAGAAAGTAGGGAAAACCACACTAGACCATTCAGGTATGACCTAAATCAAATCCCGTATGATTATACAGTGGAAGTGAGAAATAGATTTAAGGGCCTAGATCTGATAGATAGAGTGCCTTATGAACTATGGAATGAGGTTCGTGACATTGTACAGGAGACAGGGATCAAGACCATCCCCATGGAAAAGAAATGCAAAAAAGCAAAATTGCTGTCTGGGGAGGCCTTACAAATAGCTGTGAAAAGAAGAGAAGCAAAAAGCAAAGGAGCAAAGGAAAGATATAAGCATCTGAATGCAGAGTTCCAAAGAATAGCACGAAGAGATAAGAAAGCCTTCTTCGGCGATCAATGCAAAGAAATAGAGTAAAACAACAGAATGGGAAAGACTAGAGATCTCTTCAAGAAAATTAGAGATACCAAGGGAACATTTCATGCAAAGATGGGCTCGATAAGGGACAGAAATGGTGTAGACCTGACAGAAGCAGAAGATATTAAGAGATGGCAAGAATACAGAGAAGAACTGTACAAAAAAGATCTTCACGACCCAGATAATCATGATGGTGTGATCACAGACCTAGAGCCAGACATCCTGGAATGTGAAGTCAAGTGGGCCTTAGAAAGCATCACTACAAACAAAGCTAGTGGAGGTGATAGAATTCCAGTTGAGCTATTCCAAATCCTGAAAGATGATGCTGTGAAAGTGCTGCACTCAATATACCAGCAAATTTGGAAAACTCAGCAGTGGCCACAGGACTGGAAAAAGTCAGTTTTCATTCCGATCCCAAAGAAAGGCAATGCCAAAGAATGCTCAAACTACCACACAATTGCACTCATCTCACAAACTAGTAAAGTAATGCTCAAAATTCTCCAAGCCAGGCTTCAGCAATACCTGAACCATGAACTTCCTGATGTTCAAGCTGGTTTTAGAAAAGGAAGAGGAACCAGAGATCAAATTGCCAACATCCGCTGGATCATGGAAAAAGCAAGAGAGTTCCAGAAAAACATCTATTTCTGCTTTATTGACTATGCCAAAGCCTTTGACTGTGTGGATTACAATAAACTGTGGGAAATTCTGAAAGAGATGGGCATACCAGACCACCTGATCTGCCTCTTGAGAAATTTGTATGCAGGTCAGGAAGCAACAGTTAGAACTGGACATGAAACAACAGACTGGTTCCAAATAGGAAAAGGAGTACGTCAAGGCTGTATATTGTCACCCTGTTTATTTAACTTATATGCAGAGTACATCATGAGAAAGGCTGGACTGGAAGAAACACAAGCTGGAATCAAGATTGCTGGGAGAAATATCAATAACCTCAGATATGCAGATGACACCACCCTTATGGCAGAAAGTGAAGAGAAACTAAAAAGCCTCTTGATGAAAGTGAAAGTGGAGAGTGAAAAAGTTGGCTTAAAACTCAACATTCAGAAAACGAAGATCATGGCATCCGGTCCCATCACTTCATGGGAAATAGATGGGGAAACAGTGGAAACAGTGTCAGACTTTATTTTTCTGGGCTCCAAAATCACTGCAGATGGTGACTGCAGCCATGAAATTCAAAGACGCTTACTCCTTGGAAGGAAAGTTATGACCAACCTAGATAGCATATTCAAAAGCAGAGACATTACTTTGCCAACAAAGGTTCGTCTAGTCAAGGCTATGGTTTTTCCTGTGGTCATGTATGGATGTGAGAGTTGGACTGTGAAGAAGGCTGAGCACTGAAGAATTGATGCTTTTGAACTGTGGTGTTGGAGAAGACTCTTGAGAGTCCCTTGGACTGCAAGGAGATCCAACCAGTCCATTCTAAAGGAGATCAGCCTGGGATTTCTTTGGAAGGAATGATGCTAAAGCTGAAACTCCAGTACTTTGGCCACCTCATGCAAAGAGTTGACTCATTGGAAGAGACTCTGATGCTGGGAGGGATTGGGGGCAAGAGGAGAAGGGGACGACAGAGGATGAGATGGCTGGATGGCATCACTGACTCAATGGACGTGAGTCTGAGTGAACTCCAGGAGGTGGTGATGGACAGGGAGGCCTGGCGTGCTGCGATTCATGGGGTCGCAAAGAGTCGGACACGACTGAGCAACTGATCTGATCTGATCTGATCTAAATGAGGATGGTGTACATCTATGTATACTGGGTAGAATTGAAATGTTGTTACTGAATCACAGGAAGACACCAGGATTCTTGGCCCCTGGAGGAGAAGAATTCAATCCGGGGCCAGAGACGAGGCTTGATCGCTCAGAGCTTTTGTGTAATAAAGCTTTATTAAAGTATAAAGGAGATAGAGAAAGTTTCTGACATAGGCTTCAGAAGGGGGCAGAAAGAATACCCCCTTGCTACTGTTAGCAATGAAGTTATATACTCTCCAATGAATCAGAAGAATGTCTGGAGGTTGTAAAGACCTCACCAGACCTACTCCCACAATTTACATTTTAAGATAACAGAATTAGCCAGAAGGTTTAATCCAGAGATGGTCTTCAGGCAGGGTACATTATTGTTATATAATCCTTGTAAAGACCAGATCTACTCCCATAATTTACATTTTAAGATAACAGAATTAGCCAGAAGGTTTAATCCAGAGACTGTCCTTAATCCAGAGACTGTCCTCAGGCAGGATACATTATTGTTTTATAATCCTAAGGAATGTAGAGAAGGAAAAAAGTTTGTCCTTTCTTCCTCCTTGAGAATTCCAGACCCCTCTCTCCTTGGGGACCCCTAGATTCCTTATCAACCTGCCTAGGAAATGACTCTCTCAGAATGACAGTCTTTTCTGGAGTGCCAATGAGACAGAGCAAGAAACCCATATCACATATATCGAGTAACTATTTTCTGAAAAATCTGTGAATCTCATGGGGGTGAGAAAGTATCTCTAAATTGTTACCATTTCTTGCTACCCTACAAAACAGTATGCCCTATCTTCACATTTCTGTGAAGGAGACAGAGTTCTCCAATGTCCTCTGAATTATAAGAGCTTTGACAAAAGCACCTGGATAATTTGTATAGCTCCTGGAGACAGGATGAAACTGAGATGCTAATGAAGTCTCTCACTTCCAACTTTACAGTAATACTTGTTTAATTAAAATGGTATAAAGAATAAGGCCACAATCCAGCACCTGAATACCAAAGTCTCTCTATCCATATTTTTTTGTATCCAGAATAGACCTTGTCTCAAAATAGCTTTGGCATCAATTTATCAGGTTTCTTTAATGGGAAATTCTTACTTAAACTGGGCAGAAATGGTTCTAAGGTATGGAAGGAAGGAGACAGATTAATTTCTGATTCTTCTGATACCAACCAGGGTTCTTGGCCTTCCCCAATCAATAGAAATTAACTAGATGTCAAACAAGAAATTCAGGCAAAGCTTTATTGGGGTTCCTGTGCCTGCTATAGGAGGGAGAGAAAACAAGTAACAGATTCCCTTGCTTGCTCCCTGGGGGGTGAACTGATTCTTCATATCGGTTGAAGGCAGGGGTATGTCCAGGGATTGGGATGGAAGGGTGGCTTAGGTGGTTTGTCCACCCCTATGTGGTGCTAAGTGCAGGGGGACATGCATAGTACCCTGTTTTTGCTCCTGACACACAGTTTTTTGCTCCCAACTCTTCAGAAATGGCAGTTGGAATTTTTTAGTCACTGTGTCTTTTTTTCAGCATTTGCCCCAACTGCACATGCACACAGTTATCTTTACTGCCATACAGCTTCTTCTTATTTTGTTGCTCAAGTTGAGGTGTGTCCAGGTGCAAGCTTTGCAGCACTGCAGTAAAGGGGTCCAGGTACCAGCCTGTCTCACCTCCACAGGGCAGTATGCCATAAGGTCAGCATCTCCCAGCAGGCTGTAAATAGTTAAACTGTTAAACATCTTTAGTGACATTAGTACAAGGATAGGGACCTCTTCACTTAACTCTGCAGAGGGAAAAATAGAAGCATTTTCAAGCTTGTGAGGAGATACCAAAGCCAAATTATACCTGAACTTCCCTGGTGGCTCAGATGGTAAAAAAAACTTGCCTGCAATTCAGGAGATACACGTTCAGTCCCTGGGTTAGGAAGATCTCCTGGAGAAGAGAATGGCAATCCACTTCAGTATTCTTGCCTGGAGAATTCCATGGATTGAGGAGCCTGGCAAGCTACAGTCCATGGGGTCACAAAGAGTCGGACAAGACTGAGCGACTAACATGTAAAGGGAAAAGGGAATATTGTTTAACCCAGGTATTGGGAGAGTCATGGAGAGATAACTACAACTGTCATCTGAAGCTCTTTTTATATCAAACATCCAGATTATTCTGCATATAACAAAGATCTTGTATCTAGACACCAATAATTAAAAGTTATAAAATCTAGAAAGAATTGACTACTTGGAAGGAAATGTAGAAGGAAGTGGGTAGCCATTTCCTTCTCCAGGGGGATCTTCCCATCCCAGGGATCAACCTAGATCTCCTGCATTGCAGGCAGATTTTTTATGATCTGAGCCACCAGGGAAGCCCAAAAAGGGACCATTTCTGGCTAAAGAATATTAATACTTCTTAGCATACAATAAAGCAAAACAAATTTACAGATACTTTATTGGAATTGTAGAGGAGAGATAAGCATAAAACTTTCCAGCAAACAAAGATTAATATATAGAAATTCGCTGATATCTATTATAGAAAAGTAAAGGGAGGTCCAAGAGGGAGATGATGTATGTAGACATATAGCTGACTCACTTCATTGTACAGCAGAAATTAACACAACACTGTAAAGCAGTTATAGTCCAACTCAATAAAATAAAAGGCATTGAGATTAAAAAGGAAAAAAATTAATAAGATGTTCATTCGATGTTGAATTTGTTTGACTTTTTTAAATGTAATAAGCATTTGTAAGAGTCTTTGACCATCTAGTCTTGTTTTTATTACAAGGAATTTATTACAAATTCCTTGAACTTTTCCAGGAAAAGTTCTTCTATCATGGGGAAAAGGAAATGGTAATCCACTCCTGTATTCTAGCCTGGAAAATCCCATGGATGGAGGAACCTGGTGGGCTACAGTCCATGGGGTCGCCAAGAGTCAGACACAACTGAAGCAACTTATCATACACGCAAGCATTAGAAATATTTTTATCAGTACATGTTCAGTCATAGCTGACAGAAACTGCAATCTAGCTTAAGTATGATTGTGAAGGTTAGGGATAAGGGCTTCAGGCATTGATGGATCCAGGGGATTAAAATACAAAAGGATTCTGTCTCTCTTTATTCTCTGTGCACAAGACAGGAAAAAACAGTTACTGAACCTGAGTCATCTCCAACCGCTTTTCTCAGCTCCTTCTGAATCAGTGTTGTAATGACTGGCACTGCAAAAAATTTGAAGCAGTTTAAATCTTTCCTGTATCTAAAATTTTAGTATAAACACATAACATTAAATTTTACTTAAAACACTGGTGTGCACACACAAACATGAACACACCAACTCTTAAAATCTCACTCCATCAACAACAAAAAAGAAAATGATTAAAAAGGGACTAAAAGACTTAAATAGACATCTTCAACTTTAATGAGAATATATATTTAAAGTACTGTATGTGATTGTCCTGTATCCTGATTATTTTACTCATATTTCTGTTTTCATGCAAATAAATATGCAATTACAGCATAAAAATAGAAAGAAAAAAAAAAAACAAACAGTTACTGGCCAGCTCGAGAGAGAGAGTTTTTGATGATATTTTCTGCTAGGAAAAAATTTCACATACCTTGCTTTTCCTGACACATGTATTAAACTCATCCTTAAACCATTCATTGTATTCAGTGGGTTGAGTACTCTAATTACCCACGATCATGTTTGCTGCCAGCCCCTCTAGCTGGAGAAAAGCTCAGCTGCATCCAGATAACAGGCACTGACTTCCCTATAAGAAAGAGAGGTTCTAGTTCTAGGAGAATGGGAATCTAGCAGTGGGTATTTCTGTTTCTAAAGCACAGAAGCAAACAAAATGGAGCTCCGTGTGAAACAGCCAGTGTGCTAGTACATGTATTTCTCTTTGTTGCTATCGCTCAGTGGCAAAAAGTGTTAGTCACTCAGTCATGTCCTACTCTTTGTGACCCCACTGACTGTATGTAGTCCACCAGTCTCCTCTGTCCATGGGGGAATTCTCCAGGCAAGGATACTGAAGTGGGTAGCCATTTCCTTCTCCGGGGGAATCTTCCCATCTCAGGGATCAACCTAGATCTCCTACATTGCAGGCAGATTTTTTTTATCATCTGAGCCACCAGGGAGCCCCAAAAGGGGCCATTGCTGGTTAGAGAACATCCCCTGGCCTGCTGTTTTCTTCTATTACAACCATCACAGCTAGTAGGAAAGGACTCTCAACTCTTCAGTCTTTGTAGTTGGGTTGGGCACACTGGTGTTTCCTGACCTGGTAATAAAAAGATCTTCCAGCTAGATCTGAAGTGGTTTCATGTCACTCAGCAGCTAGGCTCCCCCAAAAAACATCCAAAAATTCCTCCCAAGGTTCTTTCCATGATCCCTCTGTTCTAACCAAAAGAAATGGGCTCGCGCTTCCCTGGTGGCTAAGTGGTAAACAATCCACCTGCCACTGCAGGGAGCACGTGTTTGATCCTTGATCCAGGGAGATTCCACATGCTGCGGGGCAACTAAGTCCTTGTACCACAGCTACTGAGCCTGTATCTAGAGCCGGGGAGCCAAAGCTACTGAAGCCTACACATGCCTAGAGCCTGTGCTCCACAGCAAGAGAAACCACCACGATGAGAAGCCCATGCACCGCAACTAGAACGTAGCCCCCCTTGCTTCACCTGGAGAAGGGCCATGCAAAGCAACGAAGACCCAGTGCAGCCACAAATAAAATGAACAAATATTTATTTTAAAAAAAGAAATGATCTCATGGGCCCATGCCTGGGTGGTTCCAGTCCACATCTCCTCTTTCAGCCTCACTGTTTCATCCCTAGAAAACTAAGATCATCTTTAGATTTTCTGTATGAATTTTGTTTGTCCAGCAGCTCACCATTAGCTCTTCTTTTCATGATTTTTGAATTAAGGATTCTGGATACTATGCATTTAGCGATCTGGAGCCCCTCCATTAGCAAGTCGTGTAACTGACAGGCTCCATCATCTTAAAATCACTTTTAAAATATTTTTTAACTTTATTTACTTATTTTTGGCCCTGCTGGGTCTTCATTGCTGCATCAACTTTCTCTAGTTGCAGCAAGCATGGGCTACTCTCTAGCTGTGGTGCTCAGGCCTCTTCTTGCAGTGGCTTCTCTTGCTGTGTGTGGAGCACAGGCTCTAGGGCACGTGGGCTTCAGTAGTTGCAGCTCCTAGGCTCTAGAGCACAGGCTCAATAGTTGTAGCTCAGGAGGGTTTAGTTGCTCTGGGGTGTGTGGGATCTTCCTGGATCAGGAATTGAACCCGAGTCTCCTGCATTGGCAGGTGAGCCACAGGGGAAGCCCTTAAGATCACTTTTTACTTTTAACTTCCAAACCTCTGACCACTGGACTAGCTGTAAGTTTCTCTTTCTCTCATTGGGAGGTATCTTATCTCTGTTAGTATATTCAGCTATTATGAGGTCTTTATCATTTAAAACATGCCTGCAGATTTCTGCTCTGTTTCTATGTACAGAGGACTCTATATTCACATGTTATGTAAGACTATGTGGAAAAATCATCTCTGCATTTCACGGTCATCTTTCTAGATGAAATTTACATTTCCATAGTCATTTTTAAGCCAGGGAAATAGTCTGCCTGTGATTATGCTGCTTCCTGTACCTAGAATCTTATTTTTGTCTCTACCCCTTTATACCTCCAAATATTTACACTCAAGAGTCTACTTCTAGAAAACTATTTTAGAGAAAGAAAAAAAATGCAGCAAAGACAATACCAAAGGTATTGAGGTAATCACACTGTCTCATAACAAAAACAACAACAACAAATAATGAAAGAAAGAAAAAAAAAGAGACAGAGGAAGTCATTTACATATCCAGTAATGAGATGTATTTAAAATTATAGTAAAGGCAAATACATTTTATAGACATTGAATATTATTTACAAGTTTTAAAAAAATATAAGAAAGTGCTTATGACAATTTTTGAAAAGATAAATGGGATATAAATAATTCATGTAAATCTCAACCACATAAAAACTATGCATAAAAAGAAGAAAAATGCAATCTTTAAATAAGATTATCTTTTACTAGTCTTGGTGTTTGTCAAATAATCTGCATATGCATAACTTTCAGAAGAAAAATAAGTTATTGGCAGTACTAAAAATAAATACAACCTGATCTTAAGGATTAAACTTAAAAACATCTTTTCAGTGAAACTTCCACTGACCTTTTTCCTTTTCCTCCTTTGTATTCACAGATTACTTGGCTTATGATGAGCCCTTTTTAACTTCCATTGTGGTGATTAAAAAGCAGAGACATTACTTTGCTGACAAAGATCTGTCTAGTCAAAGCTATGGTTTTCCCAGTAGTCGTGTATGGACATGAGAGTTGGACCATAAAGAAAGCTGAGCACTGAAGAATTGATGCTTCTGAACTGTGGTGTTGGAGAAGACTCTTGAGAGTCCCTTGGATTGCAAGGAGATCCAACCAGTCAATCCTAAAGGAAATTAGTCCTGAATATTCATTGGAAGGGCTGATGCTGAAGCTCCAATACTTTGGCCACCTGAGGCAAAGAACTGACTCATTGGAAAACACCCTGATACTGGGAAAGATTGAAGGCAGGAGGAAAAGGGGACGACAGAGGATGAGATGATTGGATGGCATCACTGACTCGATGGACATGAGTTTGAGCAAGCTCCAAGAGTTGGTGATGGACAGGGAAGCCTGGCGTGTTGCAGTCCATGGGGTCACAAATAGTCAGAAACAACTGAGCAACTAAACTGAACTGTGGTGATTCATAGTTTTTTCAGTCTCATGAATCAGATAACTGTTCAGTTAACTGTAGAAGTTGTGCCTTATTTGCTTTTGGTTTCCATAACCCTGAGGCCAGGGTCTTCTAAAAGCTTAGTACTCATTTGCAATGTGTTATATTAAATTGAAAGCATAAAAATTGCTGTTCTCTCAGTTTTTTGTTGCGACAGCTTCTATCTTCTATATGATGAGCTTCTGAGGATGTGGCAAAGCACTTTAAAAAAAAAATTAAAATAGCATCTGATCACAAGAGCCATCAGATATCAGGACCTGAATATAAGACCAGTCTCTGGGTGAAAATTGATATTGCTCCCAGAAAAGAGTGAAATTAAAGGGACAACATACCAGAACTAGAATTATAGCCCAATGACAAAACCAAAATTTAAACCTTGGGAGCCTATACTCTTAATCTCTGTCTGAGATAGGAATGTCACTTTTGATTTGATATGTCTGTGTCCACACAGTCACCATCAAGGCTTGGTTTTGATCCTTGATCCTAGCTGTGACTACCGAGCCAAAACCACTAGCTTAAAAATGTCTGCTTAGTCAAGTCAGTCATTTGTTTCCAGGGGACCCAGAATAAACCAGAGTTGTTAAGATTTTTTTTTTTTTAATCTGGGGTTAGTAAATTGATCTGTGGTCTTGGTTTGCCAAAAATATGACCTTAAATGTGAACTCTGTATAGTTAAATATGGACCCAACCAACTCAGATTGCAGGATTGGACCAGCCTCAGTCAGAATTTGGAAATAAGCAATTTGCCTTAAGTCTCCTCCTTTTTCCTTATTCGTCTCTGCTCTTTCTGTCAGTCTGTTTCCCTTCCTTTCTCTCTTTCTCTCTCAATGTCTGCTTATCACAATTTGCTGTATAGCAAATGAATGTTTATAACTAAGACCTAATCTCAGAAAATAACGTCTTAATTATATTCCTTAATATCTTGAAGTGAATAGATAATCCACAATAATATGCTTTTAAATCCCCTTTCTTCTTTTTACTCCTAGTAGAGCTCTTTTGGCACATTTCTGCTCAAATCCTAAAAAAAAAAAAGCTAAAACTCCTCCCCTTCTTTCTCCTCCTGTTTGCATATTTCTCCAGATTTTGCGTTATAGAAGCTCAAAGGACAAACCTAAAAGTGACAGGCTTTTCTTTGGGTGGACAATAAAGAGGAAAAAAACAGACAGAGTAAAGCTGAAACCAGTTTTGGTGACAAGGGAGAGAGGAAACACCTGGAAATGGTTTATATTTTTCAATTTACTGACTATGCCTGCTTTCTATAAATACCTGTCAGTCTTCACATAGGAAAGAAAAACTCATTTTCACTTATTACCCTCAGTCTATATTACTCTCCTTTCCCACTTTCTTCATATCAGTCATTAGAAAACCTGAAAACAAATACAGCAACAATGTAAATATTGAGTGCTTCCTGTGTGCTAGACACTGTGATCAATAAATTTCATGCATTATTTAATCCTCAAATCAAACTTGTAAGTTAGAATATTACCACATTTTAGCAGATGAGGACATGAAATTTTATGTAAGGTGGTACTTTCCCAAGGCCATTCATCTAGTACATAACAGCAGACCAAGGGTTAAACCTCTATATCTTTGACTGTAAATAGCCAAATTATGAAGTATTGCTTTATACTCTATGAATATAACAAATTAAAATATAGTATATATTGATTATCCCTTATTTCTCATACATTGTATGGGACTTGTTTCTACATGCCTACTGGAAAAGAATAACATACCAAGAAAAATATTCACATGTACTCCCAAATTATATCTTTAGTTTATTTTAGGACTAGGTCAATAAATTGTGGCTTTCAGGAATCTTAGAATATGGCTTTAACCTCAGCTTTGAGTTCAGTATCTAACATATAAAAACCATGGCTAAGTTTCAAAAAAAATTTTTGGTGTAGAACACTTGGAAAATTTTAATTAATTTTAAAATGTGGTAGTTATTGTGGTCCATTTCTGAAGCATTGGGTTGACCAAAAGGTTCATTTGGATTTTTCTGTAATAACTTATAGAAAAACCCAAGCAAACTTTTTGACCAATCCATAGTAATAGGAACTTGAACTTGGAATATAAGACAGTATTATTACTAAAGCACAAAAGTAAAAGAGAATCAGTGAGGTAAAAGTCAGGTCAGGTACAGGGGAGAAATTAAGGTAAGAATTTTATCAGAATGTGAGGAGAAACAATAGAATTTCTGTTTATGGTTTTGATAATCAGTCTTGGCTTCTCGTATGGCTCTAGAAGAAAAGATAAGGAATCTTATTGAAGTATTGTTTCTCAAATAGAAAATCATGTATTAAATTTTACAAACCTCTAAAGGTAAAGGCAGGGACCATATGTTCATTTTATTGTTAAAGAATTGGCTCATGAGAAAAATGTGTTCAAGGACACTGTGTTGTGCTGTACTTAGTTGCTCAGTCATGTCCGACTCTCTGTGACCCCATGGAGACCCAGAGGGTCCGCCAGGGTTCTCTGTCCATGGGGATTCTCCAGGCAAGAAGACTGCAGTGAGTCGCCATGCTCTCCTCCAGGGGATCTTCCCAACACAGGGATCAAACCCAGGTCTCCCGCATGTGGGCAGATTCTTTACCATCTAAGCCCCCAGTGTGGCAGACAGGATAATGGCCCTTATTATTGTGAATCATTGAATATGTCATCTTACTCAACAGAAGGGACTTGGCAGATGTGAATTAGTAGAGAACCTTGAGATGGGAAGTTAGCCAATCTAACTTAGATGGGTGTATCTAAGATTAGATGTATCTAATTAAGTGTATCTTAGATTAGATGGGTGTATCCAATCTAATCACTTGGGTCCTTCATTGCCTAGAGTCAGAGAGAGAGATGTACCAATGACAGAAGCAGGGTCAGAGAGCTATTGATTCAACCCACCACTGTTGGCTTAGAGGATGAAGGAAGGGAGCCATGAGCCAAGACTAGCAGGCTGCCTCTATAAGCTGCAAAGGACAAGTAAATATATTCTCCCCCTACCAACACCCCCTAGAAAGGAAACTAGCCCTGCTGGCTCCTTGATTTTAAGCCAGTGTCAGACTTCTGACCTCTGGGGTTGTTAGATAATAAATCAACATTGTTTTAAGCCAATACATTTGTGGTCATTTTTTCAACGGAAAATGAGTGCAAGTACACAAGTTAACATATGGTAGAATTACCCTCGGAGAAGGCAATGGCACCCCACTCCAGTATTCTTGCCTGGAAAATCCCATGGACAGAGGAGCCTGGTGGGCTGCAGTCTGTGGGATCGCTAAGAGTCGGACACAACTGAGCAACTTCACTTTCACTTTTCACTTTCATGCATTGGGGAAGGAAATGGCAACCCACTCCAGTGTTCTTGCCTGGAGAATCCCAGGGACGGGGGAGCCTGGTGGGCTGCCATTTCTGCGGTCACACAGAGTCGGACACAACTGAAGCGACTTAGCAGCAGCAGCAGAATTACCCTATTTCTACTGATATTTGAGTACTGCCATCTGTCAGCACTATATTCTCACTTCACGTATTACAGCCTACAAAATAACTTGCAAGAGGGATGTTCTTCCCATTTTTCAGATAAAGAAAGTAGTTAATTACACATCTATGTGCATATGATGGCTCAGCTGGTAAAGAATCTGCCTGCAATGTGGGAGACCTGGGTTTGATCCCTGGGTTGGGAAGACCCCCTCGAGAAGGGAAAGGCTATTCACTCCAATATTCTGGCCTGGAGAATTCTATGGACTGTGTAGTCCATAGGGTCACAAAGAGCTGGACACGAGTGAGGTACTTTTCCTTTCACTTTCATGTTCATATGATATTAGTCAAAGAGCTGTCTTTGCCATTGACAATACTGTAGGTTTCTACCATCCCATACTGTTTTGCAGCTCAGGGCTTTTGCCTTCTAACAGACTGCCTTCACGATTCAGCCTATTGTTAGCAAAATGTTGAACTACATGGAATTTTTTCCAAACATTCCTTGGTGTATGTTTAAGCAGTACATTTAAGTAGCTTGAGACCCCCTAAAGTAGGACTTCTAACCAATGTGTGCTATTCTGAACTGAATTGTGCTGTTCCCTGTCACCTGCCCCCACCCAAATTCATCTTTAGAAGTCTTAACCAGAGTACCTCAGATTGTGGCTATATTTGGAAGTGGGGCCTTAAAAGAGGAAATTACGGTAAAATGAGGACATGAAAATGAGCTCTCATCCACTGTGACCAGTGTCCTTATAAGCAGAGGAGACAGGGGCACAGACAACACAGATAGAAACATGATCATGTGAGGACACAGCACAAGAAAGAGACTACCTCAAGGCAAGGAGAGAGGCCTCAGAAGAACATGAACACACCTTGATCTTGAACTTCTAACCTCCAGAACTGTGACAAACAACTTCTGTTGTTTGCCACTCAGCCTATGGTGCTTTGTTGTGGCAGCTGTAACAAACAAATACACATGCCCTTCCAAGAATAAGGTCTCGTTCCTGTTTCCCAGAGATAGATTTAATTGGTCTGAGTGCTCTTCACTTCACTTCAGTTCAGTCGCTCAGTCATGTCTGACTCTTTGTGACCCCATGGGCTGCGGCACGCCCCATGGACTGTAGCACACCAGGCTTCCCTGTCCATCACCAACTCATGTCCATCGAGTTGGTGATGCCATCCAACCATCTCATCCTCTGTTGCCCCCTTCTCCCCCTACCTTCAAACTTTCCCAGCATCAGGGTCTTTTCTAATGAGTCGGCTCTTGGCATCAGGTGGCCAAAGTACTGCAGCTTCAGCTTCAGCATCAGTCTTCCAATGAATATTTAGGGTTGATTTTCTTTAGGACTGATTGGTTTGATATCCAGCCAAATGAAAAGGTAAAGAGTGCTGCTTATGTACCAGGCTTTTGTTTATTTCAATTTAGATCAATTTCTGGTGATTTTTTTGTTTTAATTTTAAGATTTACAGCATCTTTTTAAAAATATTTATTTATCTTGTTTGTTTATTTGGCTGCACAGGGTCCTAGTTGTAGCATAAAGGATCTTTTGTTGCAGCGTGCTGGATTTTAGTTGCACTGTTGCCACATGTGGGATCTAGTTCCCCAACTATCAGTTGAACCTGGGCCCCCTGCATTGGGAGCGTGGAGTCTTAGTCACTGGACCACCAGGGAAGTCTCAGATCAATTCTGGTCCTTTTAGATAAATACAATCTTTAATAGATGGAGAAGAATAATATCCAATAATTCAGATGTATTTACAAAATGTTTCTTTCAATATTGTTGTTCAGTCGTGAAGTCGTGTCTGACTGTCTCTGACCCCATGAACTAACTGCAGCACTTCAGGCTTCCCTGTCCTTCACAACCTCCCGGAGTTTGCTCAAATTCATGCCCATTGAGTCAATGATGCCATCCAAACTTCTGTTGCCCCCTTTTCCTCCTGCCCTCAATCTTTCCCAGCATCCTGGTCTTTTCCAATGAGTCAGCCCTTCGCATCAGGTGGGCAAAGTATTGGAGCTTCAGCTTCAGCATCAGTCCTTCCAACGATTTTCTTTAGGAAATTGAATGCCTGAATACTATATAGGGCAATATTAGCTTTTGAAACAGTAGGAAATTAGCTTTACCTAGTTTTTGTACAAGTATTTTTACTGAGAATTTTTCTGTATCTGAGCTATGGAAGGTACTTACCTAAAGGAAAATTTGCTATTATAGCTTAAATGTTGAGAGAACAGTTTAAGTTCTGACTCTGCTCCCCTCTGGGGGTAGCTTTAGTCTACCTCACTTTCCTGCCTCTACATTTCCTACAGTCTTATACCCTCACCTTTTCTTGAGAGTACAGACAAAAGGGATGTTAGTGATAGAAATGACCGTGCTAAAACCATTGAACACAATTTTGAAATATCCTAGCTTGAGCTTCACAATAAGAAAAACTTGCTTCCTTTAATAAGGACACTTTTTTAGTTCCTCTTCTTACCTGAAATGTTGCAAATAGCAACCTTTTTTCTCAGTATCTCCTGAAGGCTTTAAGAAAAATCATTATTTTAGTAGCTATTTATGACAACTGCATGTATGAAAAGTGCTGCTTACTACTCTGGTCTCGGTAAATTGAAAGAGAAAAATTAGTATTATAGTTCTAGAAAGAGAGGGTAAGGAACTAGAGGCTGCCACTCAGCTGATGCCAAGTTCTTTACATGGTCAAGGTCAGCTACCTTCATCCTGGAATGCAAAGACTGAAATGGTTCCAAGCTCCTTTCTGTTTTAGTATCTTCCTGAGAGGAGAAGGGTTTTTAGTAAATTCTCAGCATGTACTCACTTGCTCTCCAATTGAATCTGCAGCTTTAAGAAAAGCAATTCTAAATGTGGTAGCTATTTGAATTTTTCAAATTGGTGTTATTTAATGCCAGTTCATATCAATCCAATTTCTTCTAATGTTCTCAGAGCATTAATTACTTCAATATCCTCCTCCAGCTCTGTTTCTATGCCCAGAATTTCCAGGGAGCAGCTTTATTCCATGCAGAGGAAAATGGCCCCTAAGTCTGAGTAACTGATTCAGACATAAAAAGGCAGTTCTTTATTATGCCATTTGTTTCCTCAGGCTTCATATTGGGCAGCAGTTTGTTCAAGCACTTGGCATGAGTGATGATAAAACATTAGTGTTTGGCATATAAATGCCAAGCACAGGTATTTTTTGCATCATTCGAAGGCCCAAATAGCAGGCAAATTTTAGTTGCCTCCTCTAAAATGCCTTTAAATTTTTCAAGTCATACATTCTGTCACATAATCTTATATCCTATTTATTGTGAATCTACATTTATATAATGGTCTCATGCTTCTTCACTGAACTTTATGTCTCTATATACTCTCTTGAACCTAAGACAGAACTAAGAAGAAAGTTGGTGCCAACTATTTCTTTTATTTAAAACTAGAAAAGAGCTTGTCAAAATATAACTTTTATGACAAACATGTTTATTGATATTGTGAAAGAGTACCTATGACTTAAATAGATAATGAACATAAGTAGATAATAATAAGCATAATAGATAATGAACAGCAGAGGGAAGACTCCTTGTACTCAAAAACTTTCTGCTCTTCCCTACATAAAGGACCTCTTTACTTATAAATATAACCCATAACACTTGCTTTCTTTTTCCTGAATAATTCAGAATTATTTGCTAGAATTTATCTGCACTGAAGACAGGAATAATTATAATCCAAAGTGTATTTAGTATGATGTCAAGTCATTTCTTCCAGATATAGAAGAAATTGGTGATAAATTTCCAGTTATCACTGATGAAAGGACTGGTGTGCCACACTGGTGCCACAGCTCAATTTTTGAGACCATTATACCATCAGTGTGTCTATGGGAGACCTTCTTGGAATCAGAGGCTAATTATTTGCTGAAGTAAATGCTTGTTGTTTGTCCCAACATTTTAGAGACTAGTAGCATTCAAGGAATGGGAAAATATTTCCAGCTTACTTTTTAAAATCACACCAAAATGTGATTTTAAATGAATATGGTTTACACCTGCTAAAAATAAGGTGACCATGTTTACCATCCAAACTGAAGCACTTTGGAGCCTAAGAGAGGATTATTTATAAGTTTGCCGAAAAAATAGGCATAAACTAAGACTGTCCCAGGAAAAATGGCTTCTACGTTCACCCTACTCATAAATACACTTTTGCCACAATACCAAGGAAAGGTAATTTGTGCTGTGAAGTATATTATTCCTCTAAGAGTACCATGGTTTTCATCAAAAGTCTGCAGTCTTTTACTATCTGCAGCATTTTCTCCTGCCTGCTGGAATCTAAATGTCAATCCAATGAATAGAACTCACAACTATGCAAAACAGAAAACTCAAAATCTGACCTGTCCAACATCAGAACTTGACCTCTTTCAATGCTCTGTCAATCCCACCCCAAACAACAGAGTGAGAAATAGAATCAATGGTTTTGTCTAGACAGTATCAATCAATGTCATCCCTCAAAAAAATGAACAAACATGGAAACTAATAGTGAGAAAGTTATCTTGAAGTGCTCACAATTAACTCATTGCATGTATCACCATACAGAGAAGCTCAAAAATATATGGCTATTATAAATCCATAAGCCTTGCCTAGGCAGAGCCCCTAAAAACTGTTCTGATTCTAGAATTTGAAACTTTAGGGAAAAAAGAATAGAGTAAAAAATTTATTCCACATAACTGAATTTAGAACAAGAACCTTGTTCTGTAATAGAAAAGAAAAAAATACATTGAGTGTGAGATGCTTTTGCCTCGAGACCTCAGGGAAACAGGAAATTATTTCATTCATTTCAGATGACACTTCTGTTCAAATGAATGTGTATAGGTCTTAAGAACTAAGGTGCTCCTGGGACACAGATAAAAGAAGGCAAAGGCTACTTTCTTCTGGGTAGCCTGCCCTTCTGTGATGGGGAAGAAGAGAGACAATATCCCCATCTAAATCAGGCACTTCCAGTATCTTTGTACTAGAGAAGGCATAAAAGACTGGTCAAGGTCAATCTTTGGTTTGAGTTATACTCAATATCTGTTGTTACTATTCCAGGGTCTGGCTGATGATAGAATATTATAAAAATAACTTCTGGGGAAAATGTAACTGAATCACTAGAGCTTAGTTAATGTTCTTCACAAAAGGCTTGTGTGGCCACCTGATGCAAAGAACTGACTCCTTTGAAAAGACCTTGATGCTGGGAAAGACTGAAGGTGGGAGGAGAAGGGGACAACAGAGGATGAGGTGGTTGGATGGCATCACTGACTCAATGGACATGAGTTTGAGTAGACTCCGGGAGTTGGTAATGGACAGGGAGGCCTGGTGTGCTGCAGTCCATGGGGTCGCAAAAGTCGGACATGACTGAGCTACTGAACTGAACTGAACTAAACTGAAGTTGTGTCTGACTCTCTGCTACCCCATGGACTGTAGCCCACCAGGCTCCTCTGTCCATAGGGATTCTCCAGGCAAGAATATTGGAATGGGTTGTCATGCCCTCCTCCAGGGCATCTTCCCAACCCAGGGATCGAACCTGTGTCTCTTATGTCTCCTGCATTGGCAGGTAGGTTCTTTACCACTAGTACCACCTTGCAAGCCCCCACAAAAGGCTTACACACTTTCAATTCTGTAGTCAGAGAGTTTTCAACCTAGAAAAATCAGAATTTGCAGAGTAAGAGTATTACCGTGCTCTCCTTTGTAAGAAGAAGCTTAAATACAAATAGATTTTGTGGTTTACCTAAGATCACCCTGAGTGGGTGGCAGAGCTAAGGATGCAAAATACAAGTACCCTCTGTTTTGTTAGACTACTGGGAAGTGAAGGATATTTTAGGCATTTCAAGAACAAAGTGTTACCACAATGTTTTTGGTAAAGAGCACACAATATGTTTTAACATATCATGTTGACCGTTGATTCACAAAGTGTGCATCAGCGTCTCTGGGGAACTTGTTAGAAATGCAAAAATTTTGCCCCCCTCCCAACCAGATCTCCATGTTAGTTGCTCAGTCACGTCTACTCTTTGTGACCCCATGCACTGTAGCCCTCCAGGCTCCTCTCTGCATGGAATTCTCCAGGCATGAATACCAGAGTGGGTAGACATTCCCTTATCCTGTAATGCAGGAGACCCGGGTTTGATTCTTCAGTCAGGAAGATCCCCTGGAGGAGGGCATGGCAACCAACTCCAGTATTCTTGCCTGGAAAATTCCATGAACAGAGGAGCCTGGAGGGCTACAGTCCATGGGGTCTCAAAGAGTCAGACACAACTGAACAACTAAAACACACTTTTTTCCCCCAGACATTTCAAGTTAATGAATTTAGCCTTTTTGTATGTATGGGAAGATGCAAATTCTGGGCTCACTGAAATCATTCCTTTGACATACACCTCAGCTATCTGGGCCAATATTCTGTATTTTCCCATCCTGAGTCTCCTCAGAAACATTGGCAGGTTGCTGCAGTGGCTGAAGGCTTGATGGTAGGCATCCTGTTTCTACCTTGAATTCCCTCGGGGCTCACCATCGAGGCAGCTATACTACGATGGCTTGATAGCGGCAACATCCTTTGTTTACTGATACAGCAGGTAACATTTTTTCATTGATAGAAATAATGTGCAAGTCTTGTATATGCCTTCTATTTCCAAAGTATACTGTTTTTAACATAAATAAATTTGACCATCAGAGCAGAAAAGAATCACTACCACAATTCTATCTGAAACTTAATTTGGGAAGGTTTCTTCTAGCAATATGTAGAATACTTCTGGTCATTGCTAGCAGATATGATTGAATTTATTTCAAGAAATCCCATATGTGAGCAGTAGCAACATCAGTATCAGACACTCATCAGTATGCCATAATTTTCCAAGAAAAGAAACTTCAGTTTTCATTGTGGGCAGTCAATTAACTTTTATGAGTTCTTGTGACACTAATATAACCTCTGATTCCACCCCCAAGAGCTCATGTAACAACACTGAGTATAATCAATCTGAAAAAAATTAACTTTGATAACCAAGGAAACATAAAAACCAGTGTTTTTAAATAGGAAATTGAATACATGAATTTATAATTTTACTTAGCAATTCAAAATGAAAGGTCAAACCATATCCCTGGGCCAGGAAGTAGGAATGACTGTTGTTAAAGTGTAATTTAATAAGTGAATAAATGGCCAGATGATCTTGCAGTCATGGTAACTGATTTCTCTGTGACTATACTGAAAACAGATTTGCCAGAGAAAGTAAAAGCTCTCATTCTATTTACGCAGTCTAGATTTCACATAAGACAAAACATTAGGAGATAAACAGGCATTTGCTGCTAACATTTACAATATATGCTGTTGAAAAAATGATACCTAGGATGTCTGAGGCAATGATGCACACTTGATTAACCATTGTTCTCTCTGATTACTTTTCCAAAGCAGTAAATAGGCATATATTAAACTAAAAAAGCATAAAATTTTCAAACATGAATCCCAAGCTAGATTTCTGAATCTGCTGATACTAGAAGCAAATCTGTGGGACAGTGAGCTTACCTATAAAACAAAGGCTTTTGATTAGATTTTAGAAAAGACAATGATGAAAGGTATTCATAGATTTGAACATTCGAATAGGCCACATAGAGAAAGAATCACACTTCTCACATTATAATGTCATATAAACAATTACTACATTAGGTTTAGTTCAGTTCAGTTCAGTTCAGTTGCTCAGTTGTGTCCAACTCTTTGTGATGCCATGAATCACAGCATGCCAGGCCTCCCTGTCCATTACCAACTCCCGGAGTTTACTCAAACTCATGTCCATCGAGTCGGTGATGCCATCCAGCCATCTCATCCTCTGTCATCCCCTTCTCCTCCTGCCCTCAATCCCTCCCAGCATCAGGGTCTTTTCCAATGAGTCAACTCTTTCCAGTATGCATATACAATTTATATGTGAAAGTGATCCAGTCATGTCCGACTCTTTGCAACCCCATATACAGTAGCCTGCCAGTCTTCTCTGTCCATCGAAGTCTCCAGGCCAGAATAGCTATTCTCTTCTCCAGGGAATCTTCCCAACCCAGGGATCAAACACAGGTCTCCCACATTGCACACAGATTCTTTACCCTCTGAACCACTTATATACACCCTTAAATTAAATATCTATAAATTAAATACATATGTATATACACATATATATATGTATATGGTAATACATAATTTTCCTTGAAACCCCATGAACAGCATGAAAAGGCAAAAAGATAGGATATTGAAAGATGGACTCCCCGGGTGTTAGGTGCCCAGTATGCTACTGGAGATCAGTGGAGAACTAACTTCAGAAAGAATGAAAAGATGGAGCCAAAGCAAAAACAACACCCAGCTGTGGATGTGCCTGGTGATAGAAGCAAAGTCCGATGCTGTAGAGAGAAATATTGCATAGGAACCTGGAATGTTATGTCCATGATTCAGGGCAAACTGGGAGTGGTCAAATAGGAGATGGCAAGAGTGAACGTCGACATTTTAGACTGGAATGGGTGAATTTAACTCAGATGACCATTATATCTACTACTGTGGGCAAGAATCCCTTAGAAGAAATGGTGTAGCCATCAGAGTCAACAAAAGACTCCAAAATGCAGTACTTGGATGCAGTCTCAAAAACGACAGAATGACCTCTGTTCATTTCCAAGGCAAACCGTTCAATATCACAGTAATCCAAGTCTATGCCATGATCAGTAATGCTGAAGTTGAACGAGTCTATGAAGACCTACAAGACCTTCTAACACCCAAAAAGATGTCCTTTTCATTATAGGGAACTGGAATGCAAAATTAGGAAGTCAAGAAACGCTTGGAGTAACAGGCAAATTTGGCCTTGGAGTACAGAAAGAAACAGGGCAAAGGCTAATAGAGTTTTGCCGAGAGAATGCACTGGTCATAGCAAACACCCTCTTCCAACAACACAAGAGAACACTCTACACATGGACATCACCAGATGGTCAATACTGAAATCAGATTGATTATATTCTTTGCAGCCAAAGATGGAGAAGCTCTATACAGTCAGCAAAAACAAGACTGGGAGCTGACTGTGGCTCAGATCATGAACTCTTTATTGCCAAATTCAGACTGAAATTGAAGAAAGTAGAGAAAACCACTAGACCATTCAGGTATGACCTAAATCAAATCCCTTACGATTATACAGTGGAAGCAACAAATACATTCAAGGGATTAGATCTGACAGACAGAGTGCCTGAAGAACTATGGAATGAGGTTCATGACATTGTACAGGAGACAGGGATCAAGACTAACCCCAAGGAAAAGAAATGCAAAAAGGCAAAATGGTTGTCTGAGGAGGCCTTACAAATAGCTGAGAAAAGAAGTAAAAGGCAAAGGAGAAAATGAAAGATATACCCATTTGAATGCAGAGTTCCAAAGAATAGCAAGGAGAGATAAGATAGCCTTCCTTGGCAATCAATGCAAAGAAATAGAGGAAAACAATAGCATGGGAAAGACTAGAGATCTCTTCAAGAAAATTAGAGATACCAAGGGAATATTTCTTGCAAAGATGGACACAATAAAGGACAGAAATCGTATGGACCGAACAGAGGCAGAAGATATTAAGAAGAGGTGGCAAGAATACACAGAAGAATTATACAAAAAAGATCTTCATGACCCAGATAATCACAATGGTATGACCACTCACCTAGAGCTAGACATCCTGGAATGTGAAGTCAAGTGGGCCTTAGGAAGTATCACTACAAACAAAGCTAGTGGAGGTGATGGAATTTCAGTTGAGCTATTTCAAATCCTAAAAGATGATGCTGTCAGAGTGCTGCACTCAATATGCCAGCAAATTTGAAAGACTCAGCAGTAGCCACAGGACTGGAAAAGGTCAGTTTTCATTCCAATCTCAAAGAAAGGCAATGCCAAAGAATGTTCAAACTATTGCCCTCATCTCACATGCAAGCAAAGTAATGCTCAAAATTCTCCAAGCCAGGCTTCAAGAGTATGTGAACTGTGAACTTCCAGATGTTCAAGCTGGATTTAGAAAAGGTAGACGAACCGGAGATCAAATTGCCAACAACTATTGGATCATCAAAAAAGCAATAGAATTCCAGAAAAACATCTACTTTTTTATTAACTGTGCCAAAGCTTTTGACTGTGTGGATCACAACATAGTGTGGAAAATTCTTCAAGAGATAGGAATACCAGACCACCTGACCTGCCTCCTGAGAAACCTGTATGCAGGTCAGGAAGCAACAGGTAGAACTGCATATGGAACAACAGACTGGTTCCAAATTGGGAAAGAAGTACGTCAAGAATGTATATTGTCACTCTGTTTATTTAACTTATATGCAGAGGACATTATGCAAAATGCCAGACTGGATGAAGCAGAAGCTGGAAACAAGATTGCTGGGAGAAATATCAATAACCTCAGATATGCAGATGACACCACCCTTATGGCAGAAAATGAAGAAGAACTAAAGAGCCTCTTGATGAAAGTGAAAGAGGAGAGTGAAAAAGTTGGCTTAAAATTCAGCATTCTGAAAACTAAGATCATGGCATCCAGTCCCACCACTTCATGGCAAATAGATGGGGAAACAATGGAAACAGTGAAAGACTTTACTTTTGGGGGCTCCAAAATCACTGCAGATGGTGACTACGGCCATGAAATTAAGAGACGCATGCTCCTTGGAAGAAAAGCTATGATTAGTCTAGACAGTATATTAAAAAGCAGAGACATTACTTTGCCTACAAAGGTCCGTCTAGTCAAAGCTATGGTTTTTCCAGTAGTCATGTATGGATGTGAGAGTTGGACTATCAAGAAAGCTGAGTGCCGAAGAACTGATGCTTTTGAGCTGTGGTGTTGGAGAAGACTCTTGTGAGTCCCTTGGACTGCAAGGAGATCAAACCCATCAATCCTAAAGGAAATCAGTCCTGAATATTGGAAGGACTGATGCCGAAGCTGAAACTCCAAAACTTTGGCCACCTAATGCGAATACTGACTCATTGAAGAAGACCCTGATGCTGGGAAAGATTGAAGGCTGGAGGAGAAGGGGATGACAGAGAATGAGATGGTTAGATGGCATCACCGACTCAATGGACATGAGTTTGAGTAAGCTCTGGGAGTTGGTGATGGACACGGAGGGTTGGCAAAGAGTTGGACACGACTGAACAACTGAACTGAACTGAATTGAATATACATATATAGGTTCAGTTCATTTCAGTCACTCAGTTGTGTCCGACTCATGTATTCTTACTTGTAAAGGAGAGAACTGATAAATGCCACTTGTTGTTTAGTTGCTAAGTTGTGTCCGATTCTTTGCGACCCTATGGACTGTAGCCCGCCAAGCTCCTCTGTCCATGGAATTTTCCACGCAAGAATACAGGACTGATTTGCCATTTCCTCCTCTAGGGCATCTTCCCAACCCAGGGATCAAAAGCCCATCTCCTGTATTAGCAGGTTGATTTTTTTACCACTGAACCACTGGGAAAGCCATAACTATACATAGAATTCTGAGGCTATGGTGTTAGTAGAAGGATAATAAATACTACAATTTAGAACAAATTCAGGGTTTATTAGGATTCGTGATAAGGATTTATGATAAAATTCATGCTATGCATTCAAAGACCCCATCCCTTCCTCTTTTAAGTAAGTTCTCATGGAATGCTTTGTAGAATAAAGATTTTCTGACTGAAAAATGAAATATTTCCTTCAGTGGTTGTAGAAATAAGAGGTCAAAAAAGAGATGAAAAAAATTTTAAATATTGAAAAATATGTATATTCACAGGAATATTCCAGTCAAGAAGAAGAAATTTGTGATGCAAAAGAGAATGAAACTGTAAGACAACTAAGAATAAACAGATTTCATAAGGAGGTACATTGTACATCATGTTTAGTTTACAGAAAATGAACCTGAATTTTTAAAAGTTCTGTAACTTTCCCATAGAAATTTAACTTAGAGTCAGGAATAATTGTAGAACCCTCACCACACAATCTTTGTTTGAATGTGCTTTTAGTTATACTGAGCAACAGTTTTTTGTTTTGCTTTGTTAACTTTCTGAGGTTCCTGAGATACTAGTGTGATATGATCTGACTTCTGAGGCAGGAAAACAAACCACTATATCCTAAGGCATTCATTTCTCCACTAGGGCCTGGTATAGCTACAAAACTCAACTGATAAGGTTCCTAAAGGTAGAATTCCTTTGAGAAGGAACTTTCCTCTGGTCTACTTCAACCTGAAAAGGGTAATCAACTTTGAAACTACAAAGATAATGTTCCTTTAAACAAGTTTACTCCATAAGTAAATATATCAGATTTCTTAGTCAAAATTTTTCTCCCCAAAGAATAAAGTATGATAATTCCACAAAACAAAACCAATTAGACACATTAAAAAAAATAATATTTTCATGCTCCAAAAAACCTTGGGAGAAGACACATGGGCCTTTGGAAAATGAGGAAAGAGAAGAATCATTTTAAGAAATGGAGCCAAAGCAAGTGACCTGACTATAACAATTGTGTTAAAATTATTTATAAAATAAAAATTATGGAATCAGGTAAATTTGAGACACATTGTCTGTTTTCACAGAACTTAGGCAGAAGCTAAACAAGCCATCCAGTAGTTAGGCCACAGCCACTGTATGCACAGCAAAGGAAACCACAAATAAAGCAAACAACAACAACAACAAAAACAACAGCCTAGATCTGTGAGAAAATATTTGCAAGTAATGAGACTAACAAGGGCTTAATTTCCAAAGCATACAGGCAGCTCATATAACTCAACAACAAATAAACAATCCAATCAAAAAATGGACAGAAGACCTAAGTAGACATTTCCTGAAGGAAGACATCCAGATGACCAACAAGCAATGAAAAGATGCTCATCATTGGTAATTATTAGAGAAATGCAGATCAAAACTACAGTGAGGTACCACCTCACACAGATCAGAATGGTCATCATTAAAAATTCTATAAATAATAAATGCTGTAGAGGGTGTGGAGAAAAGGGAATTCCCTTGTAAATTGGTACAGCCATTATGGAAAAGGGTATAGAGGTTCCTCAAAAAACTGAGTTGCCATATGATCCAGCATGCCCACTCTGGAGCATATACCCAGATAAAACTACAATTCCAAAAGATACCTGCACCCCTATGTACATAACAGCACTATTTACAATATCCAAGACATAGAAACAACCTAAATGTCCATCAACAGATAACTTGATGTGGTGTGTGTATATACATATACAATGCAATATTGCTGTTGTTTAGTCACTAAGTTTTATCCAACTCTTTTGTGACCCCATGGACCAAGCTCCTCTGTTTATGGGATTTTCCAAGCAATAATACTGGAATTATTTGCCATTTCCTTCTCCAGGAGATCGTCCCGACCCAGGGATTGAATTCTAGTCTGCTGCATTGCAGGCATGCAATAAGGATATGTAAAAATCCTTAACAATTTTAGCATATTAATTTTGCAAGTGGTGTTTATTTTAGGAATGTAAAGTTGGCCTCACATTTGAAAATCAGTATGTCAGCACAATAACAGGTTAAAGGGAAAAGTCACACGGTCATCTCGTCAGATACAGAAAGGACCTGACAAAATTATTCACCAGGCTTACTAAAAATTCACAGCAAATTAGGAATAACACAGAATTTCCTCAGTCTGATTAACTGCACATATTAAAAAACCTACATCTTACTTAATGGTGCAACACTGAACACTTTTCATATTAACATTAGGAATAAAGAGGATATCTACTTTCATCATTTCTATTCAACACCTTACACAGTCTTATATAGTGCAACTGTATCAGTTCAGTTCAGTTCACTTCAGTCGCTCAGTCGTGTCTGACTCTTTGCAACCCCATGAATCGCAGCATGCCAGGCCTCGCTGTCCGTCACCAACTCCCAGAGTTCACTCAGACTCACGTCCATCGAGTCAGTGATGCCATCCAGCCATCTCATCCTCTGTCGTTCCCTTCTCCTCCTGCCCCCAATCCCTCCCAGCATCAGAGTCTTTTCCAATGAGTCAGCTCTTTGCATGAGGTGGCCAAAGTACTGGAGTTTCAGCTTCAGCATCATTCCCTCCAAAGAAATCCCAGGGCTGATCTCCTTCAGAATGGACTGGTTGGATCTCCTTGCAATCCAAGGGACTCTCAAGAGTCTTCTCCAACACCACAGTTCAAAAGCATCAATTCTTCGCCACTCAGCTTTCTTCACAGTCCAACTCTCACATCCATACATGACCACAGGAAAAACCGTAGCCTTGACTAGACGAACCTTTGTTGGCAAAGTAATGTCTCTGCTTTTGAATGGGCTATCTAGGTTGGTCATAACTTTCCTTCCAAGGAGTAAGCATCTTTTAATTTCATGGCTGCAGTCACCATCTGCAGTGATTTTGGAGTCCAAAAAAAAAAAAGTCTGACACTGTTTCTACTGTTTCCCCATCTATTTTCCATGAAGTGATGGGACCGGATGCCATGATCTTCGTTTTCTGAATGTTGAGCTTTAAGCCAACTTTTTCACTCTCCACTTTCACTTTCATCCAGACGCTTTTTAGTTTCTCTTCACTTTCTGCCATAAGGGTGGTGTCATCTGCATATCTGAGGTGATTGATATTTCTCCCGGCAACCTAGATTCCAGCTTGTGTTTCTTCCAGTCCAGCGTTTCTCATGATGTACTCTGCATATAAGTTAAATAAGCAGTGTGACAATATACAGCCTTGACATACTCCTTTTCGTATTTGGAACCATATAGGTTCTGTCTGTTGTTTCATATCCAGTTCTCACTGTTGCTTCCTGACCTGCATACAGATTTCTCAAGAGGCAGGTCAGGTGGTCTGGTATTCCCATCTCTTTCAGAATTTTCCACAGTTTATTGTGATCCACACAGTCAAAATACAACAAATACTTTACATTTTATATTAGAGCCTAAAATCAGATCCTGAAATTCAATGGAGACAACTTTCATTTTGAAAAATAAAAATATTTTAGGCACAGTTTTTTAAATACTTTAAATATGGAATTTAATGTAATATTGAAAAATTTTCTATCAGTTAAATTTTATCATCCCCATATTATAGATGAGGAAACTAAGGCTTAGCAAGGCTAATTACTGTATTTGAGCCAACTTTTTCACTCTCCACTTTCACTTTCATCAAGAGGCTTTTTAGTTCCTCTTCACTTTCTGCCATAAGGGTGGTGTCATCTGTATATCTGAGGTTATTGATATTTCTCCTGGCAATCTTGATTCCAGCTTGTGTTTCTTCCAGTCCAGCCTTTCTCATGATGTACTCTGCATATAAGTTAAATAAACAGGGTGACAAGTACAACCTTGACACACTCTTTTTCCTATTTGGAACCAGTCTGTTGTTCCATGTCCAGTTCTAACTGTTGCTTCCTGACCTGCATACAGATTTCTCAAGAGGCAGGTCAGGTGGTCTGGTATTCCCATCTCTTTCAGAATTTCCCACAGTTTACTGTGATCCACACAGTCAAAGGCTTTGGCATAGTCAATGAAGCAGAAATAGATGTTTTTCTGGAACTCTCTTGCTTTTTCCATGATCCAGCGGATGTTGGCAGTTTGATCTCCGGTTCCTCTTCCTTTTCTAAAACCAGCTTGAACATTAGGAAGTTCACGGTTTACATATTGCTGAAGCCTGGCTTGGAGAATTTTGAGCATTACTTTACTAGTTTGTGAGATTAGTGCAATTGTGCGGTAGTTAAAGCATTCTTTGGCATTGCCTTTCTTTGGGATTGGAATGAAAACTGACCTTTTCCAGTCCTGTGGCCACTGCTGAGTTTTCCAAATTTGCTGGCATATTGAGTGCAACACTTTCACAGCATCATTTTTCAGGATTTGAAATAGCTCAACTGGAATTCTATCACCTCCACTAGCTTTGTTTGTAGTGATCCTTTCTAAGGCCCACTTGACTTCACATTCTAGGATGTCTGGCTCTAGGTCAGTGATCACACCATGGTGATTATCTGGGTCGTGAAGATCTTTTTTGTACAGTTCTTCTGTGTATTCTTGCCATCTCTCCTTAATATCTTCTGCTTCTGTTAGGTCCATACCATTTCTGTCCTTTATTGAGCCCATCTTTGCATGAAATGTTCCCTTGGTATCTCTAATTTTCTTGAAGAGATCTCTAGTCTTTCCCATTCTGTTGTTTTCCTCTATTTCTTCGCATTGATTGCTGAGGAAGGCTTTCTTATCTTTTCTTGCTATTCTTTGGAAGTCTGCATTCAGATGCTTATATCTTTCCTTTCCTCCTTTGCTTTTTGCTTCTCTTCTTTTCACAGCTATTTGTAAGGCCTCCCCAGACAGCCATTTTGCTTTTTTGCATTTCTTTTCCACAGGGATGGTCTTGATCCCTGTCTCCTGTACAATGTCATGAACCTCATTCCATAGTTCATCAGGCACTCTATCTATCAGATCTAGGCCCTTAAATCTATTTCTAACTCCCACTGTATAATCATAAGGGATTTGATTTAGGTCATACCTGAATGGTCTAGTGATTTTCTCTACTTTCTTCAATTTCAGTCTGAATTTGGCAATAAGGAGTTCATGATCTGAGCCACAGTCAGCTCCCAGTCTTGTTTCTGCTGACTGTATAGAGCTTCTCCATCTTTGGCTGCAAAGAATATAATCAGTCTGATTTCAGTGTTGACCATCTGGTGATGTCCATGTGTAGAGTGTTCTCTTGTGTTGTTGGAAGAGGGTGTTTGCTATGACCAGTGCATTTTCTTGGCAAAACTCTGTCTTTGCCCTGCTTCATTCCGTATTCCAAGGCCAAATTTGCCTGTTACTCCAGATGTTTCTTGACTTCCTACTTTTGCATTCCAGTCCCCTATAATGAAAAGGACATTTTGTGTGTGTGTGTTAGTTCTAAAAGGTCTTATAGGTCTTCATAGAATCGTTCAACTTCAGCTTCTTCAGCGTTACTGGTTGGGGCATAGACTTGGATTACTGTGATATTCAATGGTTTGCCTTGGAAATGAACAGAGATCATTCTGTTGTTTTTGAGATTGCATCCAAGTACTGCATTTTAGACTCTTTTGTTGACCATGATGTCTACTCCATTTCTTCTGAGGGATTCCTGCCCGCAGTAGTAGATATAATGGTCATCTGAGTTAAATTCACCCATTCCAGTCCATTTCAGTTCGCTGATTCCTAGAATGTCGACATTCACTCTTGTCATCTCTTGTTTGGCCACTTCCAATTTGTCTTGATTCATGGACCTGACATTCCAGGTTCCTATGCAATATTGGTCTTTACAGCATCGGACCTTGCTTCTATCACCAGTCGCATCCACAGCTGGGTATTGTTTTTGCTTTGGCTCCATCCCTTCATTCTTTCTGGAGATATTTCTCCTCTGATATCCAGTAGCATATTGGACATCTACTGACCTGGGGAGTTCCTCTTTCAGTATCCTATCATTTTGCCTTTTCATACTGTTCATGGGGTTCTCAAGGCAAGACTACTGAAGTGGTTTGCCATTCCCTTCTCCAGTGGACCACATTCTGTCAGTGCAACTATATAAGACAAGAAAAATATAAAGTGCATTAAAAAGTAAAATTGTCTCTATTTTCAGATGTGATTTTTTATGTTAAAGTACCTGAGGTAATCTATGAAACAACTACCAGGTGAATTTAGCAAGTTCTCTACACAAGGCAATATGCACAAACAATTCGTTTCTACATATGTGCACCGTGTGTGCATGTGTGTATGTGTATATGTGTGTTAGTCACTCAGTCATGTCTGACTGTTTGCAACCCTATGGACTATAGCCCAGCAAGTTCCTCTGTCCATGGAACTGTCCAGGTGGGAATACTGGAGTGGGTTGTCATGCTCTCCTCCAGGGGACTCTTCCAGACCCAGGGACTGAACCCGGGTCTCCTGCATTGGTAAGTGGATTCTTTATTGTCTGAGCCACCAGGGAAACTCTATATTTGCATTATACAGGTAAAAAATCAAATTCAAAACTTCTACTTACAATAACATCTAAACAAAATATTTAGGAATAAATTTAACAAAATATCTGAAAGCTTATACACTGAAAACTACAAAGCAGTGCCTTAAGAAATTAAGGACCTAGGTAATTGAAGGGAATATTAAATTCATGGATTGAAACACTCATTACTGTTAAGCTACTAATTCTCTCCAAAATAGATTGGAATATACTCTAATTACAATCCCAGAAGGATTTTTATCAAAATTATCAATCTATTTCTAAAATTCAAATGGAAATGCAAAGAGACTATATTAGTCAAAGAGATTTTGACAAAATGATTGGAAGGCACATTAAGGTAGAGTAATTAAGATATTGTACTGGCATAAGGATCAAACAGAAGAGATAGTACAGACCTAAACCTATTTACACAATCGACTTGAAAGAAGACAAAAGTGTTCAATAAGATAATAAACATCTTTTCAATGAAAATTGCTGAAACAACTGGCTATCCACATGGAAAAAGCTAACCTCAACACTTACCTTACACCATACTGAAAATTTAACACAAAATGGACATAATATAAATGTTCAAGTTATAGACCAAAATGTAAATTTAAGTCCATAAAACATCTGGAAGAAAACATATCTTTGCAGTCTGGGGTAAGGCAAACGTTTCTTAGAGTGCAGAAAGCAACAGCAACAAAAGAAAAAGTGTTACAATTCTGTCAGTCAAGACTGCATTAGAAAATGAACAGATAAGCCACCAATGCAGAGAATACATTCATAATATATCTAGCAAAAGATCTGAATACAGAATACAGAAAGAATGCCAACAACTCAATGACAAAAGACAATCTTATTTAAAAATGAAGGAAAAGTTTTGACACCTCACTAAGATTCACAAATGGCGTATAAGCATGTCAAAAAAAGCTCTGCAAGTTAACCAAGAGAATGCAAACTGCAACACAACTCACCACAATGGTTACAATTTAAAATACGGACAATACTAAATGTCAACAAGGATGTGAAACACCTGAAATATTCATACCGTTTTGGTGGGAATATGAAATAGTACAACCACTTTGGGAAAATTTTGGCAGTTTCTTATATGTCCTGTCATCTAGCATGTAAACCCAGCAATTTCTGAAAAAAATACATGAAAATTTATATCCGTAAAGAAACTGGTACACAAATGTTTATAGCAGTTTGATTCATTGGCAAGAAAACAGATGAAGAAACTGTGGTACATTCATGTGATGGACTATTGCCTAGCAATTAAAAAGAATGAAGTTCTTATGCATGCAAAATGTGGGTAAATCTTAAATTTATGCTGAGTGAAAGAAGCAAAATACAAAAGAGTATTTACTATAAGATTCCATTTTTCAGAAGGTTTAGATCAGGCAATACTGAGCTATGGTGGTTAAAAAAAGTCACAACAGTGATTACCTGGCCTGGGAGTTACAGGAAATGTTGCAGAAACAGAAATATTCAATATCTTGCCTGATGCGTTGGCTTTACAGGTGAATGTGTTTCTCAAAACTCAAATTGTGCACTTAGTATCTGAACATTTCACTCTAAATTTTACCTTAAACAAAAATTACAAAAACTAAAGCCATAAACTATAGAAAGAAACTTGCTCTGTGATCTAAAAAAGCTGAACATGAGTTCAGACTCTACCTAGTGACCTTAGAAAATCATTTTCACTATGCATACTTCAGATACTTACTTTAAAAAATAAGTCATGAATATCTGCGTCGAGGATGAGATGGCTGGATGGCATTCACCAATGCAAAATGGACATGATGAACTTGGGCAAACTTTGAGAGATGGTGAGGGACAGAGAGGCCTGGGGTGCTGCCGTCCATGGGGCCACAAGAGTCGGACATGACTGGGCGACTGAACAACAACAACAACAACATTAAAATCTACATTTCCTTCAGTCATTGTTTAAGGACCTATTAAAATCCAAGAGTTCACTAAGCAATTCTACTATTTCATAGCCTTATTATAAAGTTCAGATGAGAATATGAAAATGATTTATGTGATGAGACAGTGTACAAATACTGTGATTCACTACAAAGTAAAGTAAGGGAAACTACCTCCTGGGGGAAAAGAAAGATACACTCTGGACTTGAAATACTGTGCAGCAATGAGTAATTTCTGCTTTTTTTATAACATGAAAGAACATGAGAGATCTTAGATGAGAGGGAATATTTTAAAAGGTAAACTACAAATAGCCCTTCTAGTTTATGATCACAGAAAGTACTCTTATTTGTGTAATTAAAGCTGGTTGCCAAGGGAAATAGCAAACGTACAAACCTTTAATACCAAAAGTCTAAAGATCAAGAATTTAAATCTGTGAAGTAGAAGTTTTGACACACAGTGTCAAAAGGACAGACTCCAAATAAGGAAATGGAGGTAAAATAAAAATTTGAATAGATCAGCCCTATCTTTATCCATTAAAATTTTTTCTCATATGACTACAAATGGTGCCTGCAGCCGTGAAATTAAAAGAGACTTGCTCCTTGGAAGGAAAGAAAGTGTGGCACTCAATATGCCAGGAAATTTGAAAAACTCAGTGGTGGCCACAGTCAATCCTAAAGGAAATCAACCCAGAATATTCATTAGAAGGACTGCAGAAGTTCCAATACTTGGGCCACCTGCTGTGAAAAGCCAACTCATTGGCAAAAAACCCTGATGATGGGCAAAGACCCTCCTAGGAAGAAAAGGGGGGGCGGCAACAGAGGGTGAGATGGTTGGATGGCATCACTGACTCATTGGACATGAGTTGAGCAAACTCCGGGGGATGGTGAAGGAAGCCTGGTGTGCTGCAGTCCATAGGGTCACAAAAAGTTGGATATGATTTAGCAACTGAACAGCTCAAGGGGCTTGCAGATACTTTGTGAGTTTCCTTCTATACTAGCACTTATTCGGCAACAAGAGAGAGAAATAAGCAGCAATGCTTTTGAAGAAACAAAGGGATAATTTATGCTTAAAGAGTGGATACTCTACTCTTGTTTTCCATTAAGTGAATATATTTTTCATTCAATATCACAAACATTGTGTTAGATCATTTGTCAAAGGGAAATGTCCCTGTCTTTGTTTATATTGGCATAGTCCTTGGATCTAGCTAATATTGTTCAGTTCTTAGCAGTCTTGGTGGTTTCATTTTTTAAAAGGTAACTATGTCTTGCCCAGATAACATAGGGGGACTTATATTGAACCAATCTGCCTTCAAAGAATTCTATGTAAGTGAAAACAGAAACCCTTTAAGCAAGAAAATAATATGAGCAAAGATTTAATTTAGAGCCATATTTCTTTTTTTCCCCATCTTTCTTCTTACTCAACTTAAGTGTTCCTATACATTGGCTGTTTCCATGCTTCCTAGTACTCCCTGGACAGAAAATAATCCAATTTGCTTTAGCATGCAAGTCTTTGTCATTTTCCCCAAAGATAATTAGTAAAGGAAGAGACTTTGAGAACAACATGGGGAAAGGGGATATTCTTGGGACAGAGGAAAAAGGCTGTTTGGTGCCCTTCAAATCATGCAACATGAAACTCCACTGTAAATCTAGCTCTGAACAAAAAGGGAGTTTTCTACTGCAATTCTACACTTTGCAGTTTATGTTCAAATATTAGACATCTGAGTGCTTGGCTGACGTTTAAACATATGGCTAACATATGCCAAACTTGTATCAAGTTGTGTCCAAAAGTTCAAAAGTGGAAGACTAAAAGTCCTTATTCATGTTTTCTTATTATATTCTCCTAAAGATAAATCAGTGCCAATATGTCTGAGTGTGTGGCAGGTTTGGGGCGGGGAGGCAATGAAGGAGGATTAGAGAGCAAGTAGAAAATCCTTCTTTGTTTTTCCTTTTCCCTCTCTGGAAAATCAAGGTAGAATACTGAGAGTCTTGTAGCAGAACAAGACTTTGTATCCAGTAGAATACACATTTTAGATGATAGTTAAAGATAAAAAGTATAAAGTGAGAATGTTAATCACTTTGTGACCCTGTGGACAGCAGCCCACCAGGCTCCCCCGTCCACGGAATTCTCCAGGCAAGAATCCTGAAGTGGGTTGCCATTCCCTTCTCTAAGAGATCTTCCCGACTCAGGGATTGAACACAAGTTCCTGCATTTCAGGCATATTCTTTACCGACTGAATCACCAAGTAGGTTTTTTAAAGCCTGTATGGTAGTAAATTTTCAGTGCTAAAAAAAGATATTCAGTGGTAAATAAAGTAGGAAGTGTTTTACCATAATTATATAACAGCTTGTGTTCTCTGTGCCTAGCACTTTTAAAAATGCATGTATTAATTATTTAAATCTCAGAACAATCCAAAATGGTAGATATTTATTTATTATCTCCATTTTACAGATAAAAGTAGATGGACTGAGAAACTATATATTTTGACCAAGTTATCAGTGCTAGAAAATAGTGGAGCCAGGATTCAAACTCAGGCAATTTGTTCCCATAATTCATAATCTAAACCACAGTGTCATAGAAATGCTGAACTGAATCAAATCTCTGTTACTGTTACTTTGAGGAGAGAGGAAGTATAGCCCATTCTCAGAAATCTGAGAATTATTTCAGTACTTCTTATACCCATATATCCATCCTCCTCCAATCACTTAGTAGTAAGAAGAGCTAAAACAAACAATCATTGTGCTGTATAGCAGGTCCTTGCTGGTTATCTATTTTGTATATGGTACTGTGCATGTGTTAACCTCAGATTCCTGGTTTATCCCTTCTCTGCTTTTCCCTTTTGGTAACCATGAGTTTATTTTCTATGTCTATGAGTCTACATCTAATTCACCTTAATTTCTTACTTGTTAAACTACAAAATTTGTTGTAAATTATTTACCATAAATCATTACTATTACTAGAATATCATTGACATGGCATCAATAAAAGGTCATTATGAATATGTTATTTTTGAAAGATTAAATCCATGTTTCTTAAATTCTTTAAAAAACTAAAAAATAAACAAAAAGAGATGCCAATATGACTTTCTACAAGAGAACTTTAGTTTATCAGCAAAGGGAACGGAAGGAATCCCTATGTGGGATTGAAAATAAGTTCTCCAGCAGACTCTGCCTGCAAAGCAGGAGACCCTGATTCAATCCCTGGGTCAGGAAGATCCCTGGAGAAGGGAATGGCCACCCACTCTAATATTCTTGCCTAGAGAAATCCATGGATAAAGGAGCTTGGCAGGCTACAGTCCAGGGGGTTGCAAAGAGTCAACTGAGCAACTAATACACACACACACAAACACACACACACAGCATCATTAATGTGACAAACACAAAAAAGTAGGTTGATGATAAACAGCAACTAGTGCAAATGTAGTCTTCAGCCTTCTGCCTTCTATCATGACTAGAAAAGAATGATCTCAGAGATCAGTACTAATTAGCACTATAAACATTCAGTGAACACGTTAAAATAAGAGATATGCTCTTAAAATACATAAAAGGAGCAACTTCAACATGACTTCTGTATTAGTGAATAGAATTTCATCAAAAAGGAAAGTAAATGTATAAATGTGTCTTTTTTAAAATACTGTGCTGTGCTTAGTCACTCAGTCATGTCCGACTCTTTGCAACCTCATGTACTGTAGCCCACCAGGCTCCTTTGTCCATGGGGATTCTCCAGGCAAGAATAGTGGAATGGGTTGCCATGCCCTCCTCCAGGGGATCTTCCCAACCAACCGATCAAACCCAGGTCTCCTGCATTGCAGGTGGATTCTTTACCATCTAAGCCACCAGGGAAAGCCCTTTTTAAAGTAATTCACAAATTTTAAAGGCTATACTCCGTTTGTAGTTATTATAAAATATTGTCTATAATTCCTTGTTATACAACATATCCTCATAGCTTATTTTATACTTGATTGTTTGTACCTCTTGTTCTCCTAACCCTACATTGCCTCTCCCCCTTTCCCTCTCTGCACTGATAACCATTACCTTGTTCTCTATATCCATCCAAGAATCTGTCTCTTTTTTGTTATATTCACTAGTTGTTGTTTTTTTTATTCTACATACAAGTGATATCACACGGTATTCATCTTTGTGTGAGTTATTTCACTTAGCATGATGGCCTCCAAGTCCATCCATGTTGCTGCAAATGGCAAAATTCATTTTTATTATAATTGAGTAGTGTTCCATTGTATATATGGACCACAAATTCTTTATCCTTTCATCTGCTGATGGACACTTAAGTTCCTTCCATAACTTGGCAGTTGTAAATGCTGCTGCTATGAACATTAGGATGCATGTATCTTTTACAATTAATGTTTTGTTTTTTTTTAGATAAGTGTGTTTTTCTCAAAAAGGATCTTAATTGAACACAAATCTTTCCTCCAGCAGATGTATCTATTGATAATTTATCATTAGTGATCATTCCTAACTTATTCCTGTGGCAATACCATAATTCAAATCATTCAGTTCAGTTCAGTTGCTCAGTTGTGTCCAACTCTTTGCGACCCCATGAATCGCAGCACGCCAGGCCTCCCTGTCCATCGCCAACTCCTGGAGTTCCCCCCAGACTCATGTCCATTGAGTCAGTGATGCCATCCAGCCATCTCATCCTCTGTCGTCCCCTTCTCCTCCTGCCCCCAATCCCTCCCAGCATCACAGTCTTTTCCAATGAGTCAATTCTTCACATGAGGTGGCCAAAGTACTGGAGTTTCAGCTTTAGCATCATTCCTTCCAAAGAAATCCCAGGGCTGATCTCCTTCAGAATGGACTGGTTGGATCTCCTTACAGTCCAAGGGACTCTCAAGAGTCTTTTCCAACACCACAGTTCAAAAGCATCAATTCTTCGGCACTCAGCCTTCTTCACAGTCCAACTCTCACATCCATACATGACCACAGGAAAAACCATAGCCTTGACTAGACGGACGTTTGTTGGCAAAGTGATGTCTCTGCTTTTGAATATGCTATCTAGGTTGGACATAACTTTCCTTCCAAGGAGTAAGCATTTTTTAATTTCATGGCTGCAGATACCATCTGCAGTGATTTTGGAGCCCAGAAAAATAAAGTCTGACACTGTTTCCACTGTTTCCCCATCTATTTCCCAGTCATAACCGTATAACAAAAATCTTGCCAAGTACATGAAACATTCTTTAGGGTTTTTCCATCAAGCCATTCCTCTTCTATGAAACCTTATATGATCATATGTCTTGTCTTTGAAATTTGTGACATTGAATACTTGCATACTGTCCTGTATGTTGTCCATATTTTATGTTATCTTGTTATCTAAACTTAAACTCATGTCGGTCAGATATTTTTGTCTGCTCAGTGATGTTATAAATGTACAAATTAGAGACACTCAGCATACTTGAATGGTTTCATATTTCTATAATTACCATGTAATCTTGAAAATCTGGTTCCAAATAGGAAAAGGAGTAAGTACATCAAGGCTGTATATAGTCACCCTGCTTATCTAACTTATATGCAGAGTACATCATGAGAAACACTGGGCTGGAAGAAGCACAAGCTGGAATCAAGATTGCCGGGAGAAATGTCAATAACCTCAGATATGCAGATGACACCACCCTTATGGCAGAAAGTGAAGAAGAACTAAAGAGCCTCTTGATGACAGTGAAAGAGGAGAGTGAAAAAGCTGGCTTAAAACTCAACATTCAGAAAACTAAGATCATGGCATCCAGTCCCATCACTTCATGGAAAATAGATGGGGAAACAGTAGAAGCAGTGGCAGAATTTATTTTGGGGGGCTTCAAGATCACTGCAGAAGGTGACTGCAGCTATGAAATTAAAAGATGCTTGCTCCTTGGAGGAAAAGGTATGACCAACCTAGACAGCATATTAAAAAGCAGAGACATTACTTTGCCAACAAAGGTAAGTCTAGTCAAGGCTATGGTTTTTCCAGTAGTCATGTATGGATGTGAGAGTTGGACTATAAACAAAGCTGAGCACTGAAGAATTGATGCTTTTGAACTGTGGTGTTGGAGAAGACTCTTGAGAGTCCCTTGGACTGCAAGGAGATCCAACCTGTCCATCCTGAAGGAGATCAGTCCTGGGTGTTCATTGGAAGGACTGATGCTGAAGCTGAAACTCCAATATTTTGGCCACCAGATGCAAAGAACTGACTCATTTGAAAAGACCCTGATGCTGGGAAGGATTGAAGGCTGGAGGAGGAGAGGACAACAGAGGATGAGATGGTTGGATGGCATCACCAACTCAATGGATATGAGTTTGAGTAAACTCCGAGAGTTGGTGATGGATAGAGAGGCCTGGCGTGCTACAGTCCATGGGGTTGCAAAGAGTCAGCCACAACTGAGTGACTGAACTGAACTGAATATTGAAAAGAGTGACACAAAATATGAAAATTGACTATAAATTATTAATAACAGCTAAGAACACAGGTAATGACATTGTTGCAGCAAAGCAGATGAGAAGAATAATTTTATAAATCACATTGTACATTGTACACTTGCCAAGATAAATTTGAATTATTCTGTCTCACAAAAGTCCAGACTCAAAAGGAATTCACAGCTTTCAATGTGACAAGTTTTGAACAGATACATTTGCTTTCTAAACCAGCACAACAAGCAAGTTACAGTACTTGTAACTTGTACGGCATATCAGCCCCTCATTTATTTATTTTGTAGGCAGCCACTGGAGTCATGAAACTGGCCAACAGAGGTTCTATAGAAACATTCAAAGCCTCTACCTCAAAGGGCTGGCATGCAGCCATCTTTACAGGTTTTGAGTTTCCCAAGCCACAATCCTACCCAAGGGGTAGAGTCCTAAGCATTTTGCTTATTCTGTCAGCATCAAGAATTTGTTAAATCTGCCAAGACCCACAAGTTTTAACACCTGCAGTCAAAATAGGTTTGGTTTGCATACTACCCTCAAGAAAAAATATTTGGGTAGCTTGCAACACACTAAGCCTAGGAAACTTTATTTAGACTACTAGGCTATTACAGCTGTTTCCTGAAGGGTTAAAAATGAGGAATGGGATGAGGCAAAAATGGGAACATTGATGGATTAGTAAGAAAACCTTACTCTGCAATACCTAAAACCAATATTCTAACACCTAAAGCCAATACTCCAATAATACAACTATTAACATTAGTGGTTAAACAAATGTGAAATACACAAGAAAGAAAATACATAACTGATTCTTCTCTAAGTCTTTTAAATAGTGCACTGTGCAAAAATATTTTCTCCAGTACACAATTAGGAAATAATGTATCTTACAATTGTAGGGAATAAACAAAATGATATTAATGCTTAATACAGTGCCAGACATAAAGCAAATACTCAAGAAAGTCAAAATTCCTTGTAAGTCTTTTGGTGAACAAATTCTTTTAATGGGGATCTCGAATCAACCTATCTTAAAGTATCTTCTTCTCTGATGAAAAGTATGTTAGTGAAGAACTATTGTAGCAACAGTGTACTTTCACTAGAACAAATGCTACTCATCAACACCAAGATAATATTAATAGCCTGCTTTTGATTAATTATGTCATTGTTCTCAACACTTAACTTAAACTAGCATATGTAAGCCTCAGAACAAAGCAGAAAAAAAGAAATTATCCCCACTTTTCAGACGGGAAAATTGAGGTCAAAAGGCATTAAGTAGACTTCTCAGGTTACAGATATAGGCAGAGCTGAGATTTGAACTGATGCAGTCATACTCCAAAACCCATGCCCTTTTAGCTACTAAATTATACCACCTCTGGCATTTGGGGAATTAGAGATAATAATCATGGTGAAATTGCACCCTTGACTTACAACTATAATAGTAGAGCAAAGGCATTTTTATTCTATTTCACTTTCCTAAAACAGTTGCAAATAAGCTTAATTTACAGGCAAGAACACTGGAGTGGGTTGCCATTTCTTTCTCCAATGCATGAAAGTGAAAAGTTAGAGTGAAGTAGCTCAGTTGTGTCCAACTCTTAGTGACCCCATGGACTGCAGCCTACCAGGCTCTTCCGTTCATGGGATTTTCCAGGTAAGAGTACTGGACAGGGGAGCCATTGCCTTCTCCATTAAATAAAGATACCACCACCCAAAAATATAAACTTTAAAAACTATTTACTACATAAGTTTGCAATAAAATAATGGAGTAATTCAAACTGATGCATGTTCTGATCTTATTTTTTCACTCATGAAGTGTGGTTTCAGAAAAGTTATTCCACCTTTAGCTTTTTAAAAAAATAATTTTATTTATTTATTTAATTTTGGCTACACTGGGTTCTCGTAGCTGCACAGGGCTTTTTCCTAGTTGCAGCAAGCAAGGACCACTCCTTAGTTGTGGTATGCAGGCTTCTCATTGCAGTGGCTTCTCTCGTCACTGAGCATGGACTCTAGACACACAGGCTTCAGTAGTTGCAGTGTGTGGGCTCAATAGTTGAGGCTCCTGGGCTTTGGAGCACAGACTCAATAGTTGTGGCGCACCGGCTTACTTGACCAAAGGCATGTGGGATCTTTCTGAACCAGGGCTCAAACCAGTGTCTCTTGCACTGGCAAGAATTCTTTACCATTGAGCCATCAGGGAAGCTCCTCCATTTAGCTTTTGATTCTACAATTAGATGAAAATATAACTATTGTGGTGAGTATTAAATACCTGAAACTATACTGGTTATGGCTCTTGGGAACACATAATGTCTATAAATTATTAATGATAGCTCTTCTCCTGTTGAGGACACTAGAGTGAAGGAATGGGAGAAGAAAACAGAAGTCTTAATGAAAGGAGCATTCTTAGTACTGGGAAACCTGTTCCCTGTCTGTTTCAGGGGAAGAAGATTTGTTGTTCAGCTTCTGATTTTATTTAGGTCTCAGCTCTGCATGTTTAGAAACTCTTGGATTTTTATGAAACCATTAATGCTAAGACTCGAACTCAGTCCAGTTAAAGCAAATCTGTGGGGAGTAGGACTGGACATTATAATTTTTTAAATACCTCCAGGGAATTCTAGTCCAGACTTGAGACCCACTCTTCCATGTGCTTGTCAGCTTGGCCTACCAAATAGCATATCAATGTGGTCATGGTTGGCAGCTACAGGTAGCTCATATCTCATATACTGCACATATCTCAACTTACTGCACAGTCATTCAGTGAGTTGGGAAGCCTTGTGAAGGAGGGAATGGCAAGACTCACCATCCCATAGTTAATAGAGTATAGGTACAAAGACAGTATAGTTAATGAGACTCAAGATGTCAGATTTTTTGATGGTCAGTCACATTGCTCATTTCTCTCCTAAAGCACAGTGTTCTTTGGCAAGATTGATTTTAGCACAACCGTAGGCCATTTTTTCCCTAACCCCAAACTGCAGACATCAAAAATAGGCAGGGCTAATCTGGGGTAGTCACCCAATTGCAGGCTAAAGAAGTTGGAACAAAGAGAGCAGAAATAGCTGGACCTTTCTCTTTCATCAAGGAGACTAGAAGAACAAGGGACATCAACTGCCTTTTTTGACAAGAGTGTTGCCATTTTCCTCATATTAGAGCAAAGTATCCTGGATGCTTAGATGGGAAAGAATCTGCCTGCAAAGCAGGGGGCCCAGGTGTGACTCCTGGGTCAAGTGTATCCTCTGGAAAAGGGAATGGCAACCCACTCCAGTATTCTTGCCTGGGAAATCCCATGGACTGAGGAGTCTGGTGGGTTCAATCCATGGGGTCGCAAAGAGTCAGACATGACTGAGTGACATTTCACTTTTTTTTCTTTTACTTTTTTTATCCTGAAGTGAAAGTGGAAGTGTTAGTTGCTCAGACATGTCCAACTCTTTGAGACCCCATGGACTGTAGCCTGCCAGGTTCCTCTGCCCATGGGATTCTCCAGTCAAGAAAACTGGAGTGGGTTGCCATTGCCATTTCCTTCTCCAGGGGATTTTCACGACCCAGGGATTGAACCTGAGTCTCTACCAGGGAAGCATGTGACGATATAAATAATACCCCAAATAATACAATGCCCTAAAAATTAATGACATAAATTATCTACATATGAGGTTGCCAGAGAGATTAAATCCCTAAATGGAATACCCTTCTCATGCACTAAAAAGATGTAAGTTCAAAATCAGTTTTATCGTTAGCCCAGCTCAGAGGATACTCACTTAATCTGGGTTTCTTCAGCAGCTTGGTGCATCCTGTCCTGTCTTCCACTGGCAACTCCCAAACTGTTGCTATTTCAACTTCAAAACTTGTGTGTACCTCTTTTCCAGTCACACTCAATAGGCTATACAGTCTATCATATCACTGTCTTCATACCCATAAGACCTGTGAAACAAATCTTTGGCCCCTGTGGGTATATTCCTAGGGGAAACTATATATATATATATATATTCCAGAATTTAAGGCTATGCATACCTACAGAAGTGTCAGTATTATCTTGGAAAGAATAGTAGACAGGAAGTATAAGAGATAAAGGGAGAAGTGTCTAGCCTTCAGGACTAGATAGGGATGCCTAGATAGGGATGCCATTCTGTCCGTGAACAGTAGTCTGAAGCTCACGATCTGTAAGTTGAAACTCATTTCTAAGAAGCCTTCCACTGAGAGGTTAATTGTCATAATATGCTTGCTCCATCCTGGAGGTAAAATCCGTCTATATGCACTGCTTTATCTCTCAGAGCATTTGAGACATTTGAGTATCCATAAGCCTTCTTTTTGCCCCTTGATCCCACATATTTAAAAAGTCTTAATTTCCATTTTCCCTTAGAAAATCGACTTAGTAGCCCAGGCAAGAATTTGGTGTAAATTATTTCTCATGTAACCACTGGTGCTTGTTTATAAGTAGAGCTTCTCTAATTTTTAACACACAACTTCTCCAAGCAATTTACTGCCCTTCTTTCTTTGCAGCCTTTTTTATCCCTTTCTGCCTCCCAATAAGATCTCAAGACTTTGCAGCCATATGCTGCCTGTGAATCCTGTCTCCTGGGACCAATTTCCCCATTGACCTTACACACGTGCCAGCTGGAGAGTTACTCTCAGTGGATCTCAGATATGAAGCTGCTTTGGATCCTACCAAAACCCATGCCCTCAGAAACACCAGGAGGTTCAAGGCTTTCCCTCACCTTCTAGATAGTACCTAGAAAACTAAGCAAATGAAAAAAAAAAAAAAATCCATTGTTAACTTCAAGAGAAATGAAAAGTTACACAAGACAAAATGTAATGGCAGTGTACCAAATGCCTCCGTAGACAACAGGTACATGGTTCTAGCAATCTAAACCTAATGCTGATTTAACCAAATGTGTTGAAAGGATGAGAAATTGAAGTGCATAGGAGCTGTATATAAAGAAGAACTAAATCTTCATCTTCCAGAGTAGGAAGCCATCATTTAAGTTGAAAAAAAATCAAGAAATAGCCAATAAACATACAACATGGATGTAAATGCTAGAAGCAGTATCCAAAAATGTTGATCAACCCTTCTCCCTAAGAAGTAGCCCTCAGGGATAAGAGATGGGTCATGTGATTACTCCTTGCATGTTTGTGTGTATGTGTATTTAGAATGAGCCTGTAACGTTACAGAAATTTCCAAACCATATTCAGGTACCAAAATAAAAATTTTAAATTAATGTATAATATGACACATAGCAAGCTGAGAGAGTCTGTCTTTCTAATTTTTGTCTTTGTCAAGCCACTTCCATATACCAGAAATGCAGTGCTGAGAGTTTAATGGCTAAGAACACATCTCCAAATATTTAACAGAGCCCATATCTTAATTCTAAACACAATAGAAACAGACTAATTACTCGGGTTCCCCTCCCTTATTTTTCTTTCTCATGTATAAGTAATTTCTCAGCCTTAAGCACAGAAAAGCTATGTGCAATTTTACATTTTCATGAAGCAAAAAATAAGAACCATCTGAAAACCCTGTCTCCCAGCCTAAACACTTCAAGGAAGCTTTACTTGCTTGGGCTTCCTAGTGCCTTGAATTAAAAAAATAAAGTCAAGGAAAAGAGATCAAGATGGGTAAGTGAACACTCTATAGAGGAAGACATTTCTGAATTTAAGCCAATGGAAGGATTACAAAGTCCTGCCTTGCAGATGGCAATGAAGCCTGCACATTTGGAAAGAGTTCTTCTCACATGCAAATCCAACTGACAAGCCTGCTGAGCCTGACGAGGACTTTACACAAGCAAAAATGTTTCTTTTTTAGACCTCTCACCGTGTTCCCATTAAAAAAAAAAAAAAAAAGATTACTTTCCCTTTCTGGATGCAGTACATAGCTTTAGAACTTCTTTATTGACAGCTTTGCTCTGTTGAAAATGCCAGTGTAATTTGAACCATTATCTTTAGTTGCAGGTCAATTTCATATCCCATCAGTTCATGTGATTCCCATTTAATGTGCAGAATTCTTGTGTTTTATTGAGCCCCTGTTCTTATCCCGTCAGATTTACTGATATGTATATGGTATTTTGTCCTGTGTAATTAAAATGTAGATTGTGAGGCCTGAAGATGGGAAGAAAAATAATGAAGGGATTGCAAAAGGAACCTAGGAAAAGCTAACTGAATTCTGATTTTTGAATCTGAGTCTAAGGTTGAGATGTCCATTCATCATGTATTTCAAGGTACTTAAGAAATTGCTATCAGGGAATAGTGTTCATGAATTTTTTCTGTCTCATTGAATAAATGCCAGAAACAGTTGTAGCTTACTTCAACTGTGGATTGAATACATAATTACTTGTTGGTTTTATTTTATCCTGAAATAATCAAACAAGGAGCAAACTTCATATTAAGCCTGGCACATTCTCTTTCTGCCTCCAACAATGTGGTCTGTTGAGACCAGCTCTGGCTGTGTTTCCAGAGATCACATCTGCCTGGGATGTTGCTATTTCCCTGTATTGCACTGCCTCACAGCCAGCTGGTTCCCTTCATGCTCTCCCTGATGGCAATGGGCAGGCTTAGCCCTCTTTGTGATCAGTAGCCCACACAGTTCATTTAAGACGCTTTTTATCTCTCCTTGCTATTCTCTGGAACTCTACATTCAGTTGGGTGTATCTTTCCCATTCTCCCTTGCCTTTCACTACTCTTCTTTCCTCAGCTATTCGTAAGGCTGCCTCAACCACCTGCTTTGGCTTCTTGCATTTCTTTTTCTTTGGGATAGTTTTGGTCACTGCCTCCTGTACAATATTATGACCTCCATCCATAGTTCTTCGGGCATTCTGCCAATCAAATCTAATCCCTTGAATCTATTTGTCACCTTCACTGTATAATCATAATGAATTTGATTTAGGTCATACCTGAATGGCCTGGTGATTTTCCCTACTTCCTTCTATTTAAGCCTGAATTTTGAAATAAGGAGTTCATGATCTGAGCCACAGTCAGCTCCTGGTTTTGTTTTCACTGACTATATCGAGCTTCTTCATTTTTGGCTGCAAAGAACACGATGAATCTGATTTCAGTATTGACCATCCAGTGATGTCCATGTGTACAGTCATCTCTTGTGTTGTTGGAAAGGGTAGTTTGCTATGAGCAGTGTGCTTTCTTGACAAAACTCTGTTAGCCTCTGCCCTGCTTCATTTTGTACTCTAAGGTTAAACTTGCCTGTTAATCTGGGTGTCTCTTTACTCCTTACTTTTGCATTCCAATCTCCTTTGATGAAACGGATATCTTTTTTGGTCTTAGTTCTAGAAGGGCTTGTAGACCTTCATAGAACCTGTCAACTTTAGCTTCTTCAGCACCAGTGATCGGGCCTTAGACTTGGATTACTGTGATGTTGAATAGCTTGCTTTGGAAGTGAATTGAGATTCTGCTGTTTTTGAGATTGCACCCAAATACTGTATTTTGGACTCTTTTGTTGACTATGAGGGCTGCTCCATTTCGTCTAAAGGATCTTGCCCACAGTAGTAGATATAATGGCCATCTGAATTAAATTGTTCCATTCCCATCCATTTTATTTCACTTATTCCTAAGATGTCAATGTCTTAACTAATATACTGAAAGTTCAAGTCATAAGAGGAAAATTAAATATATACATTATATTACATCAAAATTGAAACTGTTCTTCAATAAAAGACATCTTAGACAAAGTAATAAATAGACTGGAAAAAATATTTGTATTTTTTATAACTGACAAGAATTTAATATTGAGCAAATACAAGGAACGCCTGAAATAAGTAAGGAAAATATTGGAAACCCAATGTAAATGTAAAGTTCATATACCTTTTAATTTGGTCATTTTATTCTTAGACCAAAAATATCCATCAAGATGTTGAGTGCACCAAAGTATTAACAAGGTATTTCTTGTAGTAGCAAAGCTGGACATAACCTCTGGAGTATCACCAGTAGAATGGCTAAATAACAATATACACATACAGTGGAACTATTATTGCCACAGTCAGAAGTCATGAACTAGAATTCCTAACATTGATGGTCATTGAGAACCTAATATTGTGGGGAAATGGTAAGAAAGATAATGCAATTATAACTTTTCTTTTACAGCATTAAATCTAAATGTATTAAACTGACAGAAAATCACACCTTATATTTTTCAAAAATTAAAGTATGCTATGAAAGGTGGATTGGAAAGACTTACACAGCAGATACAAAGTGGGTACCTACCGAAGGGATAAGAAAATGGGGTTGGGCATGGTTCCTAGTAAAGGAAAATAATAAATATCACAAAATAAACATGGCCACAATTAACCATAACTTGAGGAGTATAATCAATTTTCTTCTTTTCCCCCAAAGGAACAGAAAAGTAGTATTCAATGTGTGACTAAGAAAAGAGACTGTAGTGATCAGGAATAAAAGCTTGAAAATAAGAAACACTGACTTTGCCATCCACTGTTTCAAGATTAGAACAGCCTGATGGACTCAGATGTCCTATTTGCCTTGCACACTGGGCTGCTATTCAGCAAGTATGAACCATTTTGGTAGATTATAGCCAGAGTCCTAACTGAGGACAGTACCCATTTGTTTGGGCTGAGGTATGTGTTTACCTATTATAGAGGCAACCCCACTGCAGAGATCAAAACAACAAATTATCAGAATTTGATAATATTAATTATTTAGAGCATATAATTAATTCTTTTGTTCTGAGACCATACCTCTGGGTAACATCATCATTAGTTTGCCTGTAGGAAAATCTGTATGGATTAGGAAAAAAGAGAACAATTGTACCAAACAGCTTTATTTCATAGCGTAAATTAATAATGTTGATATTATGGTTAAATTTTATTTTATTTTTTTAATATAAATTTATTTATTTTACTTGGAGGTTAATTACTTTACAATATTGTATTGGTTTTGCCATACATCAACATGAATCTGCCACAGGTGTACATGTGTTCCCCATCCTGAACCCCCTCCCTCCTCCCTCCCCATACCATCCCTCTGGGTCTTCCCAGTGCACCAGCCCCAAGCATCCTGTATCATGCATCGAACTTGGACTGGTGATTCGTTTCATATATGATATTATACATGTTTCAATGCTATTCTTACAAATCATCCCACCCTCTCCCTCACCCACAGAGTCCAAAAGACTGTTCTATACATCTGTGTCTCTTTTGCTGTCTTGCTTACAGGGTTATCGTTACCATCTTTCTAAATTACATATATATGCATTAGTATACTGTATTGGTGTTTTTCTTTCTGGCTTACTTTGTATAATAGGCTCCAGTTTCATCCACCTCATTAGAACTGATTCAAATGTATTCTTTTTAATGGCTGAGTAATACTCCACTGTGTATATGTACCACAGCTTTCTTATCCATTCATCTGCTGATGGACATCTAGGTTGCTTCCATGTCCTGGCTATTATAAACAGTGCTGCGATGAACACTGGGGTACACGTGTCTTTTTCAATTCTGGTTTCCTCAGTGTGTATGCCCAGTAGTGGGATTGCTGGGTCATAAGGCAGTTCTATGGAGAAAGCAATGGCACCCCACTCCGTACTCTTGCCTGGAAAATCCCATAGATGGAGGAGCCTGGTAGGCTTCAGTCCATGGGGTCGCTAAGAGTTGGACACGACTGAGCGACTTCACTTTCACTTTTCACTTTCACCCATTGGAGAAGGAAATGGCAACCTACTCCAGTATTCTTGCCTGGAGAATCCCAGGGATGGGGGAGCCTGGTGGGCTGCAGTCCATGGGGTCGCACAGAGTCAGAGACGACTGAAGCAACTTAGCAGCAGTAGCAGCAAGGCAGTTCTATTTCCAGTTTTTTAAGGAATCTCCACACTGTTCTCCATAGTGGCTGTACTAGTTTGCATTCCCACCAACAGTGTAAGAGGGTTCCCTTTTCTCCACACCCTCTCCAGCATTTATTGCTTGTAGACTTTTGGATTGTAGCCATTCTGACTGGCATGAAATGGTACCTCATTGTGGTTATGATTTGCATTTCTCTGATAATGAGTGATGTTGAGCATCTTTTCATGTGTTTGTTAGCCATCTGTATGTCTTCTTTGGAGAAATGTCTATTTAGTTCTTTGGCCCATTTTTTGATTGGGTCTTTTATTTTTCTGGAATTGAGCTACAGGAGTTGCTTGTATATTTTTGAGATTAGTTGTTTGTCAGTTGCTTCATTTGCTATTATTTTTCCCACTCTGAAGGCTGTCTTTTCACCTTGCTTACAGTTTCCTTTGTTGTGCAGAAGCTTTTAAGTTAAATTAGGTCCCATTTGTTTATTTTTGCCTTTATTTCCAATATTCTGGGAGGTGGGTCATAAAGGATCCTGCTGTGATTTATGTCAGAGAGTGTTTTGCCTATGTTCTCCGCTAGGAGTTTTATAGTTTCTGGTCTTACGTTTAGATCTTTAATCCATTTTGAGTTTATTTTTGTGTATGGTGTTAGAAAGTGTTCTAGTTTCATTCTTTTACAAGTGGTTGACCAGTTTTCCCAGCACTACTTGTTAAAGAGATTGTCTTTAATTCATTGTATATTCTTGCCTCCTTTGTCAAAGATAAGGTGTCCATAGGTGCATGGATTTATCTCTGGGCTTTCTATTTTGTTCCATTGATCTGTATTTCTGTCTCTGTGCCAGTACCATACTGTCTTGATGACTGTGGCTTTGTAGTAGAGCCTGAAGTCAGGCAGGTTGATTCCTCCAGTTCCATTCTTCTTTCTCAAGATTGCTTTGGCTATTCGAGGTTTTTTGTATTTCCATACAAATTGTGAAATTATTTGTTCTAGCTCTGTGAAAAATACCATTGGTAGCTTGATAGGGATTGCATTGAATCTATAGCTTGCTTTGCATAGTATACTCATTTTCACTATATTGATTCTTCCAATCCATGAACATGGTGTATTTCTCCATCTATTAGTGTCCTCTTTGATATCTTTCACCAGTGTTTTATAGTTTTCTATATATAGGTCTTTAGTTTCTTTAGGTAGATATATTCCTAAGTATTTTATTCTTTTCATTGCAATGGTGAATGGAATTGTTTCCTTAATTTCTCTTTCTATTTTTTCATTATTAGTGTATAGGAATGCAAAGGATTTCTGTGTGTTGATTTTATATCCTGCCACTTTACTATATTCATTGATCAGCTCTAGTAATTTTCTGGTGGAGTCTTTAGGGTTTTCTATGTAGAGGATCATGTCATCTGCAAACAGTGAGAGTTTTACTTCTTTTCCAGTTTGGATTCCTTTTATTTCTTTTTCTGCTCTGATTGCTGTGGCCAAAACTTCCAAAACTATGTTGAATAATAGTGGTGAAAGTGGGCACCCTTGTCTTGTTCCTGACTTTAGGGGAAATGCTTTCAATTTTTCACCATTGAGGATAATGTTTGCTGTGGGTTTGTCATATATAGCTTTTATTATGTTGAGGTATGTTCCTTCTGTTCCTGCTTTCTGGAGAGTTTTTATCATAAATGGATGTTGAATTTTGTCAAAGGCTTTCTCTGTATCTATTGAGATAATCATATGGCTTTTATTTTTCAATTTGTTAATGTGGTGTATTATATTGATTGATTTGAGGATATTGAAGAATCCTTGTATCCCTGGGATAAAGCCCACTTGGTCATGGTGTATGATCTTTTTAATGTGTTGTTGGATTCTGATTGCTAGAATTTTGTTAAGGATTTTTGCATCTATGTTCATCAGTGATATTGGCCTGTAGTTTTCTTTTTTTGTGGCATCTTTGTCAGGTTTTGGGATTAGGGTGATAGTGGCCTCATAGAATGAGTTTGGAAGTTTACCTTCCTCTACAATTTTCTGGAAGAGTTTGAGTAGGATAGGTGTTAGCTCTTCTCTAAATTTTTGGTAGAATTCAGCTGTGAAGCCATCTGGACCTGGGCTTTTGTTTGCTGGAAGATTTCTGATTACAGTTTCAATTTCTGTGCATGTGATGGGTCTGTTAAGATTTTCTATTTCTTCCTGGTTCAGTTTTGGAAAGTTGTACTTTTCTAAGAATTTGTCCATTTCTTCCATGTTGTCCATTTTATTGGCATATAATTGCTGATAGCAGTCTCTTATGATCCTTTGTATTTCCGTGGTGTCTGTTGTAATCTCTCCATTTTCATTTCTAATTTTATTGATTTGATTTTTCTCCCTTTGTTTCTTGATGAGTCTGGCTAATAGTTTGTCAATTTTATTTATCCTTTCAAAGAACCAACTTTTGGCTTTGTTGATTTTTGCTATGGTCTCTTTTGTTTCTTTTGCATTTATTTCTGCCCTAATGTTTAAGATTTCTTTCCTTCTACTAACCCTGGGGTTCTTCATTTCTTCCTTTTCTAGTTGCTTTAGGTGTAGAGTTAGGTTATTTATTTGACTTTTTTCTTGTATCTTGAGGTATGCCTGTATTGCTATGAACTTTTCCCTTAGCACTGCTTTTACAGTGTCCCACAGGTTTTGGGTTGTTGTATTTTCATTTTCATTCATTTCTATGCATATTTTTATTTCTTTTTTTATTTCTTCTGTGATTTGTTGGTTATTCAGCAGCATGTTGTTCAGCCTCCATATGTTGGAATTTTTAATAGTTTTCCTCCTGTAATTGAGATCTAATCTTACTGCATTGTGGTCAGAAAAGATGCTTGGAATGATTTCAATTTTTTTGAATTTACCAGGGCTAGATTTATGGCCCAGGATGTGATCTATCCTGGAGGAGGTTCCATGTGCGCTTGAGAAAAAGGTGAAATTCATTGTTTTGGGATGAAATGTCCTATAGATATCAATTAGGTCTAACTGGTCTATTGTATCGTTTAACGTTTGTGTTTCCTTGTTAATTTTCTGTTTAGTTGATCTATCCATAGGTGTGAGTGGGGTATTAAAGTCTCCCACTATTATTGTGTTATTGTTAATTTCTCCTTTCATACTTGTTAGCATTTGTCTTACATACTGCGGCGCTCCCGTGTTGGGTGCATATATATTTATAATTGTTATATCTTCTTCTTGGATTGATCCTTTGATCATTATGTAGTGTCCTTTGTCTCTTTTCACAGCCTTTGTTTTAAAGTCTATTTTATCTGATATGAGTATTGCTACTCCTGCTTTCTTTTGGTCTATATTTGCATGAAATATCTTTTTCCAGCCCTTCACTTTCAGTCTGTATGTGTCCCCTGTTTTGAGGTGGGTCTCTTGTAGACAACATATATAGGGATCTTGTTTTTGTATCCATTCAGCCAGCCTTTGTCTTTTGGTTGGGGCATTCAACCCATTTACTTTTAAGGTAATTATTGATAAGTATGATCCCATTGCCATTTACTTTATTGTTTGGGGTTCGAGTTTATACACTCTTTCTGTGTTTCCTGTCTAGAGAAGATCCTTTAGCATTTGTTGGAAAGCTGGTTTGGTGGTGCTGAATTCTCTCAGCTTTTGCTTGTCTGTAAAGCTTTTGATTTCTCCTCCATATTTGAATGAGATCCTTGCTGGGTACAGTAATCTGGGCAGTAGGTTATTTTTTTTTCATCACTTTAAGTATGTCTTGCCATTCCCTCCTGGCCTGAAGAGTTTTTATTGAAAGATCAGCTATTATCCTTATGGGAATCCCCTTGTGTGTTATTTGTTGTTTTTCCCTTGCTGCTTTTAATATTTGTTCTTTGTTTGATTAATATGTGTCTTGGGTTGTTTTGCCTTGGGTTTATCCTGTTTGGGACTCTCTGGGTTTCTTGGACTTGGGTAATTATTTCCTTCCCCATTTTAGGGAAGTTTTCAACAATTATCTCCTCAAGTATTTTCTCATGGTCTTTCTTTTTGTCTTCTTCTTCTGGGACTCCTATGATTCGAATGTTGGGGCATTTAACACTGTCCTGGAGGTCTCTGAGATTGTCCTCATTTCTTTTAATTCATTTTTCTTTTTTCCTCTCTGATTCATTTATTTCTACCATTCTATCTTCTAATTCACTAATCCTATCTTCTGCCTCTGTTATTCTACTATTTGTTGCCTCCAGAGTGTTTTTTAATCTCATTTATTGCATTATTCATTATATATTGACTCTTTTATTTCTTCTAGGTCCTTGTTAAACCTTTCTTGCATCTTCTCAATCCTTGTCTCCAGGCTATTTATCTGTTATTCCATTTTGATTTCAAGATTTTGGATCATTTTCACTATCATTATTCAGAATTCTTTATCAGGTAGATTCCCTATCACTTCCTCTTTTGTTTGGTTTGGTGGGCATTTATCCTGTTCCTTTACCTGCTGGGTATTCCTCTGTCTCTTCATCTTGTTTATATTGCTGAGTTTGGGGTGTCCTTTCTGTATTCTGGCAGTTTGTGGAGTTCTCTTTATTGTGGAGTTTTCTTGCTGTGGGTGGGGTTGTACAGGTGGCTTGTCAAGGTTTCTTGGTTAGGGAAGCTTGTGTTGGTGTTCTGGTGGATGGAGCTGTATTTCTTCTCTCTGGAGTGCAATGAAGTGTCCAGTAATGAGTTATGAGATGTCAATGGTTTTGGAGTAACTTTGGGAAGACTGTATATTGGAGCTCAGGGCTGTGTTCCTGTGTTGCTGGAGAATTTGCATAGTATGTCTTGCTCTGGAGCTTGTTGGCCCTTGGGTGGTGCTTGGTTTCAGTGTAGGTATGGAGGCATTTGATGAGCTCCTGTCAATTAATGTTCCCTGAAGTCAGGAGTTCTCTGGTGTTCTCAGGGTTTGGACTTAAGCCTCCTGCTTCTGGTTTTTAGTCTTATTTTTACAGTAGTCTCGAGACTTCTTCTTTTATACAGCACCATTGATAAAACATCTAGGTTAAAGATGAAAAGTTTCTCCACAGTGAGGGACACCCAGAGAGGTTCACAAAGTTACATGGAGAAGAGAAGAGGGAGGAGGGAGTTAAAGGTGACCCAAATGAGATGAAGTGGAATCAATAGAGGAGAGAGCAAGCTAGCTAGTAATCACTTCCTTATGTGCATTCCCCAACTGGACCACTCAGAGATGTTCATGGAGTTATACAGAGAAGAGAAGAGGGAGGAAGGAGACAGAGGTGGCCAGGAGGACAAAGGGGGGGAATCAAAAGGAGAGAGACAGATCCAGCTAGTAATCAGTTCCCTAAGTGTTGTCCACCGTCTGGAACACAGAGATTCACAGAGTTGGGTAGAGAAGAGAGGGGATAGGGAGGAGACAGAGGCGACCTGGTGGAGAGAAAGGAGAGTCTAAAGGGGGAGAGAGCAGTCAAGCCAGTAATCTCGCTCCCAAGTAAAAATGGGTACTGAAGATTGGGTTCCTAAAGATACAAAAAGCACAGATTAAAAATCTAGAGTAGAGTTTGGAATTTCAAAAATACAATATTAAAGAAAAAAGAAAGAGAAAAAAAGAACAAAGTCACAAAAAGTATAATATATATATATATATATATATATATATATATAGGTTTGCTTTTAAAAATAGGGTTTTTTTTTTTTTTTTTGCAAAGTAATAAGTTATAAGAGTGAAAATTAAAGGAGTAATAGAGGACTTAAAAATTAAAAAAACTTAAAAAAAAGAAGAATGATCATAGAAATAGTAAAAATATATCTAGGACTTTCTCTGGTGTTGTGGGTATTGTGGGGTCAGTTCATTTTCAGATAGTTCCTTGGTCTGGCTTATATTTCTCAAGATCTATAGGCCCCTTCCCATGTAGTCAATACTAACGACAGGGTTTTAATTTATTGCATCTGTCACTTCCAAGGCGGTGCCCTCTGTTTTAGCTTCTTCTGTTTGCTGGTCTCTTCAGTGTCTGATTTCTGCCCTGACACAAAGGGGACGGTGGTGTACACTTTCTTTTAGGCTCACTTGTTCAGTCGCACTACGGGGAGGGAGGGACGATGCAAACAAATAACACTGGCATGTGCTCGCAGTGCCTCAGCCACACTGGGCCTGCCCCCACTCACGGCGCGTGTGCCCTCCCTGTCCACACTGCTCAGGCTCTAGGCTGCTCCTCCGGGAACCGTCCGAGGCTGGCCCTGGGCTGCATGCACCTCCCAGGTCTAAGCTGCTCAGATTCAGGTACTCGGGTAGTCCTCAGAGGTGCAGACTCGGTTGGGCCTGCGTTTTGTGCCCTTCCCAGGTCCAAGCAGCTCAGGTAATGAGGTGTTTGGCGGGCACGGTCGCTGCGACTTATCGCCTCCCCTGTCCCTGCCACTCGGTTTTCTGGGTGTACAACCGGTGCACCTTCTCAGGCAGACGTTGACTATCTAGAACCCCAAGAAGTCTTAGATAGCAAAGAAGCCTGCTTGCAGTGTGGTATATAATGTCTCTTTGGGCTGCGATTGCCCCCTTCTGGCTCTGGCTGCCTGTCACCAGAGGGGATGGTCAGCAGCTGGCTATCTCTGTTCAGTCCTTTGTTCTGTACGAGGGCCTGGCGGTGTCTTAGGTTAGGGCTGGCTTTGCGCGCGGTAGCTATCCTGCAGTCTGGTTTACTAGCCCAAGTTAGTTCCCTCAGATTGCCATCAGGGCATTCCAGGCCCGGTTCTTACTCTAAGCCATGCAGCCCGCACCTCCCTGCCCAGCCCCCGCTTGCTAGTGGCAAGTGCAGGCATCTGCACTACTTCTCCGCTGGGGGAGTTACCCTTGGGCTCATAATCTGTGGGTTTTAATTAATTTATTTTTCCTCCCTGTTACATTGCCCTCTGTGCTTCCAAGGCTTGCCACAGACTCGGCAGTGAGAGTGTTTCCTGGTGTTTGCAAACTTCTCTCTTTTTAAGACTCCCTTCCTGGGAAGGAGCTCCGCCCCTCCCTCTTTTGTCTCTATTCTTTTGTCTTTTATATTTTTTCCTACCTCCTTTTGAAGACAATGGGCTGCTTTTCTGGGTGCCCGATGTCCTCTGCCGGCATTCAGAAGTTGTTTTGTGGAATTTTCTCAGCGTTTAAATGTTCTTTTGATGAATTTGTGGGAGAGAAAGTGGTCTCCCTGTCCTATTCCTCCACCATCTTAGGATCACCCTCCTACCATAGTTAAATTTTATAACACAGTATCTTGAACATACAAAGCTGAAAATGAAATCTTGGATCCCAATAAATTCATCAAGTCAGTTTGTTGTTTTTAATGTCTACTTCATCTAAACATTAAAAGCTTGTTTTGATTATTAAACGTGCTTATTGACCCCATTTCAGTATTTATGAGAAATCTGAATTTAAATGATTAAACATGGAATTTCCCAGTTACTTTCCAGTGTTGAGGAGATTTTCCAATAAAAAAGGAATTTTATTACCTGGGCCATTGTCTGAAGTGGATTGTTATAATAATCAGTTTCTCTATGAACTTGCAAAACAACCCATGACTCCTGCTTGTGTCTTCTGAAGTAACTCACAAAAACAAGCAATGATTTTTGATCAACTGCCTTTTTTCTTTTAATGTCTTCTTGAAGTTGACATTTTCATTTCACTAGAATGGGTGAATTTAACTCAGATGACTATTACATCTACTACTGTGGGCAAGAATCCCTTACAAGGAATGAGTAGCCATCATAGTCAACAAGAGTCCGAAATGCAATATTTGGATGCAATCTCAAAAATGACAAATGACCTCTGTTTGTTTCCAAGGCAAACCATTCAACATCACAGTAATCCAAGTGTATGCTGTGACCAGTAATGCTGAAGAAGCTGAAGTTGAATGGTTCTATGAAGACCTACAAGACCTTCTAGAAATAACACCCCCAAAAGATGTCTTTTTCATTATAGAGGACTGGAATGCAAAAGTAGGAAGTCAAGAAATACCTGGAGCAACAGGCCAATTTGGCCTTGGAGTATAAAATGAAGCAGGGCAAAGGCTAACAGAGTTTTGCTGGGAGAATGCACTGGTCATGGCAAACACACACTTCCAACAACACAAGAGAAGACTCTACACATGGACATCAACAGATGGTCAATACTGAAATCAGATTGATTATATTCTTTGCAGCCAAATATGGAGAAGCTCTATATAATCAGCAAAAACAAGACCAGGAGCTGACTGTGGCTCAGATCATGAACTCCTTATTGCCAAATTCAGACTGAAATTGAAGAAAGTAGGGAAAACCACTAGACCAATCGGGTATGACCTAAATCAAATCCCTTACGATTATACAGTGGAAGTGACAAATAAATTCAAGGGATTAGATCTGATAGAGTGCCTGATGAACTATGGATGGAGGTTCATGACACTGTACAGGAGACAGGGATCAAGACCATACCCAAGGAAAAGAAAGGCAAAATGGTTGTCTGAGGAGGCCTTACAAATAGCTGAGAAAAGAAGAGAAGTGAAAGGCAAAGGAGAAAAGGAAAGATATACCCATTTGAATGCAGAGTTCCAAAGAATAGCAAGGAGGGATAAGAAAGGCTTCCTCCAAGATCAATGCAAAGAAATAGAGGAAAACAATAGAATGGAAAAGACTAGAGATCTCTTCATGAAAATTAGAAATACCAAGGGAACATTTCATGCAAAGATGGGCACAAGAAAGGACAGAAATGGTATGGACCTAACAGAAGCAGAAGATATTAAAAAGGGGGGCAATAATACACAGAAGAACTATACAAAAAAGATCTTCATGATCCAGATAATCACGATGATGTGGTCACTCACCTAGAGCCAGACATCCTGGAATGCAAAGTCAAGTGAGCTTGAGAAAGCGCCATTATGAACAAAGCTAGGAGAGGTGATGGAATTCCAGTTGAACTATTTCAAATCCTAAAAAGATGATACTGTGAAAGTGCTGCACTCAATATGCTAGCAAATTTGGAAAACTCAGCAGTGGCCACAGGACTGGAAAAAGACAGTTTTCATTCCAATCCCAAAGAAAGGCAATGCCAAACAATGGTCAAACTACCACACAAATTCAATCAACTCACACACTAGCAAAGTAATGCTCAAAATTCTCCAAGCCAGGCTTCAACAGTATATGAACTGTGAACTTCCAGATGTTCAAGCTGGATTTAGAAAAGGTAAAGGAACCAGAAATCAAATTGCCAGCATCCACTGGACTATCAAAAAAGTGAGAGATTTCCAGAAAAATATCTGCTTCTTTTTTATTAACTATGCCAAAGCCTTTGATTGTGTGGATCACCACAAACTGTGGAAAATTCTTCAAGAGATGGGAATACCAGACACCTGACCTGTCTCTTGAGAAATTTGTATGCAAGTCAAGAAGCAACAGTTAAAACTGTACATGGAACAATAGTCTGGTTCCAAATCAGGAAAGGAATATGTCAAGGATGTATATTGTCACCCTGCTTATTTAACTTATATGCAGAGTACATCATGAGAAATTCTGGGCTGGATGAAACACAAGCTGGAATCAAGATTGCCGGGAGAAATGTTAATAACCTCAGATATGCAGATGACACCTCCCTTATGGCAGAAAGAGAAGAACTAAAGAGTCTCTTGATGAAAGTGAAAGAGGAGAGTGAAAAAGCTGGCTTAAAACTCAACATTCAGAAAACTAAGATCATGGCATCCAGTCCCATCACTTCATGGCAAATAGATGGGGAAGCAATGAAAACAGTGACAGACTTTATTTTGGGGGGCTCTGGGAGAAAGTGAAGAGAAACTAAAAAGCCTCTTGGTGAAGGTGAAAGAGGAGAGTGAAAAAGTTGGCTTAAAACTCAACATTCAGAAAATGAATATCATGGCATTTGGTCCCATCACTTCATGGGAAATAGATGGGGAAACAGTGTCAGACTTTATTTTTGGGGGGTCCAAAATCACTGTAGATGGTGACTGTAGCCATGAAATTAAAACACACTTACTCCTCGGAAGAAAAGTTATGACCAACCTAGATAGCATATTGAAAAGCAGAGACATTACTTCGCCAACAAAGGTCCGTCTACTCAAAGCTATGGTTTTTCCAGTGGCCATGTTTGGATGTGAGAGTTGGACTGTGAAGAAAGCTGAGCACCGAAGAGTCGATGCTTTTGAACTGTGGTGTTGGAGAAGACTCTTGAGAGTCCCTTGGACTGCAAGGAGATCCAACCAGTCCATTCTGAAGGAGATCAGCCCTGGGATTTCTTTGGAAGGACTGATGCTAAAGCTGAAACTCCAATACTTTGGCCACCTGATGCGAAGAGTTGACTCACTGGAAAAGACTCTGATGCTGGGAGGGATTGAAAGTGGGAGGAGAAGGGGAAGACAGAGGATGAGATGGCTTGATGGCATCACTGACTCGATGGACGTGAGTCTGAGTGAACTCTGGGAGTTGGTGATGGACAGGGAGGCCTGGCGTGCTGCGATTCATGGGGTCGCAAAGAGTCGGACACGACTGAGCGACTGAACGGAACTAAACTGAACTGAAAATCACTGCAGATGGTGACTACACCATGAAATTAATAGATGCTTGCTCCTTGGAGGAAAAGTTTTGACCAAGCTAGATAACGTATTAACAAGCAGAGACATTACTTTGCCAACAAAGGTCTGTCTAGTCAAAGCTATGGTTTTTCCAGTAGTCATGTATGGATGTGAGAGTTAGACTCTAAAGAAAGCTGAGTGCTGAAGAACTGATGCTTTTGAACTGTGGTGTTAGAGAAGACTCTTGAGAGTCCCTTGGACTGCAAGGAGATCCAACCAGTCAATTGTAAAGGAAATTAGTCCTGAATATTCATTGGAAGTACTGATGTTGAAGCTGAAACTCCAATACTGTGGCCCCCTGATGCGAAGAACTGACTCATTGGAAAAGACTCTGATGCTGGGAAAGATTGAAAGTGGGAGGAGAAGGGGATGACAGAGGATGAGATGGTTGGATGGCATCACTGACTCAATGGAAATGAGTTTGAGTAAACTCTAGGAGTTGGTGATGGACAGGGAGGCCTGATGGGCTGAAGTCCATGGGGCCATAAATAGTCGGACATGACTGAGTGAACTGAGCTGAACTGAAGTTGACATTTTCATTACACATTCAAGCATTTATATTTTAGTCTTGCCAGAAATAATTTATGATTCCTTACTATTTGAAATACTCAAAACTTAAGGGATCTCTGAATTAAAATCATGTTTCTTTTTTCCTAGAAAGAACCTCCTTGACAATATGTGACCTGACCTTTTAAAGAGAAGAAGACCCAAAGCAGAGTCTTTTTGCTGCTTAACAAATGGTACTCCTCATTTCAATCCACAGCATCTATATCCCCTGAGAACACCTGAGCTCCACTACCCTCATCCACCCAGGTCCATAAATTGGAAACTCCATTTTAATAAGAGCCCTGGGTGAATTATGTGCACTTTAAAGTTTAAAAAGCACTAGTTTTCCCAAATCTGGCCAATCATCAAAATCGCCGTGAAGAGATTTTGAAAATTTTGAGCCATGTATCTTGCCCATGGGAACTCTGATTCACTTAGTTTAAGATGGATCTAAATCTCAGCTTTTATAACTTCTAAATCTTGGTCAAATTTCGGAACCAATGCATAAAATGTTTTCATCAGTAATGCCCAGAGATTAATCCCACCTAGTGGAAACAACTATTTAGTTGCACCGAGGAAACGACTCTCTTCTAACATGAGACACGGAGGCAACTTTGGAGAACCAATCTAGGTACCTTTTGGAAGTAAACATTCTGCTCTATAGAAGAGAAAATTGTAGCTAAGAGATATAAAGTGATTTTTTTCTAAATTACATTGTTAGTAATTCTAGGACCAGGGATTGAACATAAACATACTGCTTCAAAATACAGTAATTTCCCCACCATGCCAGAGCTGTCCTTTCCTTCTTTGTTTTTCACAATCATGAGAATTCCCTTATTGCTCCTTGCAGGATGGGGAGGAGTGTGAGAAGACCACACTTCCATAAAAAGTCCTGTGTTCCCTTCTCTCTAGAAGTGGGTAAATTGGACCAACTAAAATCCCAGTTACACCTTTTGTTTCCTATCAAAGCTATAAGGTATACAATGTATTAAGTTCCAAACTCTAAATTTGAATATTATTTCAGAATTCATGAGGAAATAAAATCCCATTACCTCGCTATGCTACAACAACTTTTATATTGGTATTGTCACTTCCAGGTTTGGTGTTATATATATTACATATATTTATATAGTGACAATTACTATAGCTTTAGCTCCATAAAATCCTCAAAAATCTCCCTTTCAAAAACATTGCTTGTGGTAACAGGAATATCATTGGATTTACACTGGTACAGAAGGACAGCATCAGAGGGCAAAAGAGTCTTTTAACAAAACTTGTATGGGATCTGTATGTGGAAATAAGAAAATTCTAAGGAAAACAATCAAAGAAGACTTTAATACTTGGAGAGAACATGCCATGTTCATGGATTGGAAAATTCCACATAATAAATGTATATTTTTCCTAAATTTATCTATATGTTTATCAAAATTCCTATCAAAATCTCTGAAAATTTTATGCAAAAATGGATAAGCTTACTTTAAAATTTATACAGAAGGGAAGAGACTCTAGACTTCTATTTTTCAAAATAATTTTGAAAATTAAAAATAAACTGTGAGGAATCACTCTTCCCAATATTCAGGCTTAGTATATAGCTGAAATAATCAAAAGAGTACAGTATTGATACATGAAAAGATCAATGAAATGTTAATTAAAATTTTTAGAAATTGGTCTTCTGATACAAAGTGGGGACTTCCCCGGTGGCTCAAAAGGTAAAGAATCTGCCTGCAATGGAGGAGACCCAGGTTCGATCCCTGGGTTGGGAAGATCCCCTGAAGAAGGGAATGACAAGCCACTCCAGTATTCTTGCTTGGAGAATTCCATGGACAAAGGAGCCTGGAGGGTTACATTCCATGGGCTCGCAAAGAGTCAAACACGACTGAGTGCCTAACACACACACACACACACACACACATTTCTGATACTACCTCTGATGCTGAGAAAAATCAATTATGATACCATGTTTCTCTGAATGAGAATATCTATGTCTGCTCTTCCACTTTTGAACTCTGTTGGAGATACTATGATGTAGGCCCTGTAAGTCCTCACTCACACCCCTTTTGATCTTATCACTGCAGTGAAAACTAGCCAATTTTCAACTTTCTGAGGACTTTCTCTGCAGGCTAGAGCTTGCATAAATCTGGCTAGAAGTGCTGAGGAATCAATGTTTCCACCTCACACCCACCTCTGTGACATTTCTGAACCCTCACCCTTTGGAGGAGCAAACTATGAGGTGCATTTTCAACATACTGAATTACACTCCTGTTACAAAAAGTGGTAACTGAATTGATTTGCACCCTTTATTAACTTATTTCCCTCCATTTTTTTGATTTCCCACTATCCATCTGGTTTTTCCTGGAATCACCACCTCTCAATCAAATTTCTTGCATTAACATCCTTGCACTTGGATCTGTTCATTATGTGCCCAAAATAAGACACATTCACTCCACAAATCTAAGAGTGAGTTTTGATGGGTTTACGTGATCTTTTCTTCCGCTGCATGTTTTTGCACTTCATATACCCTTGCCTAGACCTTGGAAGTGGAATATCTGAGGTCCAGTGTTTCCTTCTATTTGATTTGACCTAATGAGCAATGAGTACAGAACCATCCCTGTTTCTAGTACATTTCCCACTGCTTATTAGCTCCCTGAACACAGCCCAGATAATACCTCACTGGCTCTGATATTTTTTTTTTCTTGAATAAATAGAAATACTAGTACCTGCCTTATTGCAATCACAAATTTGTCATGAGGATAAAATGTGAACATGATTGGGAAAGAATAAAGCACGATGAAATGTGAAGGTAGAGCATCCGTACCTTTGTTTTTCCAGGGAAAATTCTCTCTGAAAGCTTACTGCCCTGGTGTGACTGGCTGCAGAGAGGGGAGAGGCTCTGAGTCACCCATTTAATCTTTCCCCTCAAGGCTTTCTCTGCATTCCACTTAGTGCCAAATGGCTTTTGTAAGCAGTGTGAGTCTGGTTGTGTTCTATCTTGTTGGAAACTTCAAGATATCTAATTCCCTTTTCAGAAACCCTGCTCCAACATTGTTTCATGTTCAGCTTAAGCCAGCAAAGGAGCTTCCATTCTGCAAAAAGCAATCACATGCTCCCTTTGTTGTTTTGTGTGAATCTCTAACAAAGGGATCTGAGTTTTATGAATTTTCCCTTCCCCACATTCATAACAGAGATATACAATTTTCTCTCTCTTTTAAATTCAAAGGGAAGATGTTGCCCAAGGCAGAGAATACTTATCAGATATTCATTTTTCATGTAGTTTTCCCCCTGCTGTGACTTAATATAGAGATAATGAAGCTACAGCTCTCATTTAATCTGGGTTTTAAAAAAACAACTATGACAAAGGTCTTTCTCACATGTCTTGGCTGAAGTGGCACAGATCTCTTGAAATGAGGGAAAGTTTTTGGAATAAAGAAATGAGAAATGTTCAGTATATCAGGTCCTAAGAAGTTAGGTCTCCAAACCTTCTCTCACTTCCAAATTTCCTTTTTCTACATTCTCTTAGAGGCGGTAGTAACTATAATACCAAAGAGGTTTTCACATTATACTTCTGTTTAATAGCTGAGTGACCTTCAGCAAGAGATTTAAGCTTTGTGAGCCTTCATCTGGAAAATGGGCCTAATGATGACATTTATTTCATGAGTAAAAATGCTTAGTTCCTGGCACAGGATAAGTTTTTCAACAAATGTTCACTGCTGCTATCATTACCATCATCATCAAGAGAATTAAAATTTTTAAAATATTACTATTATTTTTATCTTTTATATTTATATTTTTTATATTTATATTTTATCTTTTTTATCACAGCACAGATCCCTTGCTGTGCAGCATGTGGGATCTTAGTTCCCTAACCAGGGACTGAACCCATACCCCTTGCACTAGCAGCAGGGACCATCAGGGAAATCCCAAGTTTACTTTTTCAAATGCAGTAATATGGTCATTAAGATTCTCTTCTTGAAAGATATATAGCTATTAACCAAATACTTTTTCTTTGCTTTAAATGATAGACTATTCATTCGCTGCCAATGGTATGCCAGTGCTGGCTCATTTGAGAGTCTATTCCACTTCACAGAAAGACAAAATTTTCATGAATGTCCCGAGAATCACCAGTTTTCCCCCCATAATGTTTGGCACTATAACAAGGCCAAGAAATAAGTGTCGGCTGGTGTTTCCCTGATACCGTCTTTAGTTTGTTAACACTCCTGTGTTCAGTATTATCAGGGAACCAGTTTTAACAAAGCAGGCATAAATGGTAAACAAACTGATTACTTGCCTGTTTTCAGGAATTAAGGTGTATTTTTAAAATATGTAATAAACTATTTTTTTTTTTTAGTACTTTTAGGTTTATGAGGAAAGTGAGCAGCAACAACAGAGTTATCAGTAATAATCAATAAAATAATAAAAGAATAGCCATGAGTCACTTATAAATAGGACTCCATCTGGCTAAGAAAAGTGCATCTCTTTTATAAAAGAGTCTCAAACTAAAGAGTTCAATCCTGCTTGAGAGTTGGATGCAAAGGTAACAAAAGTAAGAGACAATGCTTTAAGAAGAGGGCAAAGAGAGATCTCAAAAGACATTGACAAGGGTGAAGATTTTGTCCTAGAGGTAATGGGAAACTATTAAAGAATTTTTCCCAGAGAAAACAACATAATCAGATTTGTGTGGCATGGTCAGTCTGCTAGCAATGCGTCAGATGGATTAAGGAAAGTCAAGCCAAGGAGGGTGGAAACTGATCTGTCTATTGAAATAATCCAAATGCGATCATTCAAATGAGAACTCAAGCAGCGACAGCAGGATGAAAGAGAGGATGAATCATATTTAAGCATTATTAAACAGAGGAATTTAACAGACTATTTTGGGTCCTTCTTGGTGAGGACAACACAGAGGAAGAAATATAGAATGACTCCCAAGTTCTGGCTTGGGCAATTAAATTACTGATGCTGTCCTTTCCTGATAAAAAGAAGCATGTAGGAAGAAAAGAATATCAGAAAAGAGAATAAGTTGAGTTTTAAATCTGTTGAGTTTGGGACGTTCAGGTAGAGCTCTCTGATAGTATATAAGTTGTAGCATTCTGGAGCCCAGATAAAGATGTTTAAGCTGGAGGTAAGATTTGAGGGTCATCAGCTAATTGATGGCTCAGATGGTAAAGAATCTGCCCACAGTGTGCAAGACTCATGTTCGATCCTTGGGTTGGGAAGACCTCCCTGGAGAAGGGAATGGCCACCCACTCCAGTATTCTTCCCTGGAGAATTCCTTGGACAGAGGAGCCTGGCAGGCTACAGTCCATGGGGTCACAGAGAGTCAGACCCAACTGAACAACTAACACTTCCACTTTCACTTCAGTAAATTGATGACTTTTCCTAGGGTGTATGTACTTGGAAGAAAGGGGGGTCTAGGATAAAACCTTAGAAAATACCAATATTTATGGAGTAGCTAGAAGAAGCTGCTGAAGTTAAAAAAGAATCAGGTGAAGGTAAAGTCAAGGAAGCCAACAGAGAATAAAGTTTCAAGAAGGAAATAGTCAGGCTCTGTAAAAGTGAAAGTGCCGACTCTCTGCAACCCCATGAACTGTAGCCTGCCAGGCTTTCCTGTCCATGAGATTCTCCAGGCAAGAATACTGGATCCCTTGAATTCCTATACACTAATAATGAGAAAACAGAAAGAGAAATTAAGGAAACAATTCCATTCACCATTGCAACGGAAAGAATAAAATACTTAGGAATATATCTACCTAAAGAAACTAAAGACCTATATATAGAAAACTATAAAACACTGGTGAAAGATATCAAAGAGGACACTAATAGATGGAGAAATACACCATGTTCATGGATTGGAAGAATCAATATAGTGAAAATGAGTATACTACCCAAAGCAATTTATAGATTCAATGCAATCCCTATCAAGCTACCAACAGTATTCTTCACAGAGCTAGAACAAATAATTTCACAATTTGTATGGAAATACAAAAAACCTTGAATAGCCAAAGCGATCTTGAGAAAGAAGAATGGAACTGGAGGAATCAACCTACCTGACTTCAGGCTCTACTACAAAGCCACAGTTATCAAGACAGTATGGTACTGGCACAAAGACAGAAATATAAATCAATGGAACAAAATAGAAAGCCCAGAGATAAATCCACGCACATATGGACACCTTATCTTTGACAAAGGAGGCAAGAATATACAATGAATTAAAGACAATCTCTTTAACAAGTAGTGCTGGGAAAACTGGTCAACCACTTGTAAAAGAATGAAACTAGAACACTTTCTAACACCATACACAAAAATAAACTCAAAATGGATTAAAGATCTAAACATAAGACCAGAAACTATAAAACTACTAGAGGAGAACATAGGCAAAACACTCTCTGACATACATCACAGCAGGATCCTCTATGACCCACCTCCCAGAATATCGGAAATAAAAGCAAAAATAAACAAATGGGACCTAATTAACCTTAAAAGCTTCTGCACATCAAAGGAAACTATCATCAAGGTGAAAAGACAGCCTTCAGAATGGGAGAAAATAATAGCAAATGAAGCAACTGACAAACAACTAATCTCAAAAACATACAAGCAACTCCTACAGCTCAACTCCAGAAAAATAAATGACCCAATCAAAAAATGGGCCAAAGAACTAAATAGACATTTCTCCAAAGAAGACATACAGAGGGCTAACAAACACATGAAAAGATGCTCAACATCACTCATTATCAGAGAAATGCAAATCAAGACCACTATGAGGTACCATTTCACACCAGTCAGAATGGCTGCGATCCAAAAGTCTACAAATAATAAATGTTGGAGAGGGTGTGGAGAAAAGGGAACCCTCTTACACTGCTGGTGGGAATGCAAACTAGTACAGCCACTATGGAGAACAGTGTGAGATTCCTTAAAAACTGGAAATAGAACTGCCTTATGATCCAGCAATCCCACTGCTGGGCATACACACTGAGGAAACCAGAAGGGAAAGAGACACGTGTACCCCAATGTTCATCTCAGCACTGTTTATAATAGCCAGGACATGGAAGCAACCTAGATGTCCATCAGCAGATGAATGGATAAGAAAGCAGTGGTACATATACACAATGGAGTATTACTCAGCCATTAAAAAGAATTCATTTGAATCAGTTCTAATGAGGTGGATGAAACTGGAGCCTATTATACAGAGTGAAGTAAGCCAGAAGGAAAAGCACCAATACAGTATACTAATGCATATATATGGAATTTAGAAAGATGATAACAATAACCCTGTGTACGAGACAGCAAAAGAGACACTGATGTATGGAACAGTCTTATGGACTCTGTGGGAGAGGGAGAGGGTGGAAAGATTTGGGAGAATGGCATTGAAACATGTAAAATATCATGTATGAAACGAGATGCCAGTCCAGGTTCAATGCATGATACTGGATGCTTGGGGCTAGTGCACTGGGACGACCCAGAGGGATGGTATGGGGAGGGAGGAGGGAGGAGGGTTCAGGATGGGGAGCACATGTATACCTGTGATGGACTCATTTTGATATTTGGCAAAACTAATACAATTATGTAAAGTTTAAAAATAAAATAAAATTTAAAACAAAATAATAATAATAAAAAAAAAGAAAGTCGGTACCAGAAAAAAAAAAAAAAAAGAATACTGGATCGGTACCCATTCCATTCTCCAGTGGATCTTACCAACCCAGGGATCAAACTCAAGTCTCCTGCATTGCAGGAGGATTATTTACCATCTGAGCCACTAGGGAAGCCTTGTAAATCAGCTTTAATGTAATTAGTCACTAGAAGGTCATTGACAACCTCAGCAAGAGGAAATTTGCAGTAGACTGAAGAATGAAAATGCAAATCAGTCTTATTCATCACTGAATCCCCATCACCTGGCACAATGATTGGCCTCCTCTTTGTTCAGTAAATATTTTTTGGAAGACTGCATGGTACATCTTTTTCTAAGTCACTTAATCAACAGGGAGCAGTAAAATTGGTGTTCTTTTGTTGTACTCAAAATTTAGTGATTCCCCTTCTCTGATCCAGGCTTCCCAGGTGGCCCTAGTGGTAAAGAACCTGCCTGGAAAAGCAGGAGACACAAGAGATGTGGATTCAGTCTCTGGGTTGGGAAGATCCTCTGGAGGAGGGCATGGCAACCTACTCCAGTATTCTTGCCTGAAGAATTCCATGGACAGAAGAGCCTCGTGGACTACAGTCCATAGAGTATCACAGAGCCTGACATGACTGAAGCAATTTAGCATGCCTGCACATATATATATATATGTATGTATATATATATATATATATTTTTGGAGGGTAGGGTTCCCTGATAGCTTAATTGGTAAAGAATCTGCCTGCAATGCAGGAGACCCCAGTTTGATTCCTGGGTGGGGAAGATCTGCTGGGGAAGGGATAGGCTACCCACTCCAGTATTCTTGGGCTTCCCTTGTGGTTCAGCTAGAGAATCCTCCTGCAATGCAGGAGACCTGGGTTTGATCCCTGGGTTGGGAGGATCCCCTGGAGAAGGGAAAGGCTACCCACTCCAGTATTCTGGCCCAGAGAATTCCATGTACGGTATATCCACGGAGTTGCAAAGAGTTGGACACTGACTGAGTGACTTTCACTTTCACTTCTCTGATCTGAAAACTTATCTGATAGACTGGTATCATCACACTCACTCAGCTATCGCCTTGACATCCTGTGCTCCTACTCAGTTATTCTTGTGAGAGTTTTAAAACAAAGTATTTTTCTTTGCCAAAAGTTTAAAATAAATTTTTAGTACTTTAAAAAATGTAACTGTGTTAAAGACATTCAAATGACCATCCTAACCATTTCCAAGTGTTTGGTTCCTTCATGGTAAGTGTTTTCACTGTTGTACCAAGTATACATATAAAACTTTTTCATCTTGCAAATTTGAAATTCTACAGCAGTTAAACAACTATTTCTCCCTCCCCCAGCCACCAGCAACTATCATTATTATACTCGCTGTTTCTATGAGTTTGGTCTCTTCAAATACTTCATATAAGTGGACTCATACAGTGTTTGTCATTTTGTAATGGGCTCATTGTCCTCCAGGGCTTCCTTGGTGGCTCAGTCAGTAAAGAATCTGCCTACGATGCAGGAAACCTGAGTACAATCCCTGGTTCAGGAAAATCCCCTGGAGAAGAAAATAGCGACCCACTCTACCTGATGGCTCAGATGGTAAAACGTCTGCCTGCAATGCGGGAGACCCCAGTTCAATTCCTGGGTCGGGAAGATCCCTTGGAGAAGGAAATGGCAATCCACTCCAGCATTCTTGCCTGGAAAATCCCATGGATGGAGGAGCCTGATAGGCTACAGTCCATGGGGTTGCAAAGAGGCTATAGTCCATGGAGTCACAAAGAGTTGGACATGACTGAGCGACTTCACTTTCTTTCTAGTATTCTTACCTGGGAAAACCCATGGACAGGGCAGCCCAGCAGGCTACAGTCCAAGCGGTCGCAAGAGTCAGACACCACTTAGCGACTAAACCACCACCACGTTGCTGTCCTCCAGCATCATACATGTTGTATCACATACCATGGACCTGCTTTTCAAACATGGCTTCAGCACTTCTCTCCCAAAAGTTCTAAGAAGCCAATATCATGTATAAATCATGCAATTTAAAGTTAAGTGGAAAACATGAGGGTCTGTCTATCTGCTTTGTGTGTTTCTTTAACAGGGAAAGAAATCATTCTTCTTATCAGAAATCATTCGGTGATAGGGAACCCACAAACTTTGAGGGTGCCTACCCATTTTTTAATAAACCTCACTATTTAAATTTAACACTGCTCTCTATACTGTCCTGGAGATGCATTTATTGAAATCCCAGAATTTGACAGAAATAAAGCAGCTACCCAATGCCAATATAAAGCAAGGATTTTCCTCAAAATCTTATAACATCTTTCAAATCACCTTTACCTTTTGGGCAACTAGCCCTTCTATTCATTGTATAATTAAACTGGGGGTTACTGATTAATTATACCCCAGGAGATGACTGCAATAACAATGTTTTGCAAATAGGTTAAGCTTTCTGGTTTGGAGGAATGAAATTTGAGACAGGTATAAAAGGGGAAAGTTGGAATTTATCTACAAGGACCAGACAGAAACAAAAAGCAGTCTTCTATCTCAGCAGCTAATGGCTACCTCCTACACTACCAAATTTTACTATAATTAAGCTCTCAGTATCTAATTTAGCACAACTGCAACTTGGAACAGTATTTCAGAGGCAGAAACCCAAACATGTTTTCCACACAGACTTTATTTGTAGTTTGTTGCTGTTGCTGCTGCTGCTTAGCTGCTCAGTCAGGTTCAAGTCTCTGTGGCCCCATGAACTATAGCCCACCAGGCTCCTCTGTCCACAGGATTCTCCTGGCAAGAATACTGGAGTGGGTTGCCATTTCCTCCTCCAGGAGATCTTCCCAACCCAGGGATCAAACCTGTGTCTCTTGTGGATGGCAGGCAGAATCTTTAACACTGGTGGCACCTGGGAAACCCTATTTGTAGTTTGGGCAACAGAAAATTTGAAAATGAGAAAAGGTGATGTTCAACTTCCTACATAAATAGAAAGTAAGGACAATCCAGTTCTTGTGCTTATACCTACACTTCTCAATTCTACCACACATACGTTCCAGAAAGAACTGGGTTAATCTTAGCTAACATGGTTCTTCCTTTTGGCCAGGTACAATAGTCTAGATTCCTGAGGGCAAACATGTTTTAGTTATTTTTACTAGAGTTAGACAAATAAGCACTGAATCTTTCTTTTAAACTCGAGCTGATCCTCCACATAATCTTTTAGGAAGTTCCAAAAGGTTTTGATGTCTTAAGTTTTCAACCTGGTGTTTTCACTTGCTTCCCTGTTGTTCACTGTTCTCCACTAGCCAATCCTCATCTTAAAAAAAAAAAAAAAAAAAAAGTCTTGAGAAATATTATCAGCTCTCCTAAATTATGAGAAAAAAATCCACCATTACTCTGAATACAGTTCAGTCAGTTCAGTTCAGTTGCTCTGTCATGCCTGACTCTGCAACCCCATGAACTGCAATACGCCAGGCTTTCCTGTTCATCACCAACTCCCAAAGTTTGCTCAAACTCATGTCTATCAAGTCGGTGGTGCCATCCAACAGTTTCATCCTCTATCATTCCCTTCTCCTCCTGCTTTCAATCTTTCCCAGCATCAGAATCTTTTCCAACGAGTCAGTTCTTTGCATCAGGTGGCCAACGTATTGGAGCTTCAGCATCAGTCCTTTCAATGAATATTCAGACTGATTTCCTTTAGGATGGACTGGTTGGATCTCCTTGCAGTCCAAGGGACTCTCAAGAGTCTTCTCCAACACCACAGTTCAAAAGCTTCAATTCTTCAGCACTCAGCTTTCTTTATGGTCCAACTCTCACATCCATACGTGACAACTGGAAAAACCATAGCTTTGACTAGACAGACTTCTGTTGGCAAAATAATGTCTCTGCTTTTTAATATGCTGTCTAGCTTGGTCATAGCTTTTCTTCCAAGGAGCAAGTGTCTTTTGATTTCATGGCTGCAGTCACCATCTGCAGTGATTTTGGAGCCCAAGAAAATAAAGTCTTTCACTGTTTCCATTGTTTCTCCATCTATTTTCCATGGAGTGATGGGACCAGATGCCATGATCTTCATTTTTTGAATGTTGAGTTTTAAGCCAGCTTTTTCACTCTCCTTTTTCACTTTCATCAAGAGGCTATTTAGTTCCACTGTGTATGGTGTTATCTGTGTACCTGAGGTTATTGATATTTCTTCCAGCAATCTTGATTCCAGCTTGTGCTTCATCCAGCCCAGCATTTCACATGACGTACTCTGCATATAAATTAAATAAGCAGGGTGACAATATACAGCCTTGACGTACTCCTTTCCCAATTTCCAACCAGTCTGTTGTTCCATATACAGTTCTAATTGTTGCTTCTTGACTTGCATACAGATTTCTCAAGAGGCAGGTCAGATGGTCTGGTATTCCCATCTCTTAAAGAATTTTCCACAGTTTGTTGTGATCCACACAGTCAAAGGCTTTGGTGTAATCAATAAAAAAGGAGTAGATGTTTTTCTGGAACTCTCTTGCTTTTTTGGTAATCCAAAGGATGTTGGCAATTTGATCCCTGGTTCCTTAGCCTTTTCTAAATCCACCTTGAACATCTGGAAGTTCACGGTTCATGTACTATTGAAGCCTGGCTTGGAGAATTTTGAGCATTACTTTACTAGCATGTGAAATGAGAGCAATTGTGTGGTAGTGTGAGCATTCTTTGGCATTGCCTTTCTTTGGGATTGCAACAAAAACTGACCTTTTCCAGTTCTGTGGCCACTGCTGGGTTTTCCAAATTTGCTGACATATTGAGTGCAGCACTTTGACAGCATCATCTTTGGGATTTGAAATAGCTCAACTGAAATTCCATCACCTCCAGTAGCTTTGTTCATAATGATGCTTCCTAAGACCACTTGACTTCACATTCAAGGATGTCTGGCTCTAGGTGAATGATCACACCATCATGATTATCCTAGTCATGAAGATCTTTTTTGTATAGTTCTGTGTATTCTTGCCACCTCTTCTTAAGATCTTCTGCTTATGCCCCGTCTATTTTGTGGTGAGATGATAGTGTTTCAAGGTGTCGTTTATTGACCCTACTAAGCGGGGCAGGGAAGGAGACATTCATTACACTATTGTTTCTCATGGGAAAGAACATCTGGTTTTATGGCACACGGCTGCAAGATGTTTCCCAGGTTTCAATGGTCCTGGTAGATAAAAGAAAATTAGCAAGGTCAGAAGAGAGAAGAGATTTATCATGAAATAGAAATGATAACTGTATACAGTTACTTAAATTTTTTTTTTAAGTTTTTGCCAGGCAAGTATCTTCTTTCTACTATAGAAAACAATACAAAAAGTATCGTGGACTTATTACTCATATTTACTACGGTTTTCCCTTTCAGAAGAAGCATAAATATACATTGAGACTAACAGAAATTCCTTTATATGGAAGATATTAACAGTAAAATTTTACTGTGCTATATACTCAGATATATACACTCTTTTTTAAATTAAAAAAAAAAAAAATGACCATACCACACAGCATGCAGGATCTCAGATCCCTGACCAGCGATCAAACCTGCACTTCCTGCAGTAATAAAGCAGAGTCTAAACCACTGGACAACCAGGGATGTCCCAGATATACACACTGTTAATAACTGCTCCAGATGCCCAAGAATCCATATGAAGTATGACCTGGTTTTCACCAAACTACATGATTCTACTCTAGGATGAACCTGACTCACTCCAGCCCCAGGCCCTCTACAGATCTAAGAAACATCCTCTCAGCCTTCTGACTTATATATGAGGCACAGCTGTACAAAAACAGTAATTCTTGACACTTTCATAGAGAACACAGTTACAAAACATGTTCTCATATGTTACCTCAACACAACAATCTGAGATAACCAGGTCTGGAAACACTGCTACAATTTATAGATCAGGAAACCAAGGATAAACCCGTGGTCTAAAAACGAAGAGGTGAGCAGAGTGGAGACCAGATCCTTGGTTTCCTGACTATTCACTGTGGTTTTCCTTCTGGAAAGAACACGCCTGCCAATGCAGGAGATGTAAGAGACATGGTTTCAATCCTGGGTCAGGAAGATCCCCAGGAGGAGGGCATGGCTACCCATTCCAATATTCTTACCTGGAGAATCCCATGGAGAGAGGAGCCTGGTGGGCTAAGGTCCATAGGGTCACAAAGAGTTGGACACGAGTGAAGTGACTTAGCATGGAAGCACACATGTGTAAGTCATAAAGTGAAAGCAACATTGTTCTTAATACTTCTCTTTCTATTCAGTTGTCTTTGTGCCCTTATCTCTGTCTTCCCCTCATCAGTCTTCTGATAGTGGTTCTGGAAGTTATCTCTGCCCCATAAGAGCCAGTGTGTATTTATCCTTTGTAGCCACTTCCTGAGGCTTCCTGAACTAATGATTTCCCTGAGCTCCAGAAACCTCTCATTTTTCTCGGTGCCCTGCTAGACTGTTGGGACTGATTCGTAAGTAACTAATGGAAGACAATGCTTTGGGGGTAGTGCTTCTCAATCACTGCGGGGTGATTGAGAAGGTGATTTTATCCCCAAAGTGTCCTTTGGCAATGTCTAGGGCACAACATCTACTGAGTAGAGATCGACTGGTGTTATTCATTTTCTAAGTCATGTCTTACTCTCTGGGACTCCATGGACAGCAGCACACCAGTTTCCTCTGCACTCCACTATCTGGAGTTTGCTCAGATTCATGTCCATTGAGTCAATGATATAAACTAACCAACTCATCCTCTGCTGGCCCCTCTTCTTTTGCCTTCAATCTTTCCCAGCATCAGGATTACTTAGCCCCAAATGTCAATAGCATCCCAAATGTAAAGATTGAAAAACCTTGACGTAGAGCTATAATCTACCCTGAAATATTTATTACAACCATTTCCCCCAAAGAATGACTAACATCAGGACTTTCTGTCACCATGGAAATTGGAGAAAGTAATAGGATTCAATGGAGTGGGGAGTGGAGAGTGGCAAGAGGGGGTGGTGTTTTCAGTGAGGTCACTGAAGTAATTGCCTAGTTGGACTGTGTGACCTGGTCATTCTTGACACCACAAAACCATGTTAGCTTTGCAGGACTGCTTCCTGGTGACATAGCAGACTAGCCAAGTGAGGAAAACAGAGAAGTGAATGTGACCATGAGGTTCTCCATCTCAGACATACTCAAGGCTTGTTGTGTGAGCTCCACAATGGATCTCCTGCTTCCAGGGGTGAGTTCTGGGCAAAATGAGTCCCAGGCAACTACAGGAAATGATTATGCCTTCAGAATTAAAAGACAAAAAAAATAGTATCCCATGGTGAGGAGCACAGTGCAGACGTGAGAACCTGAATGTGAAATTCGTGGTCTGCCTTTGCTCAATCTTTCAGAGCTGGAGGTCACCTAATTCCATTCCATCTAGAGAATTAAATATTTATAAAAACATTCTGAGACCTATGTCATGTAAATTTCTAAACAGCAGAGCAAAATTCCATTTCATCTCAAGGACAAAACAACAGTTTGCTCTGAGTTACAAGCTTCCTTTCTTCCCTCTCTGGCATTGTCAATTCTGTTCTGAGTTCCTCCTGTCTACCCTCACGTGGGACCAGCTCAAAGGACAAAGATGTCTTTTCACACCATTGTCCCTCCATTTTTGCATTCATGACATGTATCACAGTATTTTAAATGCATTATCACTGCCAGTGGAAATTTGCTGTATGAAGCAGGGAGCTCAAATCAGGTGCTCTGGGACAACCTAGAGGGGTGGGACGTGGGAGGTTCAAGAGGGAGTGGACATATGCATACCTATGGCTAATTCATGTTGATGTATGACAGAAACCAACACAATATTGTGAGCAATGATCTTCCAATTAAGAATAAATAAATTTAAATAAATAAATAATAAATGTGCTATCATTACTTAAGTCTAATGTTTTTTTCAAAAAACATTTTTTGTTCAAAAATAAATGGATGTTCAAAAAGCATTCAAAAACATTTTCCTTAAACCTCTTTCTTTCCCATTCCAGTTCACCCAATCCAGTGCAATTTCTCCCTTCCCACATAGCTTAAATCCAGGGACCAATCTTTGTTATCTGCCCTCTGGACCCTTGTTTCACATTTGACACTTTTCCACGCTCTCTACTTGACATTTTTCCAGTTTCAACTGCAGAGGCATTTAGTTTTTAATCTTCCCTCTCTTACTGCAGCTTTCTGTTACCAGAACATCACATGTGCACACATCAGTTCTTTTCCCTTGGTACAATAGGATTGAAACTGTATGGGTATTTAAGTTCTACTTGTTGCTGCTCATGAAAAACAGCGTTTATTTTGCGCTTTTGTCTCATCTAACTACAACCCACCTGTCACAGTCTGATTCATCTACTGAGATAAGGGGGCTTGAGCTCTCCTAACATTTTTCTTTTCCATGATCAGTTTTGAGCAAAATTAACAAAATTAGCAAAATTAACACCTATGGGGTGTGTGTAAGTGACTGTATGTGTATGAGAGAGAGAAAAGGAGACCATCATAAAAAAGAGAGAAAAGGATATTATTTTCAGATATTTAAAGGTCATAGAATGGGGCTTCCCTGGTGACTCAAGCTATAAAGAATCTGCCTGCAATGCAGGAGACCCAGGTTGGACCCCTGGGTTGGGAAGATCCCCTGGGGAAGGGAAAAACAACCCACTCCAGTATTCCTGCCTGGAGAATTCCATGGACAGAGGAGTCTGGTGGGTTACAGTCCATGGGGTCACAAAGAGTCGGACACAACTGATCAACTAACACTTTCACACAAAGGTCACAGAAATTATTTCTCTTAAATAAGTTTCTACCTGTGTGCCTGGCTGCTGTAGTACATCCAACATAATACAATGACCCTTTGCTCTTCCATGTCAAGGTTCCAAGCTTAAGGATCATGCTGAGAAGAGGGATTTAGGACTGCATTAGTTTCTATTCACTATTGGAGTCTATCCCAATGCTTGACTGTTTTTTATCCTTTGGCAAAGACAAGTTTTTGCTTTGTTTAGAAAGTTCTTTGCTGTTGGCAGTAGCACATATTTCAAAAAAAAAAGATAGAATGAAGGAAGTGGAGAGAACTATGTGACAACATTTTTCTTGATTTTTTCCCCTCAAAATGGAAGGATAGGGGTCATTTAGGATAAGAAAAATAAGGTGTCCTCTGACCTTTGCAAAGTAAACCCTGAATCTATTTTTCTTGCTGTTATTCAGTATCTCATTCGTGTCTGAGTCCTTGCAACCCCACAATCTGCAGCACGCTAGGCTTCCCTGTCCTTCACCATTTCCTGGAACTTGCTCAAACTCAGGTCCATTGAGTCAGTGATGCCATCCAATCATCTCATCCTCTGTCATCCCCTTCTTCTCCTGCCTTCAATCTTTCCCAGCATCGGACCTATTTTACCACCCCACAAAACCTAGTTTCTCTAACAAGTCAGTGTCAGGTCAGTATTATCACCAGTTTGTTTTTGTTCTGAAAGTCTAATTTTAAAATAGTCAAAGAACTTCTTGTGAAAGTATACATTTTACCTTCATAAAAAAATACTGTATAGAAGGTTAAACGGATCCACCCAGTGGAAGCATACACAAAGGCTTTACAACTTTCAGTGTGCTGCTCCCTAGTGAGCACTTTATAGAAAGACATCTCTGCCTGAATGTTTTATTCCACGAGCCAGAAGAGGAGCCACAGACTGTGGGGCCAGGTTGGTGCTGATTGTAGTGCTGATACAGGGAGCAGATCAGGAGAGGCAGGAAAGCCACCAAAGAGCCTGAGACAGAACTACAGAGACCAAAACTGGTGTGGAATGACTACAGAAGTTTCTCTGATGCATTAAAAGACTGTGTGGACTAAGCCAGCCAGATTTAAGCAAGTTCCAGTGATATAGCCAGCACTCTATTTTGGAAACCAGGGACTAACGGGAGGGGTTGAGAGGCAGTGAGCAAGAAGCTGATCTCTCAGGTGGTTTCAAACTAACCCATCTGAAATTCACATATAGTCAGAATCCTGAAAGATGCTATCTGAAAGACATGGCCAGCTCTTCAGAAATTCTTCAACTTCCATGCATTACCCTCTTTGCACAGCAAAATTATTGTGAGCAAGGGAGGGTTACAGAGTGGAATTTTTGCCACATTGTGAAGAGCAGGTCTGGGCCTGGGAGTTCGCAGGTCCAACACAGCTACTCTGCCAGAGGTGAGACATGGGTGAGCTGAACACAGCTTACAAAGGATGAGGAGTTTGGAGGTCTGACCACCACAATAAATACTGAATCTTTTGTTTCAGCATTCTAAGATAGCCTACTCTTCCCTTCTTGGGTATGGAATATAGGATTAACTTCCTCAAAATTGTGAAAAGATGAAATGCATTTTAGATGCCATTTCTATCTCTTTGGGGTAACATTATTAATATTGTATTATTATTAATTATTATTGCTACTATTACTACTACTAATGTAGGAAACATACTAGCCATTATTTATGAATACTTACTGTGTCTTTCTTTAATCCTGAAAATAATCAAACCTGGATGTAAATTTAATTTCCCAAAGATTGCTGCCAAGAGAGTTTCTCATGATTAGGAAGCTAGTACACGGCAGTACTGAAACTCAAACTGTTAGTCTAACACTAAAAATTCAAGTCTTTCCACCATACTCAAGCGGCTGTCACTCCTGTTTAACAATCATTTCTTTTCAAGACATACAAAATTCTATTTGCTCTTCAGAAAGGTAATTAGCAAAGCTAATGAATTAATCTGAACAAAGTAACCCTCCCTCTTCTCCTGGGTCATAAGGACATTTGTCACCACGACTACTCTTGCCTGGAAACTCCCATGGACGGAGGAGCCTGGTGGGCTGCAGTCCATGGGGTTGCGAAGAGTTGGACACGACTGAGCGTCTTCACTTTCACTCTTCACTTTCATGCATTGGAGAAGGAAATGGCAACCCACTCCAGTGTTCTTGCCTGGAGAATCCCAGCGTCGGGGGAGCCTGGTGGGCTGCCGTCAGTGGGGTCGCACAGAATCGGACACGACCGAAGCGACTTGGCAGCAGCAGCAGCAGCAGCGGACTAAAGGAGATCATTGAATATTTCCAATCAGACATAAAAAGAGACTAAAATTGTGACAAAACAGTACAGTAAGCCCCCGACGTATGAATGAGTTCTACTCCATTCCAAGAATGCTTTCAGAAGTCAAATTTTTTGTAGGTCTGAAGAAGCTAGCCCGGGTACCATATGTAATACTGCGATCGATTATATAGTACTGCACCATGGTAGGTTTTCGGGCTTCCCGTGTGGTGCTAGTGGTAAAGAACCCGCCTGCCAATGTGGGAGACAGAAGAGAGGTGCGTTTGATCCCAGGGTTAGGAAGATACACTAGAGAAGGAAATGGCAACCCACTCCAGTATTCTTGCCAGAAGAATCCCATGGACAGAGGAGCCTGGCAGGCTACAGTCCATAGGTCTCAAAGAGTTGAACATGACTGAAGCGACTGAGCATGCATGCTTGCATAGCTGATTTACAATACATTCATTTCAGGTACACAGCATAGTGATTCAATATTTTTTGTAGATTATATTTTATTTAAAGTTATTAAAAATAACTATACTTCTCTGTTCTGTACAATTTATACTTGTTGCTTATTCATTCTATACATGGCAATTTGTGTCTTTTAATCCCATACCTCTATTTCACCCCCACCCACCAGCCTGGTAATCACTAGTTTGTTCTCTATTTCTTTAATCCATTTCTGTGTTGTTATACTCATTAAGTGATAACATAAAATATTTGTTTTTGTCTGACATTTCACTAAGCATAAAAATCTCTTAGAGGATATTTTTAAAATCACTGTATTTCTTTTAAGTTGTGCCTTAGATATTTTATGTAAATAAAACCAGTTTTCCCAATAAAAACATTATCTAACAAACTTTGATTCCAATATGCTGAACCAAAACATACATTTTTAGATAAACGAGAGATTTTTTTTAAATAAATAAACTTCAAAAACTGATATTCATATGAAGGCCTTCCTAAAGTCAACAGTAAATGTACGTTTATATTAGTTCTAGCCAGAACACTCTTTCAAGACAGTATTTGTACAAACAGTTCTTTGCTTAAGGTTTCATAAAACCCTTAGTAAATACTTTTGGGGGCTCTTTAGAAAAACAAAGTTTGAGTTAAAGTTAATTACTTTCTCAGAATAAGCAAGCAGGAGTCTCAGATGGAGCATGGAAATCCTTTCTAGCCCCATTCATTATTAAGGAGAAAACAAAAAGACCTCGTACTTTAATAAAAGGAGCCTTGTGCAGAGAATCAGGGGGCTCCAAATGAATTATAGCCCAGGCTCTGATAATGATTTAGTGTAAGAATTAAAGGCAAATATTTCACCTCTTGCTGTCTCGAGTTTCACAGCTTTGCTGTGTAATGTTTGACAAGTTCTATAATAAGGCTCAAACTCAGTTTCCTCATCTATTAAGTTAAATAACGCCATCCTCTTATAGGGTTACTATGAGGATTAAATGAGTTAACACGTGTAAAGCATTGAGAACAAAGCCTGGCACAGAATAGCTAATATTAGTGATTGCAATCACATGTCTTCTCTCCCCTTTGAAATTTTTTTTAAAAAATAACCGAATTTTTTTTAAATAGCTATCTCATTATCTTGCTTTTTTATTTTTTTTTCCTCCTGTTTTTTGGCCGTACCATATGGCATGTGGGACCTTAGTTCCCTAACCAGGAATCGAACCTGCATCCTCTGCAATGGAAGCATGGTGTCTCAAGCACTGGACCACCAGGAAAGTCCCTCCTCTTTAAAATGTTAAACTTCCTGAGTACAGGGATCATATCTTACTCCATCTTGATACTCTCAAAATACCTACAATGTATCTTGTATATAGTAGCTGCTCGATAATTATTTACTGACCTGAATTTAAACATCAAGGACAATGGCCACATACTATGTAGGTTATTGGGGTTGTATTCATTTAATTTTTTTTCAAGATGCAGCTATCCGGGAAAATAAGAGAACTCTTTGGGGAAAACATCTGTGAACAAAGCATTCCCATGAGAAAGTTTCTATCAGGTTGGAAAAGTACTTTAAAAATTCTTCCCCCAGTGAGGGCAAGAAACTTTTGGTCTCTCTGGGCGCCAAAGTCTGCTCTCTTAGGGCAGCCTGGGATATGCCCACTGCCTGGAAAAGCCAAGCTCCTCTCTTTATCCCCTTCTCTTCTTTCTACTTTCCCCATCCCAGGGCCATGAATCACCCCAGCTTCTTCTCACTCTGCTGGAGGCCTCCTTCTCCCAGGAGAACTAATTGTAAATTCTTTATTACTTTAGCTTTATTGCTTTTAGCTCTGGAAAGAGCATGCTTTAGGTGGTAATTATATTTCATTTATAAATATTATCTCTAAGAGAATAGCTTAATAGCTTTTTGGTAATGCTATCTGTAAATTTGTAGCTGCTAAATTTATGTGTCAACCAGAAACTTGAAGTAAACAGAGTTTATAAATTTATTCCTGTAGAATGATTTAAGATCTTGCTTGACTCTTAATATGGCTCAGATGAGAAAAGCAGAGCCCATCAGCTAAGCCAGCAATGAAATTAAAAATGCAATGAACATTCTGAGCACTCTTCAAGAATCAGGATGAATTAACAGTGAAACTCAGCATGTGAATGTCAGTTGTTCTGTGAAGTCAGGTTACAGGTTACTTTGCCTTCAAAGGTTCATGTGTTTTTTCACAAGTTAGGTTCAAGTTAGCTTTTCCCATTAAAAAAAAAAAAGATTCTGATAGAAAGTGCCTTTAACCTTCACAGCAAAGAATTTCATGGAATTGTGAAGAAGAATCTAAGTCACAGGTAATGCTACTGACCCCTGTGGAAGGTCAGCAGACGGAAATGCTTCTCAGTAAGAAGTTAATGTCCTCTCTGATGTCTTAGCTGTAATGACAGGGTCAGGATGAGGGTAGGATGGTGATTAGATCCCATTTTTGTCTGGAGGGACTCCTAAGGAAAACTACATGCCGTGGCTTCCCAACACTAAGGTGTATTAAATGTTAACAAACATCTGCATACTTTGATAAGGTTCACTTTCTCTCAAGAGGTAACCTTACGGGATGATAAACTGCATAAGAACTAAGGACAAAGCTTAACAGATTTATAATCAAAATACTGTGTGAATTGGATAAGCTGTGTTGGTTTTCTCCATTTATAAAATGGGCAGTAGTTGCAAACACTAAATGTGTCAATACAACTGAAGGGCCTCAGTTCAGTTCAGTTCAGTCTCTCAGTCATATCCGACTCTTTGTGACCTCATGGACTACAGCACGCCAGGCTTCCCTGTCCATCACCAACTCCCAGAGTTTACTCAAACTCACGTCCATTGAGTTGGTGATGCCATCGAACCATCTCATCCTCTGTTGTCTCCTTCTCCTCCCACCTTCAATCTTTCCCAGCATCAGGGTCTTTTCAAATGAGTCAGCTCTTCTCATCAGGTGTCCAAAGTATTGGAGTTTCAGCTTCAACACCAGTCCTTCCAATGAATATTCAGGACTGATTTCCTTTAGGATGGACTGGTTGGATCTCCTTGTAGTCCAAGGGACTCTCAAGAGTCTTCTCCAACACCACAGCTCAAAAGCATCAATTCTTCAGTGCTAAGCTTTCTTTATGGTCCAACTCTCACATCCATACATGACTACTGGAAAAACCATAGCTTTGACTAGACAGACCTTTGTTGGCAAAGTAATGTCTCTGCTTTTTAATATGCTGTCTAGGCTGGTCATAACTTTTCTTCCAAGGAGTAAATGTCTTTTAATTTCATGGCTGCAGTCACCATCTGCAGTGATTTTGGAGTCCCAAAATATAAAGTCTGTCCCTGTTTCCCCATCTACTTGCCATGAAGTGATGGGACTGGATGCCATGATCTTAGTTTTCTGAATGTTGAGTTTTAAGCCAACTTTTTCACTCTCCTGTTTCACTTTCATCAAGAGGCTCTTTAGTTCTTCTCTTTCTGCCATAAGGGTGGTGTCATCTGCATATCTGAGATTATTTATATTTTTCCCAGCAATCTTGATTCCAGCTTATGCTTCATGCAGCCCAGCATTTCTCATGATGTACTCTGCATAAAAGTTAAAAAAGCAGGGTGACAATATATAGCCTTGACGTACTCCTTTCCCGCTTTGGAACCAGTCTGCTGTTCCATGGACAGTTCTAACTGTTGCTTCCTGACCTGCATACATGTTTCTCTGGAGACAGGCCAGGTGGTCTGGTATTCCCATCTCTTTCAGAATTTTCCACAGTTTATTGTGATCCACACAGTCAAAGGCTTTGGCATAGTCAATAAAGCAGAAGTAGATGTTTTTCTGGAACTCTCTTGCTTTTTCGATGATCCAGCAGATGTTGGCAATTTGACCTCTGGTTCCTCTGCCTTTCCTAAAACCAGCTTGAACATATGGAAGTTCATGGTTCATGTACTGTTGAAGCCTGGCTTGGAGAATTTTGAGCATTACTAGTCTGTGAGATGAGTGCAACTGTGCAGTAGTTTGAGCATTCTTTGGCATTGTCTTTCTTTGGGATTGCAATGAAGACTGATCTTTTCCCGTCTTGTGGCCACTGCTGAGTTTTCCAAATTTGCTGGCATATTGAGTGCAGCACTTTCACAGCATCATCTTTTAGGATTTGAAATAGCTCAACTGAAACTCCATCACCTCCACTAGCTTTGTAAATATTGATGCTTCCTAAGGCCCACTTGATTTCACATTCCAGGATGTCTGGCTCTAGGTGAGTGATGATACCATTGTGATTATCTGGGTCATGAAGAGCTTTTTTGTATAATTCTTCTGTGTATTCTTGCCACTTCTTCTGCCTCTGTTAGGTTCATACCATTTCTGTCCTTTATTTGTGTTAGGTCCATACCATTTCTGTCCTTTATTTGTGTCCATCTTTGTAAGAAATGTTCCCTTGATATCTCTAATTTTCTTGCAGAGACCTCTAGTCTTTCCCATTCTATTGTTTTCCTCTATTTCTTTGCATTGATTGCTGAGGAAGGCTTTCTTATCGCTCCTTGCTATTCTTTGGAACTCTGAATTCAAATGGGTATATCTTCCCTTTTCTCCTTTGCCTTTCTCTTCTTCTCTCAGCTATTTGTAAGCCCTCCTCAGACAACCATTTTGCCTTTTTGCATTTCTTTTCCTTGGGGATGGTCTTGATCCCTGTCTCCTGTACAATGTCATGAACCTCATTCCATAGTTCTTCAAGCACTCTGTCTATCAGACCCAATCCCTTGAATCTGTTTCTCACCTCCACTGTATAATCGTAAGAGATTTGATTTAGGTCATACCTGAATGGTCTAGTGGTTTTCCCTACTTTCTTCAATTTCAGTCTGAATTTGGCAATAAGGAGTTCATGATCTGAGCCACAGTCAGCTCCCAGTCTTGTTTTTGCTGACTGTATAGAGCTTCTCCATCTTTGGCTGCAAAGAATATCATCAATCTGATTTTGGTATTGACCATCTGGTGATGTCATGTGTAGAGTCTTCTCTTGTGTTGTTGGCAGAGGGTGTTTGCTATGACCAGTGCATTCTTTTGGCAAATCTCTACTAGCCTTTGTCCTGCTTCATTCCATATTCCAAGGCCAAATTTGCCTGTTACTCCAAGTGTTTCTTGACTTCCTACTTTTGTATTCCAGTCCCCTATAATGAAAAGTACATCTTTTTTGGGTGTTAGTTCTATAACATCTTGTAGGTCTTCATAGAACCATTCAACTTCATCTTTTTCAGCAGTACTGGTTGGGGCATAGACTTGGATTACCATGATGTGGAATGGTTTGCCTTGGAAATGAACAGAGATCATTCTTTCATTTTTGAGATTGCATCCAACTACTGCATTTCAGACCCTTTGTTGACTATGATGGCTGCTCCATTTCTTCTAAGGGATTCCTGCCCACAGTAGTAGATATAATGGTCATCTGAGTTAAATTCACCCATTCCAGTCCATCTTAGTTTGCTGATTCCTAAAATGTTCACTCTTGCCATCTCTTGTTTGATCACTTCTAATTTGCCTTGATTCATGGACCTAACATTCCAGGTTCCTATGCAATATTGCTCTGTATGGCATCAGACTTTCTTCTATCACCAGGCACATCCACAACTGGGTGTTGTTTTTGCTTTGGATCCATCCCTTCATTCTTTCTGGAGTTATTTCTTCACTGATCTCCAGTAGCATATTTGGCACCTACCAACCTGAGGAGTTCATCTTTCAGTGTCCTATCTTTTTGCCTTTTCATACTGTTCATGGGGTTCTCAAGGCAAGAATACTGAAGTGGTTTGCCATTCCCTTCTCCAGTGGACCGCATTTTGTCAGAACTCTCCACCTTGACCCGTCCATCTTGGATGGCCCTACATGGCATGGCTCTTAGTTTCATTGAGTTAGACACCAAAGGGCCTAGCACATAATAAAAGATCAATGAGTGTTTGCTATTATCATATTATTATTGTTTAGAGTTATTTTTATTTAGAATAACTTCTTAGGGTTATTTCATTCTGAATAGTTCTATTATTTATAGTTATTTTTTAGTTCTCTCTTAGTTCTTGCCACTTTTATTTCAGCTAAGCTACTGCCAAGCTGCTGCCACCATCTTGACTATCCTGAAAGTCTCTCATTTTTTTTAATTAAAAGACCAAACAAGAACAAAAACAGTTAAATCTGAAAAGAAAGATAATGAAGAACACAGCCTTCCAAAGTGACTTTTTACCACTGCTAAGGGAACTGAGGTCCCTCAGGAGCTTTTGTCACCCCGGTGGAGGAGGGGACTGGGGGTGGAGAGGGAGACTCTATTTCAGGAAATACAAGGAATTTAGGCAGTTTTCCCCTCCTCTGAGCTGTGACTTCTGTTTTCATCTACTGGGATTTCTTTTTCTTTTTTAATATTTGTTTGGCTGTATTGGGTCTTAGTTGTCCAGAGGCATGTGGAATTTTAGTTCCCTGACCAGGGATTGAACTCACACATCCTGCCTTGGAAGGTGAATTCTTAAGCACTGGACCACCAGGGAAGTCCCTTTACTGGGATATCTATTTCCTCAAGACTGGTTACAGAGTGGATCACAATTCTCCCCTAACTTTCTTCCTTTGTGCTGTCTCCCCAAACAACACTTTTCATTCCAAGAATTCTATTACTATAGAGCAAAAAACGGAAAAAAAAGTACTTAAATTTTTACAAAATTAAAAACAAAATTCTAAAAAAAGTTGGGAAGCTGCAGAGCTCTCCAAATTCTTAGGAAACTTTGGGATTTTGACCCTGAATGCCTTTCTTGCATGGAACACAGACCCCAGTGTCCTCCCATTTTTCTGTCACTCTTAAAAGGTGGAGCTAAATTTTCTCAAATCCTTTACTTTTTAAAGACTTTATAAAATAAGCATAAATATATCATTAAGGTGAATGATGGATGGCATCACCAACTCAATGGACATGAACTTGGGCAAACTCTGAAAGTGGTGAGGAACTGGGAGGCCTGGCGTGCTGCAGCCCATGGGGTGGCAAAGAGATGGACACTACTGAGTGACTGAACAACAAACAACAACAACAAGATGAATGAACTAGGCTCTCCTCAAATGAGTGCTGTGTACTTCAGATGAATTCCAGACATACAGCTCTCATTTGGGGCCACATTCGTGCTCCTGCACTTCTGTACATGAAAGGTCACTGAGGGAAGTCCATTCGTTTCACCTCATTCTCATCCTTAATCCAGTGGTTTTCAACTTGTAGTGTGTATCACGGTCATCTGGAGGGCTTTAAAAAGCACAGATTACTGGTCTCCACTACCAGAGTTTCTCATGCAGTAAGTCTGGGAAAAGCCCCGAGAATTTGCATTTCCAGCCAGAATCCAGATAATGCTAACTCTGCTGGGAGCACTCTGAGAACCATTGACCTATGCTCTTCCTATCCTGGCCCTTCCTTTTTGCTCAAATAGAAAGAGATTTTCTGCAGAATGAAGCCAGAGTGAGAAGCACAAAATCAAGAGAAAGGAAGCAGGCACAGAGATAGAAACAGAAACAAAATTGTGCAGCTCTGGGACCCACCAAGGTCTAAAGGCGACTTCAATACTCCGCTTCCCAGTTATAGGTTAAAAGTTATCAATATCCTTTTTGCTAAGCGATTGTGAACTGGGTTTATACCACGTGCAGCGAAAGAAGCACAGCCAGTATAATCTCAATAAAATGTACAGTTATTACCATGTCCACTCGAAGGCATTTCTCACTGCTCCTGAAAGTAATCAGAGAAGTTATTTCTCTGCATCAGTTTATCAGATTCGTCACCAACAAATATCTGTTATCAATGTGACAACCACCACATGTTTAATGATGGAGATCTGACAGTAGTCGAAGCAGATGGAAATTCCCCCAAGGTAGATCAAGCACTGAAGGCAACGTTGAGCATATGTTTGGTGAGCCTGGAATCTTTCATCCATTTATTCAATGAATATTTGTTAAATCCCAGCTACATGCTCTTCATTAGGCCAAGTGCTGGAAGAAAACAATGAAAAAAGCCCTTCCTGTCAAGTTGGGGTGACAGAAGTAAGCAGTCCTTTACAATAGAGTTAGATCAGTGTTCTGCAGGCATCAACACAGTACTGTTGGCTCTGGAGTGAGCAAAAGCACCAGGGAGCCAGGGATGTGTTCTGTGAACCATTGCTTTTAGACAAGTTCTGGGTGAAGGTGAGAGCACGGTGGATATGACAGACACATGGATTTTTGTGTTTGGGGGGACAAATTTATGGCTTTGAATAGATTTAGGTTGGAGGCATGGCTCCACTGTCCTCTCATCTAGCAATTACAGAAAGTCCCTTCCATATGAACAAGTGTCCATTCTGATAGTGCATTCATAAGTCTAATTTGTTTGTAAGTCCTACAAAGTTAGCCTAGGCACCCAACCTACACAATTGGATATAGAGCACTGTACTGATATCGGTTTAAAATACTCTTCATACAAATAATATACAAACACAAAAAAAAAAACATTTTTAATCTTACAGTCCAGTGCGTTGAAAAGTACAGTAGTACCAGCTACATCGGGCTGCCCAGGTGGCGTAGTGGTAAATAACGCACCAATGCAGGAGACACAGGAGATGGGGGTTCGTTCCATCACTAGGTCAAAAAGATCTCCTGAAGAAGGAAATGGCAACCTGCTGCAGTATTTTTGCCTGGGAAAGCCTATGGACAGAAGAGCCTGGCAGGCTATAGTCCACAGGGTTGCAAAAGAGTTCACCACAGCTTTGTGACTAAATAGCGACAACCAGCTACATCACTGCTACTTTAATGCTTCTGGATGTCCTGGGCTTGAGATAAAGATACTGTACTTCTGTATTCTATGCCCTGTGCAGTGAAGCACACAAACGCACAGCCACTTTAGAGGATGAACGCACATGAGAGTGTACACCAGACACGTGAACTCCTAATAACGTACGTGATTGGATAGGTGAATGCACCTTCACATCCCTGGAAGTTTGCAACTTGAAGGTTTCTATGTAGGGCACATAATGTAACTGGAAAGCCTCAATTTCTCTTATTTATAAATCAAGCTATTTTTACTTATTTTAGGCTAATATTTCAGTAAATGCTGCATACCAGTACTAAATATATGGGCTTCCCAGGTGGTGCTAGTGGTAAATAACCTGCCTGCCAATGCAGGAAACATAAGAAACTTGGGTTCAATCCCTGGGTAGGGAAGATCCCCTGGAGGAGGGCATGGAAACCGACTCCAGTATTCTTGCCTGGAGAATCCCCATGGACAGAGAAGCCTGGGGGGGCTACAGTCCATAGGGTCACACAGAGTCAGACATGACTGAAGTGGCTTAGCATGCATGCATCAAACATATAATAAATGTTCTATCAATGTTGGCTAACCAAAATACCCCCAAATTACATAATTTTAGAAAAACAGTATAGGAAGCCCTCATCTTCCAATGGAAAGCTGATTATGGAGGAAATGTGAAACCTGAAGTTCCAAAGACCAATATGATACTAAAATTAAATAGAAGAGAAATTTTGAGTGATCAATGGCTTCTAATGGCCAGTAGTGTTAGGTCCATGGGAAAAAATGGTATATTCAATCCACATCCTTTCCCTAATGTGATGAACGAAAATTTTACAAAAATAATCAATTTCTCCAATTTACCTGAATTGACATTTTACATTAACTTTCTCTCTGCCATAAGCCATTGTTTCAACTGTCAGTGGCTCAGGATAAGCAGCCCGATTGACAGCATGTACCTGATAAAAGAACACCTAAGATTTGTTGCTTTCTGGGAAGAGCCTTAAGACAGACACATCAGCTCAAGGCCAGCTCATTGAGTTGGGTGGGCTGCATACTTTCTTTGACGATGTTCTAGTGTCCCAGACATATTCCATGGGTGTCTGAAATGATCCATCTCAAAGAGTTTTTCTGATGAGCCGCAGGTGCAGATTTTGTAGGAGAAATTAAAACCTAGAGAAGATGTTTCAGGGACTGATGCTTCTTTTAAAGCTTCAGTGACAAATCACCTATTTGTAGCTTACTCCAAATTCCTAGTGGCTACTGCTTGTAGATGTCATCTAAAATGTAGCACAATCTCTGGTTCTGCTCAGTCAGCTTTACCCAGTTCCGTCACCTACTGGCCCTGGAGGTATTTGAGCTTTTCAGACTCTGTATTCTACTGAACAGCTCAGAAGAGATATTAACAATATTTAATAACCAGTAAGGCATGGGCAATAGGGCCAAATTCTAAAGGTCTTAGGCAATGTTAGGTATTAACCTCTTGGTTTCTGATTCTGAGGAGAAGAGGCTAGGTTGTGGGGGTGCAGGGAAAACTTAGGGGGCTCAGGGTGGTAGTTACTTGCCTATGTTGTGAAAATATCAATATCTGAACAACCCACATGATCATACTGATTGAATGTCAGATCTAGGTGAACACTTTAGGCAAAGGACTTATGAAACTTCTTCACGAGTTTAAGATGACTATTGAAAGAAAAGAAGATATAGAAGTGAAAGAAAAGATGGAGTGAAGAAAGAAGATATGGGATCTTCAGTTGAATAAATCTAGAGAATAAAAGAAGAGGATGTGTGTGTGTATACCAGAAAATCTAACTAAGGAAAGCCTGTAGAGAGCAGAAAGTGAAACAGGAAGAAAGGGGGCAGGGCACAACCTTTCAGTTCAGTTCAGTTCAGTCGCTCAGTCGTGTCCGACTCTTTGCGACCCCATGAATCGCAGCACGCCAGGTCTCCCTGTCCATCACCAACTCCCGGAGTTCACTCAGACTCACGTCCATTGAGTCAGTATGCCATCCAGCCATCTCATCCTCGTCGTCCCCTTCTCCTCCTGCCCCAATCCCTCCCAGCATCAGAGTCTTTTCCAATGAGTCAACTCTTCGCATGAGGTGGCCAAAATACTGGAGTTTCAGCTTCAGCATCATTCCCTCCAAAGAAATCCTAGGGCTGATCTCCTTCAGAATGGACTGGTTGGATCTCCTTGCAGTCCAAGGGACTCTCAAGAGTCTTCTCCAACACCACAGTTCAAAGGCATCAATTCTTTGGCGCTCAGCTTTCTTCACAGTCCAACTCTCACATCCATACATGACCACAGGAAAAACTATAGACTTGACTAGACAGACCTTTGTTGGCAAAGTAATGTCTCTATTTTTGAATATGCTATCTAGGTTGGTCATAACTTTCCTTCCAAGGAGTAAGCGTCTTTTAATTTCATGGCTGCAGTCACCATCTGCAGTGATTTTGGAGCCCAAAAAATTAAAGTCTGACACTGTTTCCACTGTTTCCCCATCTATTTGCCATGAAGTGATGGGACCGGATGCCATATCTTCGTTTTCTGAATGTTGAGCTTTAAGCCAACTTTTTCACTCTCCACTTTCACTTTCATCAAGAGGCTTTTGAGTTCCTCTTCACTTTCTGCCATAAGGGTGGTGCCATCTGCATATCTGAGGTTATTGATATTTCTCCCAGCAATCTTGATTCCAGCTTGTGCTTCTTCCAGTCCAGTATTTCTCATGATGTACTCTGCATATAAGTTAAATAAGCAGGGTGATAATATACAGTCTTGACATACTCCTTTTCCTATTTGGAACCAGTCTGTTGTTCCATGTCCAGTTCTAACTGTTGCTTCCTGACCTGCATACAGATTTCTCACAACCTTTAAGAGAATGAAATAAGCATAAGACATGCATGACAAAAACTGATTAGTACCAAATAGGTCCAAGATGACAGATGAGTCATCTTCCATGAGACCTTGAGCCTCAGTATATGCTCATTGTAACTTATCAGCAAGCTAAATCACACACCCACAGGCTCCATGACAGACAGTTCCAAGGCTGACTATAAAGGTCAAAAAGTAGGCAGTGACCCAATTCCTGGAAATCTCCACCCCTTCCCCAAAATAGCTGGAATACTCCTACTCATTAGTGCTGGGAACCGGCATATTGCATATTGAATGCATATTGCATATTGAGTGCAGCACTTTCCACAGCATCATCTTTCAGGATCTGGAATAGCTCAATTGGAATTCTATCACTGCCTGGAGCCAGTGTGAGGAACTCCGCCCATGGCAAAGGTCATGAGGAAGGAGGCTCAGCATATGCAAAGGCGGGATCGAGCCTCAGGAGTCCCCCTGGAAATTCTCGAGCATCTACCCCCAAAACCAGAGTCTGCCTACTTTCTGCTTTGTGCTTTCACCTACACCTCTGACTTTACGGGGGCTGTCCCAGACTACCTCTCTCTGAAAAAAGAGTTAGCTTACAGCTCCAGTTAATAATTCCTGGGTGTGACAGTGTTTCAACCTACAAACTCCTTTGGAAATCCTCTAGCCTGCCTGAATAGGTTTTTCCGGCCACATGTGATTGTTCAAAGCCTCCCAACTGTGAGAGGCATGAGATGTTCTAAACTGTCTAAACACAGATTCCTTTGAGTAGTTAAAAGATTGATTAGAAATTGTATTGGTGAAGGGTTTTTCACTTATTGGGCCAATGTTTGCTGCTAAGTCTCCATACCCCTTACCTACTGTGTCCTTGACAGTGTATTGATTGATATAATGGGTGTATAGAAATGTAAGTAGTAGCCTCAATGTTTGTAACCTTGCACCCTTGAGTTAATTCTTTTCTTGATTGAGCCCACCTCACCTTTGCCCTATAGGAATGCAGCTTTGTCCAGTGCTTTTTGGAGGCTGGCGCCTGACTTTGGAATAATCACCTTTAGAGAAAAATAAGTTTCTTAAAATGTTAACAGGCTTCCTGGCCAGAAGATGATGTAAATCACCTAAACTTTTGCATATGATAAGTTTGAAAGCCTGGCTTCGATTAGGACCAGGAACTGCTGTCCTTGCATGACTCCATCCTTTCCCCCATTATCCTCTATGCACAACTTAAGGTATAAAACTACTTTGGAAAATAAAGTACGCCTCTTTTTGTTCACCGAAATTTGGTCTCCCCATGTCGTTCTTTCTTTCACCTTCTCGCTGAATTTTTCCTCTGAGGCAGGGAAACTCATCAAGCCTACTAATTTTGCCTGGGCTTCTAAGATCTGACCGGGGAGGCCTTAGTGTCTCCTCTCCGGGAGAACGGGAGGACGCCTGCGGCCTTTGTAGGTGACATAAATTCCTTGCTTTGGAATTTTATTCCGCCTCTTTTCTTCACTGAATTTTCCTACTGAGCTATCCTTATTTCAGCCTCTTTTCTCCACTGAATTTCCTCACTGAGCTATCCTCATTCTATTACTCATTATATCTTTGATAAATATTTAAATAAATAGGTCGCCTACGCCGTCTCTCCTTCGAATATCCTGGATCAGCTGGGGCTGGACCCCAGCACATTAGCCTATGAAATTCAGTCCAGTTCAGTTCAGTTCAGTTCATTCACTCAGTTGTATCGACTCTTTGTGATCCCATGGACAGCAGCACACCAGGACTCCCTGTCCATCACCAACTCCTGGAGTTTACTCAAACTCAAATTCATGTCCATTGAGTCGGTGATGCCATTCAACCGTCTCACCCATCTCATCCCATGGGTATGAAATTACCCACTCTTATAAAAACTGACAAGCCCGTACCCTGGGGCTGCTCTCACCTTCTGAGATGACCTACACTCTGTCTGTGGAGTGTGTTTCTCTCTAAATAAGTCCACTTCTTACCTGTCATTTTGTCTCTCACTGAATTCTTTCTGTGATGAGACATCAAGAACCTGAGCTTCATTAAATCCTGAGACCAGGTATGTGATCTCAGTTAAAAGACTGTGGGTTTACATCCCAATGTGAGTTACATGGCTTCAAGAGAATATTGTTTCTGAGGCCCTGAACTTTGAGCTCTAACAGATGCTAGGAAACAACTAAGAGACTCCTGTCTTAAAATGGATAAGAAAAGCAGTGATTCCCTGGGCCTGCAGGCCTCATAATGGAAAAACTCAGGCAACAAGACCTCTATTAGATCCCTTATTCCACTTATCTTTCCCTTTCCACTGGACTGAGAATTTCTTTGGACTTTGTATTTTCCATACATAAGACAGAGCCTGGCACATGGTATATTTCTGCCCATACCCTTCCAATTTCAAGCTGATTTAGATGTTCTCCTTTTGTTCCAATTTATCAATCTCCACTGGAAAGTCCCTGAGGGAACAGACTGTGCCATTTACTTATCATTGTGATAGCACTTGGCTCAGAGTAAGGCTTAATATAAATATTTGTTGAATAGATAAGTAGATGAATATCAATCCATAAACTATCTTGGCAAATCCTTGTAGGGAAAATCCATAAGCTTAGGCATTTATTTGTTTAAAATATGCTGCTGATTTATGGGAAAATGGGTCAGACATTAATGACTGTACCCCAAAGCTATTCCCAACCCCTTCATCCTAGGGGTCTCTTTGTATAGCAGCTGAAAAGCTTCATAGTCCACTTTGCTTAGAGGTAACCATGTAATGTAGCTCTGATCCATTAACGAAAGTCTACTGGGGTGAGGATAGGTGTAAGTGTTTTATTCTCTGGCTATTTTTGGATCTTTTCCATATTTTCTTCATCCTGTCTTAAACATGGATGTGATGGCTGGTACTGAAGCAGCCATCTTGAAGTCATGAAAAAGACATGAAAATCCAGTCCAGGACATCTTTGAGCACCGGAACTGTCACTAGAATCTACATATGTCCACTCTACATTTTATGATTAAAGAAAGTGGAGGTTAAAAAATAAACACATGTCCTATTACTTGCAACTGGAAACAATACTAATTAACAAATTGCAAGTGTTAAAGTTATACAGTTCTGGAATATAGTCTCTGGTGAGCACACTGTGGGGAATGTAAATGCATTTAGATCGAAGGATTTGAAAGAGTGGGAAAAAAGTTGGAAGCCAAGGTGTGTTTCCTGAATTTTCTCTACAGTCTTTAGACAATTTCCTTCCTACACACACTAAGAATGAATCTACCTTGCTGAAAAATGAAAAAAATAAATAAACTTAAAAATTTATTACTCCATTTTTCTGAAATGAGACACTCAAGCCTCTAGTTAAGCTCATTCTCACATTGAGAATGTTCCTAAACTTCTGGGTATAATTATTTCTCTCCTTTCCCATTTCCCCAGTGGCCTTTGCACCTGTTTTATTGACTAAGAATAATAAGTTTAGCCCTGGCCCAAACTGTAGTCCTTCTACATTTTCACAATAAGACTCTTATAAGAAGTGCTTTATTGCCCTACTGTGTGTTCGTCACTCGGTCATGTCCAGCTCTTTGTGATCACATGGACTGTAGCTCTTCAGGCTTCTCTGTCCATGGGATTCTCCAGGCAAGAATACTGGAGTGGGTAGCTATTCCCTTCTCCAGAGGATCTTCCCAACCCAGGGACTGAACCCAGATCTCCACATTGTAGACAGATTCTTTACCATCTGAGCCACCAGGGAAGTACCTTCTACAATGTTATAAAACCAATTACAATAGTTAAAAGATTAATCATATTGCTACCATTAATATTTATCATTGAAAAACCAGTGAATATTGATTAATTCAACTCTGCCTGTCCATGACATTCATTTCCAGCAGCTTGATAGCTTCTGGATTAAAAATGAAATAGGCTAAAAATTTATTGAATAATCTTTAAAAGGAGACTTGGAGATTCTATCACCTGATTTTACAAGTGAGGAAACTGAGTGACCTAAAATGGGAGTCATCTTTATGTATATTTTCATGTTTCCATCAGCTGTGTTTATTTATGTAATCTAATCAGGACAATTTGAAGGTGAGAGCCATTTGAAAGTGGCTCAGATGGTAAAGAGTGAGCTGGCAATGCAGGAGACCTGGGTTTGATTCCTGTGTGGGGAAGATCCCCAGGAGAAGGGAATGGCAACCTACTCCAGTATTCTTGCCTGGAGAATCCCATGGACAGAGGAGCCTGGCAGGCTACATACCATGGGGTTGCAGAGTTGGACAGGACTGAATGACTAACCCTTTTACCTTCACTTTCAATGAGGGACAAAGATTGCTTTCTCACATCCTTTTTCCTGTTTTATTCATCCAGTGCCTGACATAGTACTTTGCACATAGAAGATGCTCAATTCATGTTTACTAACTGAGGACATGATTCCACACATTTGATTAGGTTTTGTTTCATTCATCAGACAATAAAAGGCTGGCCTCCATCTAGTCCTCATGGGCCTCAATGGACCTCTGAATGTACCTTGATCATTCTCACCCACCCATCTTCTCTCTGACTGTGGTCCCCTCTTCAGCTCAGATTCTAGCTCCCCTAAGAAGTCATCCATGCAATCTCCAGGCCTTATGTTTCTCACCCAGCTAAAAAAGCTCAAAGGGCAATCAGCCTGTTTTATACAATTTAATATTTCATGATGTAATGTCTTTTATTGATTTCTCTTTTTCTTGAATAATCGTGTCCCTGCTGTATCTAAACTCCCAGAAGGCAGGAATAATATGCTATGTTTTCTATGTGCCAAAGTGCACATCTTGTTCCGGAGTACATGAAGGTCTTCAGTCCGGAAGAGACAGAAACTGCCTCCAAGTTCCTTTGTGAATTCCTACTCTAAAAAGTAGGTATGAAACAACTTCCATATCATTAAACCAGCATCCTAAAAACACAAATACACAAATAAGAGGCAGAATATTTTATTGAGAATCAGAAAGCCACACTAGCACTAATAAAATACAACAATTTAACATCAAAAGGATTCTAACAAATTGTTCAAGTTGCTGGACTGGCTAAGTGTATTTATATGCTGTACCTCCCAGAACACACTGAAATAGTTCCAAAACACACACACACACACACACACACACAAAATCCAGAAAACAGCAGGTATAAGGGACGAAAATAACCAATAGATGAGAGGTTTCAATAAATTCCTGGAAAACAGAAAACAATTGGGATTATATTGATGGACCACTCTAAAGGAAGTCAAAGCCTGAAATGTTCCATAAGGGGGCCAATATGGGGAGGGGTTGCCATGATCTGCCAACTAGAATCTCAGTGGGGCTCTGGACTCAGGAGGAAAGATTGGTCTGAGTCCTAGAAAAAGATGGCTTTATTGAACATATAAACAGAGAAGAGGTATGACAGTTCATTTCTCCTCTCTACACCTCCTTCATCTGGGGAGCTGAGGCTTCTAGCTGGTGCCCACAGTAAAGTTTTCTCACTCTCACTTTTGAAGGAACCCCACCTGACAGCCATCCCCACATCATTTCATTTTACATTTCATTCCACAAGCTCCCATTTGTGTAAACAACTCCATCTCAGAATTTCCACTCCATGGAGCAGCCTATCAGGAAAGCAATTGGAAATCAATTTAGCAGAGGGGATGCCTGTACCAGATGCCATCTCTCATTCTTAAATATGAAGATAATCAAAGATAGCCAGACATGAGAGCACCAAAAAGAGAAGAAAAGAAGAGAAAAACAAAAATGAAATCACAAGGAAAAAAATGAGAATTCAAGATATTCGAAAAGACTTTGTGTCCATGAATCTATGCAAAGAAAAAGGAGCAAGCAAAGGACAGTAAAGAGGTTAAAAATAGAATTGCCAACAAACCCAATAAATAATAGAAAAATAAAAAAGAGAAATGTCAAAAAATGGAAGCAAAACAATAAAGAGAAAGAAATATAATACAAGAGAAAAAAGAGAACCTATCTTTTGATTTAGAATTCCAGAGAAAAGGGGACAGAGAAAATGGTGGAGAGGATATTATCAAAGACAGTTTTAATAGAAAGAATCCTCAAACTTGGAAAGACAGAACTTTTCAACAGAGAAGGATTCCCTGATAGCTGAGAAGGATGTGTGAAAAATCTTTGTCATTTTTAGATCACCAAGGATAAAAGATAATCATAAACATTTCTAGAAAGGAAAACACAAGTGTGATCTAAAAAACGAGGGTGTCTGGGATGACACAGTAATTCTATGAGGTTGGAAGATAACGAGTCCAGAGTGGTCCAGTAAGACAGAGGCTCTGGTAGGGACTGAATTTAGGGAATAAGAATAGATGGGGCAAGTAGTCAATGGTATAAGATAATATTTCATCTTTTATAGCAAGAAGTCTCTAAATGGTGATTAAATAAAGATATAAGCCTATTACTTAAAGTTGTGGTAACTACAAGAAGATAAAAAATAGAAGCAAAAGCATAGAAAGAGTCACCTCTAAGAAGCGGAGAAGTGAAAACATATAATGAGTACTTTGCTGGTGGAACAAGCTCTTTAGCTTTACAAAACATGTTTTTATACTGTTTTTATAACACTAAGATTGTGATAAAATAATATATTAAGAACAATCTCTCGCCTCATTCTCATTCTTGAACCTCATCCTATCTTTTAGTTCTGTTCAGTCACTCAGTCGTGTCCGACTCTTTGCAACCCCATGAATTGCAGCACGCCAGGCCTCCCTGTCCATCACCAACTCCCAGAGCCTATCCAAACTCATGTCCATTGAGTCAGTGATGCCATCCAATCATTTCATCCTCTGTTGTCCCCTTCTCCCCCTGCCCTCAATCTTTCCCAGCATCAAGGTCTTTTCAAATGAGTCAGCTCTTCTCACCAGGTGGCCAAAGTATTGGAGTTTCAGCTTCAACTCCGACTGAACACCCAATTGAACCTTCCAATGAACTCCCAGGACCGATCTCCTTTAGGATGGACTGGTTGGATCTCCTTGCAGTCCAAGGGACCCTCAAGAGTCTTCTCCAACACCACAGTTCAAAAGCATCAATTCTTCAGCCCTCAGCTTTCTTTATAGTCCAACTCTCACATCCATACATGACTACTGGAAAAACCATAGCTTTGACTAGACGGAATTTTGTTGGCAAAGTAATGTCTCTGCTTTTTAATATGCTGTCTAGGTTGGTCATAACTTTCCTTCCAAGGAGCAAGTGTTTTTTAATTCCATGGCTGCAATCACCATCTACAGTGATTTTGGAGCCCCCCAAAAATAAAATCAGCCACTGTTTCCACTGTTTCCCTGTCTATTTGCCATGAAGTGATGAGACCAGATGCCATGATCTTGGTTTTCTGAATGTTGAGCTTTAAGCCAACTTTTTCACTCTCCTCTTTCACTTTCATCAAGAGGCTCTTTAGTTCCTCTTCACTTTCTGCCATAAGGGTGGTGTCATCTGCATATCTGAGGTGATTGACATTTCTCCTGGCAATCTTGATTCCAGCTTGTGCTTCATCCAGCCCAGCATTTCTCATGATGTACTCTGCATATAAGTTAACTAAGCAGGGTGACAATATACAGCTTTGACGTACTCCTTTTCCTATTGGAACCAGTCTGTTGTTTGATGTCCAGTTCTTTAATCTCACCCCAAATCTCATATCTGTCCAACCTGGGACTTACTCAGTCTTCATTACTGAGCTGGGAGTGCATAGTTGATATATCAAAATTGCCCATCAGACTGACCAAATGAAAATGTCACGAGGTCATTTCATCCTCTGGGCCTCAAGCTTTTCTTCTGCAACATGAGGGCCTTCAGTGAATAATCGAATCTCTTCCAATAGTTTTCACATACCTTAAAAATGAATGTGTACATTTGTTTAGCTATTTGTTTTGTCAGCACTAGATTGCAAATCCAAACATCCACAAGATGGCAGTCTAAGTCCAGTTCTATGAAGATTTTGCCTTTGTTTTGCTTTATAGCTCTCTTAGTCTTGCTGGTAGGAACTACACACCATAAAGAACTAAGAAATATTTTGAGGAAAAATCATTGTAGCCATCAACACCACCCACAGACCAGGCTTACTTCCCCTAACTTTCAAGTATTTATGATAAATAAACGCTCTCCAACAGCTTGTGAATTGTGTTGTTGTGCTTTCCAGGTGGTTCCATGGTAAAGAATCCACCTGCCGATCCTGAAGACGCAGGTTCAATCCCTGGGTTGGGAAGATCCCCTGGAAAAGGAAATGGCAACCCACTCCCGTATTCTTGCCTGGAGAATCCCATGGACAGAGAGGCCTGGCTGTCTACAGTCCATGGGGTCACAAAGAGACTCAATTGAGCAACACACACCCACACAAACACACACAAGTTGTAACAGCTTGAGTGTAAACGTGGTTTCAAAATAATAATCATAGGGAATTCCCTGGTGGTCCAGTGGTTAGGACTCAGCACTTTCACTGCTGAGGGAGCAGGCTCAGTCCTTAGTCAGGGAATTAAGATTCTGCGAGCCATGCAGCATGGCCAAGAAACAATCACAAAACCAAATTCTCTGGTTTGGACCTCACCATCACTGAAGGAAGTTGAGTCTGCTGCCCATTCCCCCAAGCCACCCAGGTATTTCTGAGATGCCTGACAGGTGCTTTATCAGCCAAACCTATTACACCTTCACTTCTGTGTCAGCCTCAAGTCTCTAAGGAAGCATCTTTCCCTGCTTCACCCGGCTTCTGAGAGTACAGGTGTTTCTTGGCTGTCACAGCACAACTCCTATCTTGGCCTTTATTGTCACATGGCCATCTTCCCTCTGCATGTCTGTGTCTGTGTCCAAATTCTCTTTCTCTTTTTTCCTTTTCTATTGTTATTTATCTACTTATTTATCAAAGTACAGTTGATTTACAGTATGACATTAGTTTCAAATGTATAGCACATTGATTCATATATATATATATATATTCTTTTTTTGAATTTTTACCCTTAAAAAGTTATTACAAAATATTGAATATATAGTAATATATTAATTATTGAATATATATTAATATAATATGTATATGTGTATATAATATATATTAATATAATAAGATTAGTATAATATATTGCGTGTGGGTACTAAGTCACTTCAGTCATGTCCAACTCTGTGAGACTCCATGGACTGTAGCCTTCCAGGCTCCTCTGTGCGTGGGATTCTCCAGGCAAGAATACTGGAGTGGATTGCTATGCTCTCCTCCAGGGGATATTCCTGATCCAGGGACTGAACCCATGTCTCTTATGTCTCCTGCATTGGCAGGTGAGTTCTTTACCATTAGCTCCACCTGGGAAGCACAATATAATATCTTAATATATGTTAATTAATTATTATATAGTCAACATTTTGTAATAACTTATAAAAGTAAAAAATGATATGTAGTAATATATAATGCTAATTGATGTACTAATATATAATAGTCAATATTTTCTAATACTAAGGGTAAAAATTTTGATGCATATTAATATATAATGTATACATTATGTATATAATATAAATATAATACATAATGAAATATTAATATAGTATATATAGTCAATGTTTTATAATAACTCATATGGGTAAAGATTCAAAAAGAATATATATATATATATATGTATGTGCTATACAGGTCCTTATTGATTATCTATTTTATATATAGTAGTAGTATCTATTAATCTCAACCACCTAATTTATCCCTCCCCTTCCCCTTTCTCCTTTGATAATCATAAATTTGTTTTCTATGTCTGCAAGTCTCTTTCTGTTTTGTAAATAAGTTCATTTGTATCTTTTTTTAGAGTCCACATATAAGCAAGATCATATGATATTTGTCTTTGTCTGGCTTACTTCACTTAGTATGATAATCTGTAGGTCCCCATGTTGCTGCAAATTGCATTATTTCATTCTTTTTTATGGCTGAGGAATATTCAAAAAATGAAAAGATCTAATAGACATTTCTAGAAGAAGAAGACATACAGATGGCCAACAGGCACAGGAAAAGATGCCCAAATCGCTAATTTTTGTGAAGTCGCTCAGCCATGTCCAACTCTTTGCAATCCCATGGACTGTAGCCCACCAGACTCCTCCATACATGGAATTTTCCAGGCACAAAAAACTACAATGAAGTATCACCTCACACTGGTCATAATGGCCATCAAGAGAAAGTCTACAAATAATATTAATAAATACTGAGGGGCAGTGGAGAAAAAGGAAACCTCCTACACTGTCGGTGGAAATGTAAATTGGTACAGCCACTATGGAGGACAGTGTGGAGGTTCCTTTAAAAAGTAAAAATAGAGTTAATAGATGATTCCTATAATGCCACTCCTGGGCACATATTCAGAGAAAACTATAATTCAAAAAGATACATGCACCCCAATGTTAGTTGCAGGACAATAACAAAAACATGGAAGCAACCTAAATATCCATCAACAGAAAAATGGGTAAAGAAGATGTGGTACATATATACAATGGAATATTACTCATTCATAAATTCCCCTTTCCTTAAAGGTAACGGTCACATTGGATATGAACATAGGGCACTGAGTGGAAACAAGACTTACATTGAATTTATGTTCACTTGTATACTCTTTCAATGTTTATGTTCACTTGTATACTCTTTTAATGTTGTGGGTAGACAAATATGTACATGATAAATATGAATAAGACTTCCCTGGTGGCTCAGACGGTAACGTGTCTGCCTACAATGCAGGAGACCCGGGTTCAATCCTGGGGTCGGGAAGATCTCCTGGAGAAGGAAATGGCAACCCACTCCAGTATTCTTGCCTGGAAAATCCCATGGACAGAGGAGCCTGGTAGGCTACAGTCGATGGGGTCGCAAAGAGTCGGACACAACTGAGCGATTTCACTTCACTGCACTTCAAATATGAATAGCCAAGTGGCATAACAGTTCAAACTGGTCAATAGAAAGGAACAAATTCAGAATCAGCCCAATGGATTCAAAAGTCTGTTAGATAAGGTCTTCACAGTGTTCATGAAGTGCTCATTCATGACAGCAGGTGGCAGCACTACATACGATTTAGTTTAGGGGACCCTGGAGAAATGTGAAAGTAGTTAACCATTCAATGCAATAAGCTGGAAACAGGCTCAGCGCCTTAGGACTTCTGGCCATAAAAGAAACGGTTTGTTCATGTTTGAAATATGTCTAGATTTATTACCTGGTTTTTAGCATTTTATACTTGTCAATTATTTAATGCAATAACCTTGCTTTAATTCTCACACACTGGGCCCAGAGAAGATGAGTGAATTCCTGATTACTTAGCAGGCTCTGTGCAGCACAGCCAGGCAGAGGCCTGGCTTCCTGTCTGTTTTTCCCCAAGGAGATGGTGTGACTGATGTGGAGAATCTTCCCCATGATCCTCACTTGTAAATTTCAGTTTTCAGCAGTCTGACTCTGCCATAGTGATGTTAGAAATCAAGCAGCTCATTTCCAGTTGCAAAAAGCACAAGCGAGTTTACACAAACATGCTATTTTTGTGGCCTGTGTAACCCTTCCCCTCTAGTCTTCTATAAAACATAAGCCCTCCTCTGTGTCTCTGTTTTAAATAATTCAGTGTCATATTTGCTTAGTTCTCATAATATTTGTTTTGATGTTGTTCAGTCTTGTGTGATCATTTTCCTTCTTGCACTGAATATTGGGCTTACTGATTATTCTTGTCTGTGTGTCTTTTCCCTTCACATCTCTAGTTGTTGAGAAAATGCTCTCCTTTCCTCAGTTTACAGTGCTTCTTGATTTTTTTCACAATCAAGGTCAACAGCACCATAGCAATTGTTTAATAGCAGCTGTGTCTATCTGCCTCAGGTATGTATACCAGAGGAGCATTTTTTTTTCCTTATATACTATTTTCTGCTCTAACTGTGATTCTTGGAACTCTGGAATGGGGGTTGGTGCCTACCTCACCAGCCCCATCACCCCCAACTTCTACCCAAGGATACCAACAAACAGGAAAGAGGTGGAGGATAAGTGGGGTTCACTGCCACCACCTGTCCAGAAAAAGCTCTTTATGCCCCTGGTCCACCTACTCCTGCCAGAGGAGGCAGACAAGGACAGGGAGTGACTGAGGCTACAGAGGGAGAGTGGCCACTCAAGGCCACGGCAAGAGGTCAGCCCTAGGAATAATGGTGCCTATTTGGCTCTAGCTTCTTGGAATTTGTCCAACACTTAGATTCTGAACTCTTTGACATTCTCTGCAACTGGAGAAGCACTTAACTGGGTTAGGTGTGGAGGAGGGAGGCATTATCTATTCTATTAGTCAACACAACAGTCTGAGTCAGAACTCACGCTATTAGGCCCTATTCTCACACATTACGTATGTTACTAGAGACAAATAAGGGCTTCCCAGAAGGAAATGGCAACCCACTCCAGTGTTCTTGCCTGGAGAATCCCAGGGACGGGGGAGCCTGGTGGGAGGCCATCTATGGGGTCGCACAGAGTCGGACACGACTGAAGCGACTTGGCGGCGGCAGCAGCAGCAGCAGCTGGTGGCTCAGACAGTAAAGAATCTGCCTGCAATGCAGGAGACACAGGTTTGATTCCCTGGGTTGGGAAGATCCTCTGAAGAAGGGAATGGCTCCCCACTCCAGTATTCTTGGAGAATTCTATGGACCGTGCAGCCTGGCAGACTACATACAGTCATGGGGTCGCAAAGCATCAGACACGACTGAGTGACTAACACAGAGAACCACTTAAATCAGTCACTGGGTGGCAACATGTTTGGCATTAGCTAATTCCTAATGTTTAAAATGTAGTCTTGGACCACATCAGGGTGCAAACTGGTACAAATATAAGAATCATTGGGGAGGGACTTCTCTGGTGATCCAGTGTGTAAGACTCTGCACTCCCACTGCAGGAGGCATAGGTTTGATCACTGATTGGGGAATTAAGATCCTCCATGGTGAAAAATACAAAATAAAATAAAGGTGTTTTAAAAAAGAATTATTGGGGACTCGTTAAAAATACAGATTCTAAGATATCTTCCTTAAAGATTCTTATTCAGAAAACCTGGAGTGGGGCTCAAATTTTGTGCATTTTAACAAGAGATTCTCAACAGCTCTTATTTATCAACAAAACATAAAAGATTTTTTATTAATCCTCCAAATCCTAAAAATTGATGAGAATTTCTGCAATTGTTCTCTTTCATCTGTTGTGTTCTTCATATTTGACACCGTGCTTCCTCCACTTCCAAGGTTTATCTTTAGAATCACATTTGGAGGTTTCAAGTACCCATGCTATTTCCCACTTCGAAGTGAACATCACTGGCTGACAAAGTGTCTGCACTTTCCACCCTTCTCCACCTGATCTTTGGTGTTGAAAGTGGACCCTACTAATCACATTGATAAGCTCCTTTGCTTCAAAGTTAGATTTATCCAACGGGAGGCATCAGGGCAAGAGTAGAGCACAGGAGAACAACGTTGGGGTATTAATTAGCCTCCTCCCTCCCCTCCTGACTGCCCATGTGATCAGGGTGGGTTGGCAGTATCTCACTACTAAAGACCACCTCCCTTTCACCAGGTGGGTGGTGGATGGTGGTGGTTTCTTATGATTAGAGCTGACCTTAGGGTTCCTCTAGGTCTAATTTGGTCATGTAGCCCCAGGTACTCTACTACCTTTTGTAGATTCTGCTTAACACTTCCCAAATTTTGCAAATAGTCCCTGCCCGGGACCAGCCCCGGCTGATCCAGGGTATTCGAAGGAGAGACGGCGTAGGCGAAGATCAGGAAACAATTGCTTAATTAAACATTAATTAAGGATATAAAGACTAATAGAATGAGGATAGCTCAGTGAGGAAATTCAGTGGAGAAAAGAGGCTGAAATAAGGATAGCTTAGTGAGGAAATTCAGTGGAGAAAAGAGGCTGAATAATTCAGCCAGAAGGTAAGAGAAAGAACGACATGGTGAGACCAAGTTTCGGTGAACAAGGCCTGCGCTTTATTTTCCAAAGTAGTTTTTATACCTTAAGTTATGTATAGAGGATAATGGGGGAAGGGGTAGAGTCATGCAGCAAGCCAGGCTTTCTTCCTGCAAACTTATCATATGCAAAAGCTTAGGTGATTTGCATCATCTTCTGGCCCGGAGGCCTGTTAACATTTTAAGACCCTTTCTTCAGAAAACTTATTTTTCTCTAAAGGTGATAAGTCAAGCGCCACCCTCCAAAAGCATTAGATAAAGTTGCATTCCTACAGAGCAAAGGTGTGGTGGGCTATAACAAGAAAAAGAATTAACTCAAGGGTCCCAGGTTACAAACATTAAAGCTACTATTTACACCAATTATATTAATCAATACACTGCCAGGGACACAGCAGGTAAGGGATATGGAAACTTAGCAGCAAACATTGGCCCAAAAAGTGAAAATCCTTCACCAATACAATTTCTAATCAATCTTTTAACTGCTCAAAGGAATCTGTGTTTAGACAGTTTAGAACATCTCATGCCTCTCACAGTTGGGAGGCTCTGAGCAATCACATGTGGCTGGAAAAACCTATTCAGGCAGGCTAGAGGATTTCCAAAGGAGTTTGTAGGTTGAAACCCTGTCACACCCAGGAATTATTAACCGGAGCTCTAAGCTAACTCTTTTTTCAGAGAGAGGTAGTGGGGGACAGCCCCCCGTAAAGTCAGAGGTGTAGGTGAAAGCACAAAGCAGAAAGTAGGCAGACTCTGGTTTTGGGGGTAGATTGCTGGAGAATTTCCAGGGAGACTCCTGAGGCTTGATCCCGCCTTTGCGTATGCCAAGCCTCCTTCTTCATGACCTTTGCCAGGGGCGGAGCTCGCTCCCCGCAAGTCCCTTTGTTAAAAATCTCCTCACTCTGTCTTAATATGGCATCTCCACTCCTGGGACTTTGATAGGGACAATAATTTAGCTTTATCTGTTTCATATGTGCTGTTTGTGCAATCAGGATTTTCTTGTTTCTTATTAAAATACTAGAAAAGATAGATTTAGAATTTAAGAATAGAAAGAATGAAACTTTAGACTTTGAAAGAGCTTTATGTCTATTCCACACCATGTTTTGTAACAGGAACTAATGTAGTGTTGTAGGTAAAATATACTTCAAAGTCAAACAAACAAGCAAACAAATTCATAGAAAAAGAGAACAGATTTGTGGTTACCAAGGGGTGGGGTGTTGGGAGGAGAGGGAATTAGATGAAGACAGTCAAAAGATACAAACAGTTATAAGATAAATTAGTACTATTGGTGTAACCTGCATGCTGTGTGCTCAGTCGCTTTGGTCATTTCTGACTCTTTGTGACCCCATGGACTGTAGTCTGCCAGGACCCTCTGTCCATGGGATTCTCCAGGAAAGAATACTGGAGTGGGTTGCCAAGCCCCAGGGGAGCTTCCCAACTTGGGGATAGAACCCCTGCCTCCTGCATCTCCTGCATTGCAAGTGGATTCTTTACCCACTGAGCTAAAAAGGAAGTCCAAAAATTGTATAACAGGCCCCAGAAAGATGATAAATATAGTTAATACTGCTATATGTTATATGTAAAAACTGTTGAGAATAAATTCTAAAAGTTCTGTCGTATGAAAAACATTTTTTTCCTATTTCTTTAATTTTGTATCTATAGAAGATGATGGATGTTCACTAAACTTATTGTGATAATTGTTTCATGACAAACTTAAGTCAAAATCATTATGTAGTACACCTAAATTTATATAGTGCTGTATGTCAATTATATCTCAATAAAACTGGAAATACTAAATAAATTATATCTATTCTAACTTACCATTAATTACTAGAATTTTACAGGAAATCCTGTTCACTACAACTTTTTAAAAAATTTGCTGGCAACGATCATTTTCTATTTCAGCCTAACTGTTACACATTCTTCAACAGGTCTTCATGTAGGGTGGTTTCTAGATCCTTCTCCATCGGGGCCCTTGGCTGTGTTCCTTTGGGTGAATTGTGTTGTGTCAAAGTTAGTGCTTCACATTTAGAAAACATTTGCAAAGTAAGATGAATGTGGACAGGCTTCCAGCTGGAGAAGAGCACAGGCCTCCCTAAATGAAAGGCACACCCTTCCACTGGGAAGAGCAAGTGCAGACTAAAGGTTCTGGCTGCCAACAAAGCAACTCCTCGAAAACAGGCACACTAGTGGAGGCAGGAGTTCCTGAGGGTGGTAAGGCATCCTTACCACTAGTCACCTTGCATGTCATAGTTACACTTTTAAATTTAGACCTATGGTAAAGTGTCTGCCTGCAATGGAGGAGACCTGGGTTTGATCCCTGGGTTGGGAAGATCTCCTGGAGAAGGAAATGGCAACCCACTCCAGTACCCTTGCCTGGAAAATCCCATGGACAGGGGAGCCTGGTAGGTTACAGTCCATGGGGTTGCAAAGAGTTGGACACAACTGAGCAACTTCACTTTCTTTCACTAAGTGTACTGCTGCTGCTGCTAAGTCGCTTCAGTCGTGTCCGACTCTGTGCCACCCCATAGACGTCAGCCCACTAGGCTCCCTGTCCCTGGGATTCTCCAGGCAAGAACACTGGAGTGGGCTGCCATTTCCTTCTCCAATGCATGAAAGGGAAAAGTGAAAGTGAAGTCGCTCAGTCGTGTCTGACTCTTAGCGACCCCATGGACTCCGCCTACCAGGCTCCTCCATCCATGGGATTTTCCAGGCAAGAGTACTGGGGTGGGGTGCCATAGGGAAGAACAAATGTGACTCCATATTGGATCTGCTTCTTTTACTTTAACCTTTCTATTCTAGTTCTTTTGCTATAAGTTAATCACTAAAGGGATGTTACCTATAACTTGAAGTATACATAGGGCTTCCCAGGTGGCTCAGTGGTAAAGAATCCACCTGCCAAAGCAAGACATGCAGGAGACTTGGGTTCTCTCCTTGGGTGGGGACGATCCCCTGGAAAAGGAAGTGGCAACCCACTCCAGTATTCTTGCCTAGAAAATTCCATGGACAGAGGAGCCTGGTGGGCTGTAGTCCATGGGGTCACAAAGAATCAGACACACCAGAGCACGCACACATGCAAAGTATACATGACAGCCCATCTCTGGGAACCCTGGCTCCCATGTCTGAATGTTGGGCTAAAATATCTTTGTTTAAGCTCACTGGAAACATCCTGACCAGGCCCACTTATAAATGGATGCAGGAAAGAAGAAATTAACAGTTTCCTTTGGATTATGGCTAAAATCAGAAAATACTTGAAAAAATTTATCACCTTTTAAAATTTTACCTCCTGCTGCTGCTGCTGCTAAGTCACTTCAGTCGTGTCCAACTCTGTGGGACCCCATAGACGGCAGCCCACCAGGCTCCCCCATCCCTGGGATTCTCCAGGCAAGCCATTTCCTTCTCCGCATGAAAGTGAAAAGTGAAAGTGAAGTCACTCAGTTGTGTCCGACTCTTCTCAACCCCATGGATTACAGCCTACCAGGCTCCTCTGTAAATGGGATTTTCCAGGCAAGAGTACTGGAGTAGGTTGTCATTGCCTTCTCCGTTATCTCCTGACATCTCTCCTACTTTGTTCTATAAAATAAAGTAGCATCCAAACCTAGGCAACACAGTTCTTCAGGACTCTAGTCCACCATCTTCTAGGTCTGCTGGCTTTCCAAACAAAGTCACCATTCTTTCCCAAATGACTCATCTCTTGATTTATTGGCCTGTCATGCAGTAAGCAGTATGAGCTTGGTCTCAGCAACATAAAGAAGAGACAAATGGAATTCTATCCGGGCAAGCTAGACTTCAACAGTACTTGAACTGAGAACTTCCAGATGTTCAAGCTGGATTTAGAAAAGGCAGAGAAACCAGAGAACAAATTGCCAACATTCATTGCATGAAAAAGCAAGAGAAGCCCAGAAAAACATCTACTTCTATTCCGTTGACTATGCTAAAGCCTTTGATTTTGTGGATCACAACAAACTGTGGAAAATTCTCAAACACTTGGAAATACCAGACCACCTTACCGGCCTCCTGAGAAATCTGTATGTAGGTCAAGAAGCAGCAGTTAGAACCGGACATGAAACAATGGCCTGGTTCCAAACTGGGAAAGGAGTACATCAAGGCTGTATATTGTCACCCTCTTATTTAACTTATATGCAGAATACATCATGCAAAATGCCAAACTGGATGAAGCACAAACTGGGATCAAAATTGCAGGAAGAAAAATCAATACCCTCAGATATGCAGATGACACCATCCTTATGGCAGAAAGTGAAGAAGAACTAAAAAGCCTCTTGATGAGAGTGAAAGAGGAGAATGAAAAAGTTGGCTTAAAGCTCAACATTCAGAAAACTAAGATCATGGCATCTGGTCCCATCACTTCATGGCAAATAGATGATGAAACAATGGAAAGAGTGACAGACTTTATTTTGGGGAGCGACAAAATCACTGCAGATGGTGACTGCAGCCATGAAATTAAAAGACGCTTGCTCCTTGAACCCAAAACTCTTTCCCCTCTATCATTCTGCCTTTCTTTTCAGTTAATTTACTTCATTCTTTTACCACAAATTACAAAACTGACATGAAGAAATGAATACTGCTAGTACCCTAAAGCATCCAGGTCAGATAGAAAGCCCCTGAATTGCACAACTGCCTTGAAAGTATTGGGGAAACATAGCTGTGTGCACATATTACATTTGACACAACTTTGGAGTGAAGCAAAGTGAAGTCGCTCAGTCATGTCCAACTCTTTGGGACTCCATGGACTGTCACCTACCAGGCTCCTCAGGCGACAGTCCACGGAGTTTTTCAGGCAAGAGTACTGAAGTGGGTTGCCATTTCCTTCTCCAGGGGATCTTCCTGACCCAGGGATCGAACCTGGGTATCCGGCATTGCAGGCAGATGCTTTACCATCTGAGCCACAGGGAAGCCCGGGGTGAAGCAAACCATCATTTTATCTTTTGGATTCCATAACCTAGCTTTTGTATGTAAGTCTAAACTTTAAAGGATAAACAGGTTTTCAATCAATGGAACCAAGGTACTGAAAAGAAGACTCATTGTCAGGGTCTTGAGTTTACATCTCCAGTTTGCCACCAGCTCAAAACTGTACAGTTTAAAGCTGCATCAGGTCTCAGGGATAACCTGGTGCAATAAAATTTAGACCCCGAGAGATCATGACAAAGTCAAATCAGAACTTGCCTATTAATCCCACGCTTTTTTGCATGCACGGGGCTTACTTCCTGTGTAAATGTGCCTTCTTTGTTTAATTGGGTCTCAGAACAAGGCCACAGATATTTGCTTATAGCATTTAATACAACTTCATCACGATATTCAAGGTAAATATATCCTTTATTAAAGAAAAGGGGAGAGGAGGGACATAAATGATATCTTAAAAGCCTTCTACCAAAAGTAATGAGTGCCTAAGCAAAAACAGATATGAAGGACTTTAGAGAAATATGGATGACTTCTAACCAGCTGATAGGAAAAAGGGGTGATGTTGGAAATGCCTCATTGCAAGTTGATTTCACTCACTATTCTGAGTTAAACTATACTGCATGAAAGAGTCTGGCACTAAGACAACTCTTAGTAGTCACTTGAAGGAAGTGAGTTTGTGGTGAAACCACTTCCGACACCTGCATGTCAAAATTCCGGCAGATCCATAGGGCAGAAGTAATTAAAGTTGCAGCAGATGCTAATGAGAGCGGCAGAACCTCCAGTGGCTCAGATGATCCCAAACTGAGCCAGCTCGTGCAACTCCAAGTGGCTGAATGCCTCCCAAGGACAGATCACAGTTATATCTGCAAGAGACAGAAGAACCATAAGCCAACCTCACCCCCCAGAAGAGCCTCTTCTGCACAAAAGGACATGGTTCAGGCAGAGACACCTCGCCCCTGTTTCCCATCTGTTGCCCAGATGATGGGGAAGAATGGGCCCTCATCCCAGGAAGGATCAGAACAATTGTTTCATTAACCCTCCTCGGGGTTCTGATTCCCCCTAAACAGGCTCCCCCAGGATCTGTGTTAGTTTTATTTGGCATCCTTTCTGGGGAGATGCTCCAAGACTTTGGACTGGGACTATTCTGTGGGAGTGTAGTTCTCTGATCATTCGAAGTCTCACCAAAACACTAAGGAGGGGACAGAGGTGGAATTCTAGTTAGGCCATGGGTTACAGTGAGAAGTTGTTGCTGTGGTTGTTTAGTCGCTAAGTCGTGTTTAAAACTGTCTGTGACTCCATGGACTGTAGCCCTCCAGGCTGCCCTGTCCATGGGATTTCCCAGGCCAGAATACTGGAGTGGGTTGCCATTCCCTTCTCCAGTAGATCTTCCCAATCCAGGGATCAAACCTGTATCTTGGAGTGCTTTAAATTCGCATGGTCTGGAAATCTGGTTTCCCTACTACCTACCAACCAGATGCATTCCTTGGGCTTCTCTGACTGCTCTCAAGCTCCTTTATGTATTGTTAAAAGTTATAATATTGTTCCCAAGTTACAGAGAAGCTAGCTGATACCCAAAGAGGTTAAATACCTGGAGAAAAAAAAATCTCATGGTTGTAGAGACTGAACTAGAACCAGGTCAAAGACTTCAGAATTTCCCTCAGAATAAACCTCTTGTCACTATTCCAAATAGTTTGGCAGAGTTAAGAATATATTCCAAAGTCCAAAGTGAATTTGCCGGTCTTAGATACACATGGTCAAAATAGAGAAGCATTTGATTTAGAAGAATAGCAGATGAGCTTTATCAAAGTAACTAGAAATTCTATTTGAGATCTGAGGAGTGGCATCAGACAATAAAAAGTAAATCATATGTATGCTTACGACTGATCCATGTGGATGTATGGCAGAAACAGACACAATATTGTAAAGCAATTATCCTCCAATTAAAAATAAATTAAAAAAGTAAATATACTGAGAGTTACCCAGAAAGGAAACTGATTGCTATGAATGCCATCATTTGTCAAAAGTGTATTGGATGAGTTGAAAACTTGTGTCCACACACAAAATCTGCACAAAGAAGTTTATAGTAGCTTTATTCATAATTGCCAAAACCTGGAAGCAATCAAGATGCCTATCAACAGGATAAATAAACTGTGATACAACCATACAATAAAATAGCCAGTGATAAAAAAGAAATGAGCTATCAAATCATGTCAAGACATGGAGGAAGTTTAGATAAATATTACTAAGTGAAAGAGCTCTTACTATAGGATTCTAACTGTAGAACTATCTGGAAAAGGCAAAACTATAGAGCAGGAGGAGAAGGGGGTGATAGAGGATGAGATGGTTGGATGGCATCACTGACTCAATGGACATGAGTTTGAGCAAGCTCTGGGAGAGAGAGAAGGACAGGGAAGCCTGGAGTGTAGCAGCCCATGGGGTCACAAAGAGTCAGACACGACTGAGTGACTGAACAACAGCAACAATAGAGACAGTAGAAAGATTTCTGGTTGTCAGGAGTTTATGGAGAGAAAGGAATGAACAGATAGAGCACAGGAGATGTGGGGGCTAGTGATTCCATATGAACCTGTAATGGTGGATACCTAAGAACTGGACAACACAAAGAATGAACAAGCAATTTCAGCTAATAAAAATGTGTTAATATTGGTTTATAAAGTATAACAAATGTACCACACTAATGCAAGAGGTTAATAATAGGGGGTATGACTGATGTACGGGGGAAGAAGGTGGCAGAAGGGATCTGTAGGAATCCCTTAAAAATTCTGCCTAATTTTTCCACAAACCTAAAATTTCTTTAAAATTTAAAGTCTATTAATTTTTTAAAGAGAATGTGAAGTAGTTTGCATGCATCATCCAACAAATAAAAATTCTAGCCAATTAAAACTTATTACTCCAGATACTTTAGTGTCTAGGGCCCTGTTCTGAGCACCAGAGGATGTGTAAAAAAGAGGAAGCTTGTGAGGAAGTGGCTGGCCCGGTGCAGAGGAAAGGCTCTCCAGGCCCCACCCTTGTTTCCAATAGCTCACTCTGTGGCCTAAGATTGTCATTTAATTCCTCTATGTTTCAGATTTCTCTCCTGAAAAATAAAGGAGTTGGGCTAGACTCATTCTGAGAGTTGTTCTACTGTGAATGTCTACAATTCACCATTGTATGCCTGAGAAAGAGAGAGAGAGAGAGAGAGAGAGTGTGTGTGTGTGTGTGTGTGTGTGTGTGTGTGTGTATGTGTACACTCAGTTGTGTCTGATTCCTTTGTGATCCCATAGACTGTAGCCTGCCAGTCTTCCCTGTCCATGGGGTTCTCAGGCAAGAATACTGGAGTGGATTGCCATTTCCTCCTCCAGGGGATCTTCCCACTACCCGTCCATCTCCTGCATTAGCAGGCAGATCTTTACCACTGTGCCACCAAGGAAGCCTACACCTTCTAGAGTATATAATGAAACACAAGGATTCACTGAACTTTGGGACTAGTCTGATTTCTCTGAGTTTTTGCCTCTGGGCACACACATACTTATTTAGGAAGTTAAATTAAAACCCTACATTCCTAGGTCTTCAAAAAAATCTGCTGCTTTATGTATTTCCAATAACGTTGAACTGCTCCTTGAGGCCTGAAGCAGAAAAAATGGTCAAAGTCCAGGGGTAAGATTAAATATTCAGATTGCTCACCTGTTCCTAGTCCCTCCATGCCTGGAATGTCATCTCCAAATCTAGGGAAAAAACACAAGAGAAGTTAGCTGATACCGGGGCCAAAAGATCCTGGAATGAGTCATGTGAAGAGTTTCCTGATTCAAGGGGAAAGAAGAGGCTTCAGTTCTTGTATTTGAGAAAACCCTTTTGTTTGCATTGAACTCGGGGAAAGGAAGTGTCACTCAAGCAGGTTTTAAACAATGTGTCCCAGAAGAGAGTTTCCCTCTGTAAAAATGTAACCTAAGACAATTGAGACCCAGAAAGAAAAAAAATAAAATGATCAGTGGGGCAACGTGGTCAAGCTCTACTTTTTAAACTAAAAATTGGAATGAGAAAGCAATATGAAAAGTCATTAAAATGATTAATTTATCCATTTGTTTAGTTTATCCAAGAGTGCATATTAAGCATCTGCTTTGTTCCTGAAATTGTATTAGGTACTGAGAGTTAAGGAAAAAACAAACACACAAATTTTCTCTCAGGGACCTCAGTCTTAGGCAACAGATGAAAGAAATAGATGCACTATAAAAAAGTGCAAGTTACAATAGCTGAATGTACAAAATGCAAACATGGAAGGAATGATAATGTTTGTCTAAGAGAGTCCGTAATGGTTTCCAAAAGAAATTAACATGAGTGTGTGTTGAAAAATAAATCAGATTTTGCCAGGGAGAAAAAGAGAAAAACAAAGAACTGAAGAGAGAAAATCTGAAGGCAGAAAAATAAACTGTGTTCTAGAAGCAGCCAGTGATTCTGTGCTCCAATTAAAGCACAGTTTACATCAGCAAAGGAGAGTGGTCAAGAAGAGTCTGGAAGGTCAAGCCAAAGGTCACTGTGAAAGGGTCCATTTTCCACGTTAAATTTGGCTGTATATGTGGGAGCTGAGAGAGAAAGGATTCCAGGACTGAAAAAATATGATTCAGCAAAGATTGTGTTAGGAAACAGAGGGTGAGGTGGAAAAGTTTATATCTATTTAATATGGTGAGCATTAATCTCTGAAAAAACTAAGAAACCTTTTTCATTTTGGTCTTACCCTTTCACACCTTTCTTAGGAGGCTTGCTCTTGAACTGACGAGTCTGCCTCTGCTTGAACTTGGGGGGCCCTTTGCGTGGGGTGGTGGGACCCTGGTTTGAAGTTGGAGGAGCCAACACAGTATTGTCGCTCATTCTGCTAATGTTTCGACGGCTGATGGTTTTCTTTCCGGCTCTTTGGACAGTGGGAGAGAGAGAAAGAAAGATTATTCAATGTATGAAGACCATTGTTTACTAGACCTTTACAATAATCTTCAGGGGCAGGGGGACGGGGAGAAAAGCATCTTGATAAAGAAGTTTGGCATTTTTTATTGACAGCAAAAGGGAGAAGTTACCATCTTTTAAAGAAGTTACTATCTAAGAAAATAAGGTATACGTCAATGGAGGCAGCCAGCAGAGTGGGCTATAAGCCAAAAACTGATAAATCTAGGTAGATTTGTTGTTCCAGTAAGTCTGCCACCAGCTTTCTGTGTGAATGTATAATAATTATGTCCTTTTCATTGACCACCAGTTCCACCATCTGTAAGGGGAGAGAAATGTGCTGAAGACTATCTAGCCTTGGCAGCACTGAAATGTTCCGTAAGCTTTACATATTTTTCCATCTAACTGTAAAGTATTCTGATTCTAAATGTTTATTGACCCATTCTTATGGCCTGTGTTCTTTATGGTCCATATTTAATTTAATCCTCATGTGATCCAAAGACTTCTTTTCTAGTTATGGGAGGTGGCAGTGTAGCTGTCTGGATAGGGGTAACTCTGAACCAGGTATACTGACACTACAAAAGCATTCAGTACATTCCCAATACACACTCACAAACACACACACACACTCACACACACACACGGAAGACAATAGGAGATGATTAAGTCATAAGTTTGTACTTTAAATCCCCTACCAGATAAATTCTTTAGCCACTTATTTCTCGGGGAACTTCAACTTTTTCTCCTATCCAAATCAAGAACTTATCCAATATGGTTTTCCCAGACTCACATTTTAGCTACAAAAAGATACATTGTCATTCTTTAAGTGCAAAGAACGTAACAAATTACTGTTATTACATGTTACAATACCATGTGATAACAAATTAATATGACAGGCTAAACTAAAAGATTTTTTTTCTTCTTCCTTTTCTATCACAAAGGTTGATAGTGCTTAATCTGGGAAGGGAGACACTGAAAAAGCTCCAAAACCTTAAACTCCTACCTTGAACCAACCTCTTCCATGACCTACTGCCTGTCTTCATAGATAGGCATATTTCATATTTCATCCATTATAAATTTATGCTAGTATCCTTAACTTCCTTCTCCCTGACGATGCTAGGCTCATGTAACCATGTTCTCTCTCTCTCTGTCTCTCTCTCTCTCTCTCTCTGCTACAACAGTAAAAGTGAAAATCACTCAGTCATGTCCAACTCTTTGCAATCCCATGGTCTATTGGGATGGTAGCTGTCAGTGTTACCTTACACATGCTAACATTTACATAGCTACTAGATTTCAGGTAATATTCTAAATATAAACATGCCAACGCATTTAATATTCAAGACGAGCGAAAGTCTCTCAGTTGTGTCTGACTCTTTGTGACCCCGTAGACTACACAGTCCTTGAAATTCTCCAGGCCAGAATACTGGAGTGCGTAGCCTTTCCCTTCTCCAGGGGATCTTCCCAACCCAGGGATTGAACCCAGGTCTCCTGCATTGCAGGCAGATTTTTACCAGCTGAGCCACAAGGGGAACCCAGAATACATCCCTCAAATCTTGCTCAAGGAGACGGAGTGGGAGCCCCAGCCTTGTCCCTCCATCAGGGTCGGGGCCTCAGCAGAGAGGGCCTGACTGCCCTCCTTGTGTCTGAACAGATGGACACCGTGCTGGCCTCTTAGCACTTTTATTTGGTGGCAGTTCCAGCTGGTGGGCTATGGCCTCCAAGCCTTGGCCTTTCTGGCTAGCTGCTTCCCACGCTCCCCATCACCTCTGTGCTCATCCCTGCAAGTGCGGACACTGAGGCCGGCCTGGGGAGACCCTCCTCCTGTTCTCTAGGTCGGAGACCCTCCTGCCTGCCCCAGGCCGTGTCTGGCACCTGCTGTGGGTCAGTACACGCACACTGGCTCTCTTACGCCAGCTCCTCTGTCTTATCTTACAGGTTTTGGTGTTTGAGGTCACACCCCTCAAATCTTATATTGTAAAATTTATCAACTTTTTCTTATGACTCTCAAAATCAGGTTAAATTATTAATAAATCCTTGCCTCTAAGATGTTTTTCCTATTTTCTTTTCCTCAATTACTATTTTCATTCTCTCCTGCCAGTCCTCAACTTGTCTGATAGAAACACACTGATGACGCTGTGAGCTAGAACCAGGAAGGATGGTGAAGCTGGCCAAGGCCCTGGATCACCTGTGCGTGCAGTTGATCTTGTCTTTTTTCTTTCTTTATTTATTTTATTTATTTATTTATTTTGATGTGGACCATTTTTAAAGTCTTTATGGAGTTTGTTACAATATTGCTGCTTTTTTTTTAAGTTTTGGCTTTTTGGCCATGAGGCACGAGGGATTCTTAGCTCCCTGACCACTGATTAAACCCACACCTCTGCATTGGAGGGTGATATCTTGAGCACTGGAGTGCAAGGGAAGTCACCAGTGGATCTTGTCTTAATCCTTCACTGGAATATGCCCCATGAAACTGTTTTTTTCAGTATTTATTTATTCCTGTACCCTCAGAACCTACAGGAGTACCCAGTACAGAGTATGTGTGCCACATATATTTGTCCAATGAGTGAATACATAAACGAAGAGACTGAACAAATGCCTTGAACCCTGGGTCTTGAGATCCCAACCGTGTGATCTTCTCCATCAAGCCATAGGGGAGACATCAGCCGACCCTCACCTCATAAAGCCCTCAGTGGTTTGGGGAAATGTTCTGCCAGCTCCTCTGCCCACTGAATCCAGTTCTGTGCTGCAGGTCCTCTCCTGCCCTGGTAAACAGGCCTAGTCTGTGCCTCTCCCAAGTGTGGTTGGGACCATGGGACTGGCTGGAGGGCAGCCAAGGGCAACATTACTCTCACCCTGTGCCATCAGTGACTGATACACCCCAACTCTGCCAAAGCCACAAAGGAAAACTGGAGAGTTACTCTCAGATCAACCTTTCTATACTTCCCGATTCTTTCAAAGCAATGAGAGACTACAAACTTTTCTCCAATCTGGAGAGCCTACTAAGCTTAGGATTGCCAGATTTAGCAAATCAAGATACAAGACATCCAGTTAAGTTTGAATTTCAGATAAACAACAAACGATTTTATTTGGGATAAGTATATCCCAAATATTTCATGGATTTCATGGTACATACATAGAAACTAGGAGAAGGAAATGGCAACCCACTCCAGTGTTCTTGCCTGGAGAATTCCAGGGCTGGAGGAGCCTGGTGGGCTGCCATCTATGGGATCACACAGAGTCGGACACGACTGAAGCAACTTAGCAGCAGCAGCAGCAACTTAGAAACTGTTGTTGTTGTTTTTCTGAAATTCACATGTAACTGGGCATCTTCTATAATATCTGGCAACTGTAACTGGGGTCCAACCAAGTAAGACCCCAAATCTATAATGTGGCTCGGTGGTAAAGAACCCGCCTGCCAATGCAGAGGACACAGGTTCAGTCCCTGGGTCAGGAAGATCTTCTGGAGAAGGAAACGGCAATCCACTCCAGTATTCCTTCCTCAGAAATCCCATGGACAGAGGAGCCTGGTGGGCTGCATCCATGAGGTTGCGTAAGAGTCGGACAGGGTTTATCAACTAAACGACAATAGCAAAGGTAAATTTGCTTCATCAGCCAAATCACCCTTTGGGGGCAAAACAGTGTCAAGAGTAGATGCCTTTGGATCAAACAGAAATAATTTCAAATTCCTGTTCCACCAAACTGTTTAATATGAACTTGGATAGGTTGTATAACTTCTCTGGATCTCATTCTATCTAAAAATGAATCAAATATTTTTTTCTTTTTAGGGTAATGGGGAAAATAAGAGGAAACTATGTACAGCTTTTGGTGAAAAGTACTCAAAACGTAGTAACTATGTAGTAGACCTTCTGACAGTCAAGGGAACCCTGAAAACAAATTTATGGTTGCAGCACAGGTTCATCTGGATCCACACCCATTCCCCTGGGACCATGAAGAGTCCTTGACAAACACCAGAGAAGTAATTGCTATCTCCACTTCTTGGGTAATCCTCTGCATCATTCTAACACTCTAACTATTCCCCACTTCTGGTCTCAAAATTCCCTCTTAAGCTGTCCTTGGATTTCTTTGATACCTGTAACGGTAACCCCAAAGAATTTGAAATTGATTTCTATGTCCCCCAGATTACACTTCCCCCTTTCTCTGGCGAGTTTCTTTTGTATGTTTATCTAATTCTGAAGTTACAACTCTAGGCCAGGACCGAGTTCATGTCTAATTTTAAGTGCAATGCATTCTGTAAAAGAATTCTCCTCGGAAAGTTATGTAACAGTTGCCTGGCTAATCTCTGGATCCTCATGGCACTCAAGATTTGCCCTATGAATAACTCTTTCATATTCATTGCGCATTTCAGGTACAGTATTTCATTTCTGAGTGTGTAGGACTGTCCACCAATTGCTAGGGTGTTTCTGTCATAGATTTACCCTCCAATTTTCCCTGTAAAACCCTTGGGAGGAGCAGAACAAATATGACCCTGTCCTGCCTTGGAAGTCAGTCCTGTCAGCCACAGGTATCACCTATGGCTGAACTTATCCTGACCATGTTTTCCTGGGAACTCCAAGGACCTCCATGGAGCTGAATAAACCTGAATACAGTATCAGACATGATTTTAGCTACAAGCTGACGTTTCATATTTTTGCCTCCAAAGGGTCAAGTAATTCATTCCTTTGGGAGGCAGAATGTTTTCCTGTTTTTAAAACAATGTTAGCCCTTCCCCTTTTGAAGATTACAAAGTGTTCTCCTGATGAGAGAAGTGGATGCAGCAATGTAAGATTTCAAGGCATAGTTTTGCAGGGAACTGAGCTTGGCATTGCCTTAGACCCAAGGCAGCAGAGCTCAGTCGTAGGAAGCAAGAGGGTACGCTTCATAAACTCCAGCTAAATAAGGGCAGTTTCTGAAGATTCTTGAGTCAGGCTCTTGGATGCTATGATTATCATCCTAGATTTCTTTTCCCTCTTTCTTAGCAAAGATATGAGCAGATAACCAATTCTGTTGTTGATGGCCAAGGATGGGGAGAAGACAGGCAGAGGACCTGTCTCCTCCACTGATGCCCTTGGACCCAGAGATGTCACCCAGAGTCCTGCTGAGGCAAAGAAAATCAAATAATTCAGAGAGTCAAACAAGACCCAAACCAAAGCCATTAAAAAACAAAAACAAAAGTCCAGCAAGTACGTTGCTTCAGCTAGGAACAAACATACACTTTGACCTTGGAGGGAGATGGTTGGGCACACCCTCCTTGCACTGTGGTCATTCCCCGGCTGACTCTGGGCTCCTTACCCTCATCCTCCCTCTCCCCTGTCATCCTCTTGATGGCTGGACCAAGTTTCCAAGCACATCCTGGGAGTAAAGGACTGTTTGTTCTGTGGTCATCGAGTGCCCCAGATCCCTCCTTTTCCAGAAAGCTGTTTTCTACAGAGCCGCCAAAAAGGGAGGGTCAGTTTGGGGTTAGTAATCAAGGTTTGCAGTGACCTTGTAAAAATGAAGTTTCACTTACTAGCTTGTCACATAAGGAAGTTTTGATGTGTTTTCTCCATGTTTTTGCCCATTTCCATCCCCAACCCTGGTCCAGACCCACAGGTTCAGTGTGTTATTTTCTTCTATTTCTTGGTTTTAGAGCCAGATTGAACCCCCAAACTCCCACAAAACCCCTTTGATTACATCCTGTTTAAACTGTCCAGAAGTTGAGAAATACTCACAGAGTTAAATGTTTCTCTTATAAGCTGTCCAGCTGCCTTCTTCACAGTAGATGAATAAAGGATCTTGCATCCTGATTTATCTCTCTGTAATACCCTCATGCTACCTAATCGCATCGTCATAGGCTTAAGAGCATCGGCCTAGGTGCAAAGAAGTTGGAAGAGTGTGGGGTGAGACTGGGGCAGGCTTTGCTGATAATCGGATGCTCTTACAAACTGACTTGGGCTCTCTCCTATCCACAAACAGGTATTGAATTCATAAACATACACAAAGTGTTGATTTCCAAGGGGGAGATTTGCAGATTATAATTCAATACCTTTTTCCCTTCTCCATTGTTACCTTTAGTTTTTACCCCCCACCCTTCCCTTTCTTTGACAAACACACACACTCACACATACTGTTTCTCTCTCTCTTCTCCCTCTCTCTCACACACATACACACACACATCATTGTCACGTAATTCTTACGCTGCAAACTGCCTCACTGAGAACTGATTGTGTGAACCATGACAATGAAAAATACCAGCATCTCTCCCTAAATCATGTTATATTAATTTTTCTCTGAAAGATGAAACCACAAATCAGGAATAACCTAAGGTCCAGTGATATGTAACTGAGAAGGAGCCCAAGCTATAGCTGGAGACTCTTAACTGATAACTCTATATTTGAGAATTGATTACTGGATCTTTTACACCCAAAGGGTCCAGGCTATAATCCCACTCAGTGTAACACTTGACTTCAGTCTTCCAATTGCATTGAGCCACTAGTATGAATTTATACTCACTTTATACAGTTTTGAAAGGATCTTAACTCCAAGGCCTGGAGAAGGAAATGGCAACCCACTCCAGTCTTCTTGCCTGGAAAATCCCATGGATGGAGAAAACCGGCAGGTCCCAGTCCATGTGGTCACAAAGAGTCGAACACAACTGAGTGACTAACACACACAATAACTCATATGTCAATACCATTAAGCTCTCTTGACAAATTCATCATACAGAAATCAAAAGATTTATTCAAGACTGCACATATAAAAAATAAAAATATTGAAAATTGGACCATAAAGAAGGCTGAGCACCAAAGAATTGATGCTTCCAAACTATGGTGCTGAAGAACACTCTTGAGAGTCTCTTGGACTGCAAGAAGATCAAACCAATCAATCCTAAAGGAAATTAACTCTGAATATTCGTTGGAAGGACTGCTGTTGAAGCTAAAGCTCCAATACTTTGGCCAGTGACCCTGATGCTGGGAAAGATTGAAGGAAGGAGGAGAAGGGGACAACATAGGACAAGATGGTTGGATGGCACCACCGACTTAATAGACACGCTGCTGCTGCTGCTAAGTCGCTTCAGTAGTGTCCGACTCTGTGCGACCCCATGGACTGTGGCCCATCAGAGTCCTCTGTCCATGGGATTTTCCAGGTAAGAGTACTGGAGTGGGTGACATGAGTTTGTGCAAACTCTGGGAGATAGTGATGGATAGGGAAGCCTGGCGTGCTGCAGTCTGACTCTTTGTGACCCATGGACTGTAGCCCACTAGGATTCTCTGTCCATGGATTCTCCAAGCAAAAATACTGAAGTGGGTTGCCATTTCCTTCTTCAGGAGGTCTTCCCAACCAGGAATTGAACCCAGGTCTCCAGCATTGCAGGCAGATTCTTTACCTACTTAGCCACCAGTAAAGACCATGGGGTCACAAAGAGTCAGACATGACTGAGCACCTGAACAATAATGATGATCTATACTTGAAACCAATAAGGTATTTTAAGTCAATTATACATCAATAAAAAATAAAATATTTTTAAAAGGCTGCATATAAAGTTAGAAGGGGAGCCAGTAGTAAGACCCAACCCTGCAAGTATCTTGCATATTCAGCTACCTTTCTACTATATGAATACAAAGTGAACCTGGACCAAGATTCCTTGTTCTGGTCACTCTTACACATTGCTGGAAAATTGCAATGTGCTTCTCTAAATTGTCACTTTTAAGAAACGTGTACTCTGTAAGATTATACAGAAAGAAGGTCAATTTATCCTTTCTAGGCAAGAAAAGATTCTTAACCTGCCCACCCAAGCAGATTACATGGGCAGCTAACCAGCTTAAGGGTTCTTTTCAGTAAGCTTTCCCTTGGTAGCTCCCAACATTAGAGGAGTTTTGACGGCAGCAAGCACCTCACAAAGGTGGCAGGGTGCTTTGTCTCTGGATGGGTCCTTCCACTCTTCTTTGTCTCCATCATTGTTCAGTCGCTCAGTTGTGTCCGACTCTTCAGGACCCCATGGACTGCAGCACACCAGGCTTCCCCATCCTTCCCTGTCTCCATTATTACTCCCATCTTTCTCTCCATCAGACCCATGGATGTTTTGATACTTCTCTGCTGAACCCTCCCACCATCTCCATTTTTTTTTTTTTTTTGGTGAAGGACAGAGGATTTCTCATCAAAAACAGTGGGGGCTGGAAGGAAGTGGCACATTTTTCACATCTCAAAAGAAAAAAAAAATGTCAACTTTTGAATTCTATTATCAAGTGAACTGATCCTTCAGGAATGAAGGAGAAATAAAGACATCCTCAGAAAAAGGAAGATTAGAAGAATCTGTCACCCAAATACCCCATAAGAATAATAAAGGAAGCTATTGAAACAGAAAAAAAAATGACAGAAGGAAATGTTGAACATCTAAAAAGAAACAGCGATGAAAAAATTATGGGATTTGAGGTGGAGTGTGAAAAACAGGGAATTCAGTCACTGTCAAGAAGGTTATATGGAGAATGAAACATTGTTCAAAACACTGACATTCTAGATTTCCCTGGTTAAAACTCTGCACTTTTACTGCAGAGGGCATAAGTTCCATCCCTGGTCAGGGAAGTTCCCTGTGCTGCATGGTGCAACCAAAAAAAAAAAAAAAAAAGTTTAATTAAAAGAAAAACACTGCCATTCTAAAGATCTGGTCACCTTGTACTTTCAGGAAGTGCACCCATGTTTTCCTGCTCCAAGTGGATGCTCTTCCTGCCACTATCTCTACGACTCCTGCTACCGCTGAGTCTTAGAGGATGGGAATAGGCTGGTCAGTCGGTCAACATGCTCTGCCTTTGTTGGACAGAGTTCTCCTACCACGTCACTTCACCGGTCATTGCCTTGCCTAGTGTGGCATATTTTTCGTCAGTTATCTGTCTCTGATCCTACCTATCAGGTAATAGGGTCACACAGCCTTGTTCAAAGCTGTTTCATCTTGTTTAAGATGATCAATGGCCAAGTAATTTCCTGGAAGAAGTTTGAGTGTGTCTTGATTTCATAGGCAAAAGAAACAAAGCCAGCGGCTTCCCTGGTGCTCTAGTGATTAAGACAACCTGCTTCAAGTGAAGGAGATGTTGGTTCGATCCCTGGTCGGGGAACTAAGATTCTACATGCAACATGTTGTAGCCAAGAAATAAAGGAAAAAAGCCAGTGCAAAAACACTAAAAATGTTTAAAAGAGAGAGAGAAAGAAGAAGCAAAGCCAGCAGGAAACTTGTTGAGTGAGAAGAAAAAGAGAGAACTTATGGATAGATGAAGTGACATAGATGTCATGACATTATTTAATAGATAAATATTAAGCACATTTTTCCAAGTGAAAGAATCAAAGTCAAAGGCTCTATGCTGTCTGATTTTATTTATGATATTCTTGGAAAGGTAAAGCTATGGCATGGGCAAACAAATCAGTGATTCCCAGGAGCTGAGAGGAGGAGCTGACTATAAAGGGAAATGAAAGGAATTTTTCAAGGGTGATGAAATGATATTAGAGGTAGATATACAACTCTGTGCACTTGTCAAAACCTATAGAATTGTATACCACATGAGTTTTCCTAAAGCCAGTTTAAACCTAAATATCATAAAATACCTATTTAAAAAAAATCTTTGCTCCCTAGTGCTATAATCCTTGGTTCTTGATCTTTTCCAGTGGATGGGGAAGTGTTATTAATTATATACAGGAAAAAAGTTAAAGGGCAGGTACTAAGTCATTAGAATGTGATTAAAATTTTAGCTATCCTATAAGCTGCTTACACGAATGCTAATCTCTAATCTTTCTTTAGTGTTTCTTAAAATACCAGGGAGTCGGAAGACACATATCAAAGTCACATCTCTTCCACATTTTGAACCTCCTAGACTGAACTTCCCCCTCTATTAATGCACAGTGGACTCTAGAGAGGAACATTCTAAATGTGAAGGAGGAATGTACAAGGCTGGTCCCTCTTCTCTTAACACTTTCCATGTTTAGGAATTCTTCAGAACAACATTCTTTTTTTTTTTTTTTAACTTTTTATTTTGTATGGGGTATAGCCAATTAACAAACAATGTTGTGACAGTTTCCGGTGAACAGTGAAGGGATTCTGTCATACATATACATGTAGTCATTCTCCCCCAAACTCCTCTCCAATCCAGGCTGCCACATAACATTGAGCAGAGTTCCCTGTGCTACACAGTAGGTCCTTGTTGGTTATCCATTTCAAGTACAGCAGTGTGTACATGTCCCTCCCAAACTCCCTAACAATCCCTTCCCTGCATCCTTCCCCCTGGCAACCATAAGTTCGTTCTCTAAGTCTATGAGTCCCTTTAGTTCATTTGCATTATTTCTTTTTATATTCCACGTGTAAGGGATATCATACAATATTTCTCCTTCTCTGTCTGACTTACGTCACTCAGTATGACACTCTGTAGGTGTATCCATGAAAATAACACTCTTAATCTTGAAAAAATAACCTCATTAAAAATACAATATTCCCTTTCAGAAAATAGAAGAGTACACTTCTCAACTCATTTTATGAGACCAGTTTTACCCTCATGGATTTTTAAAATTATTTTTATGTAAGATTCAGGTGGAAGAATTATAGTTTAACATCTGTATACACTACAAAGTGATCACCACCACAGGTCCAGTTACCATATATCACCATATAGTTGACCCCTTTACCCGTATCTTCATGAAACATTTTGACACCAAAATCAAACAAAAACAGCAAAAAGGAAAAATGCAGACCAGTATCTCTTGTGAATTCAGATGTAAAAACCCTTAAAATATTACTTTATCTAATACTGCTACTGCTGCTAAGTCACTTCAGTCATGTCCGACTCTGTGTGACCCCATAGACGGCAGCCCACCAGGCTCCCCTGTCCCTGGGATTCTCCAGGCAAGAACACTGGAGTGGGTTGCCATTTCCTTCTCCAATGCATGAAAGTGAAAAGTGAAAAGTGAAATTGAAGTCGCTCAGTCGTGTCCACCTCTTAGCCACCGCATGGACTGCAGCCTACCAGGTTCCTCTGCCCATGGGATTTTCCAGGCAAGAGTACTGGAGTGGGGTGCCATTGCCTTCTCCGTTATCTAATACAGTAATATATAAAAATGCTAATACATCAAGACCTAGTGGAGTTTATTCTATATATGCAAGATTTGTTCAATATCCAAAACTCAGTCAACATAAGGCTCTACATCAACAAACTAAAGAAGAAAAATTGTATGATCATATTAACTGATGCAGGAAGCATTTCACAAAATCCAGCATCTATTAATGATAAAAACTCTCAACAAACTAGAAATAGAGAGAAACTAATAAAAAGCATCTACAGAAACAGCACATTTAATTGTGAAAGCCCGAATGCTGTCTCTCTAAGATAAGGAACAAGTCAAGAATGTCTGCTCTCATCACTCTTACCAACATGGAACTGAAAGCTCTGGCCAGTGCAACCAGGCATAAAATAACAGAAACCACAAAGATTGGAGACAAACAGGGAAAAAAAAAAACACCTGTTTCTAGTCACAGATGACATGATTAGAAAATCCTAAGAAATCTATATTTTAAAATCTCCTAAAGCTTATAAGTGAGTTCAGCAATGGAATATCTCATCCGTTTTCATGGTTTAAACCAGTGTTTCTCAAACTTTACAATTTACCTCAGCGTTTTTGGGTTTGTTTTTTTTTTTTTTTAACAGCTTCCTGGCACCAACCCTTGAGATTCTGATACAGTAGGCCTGAAATCAGGCCTAAGGATTTCCATTTCTAACAAATTCATGGGTGCTGATCTGCTGATCCTCAAACCATACTTTGGATAACCTGGTTTAAGTTAGTGCGTATAATGGCACCCCACTCCAGTACTCCTGCCTGGAAAATCCCATGGATGGAGGAGCCTGGAAGGCTGCAGGGGTCATAGAAGTCCATGGGGTCACTGAGGGTCGGACACGACTGAGCGACTTCACTTTCACTTTTCATGCATTGGAGAAGGAAATGGCAACCCACTCCAGTGTTCTTGCCTAGAGAATCCCAGGGACGGGGGAGCCTGGTGGGCTGCCGTCTATGGGGTCACACAGAGTCGGACACGACTGAAGTGACTTGGCAATAGCAGTATAACTTGATGAAGTGTAAATCATCAATTTAGATTTGAAATTCAGTTTTCTATATCTCACTTACAGTCTGAAATCACTTCCTAGAAATGACCCAGTGTCTTTCAGACTTGATGCTCAACATCTTCAAACTCAAGTCTTTATCTCCCCCAACACCTCTGTTCCTTCCTCTGTGTTCTCTATCTCAACTTGTTTTCCTACTGAAGGATAGTTACAGGGCTCAAATAGCCTGGAGTTAAAACTCCCCTTGGGGTTCCCCCCACCATTCTATGCAAAACAAAGAACTCTCTCCTCGATTATGCCCAGTTCCCAGCCAGTCAGCCTCTGGCCGATCTCCAGAATTCCTTGCCCCAGCCATTTAAGAGATACCTACTCCAAACAACCCTGGAGAACAGGCTCCCTTAAGACAGTAGATTTCCACATATATGCCTAAATATACTCACTCTTTTCTTGGGTTAGTGCAGCAGCTCACTAATCTGACTACTGCCCCTTCTCGCCTCATTAAAGCTGATCAGTTCCTGTAAAGTGCCGGTCTCATTCTTTTTCCTCACCTCGCCTTCTCTAACTCCCTTACCTACTACACCTACCAAGGACCCATTCATTCTGGCAAGAAATCCATAAGTCATCTTTGATTCCTCACTCCTCTTCACCCTCATCCTTCACGTCTCATTAACCAACAAGCCAGGCCAATTTCACTTATATATTTCTCAAATCTGCCTCTGTCTCTACTATGAGCGCTGTAGTTCAGGCCTAAACTGTCACGGAGAAGGCGATGGCACCCCACTCCAGTACTCTTGCCTGGAAAATTCCATGGATGGAGGAGCCTGGAGGGCTGCAGTCCATGGGGTTGCTAAGAGTTGGACATGACTGAGCGACTTCCCTTTCACTTTTCACTTTCATGCATTGGAGAAGGAAATGGCAACCCACTCCAGTGTTCTTGCCTGGAGAATCCCAGGGACAGGGGAGCCTGGTGGGCTGCCGTCTATGGGGTCACACAGAGTCGGACATGACTGAAGTGACTTAGCAGCAAACTGTCACCAAACAGTTTTTGTTCCCGTCAAATTTATCCACACAGCTACCAGTGTAAACTACAGAGGAAAACATATTCTTTCTTCACTTTCAATGACTCTAAACCATGGACAGGATCAAAACCAAGCTCCTTGTTTACCAACATAAGTCATCTACTGTGATCTGTACCTGCACCTGCCCACCTCCAGGCATGCTTCTTCTCCTTGTGTGATGCACATTTTGAGGTCCAGCCACCTTGAGCTGCTTTCTTGTAATCCCCTGCACATATCATATTATTTAAGGATGCTACATCTCTGCTCATGCTTCCTCTTTTCTCCTAAGGCTTCCCAGGTGGCGCTAATGGTAAGGAACCTGCCTGCCAATGCAAGAGACACGGGTTTGATCTCAGGGGAGGGGAGATCCCCTGGAGGAGGATATGGCAACCCACTTCAGTATTCTTGCCTGGAGAATGCCATGGACTAAGCAGCCTGGCAGGCTATAGTCCATAGGGTCTCAAAAAGTCGGACTCGACTAAAGCGACTTTGCACATATACGTGACCCTTTCCACAAATGCCTTCTCTTCCTGTTCCAGCCCTCCCCATGTCAACTACCTACTATCCTTTGAGACTAAGAGCTGTAGTCACTTCCTCCAAGAAGCCTTCTCTGATATGGTAACTTAGTGCTCTCATAATATCCCAGGTATATTACTTTTCCTAAACTAACAAAAGTTTTCCATTTGTTTGTTTTCCCCCGTTACATCTTTGGCAACTAAGACTAGCTGCACAGATGTAGGACTGTGTCTTGTTTATCTCTGTACCTGTGCACAAGTCCTGCCCTGGCATAGACTGGGAATGATCAAGGGTTTGTTGACTTAAGAAATGAGTTTTTATGCCAAGGCTATGAAACCCTGAATAGTGTAGTTTAAAATGTCATATATATAAAAGACAGGAAGAAAAAGGAAGGTTGGTCTCCGTGACCACTCTCATGCTCATCCTTTCCCGAAGCAATATTCTTACCCCAGAAAAGAGATAGAATTGGTGGTAGCATGTAGGTAACTCTCATTTATTTTATTTAATTTCTAAGGTTATTTATTTATTTATTTGGCTGTGTCAGGTCTCAGCTGAGGTATGCAAACTCATTGTTACAGCATGCAAGATCTAGATCCCGAATCAGGGATCAAATGAGGCCCTGCATTGAGAGAGCGAAATCTTAGCCACTGGACCACCAGGGAGGTCCCAATTCTGTCTAATTTAGATATACTTCTACTGGTGGTGGTTTAGTCACTAAGTCGTATCTGACTCTTGGGACCCCATAGACTGTAGCCCACCAGGCTCCTCTGTCCATGGAATTTCAAAGGCAAAAATACTGGAGTGGGTAGTCATATCCTCCTCCAGGGGATCTTCCAGACCCAAGGATGGAACCCGCATCTCTTATGTCTCCTGGATAGGCAGGTGGGTTCTAAAAAATGAACTACAGCAGAAGAAAGTGAGAAATGGTAATTTCAGGTAGACCCCAGCCCTGACAGTGATGCTGAAAGTCATTTTAGAAGAATATGAAATTGTCCTCCAACTTACTGAAAGTCCACCATCGTATCATCAAGAAGAGACTCTAGGGGCTTACCTGGTGGTCCAGTGGTTGGGATTCCTCACTTTCATTACAGGGGGCACAGGTTATATCCCTGGCCTGGGAACTGGGATCCTGCATGGTGTGCAGTGTGGCCAAAATAAATAAATAAATAAAACTTTTTTTAAAAAGAAAGAAAAGAGGCTCTTCATTAGCAACTCAATCCATTTGAGGTCATGGACTTCCTTGAAAATTTGATGAAAGTTAGGAATGCTCTCCCCTCCCCCCCAACTCCAGTAAATGCACAGAAACACCGCATATATATATTGATATCACAGACACTTTTAGGGGTTTCCATATCTTCTAATGTCTGTGCCTAAAGCAGCACATTAGGAATAATTTTGACGACACATTGAGCTTAGTAGGAAAAAACACCCTGTTTGACTAATGATGTCTTCCCAAATAGCATAAGAAATGGGTAGTGGAACCCACTGAATCTACCATTCCAGATTCTTCAAGTCCTTCTTGTTCCAAATAATGTATTTACCTATGTTGTGTTTTTTTTTTTAATTGAGGTATAGTTGATTTACAGTGTTGTGTTAGTTTTAGTTGTATGGATTCTTCTTCAGATTCTTTTCCATTACAGGTATTACAAGATAATGCTTCCCTGGTGGCTCAGATGGTGAAGAATCCACTTGCAATGCAGAAGACCTGGATTCAGTCCCTGGGTTGAGAATCCCTGGAGGAGGGCATGGCAACCCGCTCCAGTATTCTTGCCTGGAGAATCCCCATGGACAGAGGAGCCTGGCAGGCTACAGTCCACCGTGTTGCACAGAGTTAGACACGACTGAGCGACGCACAGAGTCAGACACGACTGAGCGACGCACACAGTGAGCACAGCACAAGATACTGAAAAAGTTCCCCGTACCACCCAGTAGGATCTTGTTGTATAGTAGTGTTATCTGTTAATCCCAAACTCCTTGGGATTTCCCCTTTGGTAACTATAAGTTTGTTTCCCATGTCTGGGAGTCTGTTTCTGTTTTGTAAATAAGTTCATTTGTATCATTATTTTTTGGATTCCACATGTAAGTGGTGTCATATAATGCTTCTCTTTGACTTACTTCACTTTAGTATGATGATCTTTAGGTCCATCCACATTGCTGCAAATGGCATTATTTCATTCTTTTCTTATATCTGCTGCTGCTGCTAAGTCGCTTCAGTCGTGTCCGACTCTGTGCGACCCCATAGACGGCAGCCCACCAGGCTCCCCCGTCCCTGGGATTCTCCAGGCAAGAACACTGGAGTGGGTTGCCATTTCCTTATATCTGAGTAATGTTCTATCGCGTGTGTATATAGATATATAAATATCTATATATATGGCAACCCACTCCGGTACTCTTGCCTGGAGGGTCTCATGGACGGAGGAGCCTGGTGGGCTGTGGTCCATGGGGTCTCTGGGAGTCGGACGCGACTGGGTGACCTCACTTTCATGCATTGGAGAAGGAAACGGCAACCCACTCCAGTGTTCTTGCCTGGAGAATCCCAGGGACGGGGGAGCCTGGTGGGCTGCCATCTATGGGGTCGCACAGAGTCGGACACGACTGAAGCGACTTAGCAGCACAGATATATAAATATAACATCTACGTATGTGTGTGTGTGTGTGTGTGTGTGTGTATACATCACACCTTCTTTATCCATTCATCTATCAATGAACATTTAGGTTGCCTCCATGTCTTGGCTATTGTAAACAGTGCTGCTGTGAATATTGGGATGTGTGTATCTTTTCAGATTAGGGCTTTTGTCTTTTCTGGAAGTATGCTCAGCAGCGGGATAGCTGGATCATATGGTAACTCTTCCTGTTTTAAAACTTGACCTATTTGGAAATTATCTTCTCCCAGATCATAAATTCCACAAGCGAGCAGAGATTTTGAGATTGTGACTGCTGCCTGCAGCTGTATCTTGATACTTTGCATTTGCCGACCCTGTATCTAGATGCAGTGTCTAGAACAGGACCTGGAGGAACTATGTGCTCAAAAAATATTCTTGAAAGAAGAAATATGTCCTCTCTTGAGAGTTCTGTGCTACAAAATTTACTGTCTACTGAGTAAATTAATATTTGCTTCTATTTATAATATGGTCATCCTCTTTGTTTCAAAAGCTCTTTGGTATCTACATCATCCTGAAATGTATAGACTAAATCTGTTTTTTGTTTTCAGTACTTTTACTGTTTTTCTTTTCATATTTTTCTAGATTAATCTCTTTTCTTCCATCAAATGATCACCACTTCCTTGATTACTTTAGTTCCATTGACTAAAGATAAGATTTAGCTGGTGCCATCAATATACAAAATGAAGTAAACAAAATGCATTACACTTCAATGACAACAAAATTAATGTCAGTTTCTCCAAATATATTTGCATAATTAATCAGCTCTAAACATATTGGAACAATGTAAATACTGAATGCATGTGTATTAAGTCACTTCACTCATGTCTGATTATTTGTGATGCTATGGACCATAGCCCATCAGACTCTTCTATCCAAGGGATTCTCCAGGCATGTATACTGGAGTGGGTTGCCATGCCCTCCTCCAGGGGGTCTTCTCCACCCAAGGATCGAACCCACATCTCTTACATCTCCTGTATTGGTAGGTGGGTTTTTTACCACTAGCACCACCTGGGAAGCCCCGAAATACTGAATATTTAAATATTAATAATAACCATTTATTATTGGCAGCAGTTGTGGAGATTTCTAATGAAAATGTGGTTTGGGTGCTTTAAAAACTTCCCTCAAATGATTTAAATATGGCCTCTGTAACTTGTTCCCATTCAAATTACTTCACAAGCCATTTCCTCAAATAAGGTACAAAGTCAGTTTTAGCACTTGTTAAATTATAACAAGTTCTGACTTAGAAGACTATGAATTAATGAAGTTTTATCTTGCTATCTGCAATCCTTAGGTTAAATCAAAACAAGGCTTTGACTTTTTAAAAGAAAAATTAGTGAAAACTACAATACATAGCATGTGATGATTTGTGCTGGCATACAAGCCACATCTTGAAATTCTGACCAACAAAACTCTAAAAACCAATTTGAGGACCAATGTTAAGATTTAGGGCTAAATACGTGTAGTTAAAATTCATAATTTCTTAGCACCCCTTAGCAGTATTCACTGCCAGCAAACTTTCAACATATCTGGCTGATAAGGGAGCTGGCAGAGACCCCAAAGGAACAGAAGTTAGTCATACAAAGTAAGGCCTATGCGAATTTTCTGCTACTGGTTTTAGACAACTTGCCTCAGAAGTGTATGCACTGAAATAGCTTGATTTTTAGGTGCAGCCATACAATTATTCACAGCACTCACAATGATAGGCTGCAGACCCTTGTCTGAACCCTCAGGCAGCTGTGTGTTCACCTGGGTGGTCATGCTGTAGCCTGCACCATGAATCATCAAGAGTGCTGCTCAGAGTTGGCTGATCAAGAGATACGCAGCTTGAAGGAACAGGATTTGAGACAGCCCAGGGTTTCCTCTTTGAGTAGGTTTAAAACATTTTTTTTTTTTTCTCACAACTTCCTTCCTGTTCTAACTGCCAGTACTCAGAAGTCAGGCTTGAGAGGCAGAGGCACCCAGGACGGAGACGTGGACCACTGACAGTAAGTTGAGATCCCTTCGGGGTGGGGAAGGCTGCAGGTGAGCACAGACAAATGCAAGAAATTTCTAAACCTGGCTACCGCCTGTACAGTTTATTTATTTTAAGAGGGGTTGTTCCTCTTTAAAATAAACCATGATAAGAAAGTTATTAAGGAGGCTGCAGAGAAGGGGAAGTCTGGGCAGGGAATGGCAACAGTGACTCAGGGGAGGCTGGTCTATGAGGGAGGGCGTGCACGCCTGCCCAGGAGACCCATCCTTCATGTCCTGGAGAAGGATTCCAAGGGCACCCGCCGGCAGTGCCTGGCCGGGTTCCTACAAGGTCGAAGCCGGCATCTGGCCAACCTCAGAAGCAAAAAGACTGTAGAACCAAGCTGTTACGAACCAAGCTGGTGCATGGTAAGTTGGTTGGTGCTGGGGTGGAGATGTGTGGTTTCCTGTTTTTAAGCAGACTTAAAGAGATGGGTTGAAAAGGAAAAAAAAAAAAAAAAAAAACATGAAACTGTTCTCCACGGAAAGAATTTTCTGGGCACATAAAGGAAATATATAATGAAAGCCCCCCCTGGGGTCCAATGAGATTTAACAACCCAGTGGAGAGCATAGCAGAACGCATGGCTATTGATTCATCAGTCTACCGAGATGACATTTCTACCACTAGCAAAAGCCAGTGAGGTGGGCAGAAAGATAACTGCTGCCGTTGCCAAGACCAGCTCTTTACATCTGAGAGGGCTAAAAGGAAACCCAGAAGACACCCAACAATTTATTGAGAAATGCACGCTTGGTTGCTCTTTGCTGGCATGCTCTATCTGACTCTTTGAGATCCCATGGACTGTAGCCTGACAGGCTTCTCTGTCCAGGGGTTTTTCAGGCAAGAATACTGGAATGGGTTGCCATTTCTTCTTCCAGGGGATCTTCCCAACCCAGATTGAACCCTGCATCTCCTGTCTCCTTCATTGCGTGTGGATTCTTTAGCTGCTGAGCCATCAGGGAAGCCCCTTATTAAGAGAGGCATTCTAGTAAAATTCAAGTAGGCTCAGCTAGGACACCTAGTCAGTGGGCCTTCCAAATGTTGTGGTCTGGTTTTGGCAGTCATGAGAAGTGCTTTAGGTGTGACCTGAAATACTTTCTTCTCTTTTAAAGGATGTTCCAGGTAGCACATGTTACAAACATGGTCTGTACTTCAACTCTGGTTTTTTGTTTAGTTGCTAAGTCATATCGGGCTCTTTTTGTGACCTCAGAGCACATTGGGCTCCTCTGTCCCTGGCATTTCTCAGGCAAGCATACTGGAGTGGGTTAAACTCTGGACCTAGGGTAATTTGTGGTATAAGTCAGATAAACTCTGAGGTGTTCTGTTCAAGGTAGGGGAAGGTAGATGCCTTGACTTGGAGGTCCCATGGTTGTATCTTCATGGAGAGACCAAGAAACACTGGATTCAGAGTTAGCATATTGGATGCTCAAGCAAGGGAAGTCAAGAGGTCTGTGCTGGCATCCAGGAAGTTCAGTCATAGGCAGTTGCCATTTATCTTCGCCATTGCTGGATTTCATTACATTTATAAGAAAAGGCCCCTCCCATAACTGGATATGACACAAGCACAGTAAGATCGTTTTATTCTTTCCTGATATGTGTGCAATTCTGAAATAAAAGTTCATTCACCACCCATACTACACAGATACAGCCCATGAAGAATAAGCAGGTTATAGCTGAACAAAGGCCAATAACCTCCAGGCACTGGACTATGGTCCTCTGTTATTTGGGAGAACATGAGCTTGTCCCTCAGGCAGTATGCTCTGAGCAATGAGCAGGTTCTGTTTTCAGTGGAAGCTCAAAATAGCTAGGTCAGTCTGATGGGAACATGAGGGCCTTGGCCAATTCATGGGCGCACAATAGATTCCAACTTCAGCAGGCCGATAGAGAGACACCCTGAGGAGTGGGGGTGAGGGGCAATAAAAGTTAAGAAGATAAAGAGAACCAGCTTATATGGAGGGCCTTCTGTGTGTCAGATCTGGTGTGAGAAACGTATAAAACTGAATCCCATGAGGACACTGAGAGGACAAGAAGGCTCAGAAGTATGCAATGACTTTACTGAAGTCACACACTGATGCAAAAAACAATCAGTAGCTATGCTGCCTCAGAAGAACATTTTAGGAAATGCACCATGGCAGAAATGTTCTTTAAGCCCCCATTCTGAGCATCTTTGTTCTGGGTCAGTATTATTGTCACCCCAGATCTTGTATTAGAGTCCATACTGGCACCCCCCACAGATGGGTCTCGTGTTCCTTTTGAAACTTCAATACTTATCCACTTAATAAAGAATTACTGAGTCCCTCCCTAGTGGTTTCCACATTCTGGTCTCGCTTGGGTTTTCTTAGAAGAGTTACTATTCACCATGTGTGCTTATAAAAATTGTCTTTGGAAAAGTGTCAGTTGCTCAGTTGTGTCTGACTCCTTGTGACCCCATGGACTGTAGCCTGCCAGGCTCCTCTGTCCGTGGGATTCTCCAGGCAAGAATACTAGAGTGGGTTGCCCTTACCTTCTCCAGGCGATCTTCCTAACCCAGGGATGGAATCCTGGTCTCCTGTATTGCAGGTGGATTCTTTACCATCTGAGCCATAATTTTTCATGTTTAATTTAAAACCTCTGTGAGTGGACTAATTGCAGTGTAACCTTTTGCCCAATAATGGCTGCCTTTATGCAATTTTCTTTGCAGATTATTTAAAATGAGTATTCATGAAAGCACCTAGAACTGTGACTTTACATAGTAGACACTCAGAAAAGCTGAATGCATCCACTGAGTTCTCTCTCCTTTTGCATATAAATCTAGGTGTCCATGGGGCATTGGTTCTAGGATCACACCCATCCTCCTTGATACCAAAATCCATGGATGCTGCAAGTCCCGTGCTCTTGGTATCAAGAGAGGACCAACCGTACTATGAATGCCCAGGGAGGAATAACGTATTATATCTTGGGAAATAATTACTTCAAGGGAATCACTAAAGAATTCTGCTTCTAAGAATCTGTACCCCACCTCTGGCTTGATCTTAATGTTTAATGCATGTAAGAGGACACTGTCCTCTCAGGCACTGGATTGGTTGCTGTCTTCCGGCTCTGCAGTTGCAGTTGCTCTTGGTGGGGTGGAGGCAGTAGAGAGCAGCTCCCAATTGGAAGCATCAATTCCTCTGGGTCATTTGGGAATAGTGACACACCAGAAAGGAATTTAGAACCGAGACAGCGTGCTGTGTCCCGGGGGTTAAAGTTAGATTCCCCAGTGAAGCCAAATCACCAGGCAGCAGAGCAGACCCAAATCCTCCTCGACTGGCTCCGAAACGTCTGTGGTCCTTCAGAGACAGTCCAGCTCACCATGACCTGCTGTAGACCAATGACCTCCAGTTTGGGGAAAGTGGGCATATCCTAGACATCAGGAAGTAAAGATGACTGGGGACATAGAATGCTGATGCTCACATAGGTACTTCTCTGCTGGAAACCCCCTACTTCTGGCACTTCCCCATTTCTTTCTATTCCTCCCTCAACTCTACCTCTTCTGTCTAATCCTCCTGGCCGGTGCATCAGGTTGTGTGATTAGGCAATTTCAGGGCTTGAGTTAAGTCTCCACTGCGCTTTCCTCCAGAGCCAAAGGACAATCTCTCTATTTGCTGTGCCTGTGTCTCCTATCATTTCCCATCAGTCCCAGAATGACCTCTGGCTTCACTTAGGAAAGGGAGCAATAAATAGAATCTAAAATTAAATTGCTCTTTAAAGAACTAGAATAGTGACGATTGCATTTTACAGGCTGATTCAGTTCCTAAACAATCCTGGCAGTTCCCAGAACCTCTTGTCTCTTCCATGCTCCTCAAAGAAACCAAATCTATTTTTAAGGAGGAAGGAGAGGACTTTGTCAACATGGCAGAGCCCAAAGAAAGCCTTGGTGTCTGGCAGTCAGGTACCTCGCTGAAGCTGAAACCAGCAAACACGGAGTATCATGAAGAAGCGAGGAGAAGAAGGGAACAGAGGGTAATTGAACATCTACTGTTGGCCAGAATAGTCCCAGAACTTTTCACGTCTTCTCTAACTCTTCAACTCCATCAGAAAAGCTTATGACTCCCACTTTACTGGTAAAAAAAAACTCAGGCTCAGTGAGGCTAATAACACCCTTACATCCTGGAACGTCAATCATGGACACACATTTTGAATCTCTAGTCTATCTGACTCAGTGCTCAAATCCCAAGAGACACAACAAAGGGTCATTGTTTTATGAATTAACCAGGTGGTTTGTTTCATCTAAATTCAAGAGTTTTACCTTGTCTTTGCCTTCCACTTATTCAGAACTGCGTTATGAACCAGAAGAGTGTGCTGCATCCTGAGACTGGTAAATTCTTAGGTGTATGTCACTTCCGGTGTCTTGGAAATTTCACTGAATTTTTAAACAAAAACACTGATTTGTGCTGTTATACCCATGCCATGAATACCCACCCTAATTTAATTTGGCATTTTAATTGAGCCTGAGAGGATTAAGTTCCTGCCTCAGCCCATCTAATGCTTGACCCTGTTTCACTGAGCAGTAAACATGGGTGTGAGGGTTCGCTGTGAAAATTCACCTGTATAGGCATCTGTGAAGCAGGAAATAAAGATAACTAGAGAGGTGAGCACATGAAAACAGAAAAGAAAAGCATATGTGCTTTGGGGCCTTATTAAATATGTAATTGATAATTCCCCATTTCACGTTAGGGCTTCCCAGGCGGCTCAGAGGTTAAAGCGTCTGCCCGCAATGCGGGAGACCTGGGTTCGATGCCTGGGTCGGGAAGATCCCCTGGAGAAGGAAATGGCAACCCACTCCAGTATTCTTGCCTGGAGAATCCCATGGACGGGGGACCCTGGTGGGCTACAGTCCACGGGGTTGCAAAGAGTTGGACACGACTGAGCCACTTCACTTTCACTTTCATTTCACTTTTACTGTGTAAAGAACTGTAATCAAACACAGCATGAAAACAAGCGACACAGCCCTGCTCTTTGTGGAACAGGGTACAAGCCCCAGAGGGAGGTGAGCACAGCCCAATCTAGAATATTCTATGCTGATGATCTGGGTTCTCCCCAGCCTCACATCCACTTCCTCTTTCCCTTTCTTGGTTTACAACCTTGTTTAAATTAAGGACAGCCTTAGAATCACTGAATTATGAAGGAGCCTCAGAGATCTTTGAAGGCAACCGTTTCACTCTGCAGAGGCCAAAACTGGAGCAGAGGTTTAGCAGCTTGCGCAAGGGGACATGGGGTAGAGTTGCACCGAAATTCTCTTTAGATGACACTTCCCTGACTTGCTAAAGCTGCCCTGCAGAGTTTTGCAAAGCAGCACTCACCTCTGCCTGTGCAGCATCCCCCATGGAGATTCTCAAGATAACCAATAAGCTCTCTAATTTCATTATTGCTTCTTAATAAACACAGCTGGAGTGACAGAGCTTAGAGCCTGCTGTCAGAAACCTCCGCCCGGGCTCATATTCATGCTGTCACTTACACAGCATGCTTTCTCGGGCAAGTTATTTACTTCAAGTTTGGTTCCCTAATCTGTAGAAGGGAATGATGATAACAGCCATGCTTAAGGCTGTGGTGAGGACTAAGTGAGATAATCCTCGGGACAGGGTTTAGCGCTACGCGTGATAGCTGGTAGAATTATTGTTATCAATAACAAAACCAGATGTTCTTCACAGACTTACTGAATGAATTTATGGTTTTGGGGGTGGTGGGTAGTGGGGGGAAGGAATAATTAAGGAGTTTGGGATGGGCATGTACACACTGCTATTCCTAAAATGGATAACCAACAAACACCTACTGTACAGCACAGGGAACTCTACTCAATGGTATGTGGCAGCCTGGATGGGAGTGGAGTTTGGGGTGGGATGGATACATGTATATGTATGACTGAGTCCCTTCACTGTTCACCTGAAACCATCACAACATTGTTAATTGGCTATACTCCAACACACACACAAAAGCTGTTCTTTAGATGATGCAATTGGAGAGCAACCTGGCATTTCCCTAAAATTCCTACAAAATGGAAGGATAAAAAGAGAAAAATGAGGGAGTTCCCCAGTGGTCCAGTAGCTAGGACTCTGTGGTTTCACTGCCATGGCCAGGGTTCAATTTCTGGTCAGGAAACTAAGATCCTGCAAGGCACATGGTGCAGCCAAAAAACAAACAAACAACAAGAAAAACAAACAAAACACACACACAACACAAACAAAAAAGTTTTAAACTATTTTTAAAAGGAGAAAAATGATACTTGTAGTTCACTATACATACACAGCTTGGGAAACTGTTGTCAAGATATATTAACCAGTTGGGGCTTTGGGAGAATCTGAAATTTCCCAGAAATGAATTGTAAAATTGAAAATGCATACTCTTTGGGGAATTCACATAAATAAACAATATGAAATAATAAAACAGAGGCAGATAGCCTTTTATACAGGTGAAATAAGGTAACTGAAGGACAACTGAGCTGACACCTGACTACAGGTAGCAACCTTAGAAAAGGAAGCACCTAGAGATGGTCTCCCCTAACCTGTCACCTCCCAAGATGAGGAAAGGAAGATCACAGGGGTTGGAAAATTTGCTCACAGGGTCATAGCTAGTCAGTAGCAAAGCCAGAATGAAAACTCATGCATGATGAGGCCTAGTTCATTGAGGGGATAATTATCCAAAATCAAGTAGATTGACCCAGAACTCTTCCCAAACCACAGCTCTTCTGCTGGACTATGGTCATGTTCCCTGAGATCCAGACATTACTCAGTATCTCCTCCTGCCTCTGCAGGTCCAGGGTTTCAGGTTCACAGACATGATCCTTGGCTTGAGGCTGAGTTGTGTCATTGGTCGGGCTAGGCTTCAGAGAGAAGCAAAAAGTGAAAAAGAAAGTGAAGTCACTTAGTTGTGTCCAACTCTTGGCGACCCCATGGAATGTCTGTCCACACTCCTCTGTCCATGGGATTTTCCAGCCAAGAGTACTGGAGTGGGTTGCTGTTTCCTTCTCCAGAGGGTTTTCCCAATCCAGGGATCAAACCTGGGTCTCCCGCATTGTAGGCAGATGCTTTACCATCTGAGCCACCAGGGAAGTCCATGCTTAACACTCAATGCTTTGCTTCACTGTTTCCAAAAGTTATAGTTTCAAGGTCATGTTCTTAATCATGGACTCCAGTAGAGTCTATGAAGGACTTCAGGGCTCCACGAATCCCTGTGCTGCTTGCACAATTTCATGGGCTTTTGCTTTTCTCCTTTTATAAGGACCATGACTCTTACTAGATTTTTAAAGAGACTTGCAATCTCCAGAAAGATTAAGAACCACCAATCAAACCAGCTGGGCATTTTTGGTATGGATAGATTGCTCATCCCCCAACTTTTTCCACTTTGGAGAATAACTTAAACATCAGTATGTGCTAAAGAACAGTGTCTTGTAAATGCTAGATGCTCATCAAATATTTGTGACCTTCATTTTGCTTTCAGAAGGGCTTTCCCTGAGAAGTGCTTTCCAGTCCTTTATTTGTCATTTTATGACATTTTCATCTTTTTTTCTTTTTTCTAATCAGCTTTTCAGAGTGAACTGATTTGGAGTCATCTGACTTCATATCTCTTTTTCTTATGCTATATAATTAGACCAAATTATTTTCATTTGGTCCCAAATTTCCTCCTCTTGATTGCCACAATTTCATATCATAATCCCACATTATTCTCTGTTCTTCAATGTCTTTAAATAAATGTGTGGCTCATTTTCATTGAGCAATTATTATATGTTTGCAGTGGATCAAGGAAATTTAAAAGTGACATGTCTCTGATTTACCAATTAAAAAATCAAGATCTAGATGACAGATAAATTATGTTGCCAAGTATGACACTATCAAAAGTTAGAAAATACTGTCCTAGACTAGATCTTTCTCTCTGTCTCTGTTTCCCTCTCCTTTCAAAATTGAGATTTGAGGGTACAGAATTACAATTCCCTGTGTGTGTGCTCAGTCACTCAATCATGTCCGACTCTTTACAACCTCATGGACTATAGCCTGCCAGGCTCCTCTGTCCACGGAATTTTTCTAGGCAGGAATACTAGAGTGGGTTGTCATTTCCCTACAGATTATTAAAATCACCTTGAGCTAATTAGTGCCTGGATGTGGTGTCATCCTTTCGTAGTCAAACTTTAAGCGCATGACTTGTGAGAACCAAGTAATACTTTCCAGAAAGGCCTCTCTACAGTGCTGAAATGTCCTCATAAGGTGATAGCTTTGCTGATGCTCTGTCGGCAGTTTTTTTATGTGACCTCTACCCTGGGTATTTGGTCAGGCTCCTTAGTGTCACCAGAGGAGAACCTGTCTCATCTAATTAGTCTCATCTGCGTTGTTCTTTATCTGTGGCTTAATGGTTGTCCTTAAACTACCCACAGCCTACAACCTCCACCAACTGCATCCTTCATCGTTTTTCCAGCCAGTTTATTCACTTTCCCTGAGTGTTGTTTGGAATAGGACTTGAATTAGTCACTCTGTTGATTGTGCTGTTCTCTAGAGACTCAGCTCTGAGTGGTTCTGGTTCTTCGGCAGAAGCAAGAGTTGCCATAGCAACAGGCCTACAAGCTTCCTTCCTGCACAGGAAGTGGACTCAGGCAATGCAATACTGTTTGCAGAGTTGATCAAGGCTTATAGTGTTCAGCTTGTTATTTTTCTGGAAGAAGATAGATGAGCCAAGAGATATCATTTTTTTTCCTTTCCTTTTTTTTTTTTTTTCCTGTTAAAATTGCTTTTGTTTAGCTTCACTTCCAAATTATTTTTCTTCCCATTGCCAATAATAGCAACATTAAATTTGAAACCACAACTGATTTTGGCCACAGATAGCTTCAAACTCTCAGAGGAACCTTATAGAACTTGGCAGGGTCACTCAAGAGGAGATGTGATAGGTATTGTCTTAGAGTTCTACCACTTCGGAACAGTAAAGCCTTTACCCAAGGCAGGGAAGAGTTACCCTGGGAGCAGAATGAAAGGAAACCAGGAAATTATCTCCTTGTCTAAATATCTCCCTTGTTTCCCCCAAATAGCTCCATTTCTGCCAACCCCAGGCCTGAAATTCTTCCTAGAGATTCCTTCCTCTTTATTAGGACAGGGCATCTCATTGAGATACATGAACTTGGGCAATTCTCTTAAGCTCTGGGTTTCGAGTTTCTCAGTGATAAAACAAGGGGAAGAGAATGGCTACCCACTCCAGTATTACAGCCTGAAGAATTCCATGGACAGAGGAGCCTGGTGGGCTACGGTCCATGGGGTCACAAAGAGTTGGACACGACTGAGTGACTAGCAAGTTTTTGGACTATATCACCTCCAAGGTTCATTTCAACTCTGAAAAGCTCTGACTATACCTGCTTTAAGAAAAATAATTTTAAAATTTACAATCAGTCATTAACATTTAAGTGTAAATAATTGTATTAGATCTTCCCTTGATGTTTTAACATAAAACAAGTAAATGTAGATGATGAAGGAAGAAAACAGGGTATGCCCAGGTAAGGTCTGAGAGCATAAGGTCACAGGAGATCTGGAGAAGGGAAGGAGGTACTAAAGGAGAAGTGGAGATGGACAGAAGGGTACTAAAGAGACAGTTGCAATTTGTCTAAAAGTTGGAGTCCTCTATTATTTTGTGTTATTTCAAAAGAACAGAAGCTCGTTAGATATAGAACCTATTAACCCAATCAATGAGCACTTATAAAATGACAAGTATTCAAGTGTTTCGGGAGATTCAAGAGACTTTTTGGTGGTCCAGTGTCTAAGACTCTGCGCTCCCAATGCAGGGGCCCTGAGTTTGATCCCTGATTGGGGAACTAAATCCCATATAATGCAATGAAGAGCCAGGGCAGCCAAATAAATTTTTAAAGTGAGAGAGAAACAAAACCCACTAGCTGGCCTTGGGGAATTATTAGCAATGTTGGGAGCCGGGGGAGGACACTCAGGCAGATATCACAGGGGCTAAAACTTCTCATGACTTGCTTTTGAGCTCTTGCAGGAGTTCAGGGAAATATGCAATGAATGGGGAAAAACTAACTTGCTTTACCAAGTACTTGACACCATTATGACTGGGATTGTATTGATACATGCTGAGCACTTTGACACCTGCAAGACTGGCTAGATTTGTAGGACTATGATCATTTCTATAACTCTCTGAACTGGGGCTGTTCGTTCATTGTTCAGGACAGCTTGTGCTGTGTTGCTTCACTTGTTTTATAGAATTCACAAGTGAGTTACTTACTGTCAGTTTCATTGAGTGAATAGGAGGGATTCATCACAGAATGAAAACATTCAGACATGTCAAAGGAAAACCTAGAATGTGTTATATTCTTATTTTGTGAAATAGAATGAGGCTGAATCAGAGGGAAATCTTCTGGAAAATCATTGACAATTACAGAAGTTTATTAGGGCAAAAATAGCACTAAGAGTGGGCTTTCCTGATGATTCAGTGGTAAAGAATCCATCTGCCAGTGCAGGAGATGTGGGTTCAATCCCTGGGCCAGGAAGATCCCCTGGAGAAGGAAATGGCAACCCACTCCAGTATTCTTGTCTGAGAAATCCCATGGACAGAGGAGCCTGGCAGGCTATAGTCCATGGGATCGCAAAGAGTGGGACAGGACTTAGTGACTTAAGAACGACAAGACTAAGAGCAGCCCCTCAAGCATAGCTCATATCCACGGACTTTTGGCCAATAGATCCTCACTGTCTTTCTTTCTGTCTCCCTCTAGATCAAAATGACTGAAAAGGCCCCAGAACCACACGTGGAAGAGGATGACGATGAGCTGGATGGCAAGCTCAACTACAAGCCCCCCCCACAGAAGTCCCTGAAGGAGCTGCAGGAGATGGACAAAGATGATGAAAGTCTAACTAAGTACAAGAAAACGCTCCTGGGGGACGGTCCTGTGGTAGCAGGTATGTGTGTGTGAGGAGACAGAGTGGGGCAGGTCGAGGGGCACAGAGAAGGCAGACATTTGAGCTACTCAGGAGCAGGTGCAAAGAAGAGTTTCCCAAGTGCTTCTAAGGTTAAGGGAGTGAGCTGCAGTCTCCATGTGCCAAACCAAGTTATAGATGGATGATTAAGTTTTCTTTGGAGATAAAGGGTACGTTGCCTTGAAATAGACAAAAATAACACATAGGAAGGATTTAGGAGTTTCAGACTATTACTCAGAATTGGATTCTCTCCATGGTCTCTCACGTTCTCTTTTTCTCCGTCTCACTCCTTACCTAACATCCATCATTTCCAACACACAATGGCAGAGTCAGACATGGTCCAAATATACGGATGCACCCTGCCCAACCAGCAGAGTACCTTACCCCTAGCCACTCTGGAAATGTTTGCTATTGATGAATAAGGTGGGCCTACAAGTACCTGGGTTCGATCCCTGGGTTGGGAAGATCCCCTGGAGAAGGAAATGGCAACCCCCCCTCCAGTATCCTTGCCTGGAAAATCTCATGGACAGAGGAGCCTAGTGGGCTGCAGTCCATGGGGTCACAAAGAGTTGGGCACGACTGAGCAACTAACACACTTACAAGTACCTGAAGCAGAAATAGCTTCACAGGAAGGTCCAAGGTCACTAAGACCAAGCCTGGTGAATCTGCCACTTCCATCTTTATTTCTCCTCTAGAGACAGAGATCCATTTTTCTTTTTCATCTTCTCTCTTTCCTACTTGAAATGTATACACACACACCCTGTATGTATATACCTCTTCTCTGTGCTCACAGTGCCTTATAATTTCTGCAGACCCAACAGCCCCCAATGTCACTGTCACCCGCCTGACCCTTGTTTGTGAAAGTGCCCCAGGACCAATCACCATGGACCTCACTGGTAAGTGATCACAGCTCTTCTGTTTGGTGGGGCCTCATGTCATCATGAGGACAAGGGCATGGTTTTTGTCCCTTGTCCCAGCCAAAAAAAAAAAACCTAGTAAAGTAAACAGCTTCCCAAGTGGCACAGTGGTCAAGAATCCACCTGCCAATGCAGGAGACACAGGAGACTTGGGTTTGATCTTTGGCTTGGGAAGATCCCCCGGAGCAGGAAATGGCAACCCACTCCAGTACTCTTGCCTGGGAAATCCCATGGACAGAGGAGCCTGGCAGGCTACAGTCCATGGAATCACAAGGAATCAGACATAACTGAGTGCACACACACACATACACAAACACACACACATACAATATAAAGATCAGAGAAAATATTGATCCTGTGTCAGCTACAGAACTTACCTGAAGGCAAGAAGAAATCTAAGACCTCCTGATTAATGCTAGGAATTCCATTGTGAAATATGCAGTACCTTTTTAGCTTAAAACTCTGATTCTTTGAAAGAAGCAACTTTCCTCACTAAAGATGTACAACTTAACATGTTATTTTCTTTCACTTTATTGCTGCCAAGATCAAGTCCTTTCCTGAAACTTAGGTCTGGAGGAGATGATGAGAGACTGGAAAGGTGGCTGATTTGGGGGAAAGTAGGCCACTGGGAGAAATGAGGAAAGGGCCACCAAGCCAGGGGTTGGGGACATCAAAGGCAGGTCTTTAGTGAAAAAAATAATAATTATTATTATTACCAGATTCATAAAATAGACTCATGAGACAGAACAGAGCATGCCTCTAGAACAGCAAGCTTAGGAGCAAGGTAGTTCCCCTCTCATAAGACAACCACTCTTTACCTTATATGGGCTTTTGTCAGAGGGAGGAAATTGGAGGCTGAAAAGACACACTTCCTGTTCAACTGAAATCATTAGAGCAGAGTCCCACATTCAACTACCCCCACGTTCTAGCATCTCTCAGAAAGAAATTCTCTCTCTCTCTCACCGGGCCTCAGACCTCTTCCTGTGAGAAATTGTGTAAAGTTAACAGGTACAACTGTCATTTTGCAAGATAAGGTCTGAAGTAGTACTAAGGAAACCTGCTCTGTTCGGAAAGGCTCAATCATCGATCCTGCAGGGAAAACTTGGTCCCTGTCCCTTTTTCCCAGCAACAAAATAAGCTTGGTTTTCTATCAGCGAAAAAAAAGCTACTGAAGTGAATCCTAGATGTATACAGAGGAGGCTGGTGCCAGCTATATGCATGAAGCATCTGCACAAAACTGTGCAAAACACACACACACACACACACAGTCACCCCAAATGTCAAATTATACAGGATCACTTTGGGAAAGGAACAAAGACCACCTCTCTAACCAAGGTACAGGAATTAGGGGGCAGATCCTGGTTTTATGGAGCCTGAAGCCTTTAGAACTTAAGTGATAAGCTTTCTTTTCCTTAAGAAAAAAAAAAAAAGTATGAAATTGCAAATGCAAAAGCAAAAATCTATTTTTTTAATTTTTTAATTTTACATATTTTTTAGAATGATAAAAAGGAACCAAACAAGCACATTTTCTAAAGCTTAGAAAACACAACACACGTTAACAAATCTACAAAAACAAATAGCTGGCATTCTTACATAATATTTTTCTCCTATATATTTGAGGACTGGGGGCAGAGTCTTTAAGCATAAAGTCTTGCATATTCTTAAGGTTGCAGTCAAACTTGGAGGGAAAGCTCTATCATGTTTCTTTCATATCGGCTATAAGATTTCAGGAATTCCAAATGTGTATTTGTGGAGCGACTAATCTCAAACATTCTTTGACCTGAGGACCATAGGGACCGTGTTGCTCTGAGGAGTCCAGAAAATGGCTCAGGAGCTTCAACTTCATTCATCTCCTTGTGAATGTCCTTTCAGTGAGAATTAACTCTTTTAAAATTCACATCTACAGGGGATCTGGAAGCCCTTAAAAAAGAAACCTTTGTCCTAAAGGAAGGTGTTGAATATAGAGTCAAAATTAACTTCAAAGTAAGTATATGGCCCTGTATGTTTGTATGAAGTTTCAATTCTTCCTGTAATCAGAAGAAGAAAAAAAATCAAATTTCTTACATTATCACATTGGCATACGTTTGTTAATTTCTATTTCTCCCTAAATCTGGGCTCTCGGTTTTAGTTCCCAAAGCTTCTTCCTCATGGGGTGGAAGACAATCGGGAAGGGTGGGCAGGCAGAGGCAGGGAATAACAAGGAATATTCACACTTCCCTTTTGTCCATCTCAACCATGTTTATATTAAATGGACGATCTGTGGAGCAGTAGAAAAACAGGAGTTTTTCTTTTTTGAAGTCCTTATTACCACTCCACCACCATTTCCGTCTTTTTTTGGTCTTTTACCCACCAGACCACATCTTCTACTATGCCCAGGAGACCAGCTTAAAGGCTTCTAGAAGGATGTGGGTTTTTTTCCTATATCTATGAGTCACATGCAGAAGTTAGAAGAATTAGAAAGTTCGGGTTTCATTTTATCACTCTTTCTTCAATGAAGCTGTTTTCCTTCTGTCTGCTTTCAATAGCTTTATGCTACAGGTTTTGCTGACTGACTGTTCCAAACCTAAGCAAGAAGTATTCATGGCTACACTACCCCATTGCCAACAAAACAAAATGTATCACTGAGAGACTGCTCTAATTGTTCTGTCCAAAATAAAAACAGAGCCCTGGTTATTGTCAAGGAGAAACAATACTCTTTCATTCTTACATGGGTGAACAATTAACCAAGCCATCCAGCTAATGGGGTTGTGCCCACTTTAATTTGCTTGTATAAACATGACCATGGTATAAAATTAACAGACCGGTTCAGCCCTAGGTAGAATGAATCATGGAAAAATAAAGTGCTCGAGCTGTCTATATTTTCATTCCACTTTAGTAAATTTTCTTTGAAAGGCTTGGGAAAGTGGCAAGATTCCAGACAACTTCTGAGAACGACAGCCATCCAAACTATATGCCAGAGGCAAATGGATTTCACCCATTATTTTCATCCGAGGGGGGTGTTTTCCTGTGACTCATCTCATCTCTAGACTCCAATCACAGTTATGCTACAAGCAAAATCATCTTCTAGGTCCAACTGTCCATTACGACTTTTCTCCCTGTTTGTTCTTCATATGTTTGGTGGATCATTTCTGAGATTAGGGTTTTCAGATATTTACATAATAGTTTCCATTAATGCCTTTGTAACCTAAAAACAAGAAAGGCCTTATGGACAGTCTTCAGGGAGAAGGAGCTCAAGACCCTTCTCTGGGCCATGGAGGAAGGAGAGACGTAATGTAGAATACTGAGACTGTTTTAATTAACCATCTCCTCCCCCACACCAAAAATCATAGTATTCAACAATTGGAACCAGCTTCGGTAACATTGAGTCTTGTGACTTCCTCTCTTTAATCTCTGCCTCATCGCCAGGCTACATGATGGTAGTAACTTATTCTGAACTAAATCTTCAGTCCTTTCATCCTTAGAGAAGCCTCAGTTAGGTCAGATCAGCATGAAATATGAGGAAAAATTGAAGACCCTCTTTAATCTGAATCACTTGGCTCCTTCCCACCTACAGGTGAACAAGGATATTGTGTCAGGACTGAAGTATGTTCAACACACCTACCGGACGGGGGTGAAAGGTAAAGTATGCACACTTACCACTGTACCAAACTCCGCTTCTCAGGGACACGTAAACTTCGGGTTATTAGCGATGTTTAGTCCTAAATTCATTGAAGAATCTGATGACAGCTGTGGACATTCACCCTTGGAGAGCCACACATATACTTACTTCCATGTTAACAGAAACCTAGTTAAGACTGGGTCAGCCACCGACCTTCAGCATTCTGCTTCTGAAATCCAATTTTATTACTTATAAAGGGGAAGAATAAGAATTCGATCCCTGGCTCGGGAAGATCCTCCGGAGGAAGGCATGGCAACCGACTCCAATATTCTTGCCTGGAGAATCCCATGGACAGAGGAGCCTGGAGGGCTACAGTCCATAGGGTCGCAAAGAGTCGGACACGACCTAAGCAACATAGCACGCAAGCAAACACAACCAAGTTTGAATTCAAGTACATAAATGTACTCTTGAATTTTTTAAAAACGCAGTTCACAAGTAAAAAACCTGCTGCTGCTGCTGCTAAGTCGCTTCAGTCGTGTCCGACTCTGTGTGACCCCATAGACGGCAGCCCACCAGGCTCCCCCATCCCTGGGAGTCTCCAGGCAAGAACACTGGAGTGGGTTGCCATTTCCTTCTCCAAAAAAACCTGAGTGTCAGAGAAATCCGAGAGGAAAGACCTACCCAAATGGGAGGTGCTAGTAGCATATGATAGGCAGGTGCCAGCGGGGAGGGGTGGGCTGCGGTGCTCAATTTCCTGGCCAAAGAATAGGGGGGGGGGGGGAACTCTTTCTAGAACTGAGAAAAGCGGCTCAGATGGTGAAGCGTCTGCCTACAATGCAGGAGACCCAGGTTCGATCCCTGTGTAGGAAGACCCCCTGGAGAAGGCAATGGCACCCCACTCCAGTACTCTTGCCTGGAAAATCCCATGGACGGAGGAGCCTGGTAGGCTACAGTCCATGGGGTTGCAAAGAGTCAGACAGGACTGAGTGACTTCACTTTCACTTTGTAACTAAAACAAATAATATCACATTATTTAATCTACAGTTTCCTTGACAAGCTGCACCTAAACGGTGCATGTTCAGTTGGGTTCTGTTAATAAGAGCAGAGAAAAATGAAAGGTGGAAGGCGGATGAAAGCACTTTAAACGTTTCGTTAACCTAATGGTGTGAAACAGCGTCCCCTAGAGGGGTGAATCAGTAGTGCATAGGTCAGTTCCACCAAATCCATCAAAGAGGACTAAGGAAGACAATGATCAGTTAGCATGGAGCACGACTAAGCGACTTCACTTTCACTTTTCACTTTCATGCATTGGAGATGAAAATGGAAACCCACTCCAGTGTTCTTGCCTGGAGAACCCCAGGGACAGAGGAGCCTAGTGGGCTGCCGTCTATGGGGTCGCACAGAGTCGGACACGACTGAAGCGACTCAGCAGTAGCAGCAAAGACCCACTTAATGACTCAAATCCCACAGAAGATAGTTAACCTTAAAGATCGTCCTTGCTCTTCCAATACCTAGTCTCACGAAAACATAGTTCAGTTTCCTATTTTCCTTTGGGTGTAAAGACTCTGATGTATCACTTGGGCAAAAGGTTGTCAAGAATGTCTGCAGCTATTCCTCCAAACTTATTCAAAATAACAGCCAATTTAAACATCACCTGCCTGCCTGCCCACCTACCTTTACTTAAACTTTCTAGTCCTTATTATTCTTAATATATATCCCAGTTGCTCACCTTTTAATAACTCTGGTTGGCTATTTTTACCATCTGTTTCAGTTCACCATTATTAAAAAAAAAAAAACCAAATTATTGGTTTTCCCATTTCATCTAATTATTCCATCCATGATTTCTGTTCATTCTGATCACCAGCTGTTACCTTATCTCTTGCAACTATCCACAGAATGATAGTTTGTAGATAGAAGATCCTCAAGGTGTATTATATAGAAAAGAAACTGAATCCCCGAAACGTAAATAGTAGCAGGGCTGAGATCAGAACTCTGGTCTCAATTAGTTTCAGGGTTTTTTTAATTGAGATATAATTGGCATATAACATAGTGTTAGTTTTAGGTATACAACATAATGACCTGTACCTGTACATATTGTAAAATAATTACCGTGATTAGTCTAATTAACCCCCATCACCACACAGTTTCAGTTTTTTTTCTTGTGATGAGAACTTTTAAGATCAACTCTCTCTGCAACTTTCAAATACACAACATAGTATTGTGAACTATGGTCACCACACTGTACTTTAGGGCTTCCCTGGCTCAGTTGGTAAAGAATCTGCCTGCAATACAGGACACCCAAGTTCGATTCCTGGGTTGAGAAGATCCCCTGGACTTACTTATCTTGTAACTGGAAGTGTGTACCTTTGGAGTACCTGGAATTCTTTTTGTTGTTTGTTTGTTTTTTATGATATAATCTGCTACATTTTCATAGAGTCTTGATCCTCATTGATTTAGGGCACTAATTCCTCAGCTTTCCTAAATCTCAGAGTTAAAGACACTGATTCTTGGGACTTACAATAGTACTAACCATAGATTGAGAGTGGGTCAAAGTATACTACATTATGAAGAGATTCCAACTTTAAAAAATGTTTTTTAAGGAAAAAAAAAAAGTTGCTCCAGGTAAATCTGATATTTAGCCAGGCTTGGAAACTATTACTCTTGGCTTTGATCACAGTGAGCTCTGCTCCAAATTGTCACACAGGCTCTCACCCTAATAAACTTTTCTTTTTTCCCAGTGGATAAAGCAACGTTCATGGTGGGCAGCTACGGGCCTCGGCCAGAGGAATATGAGTTTCTGACTCCAATTGAGGAGGCCCCCAAGGGCATGCTGGCCCGAGGCACTTACCACAACAAGTCCTTCTTCACCGATGACGATAAGCATGACCACCTCACCTGGGAGTGGAACCTGTCCATTAAGAAGGACTGGACAGAATGAGCGCCCCAGCCCTTCGCTCTGCCTATCTTTGCCATCCAGAAGAGCCCTTGGTCCCTCCTCCCTGATCACAGTTGGGGCCCTTTCCCAGCACCCTCCACCCTCTTAGCACTGCACCCTTTCCCACACGGAGTCTCCCAGTGATAGCCGAACAAGATGCTTAAAATTGGGCTTTCGTCCTGCCCTCCTTCTGATCATGCCCAGATCTCCGAAGTTCTCTGTCCCATAGACGATCATTTAATATTCCTTCTTTTATTCCCATTTGAGCAACTGCAGATCAGAAAATGGGCACACTAGCACAGTCCTTCTGTCTCAGGTCCTTGTCTCTCCCTCCCACCCCTGGATTCTCCTGTGGTTACTGCTGGTTCAGTGAAGGTCAATCATCACGTTCCCTGCCAACTGGGGTTTTTCTTTTCTGGGAGACACTGTAAACAGCACAAGAGAACAAGAATAAAGCAGTTATAAGAGCTGACTGAGACCCTCCTTTCTCTGCATTCTCCCTTCAAGCAAATATGGAAACTGGAAGGTCCCCATTCGTGCGTTTCCTCAGAATAGGTGGGCAGAGCTCAGTACAGGAGGTTTTACATAACTGGGAGTGGTTTTGCCCCCTGTTTCAGTGCAAATGCTAGAAAAATCTCAATTTATTTATTTTTTTTAAATAAGCATGGTATTCTTCTTCTTCTTCTTCTTCTTTTTTTAATTTGCTTTGCTGTGGCTTCCCTGGTGATTCAGACATTACCATCTTTACAGAATCTGCCTGCAATGCAAGAGACCTGGGTTTGATCCCTGGGTCAGGAAGATCCCCTGGAGAAGGGGATGGCAACCCACTCCAGTATTCTTCCCTGGAGAATTCCATGGACAGAGGAGCCTGGCAGACTACAGTCCAGGGGATGGCGAAGAGTCGGACACGACTTTCACTTGCTGTGGTGGATATTAGTTGCAGCACGAAGGATCTAGTTCCCTGACCAGAGATTGAACAAGGGTCAAATAGAAGCAAGGAGGATTTCTTTTAATTAATTTTTTTTTTTTCTGGACTGAAATTTTAAAGTATCCATTTACCAAATCCATTACTAGTAATAGGTTAAATGCCAAAGAGCAGTGTTTTCGAGATCTTTCCCAAGACCCCTTTTCATTCCCCTCCTTCCTCTCTCAATCTAAGAAATAGACCCACCATTGCTGGACCCAGCTGCCTTTTTTCCAGACACACAGGTTCTTACCTTCCTCAGACACTTATGCAATGACTAGTGTTTATCCCTTCAAGCTGTGTCTTATCAATTCCTTTCACTCCACCTTCTTGGAGCCTTCCTGGTCTATTGTAGCAGCTTTTTTTTTTTTTTTTTTTTGAGAAATTAAGAGCAATCCGTTTCTACAGTTACTTGAATTATGGGACACTCAGTGTCCCATAATTAATTTTTTTTTTTATCTTTGGCCCTGCTGGGTCTTGCTGCACACAGTCTGTCTCTAGTTGTGGTGAACAGGGGCTACTCTTCATTGTGGTGCTCAGGCTTTTCATTGGAGCTGCTTCTCTTACTTCAGAGCACAGGCTCTAAAGTACAGACTCAGTAGTTCCAGCTCCTAGGCTCTAGAGCACGGAGTCAGTAGTTGTGGCTCATGAGCTCAGTTGCTCCAAGGCATGTGGGATCTTTCTGGACCAGAGATGGAATCTGTGTTCCCTTTATCTTCAGGCAGATTCCCAACCACTGCACCACCAGGGAAGTCCTTCAGTGTATTTTATTATCATATAGTGCATGCATGCTAAGTCGCTTCAGTCGTGTCTGACTCTTTGCAAACCCATGGATAGAAGTTTCTACTAAGCTTGAGGCTTATATATCCCCTGCCTTTGAGAATCCCTTGGATTTCCACAGGCACTTGGGCCACATTAGGCACTTTTTCTCTTCTGCTTAAGCTCTTCAGTGGCTTCCCATCACCTGAAAAATATAGCTGAAGCTCCTACACTTAGTATACAAGGTCCCCTGGGATCTGGCCTCAGAATGCCTTTCTGCCAAGATTTATTATTCCATTTTCTGGTAATACTCAATTACTAATAATTATCTTATTAGTAATTTGCACGTCACATTTGCATCTCAGTGCTTTGGCTCTTTACATGAAACTCCCTTTCCACCTTTATTGCCTAGAAAAGTTTTATTTGCCCAGGACTCTGCTTAGGCATGCTTCCCAGGCGGTGCAGTGGTAAAACCGCCTGCCAGCGCAGGAGACGCGGGTTCGATCTGTGTGTGGGGAAGATCCAAGGAGAAGGACATGGCAGCCGATTCCAGTATTCCTCCCTGGAGTCAGACATGACTGAGTCTGCACACACGCACTGCTTGGGCACCCCCTGCAGGAAGAAAGCTTTCACCAGACACCATCATTGTCCAAAATGTCCTTAGTTCATCTTCTCCTAGCACCCTATGAGCTTCCCAATTTTTTAATCACTTTCCATTTTACATTTAAATGATCTATTTAATTGCCCATTTTTCATATTAACAATCTAAGCTGGGAGAGGTGATCAGATCACCATTATTGCTATGTCTGTAGTGCCTAAGTCAACACTTGGCATAGAATGTTTTGTTTTATTTAAAGGAACTAGCCTGACTTTCTTCTGATTGGTTTTGTTCCGAGGCCCTGTTACCGAATCCTGTCTCTTATCTCAAAAGTTGAAGGTCCCCCTGCCCCGGAGTCAGCTGCAGTGTTCCCAGAGCACAAATTATGCCACAATCCATTAACTGCAGAGTGGGCTGCCCTGAGTCAGAGGCTCCAAACACCGAGACCAGGGCGTGGAGCGAGAGCAGGAAAATGGAAGCCATGCCGTCCAGATGCCTGTTTCTGTTATTTCTCTCCACGCAAACTGTCCCCGGAAGTTGTTGCAGAAGTTCAGGAATCATCAGGTAAAAGAAAAGAGCACTTGAGTGACCAGGGGGTGAAACTGTTTTTGGGAGAAGGGAAGGGAATATTGGTGGAACTCTGGGTATTTGTTCCCCAAACCTAGGAACTTTTCAGGAAATGCTAGATAAAGATCTGCCTTGCCTAGTAGAGAAGAGGAGAGTCTGACTCCTTCAGAAATAGGCTATTATGGACTTCCCTGGTGGTCCCATGACTTAAGTCTTCGTGCTCCCAATGCTGGGGGCCCCAGGTTCGATCCCTGGTCAGGGAACTAGATCCCACTACTGCAACTGAAGATTCTGCATGCCACAACTAAGATTTGGAGCAGCCAAATAAATAAATAAATATTATTTTAAAATGGGCTATTATGAGAGGAGTCCCCCTTCCACAAGTTAGTAAAGAAATAAAGCCTTGGAATGACAACTGCACTCCTAAATCTCTTTGGCCTTAGTATGAAGAGGAAAAATAGAGATGCCTTTGTGATTTAGAGTTGCTTTTTCTCCACTTGGTACCTGCAAACTCTCTGTCTCTCTCTCTCTCTTCCTCCCACCCCTACCCTCATCTCTGTCTAGATGGTCCTGGTGCCCAGGAACCCATGCGGCTCACAGATGTCCAAGCTGCCATGGAATTCATTGCTGCTGCTGAGGTGGCTGTCATAGGCTTCTTCCAGGTTTGTTCAGATATTGCCACCTGCCCTTCTCCCAGTTCAGTTCACTTCAGTCGCTCAGTCGTGTCTGACCCTCTGTGACTAGAAATATGCTACCTTAAGGGAGCCATGCTAGTTACTTGCTGGCCGGATGATACTGCATTAAAAGTCAAAGGGCAGAGTCTAATTTTAGCTTGTCAATCAAGATCTCACAATTTCTAGATGTTCCCAGTCTCTGAATCATATCTTTCTCATATTTGTTTTGAGAGTTCTGAGGCTGCTGTCTGGGTCTCCCCATCTGTATATGCTTTGAAGCTTCAGTCAGTATTTTAATTTCCAAGGCAGGGCCCAGAGTAAACCAACTTGTATCAAGCTGGCAACACATTTGTGAATAGCTGCCTCCAGTCTAGAACCTTTTACCAAGTAAGGAGTCCCCCACTCTTCTTTTGCTTCCCAGGTGGCTCCATGGTAAAGAATCCACCTGCCAATGAAGGAAACACAGGTTCAATCCCTGGGTTGGGAAGATCCCCTGGAGTAAGAAATGGCAACCCACCCCAGTATTCTTGCCTGGGAAATCCCATGGACAGAGGAGCCTGGTGAGTTACAGTCCACCGGGTCGAAAAGAGTCTGACACAACTGTGCAACTGAGCATGCATACACACTTTTTTTTTTTTTCGTTTGTTTGCTCTGAAATGTTGAATAAGGATGACATTTTGCATACTGAAGGTCTTAGCCAATCTTCCAGATCGGCTGCCTGGCTAAAAAAATCAACCATAAAGGAGAAGACATTATTCCAGCATTTTTCTTTTTCTCTGGAGGTAACATCTGGTGATTTCACAGCTAATTAATCCCCTACTCTCTCCTCTCAGACCTTGTCTGTTTCTATTCATTAATTCTAAATCACCATCATCTTGTCTTTTCTGTGTACACAGCTGGAAATAAAATCGATGAGATATAAGTAGGGGAGGAAGACGGGAGTGGGGTGGGGGAGTGGGGGTGAGGCCTGGGGGCAAATTTTTCAGTGATGAGAGAGAGATCTGACCTGTAGACAAAAACAGCAGCCTACACTCAGGCAGGAGTGCCAAGGCAGAACTGGAGGAGGGTGCGATAACTCAAATGGCCACCAGGTGTCGCTGTTTGCTCCGAGAGCAATTCAATTCTAAGGAGCAGATTTTTTTAAAAAGATGAAGCCTTGAAGAACAATTGTTCATAACCTAAAATGAACTCCACACGCTCTTTTGGATGAGCAAAGTGCCAACTCCCTCTACTTGACCCCAGCTGCAAGGCTAACCATGATCTTTTCTCTGAGCACATTTCCTTTTCTTGCCAGAGAAATGTCAAGGACAAACATGTTCATGGCTGTTTATTGCTCAGAGCTTCTGGGGAGGAGGGTCCCATGACTGCAGGGAAATAAGGCCAGCTTGCTGTAGAAGGTCTGGAATCATTATTCAGAACAGGCTTCCCTGCTCTGTCTTGCAGGCCTTGGTTCTAGAGGTAGAGCAACGCCTGAACAGTGTCTTCATGGCTTACACACAGTGGAGAGAGCACCCCAACGTCCTACACAGCCTTGTTAATAAAACTTCTAAGCTTCCACTTTAATTTCTCTTATTTTTATTTTCTCCTTTTTGGTTCTTTTGACAGCACCTATTTCTGATTTTTACGTTTCTTCTTTCCTCTACAAATTATTCCCCAAATATTTGCCTCCTTTGGTTTATCAATGACTGTGGAGGCCAACTCTTCAGGTCTTTGTGATTTTGAGCCCCCTCTCAGCTACTAACAAACTACAAGTTAGTCATTCAGTCATGTCTGACTCTTTGCGACCCCACGGATGGTAGCCCGCCAGGCTCCTGTGTCCATGGAATTCTCCAGGCAAGAAAACTAGAGTGGATAGCCATGTCCTTCTCCAGGGGAATCTTCCTGACCCTGGGTCTCCTGCATTACAGGCAGATTCTTTACCGGCTGAGCCACCAGTGAAGCCCAGCAAACTACAAGTTCTATGGTAAAGCCAGATAGGTGTTCTAGACTTAGCCACTCTGTCATAGTTACCTATTAACCCACCCAGCCTGGAAAATTCAACCATGTCCCTGAGAAGCCAGCCTACATTTTTAGAGGTCAATGTTGTCTCACTGGACACTTTGATTAGATAAGTGTGAGCATATTTCTACTCCCTAGTCTCTTTCCTCCAGAAACAACCTGTGGGATTTTTTCTTTTTCTTTTCTTTTTTTTCCTTCTTGTCTTTAGGATTCAGAAGTACCGGCAGTGTCCCTAATCCACAGTGTGGTGCAAAATTTCCAAGACGTGTCTTTTGGGATCAGCACTGCCTCCGAGGTTCTGGCTCACTACAACATCACTGGGAACACCATTTCCCTCTTCCGTCTGGTAAGTCAGGTGGGCAGCTCCAGCCTTCTAGTTCTTCCTTGGGTTGTGAATACACAGACTTCTGAGACCAGAAAGGAGTCTAGATCTTGAATCACAACAGTGATGCCGGCTTCAGGGACCATGTGAGGAGGATGGCTCAACTCAAGCTTCCTAAACAGATGCTGTCGTGAAATGGGAAGAGGCCTGGACTGCGGGTCAGGACATAAGATTTTCAGCACCGCTTTGTCACCGAGCAGCCATGTGACTTGGGCAGGTCACAAAACACTTTCTTGGCTTCAGTTCTTTCATCTATAAAACAAAAGGGGAGTGGGAGGGAGGCTCAGGAGGGAGGGGATATATGTATACATGTAGCTGATTCATGTTTTACAGCAGAAATTAACACAGCATTGTAAAGTAATTATACTCTAATTAAAATAAATAAATTTTAAAAAGAAAAAGTACCAAGAAAAAAACTACTGCATACAGCTCCATAATTTGGACATGGCATAGCTTAGTTAGCCATTTTCCTATTTATAGATAATTCAGTGTGTGTATTAGTCCCTCAGTCATGTCTGACTCTTTGCAACCCCATGGACTCTCTAGGCAAGAATACTGAAGCGGGTTGCCATTCCCTTCTCCAGGGGATCTTCCCAATCTAGGGATTGAACTCAGGTCTCCTGGTTAGCTCTCCATAGATAATTAGATAATCTCAAATATTTTATATTACTGAAGTTCTATAATAAATGCTTTTATGGGGCTTCCATGGTGGCTCAGACAGTAAAGAATCTGCCTGCAATGTGGGAGACCTGGATTTGATCCCTGGGTCAGATATTTTTATATTTCCATATATATATGCTTTTTAATATCTTCATATCTTTGAGAGTTTGCTTACATTTATCAAACATATGTTAACAACTACTGGGTTCTCTATGCAAGGTAATGATCCTTAAAACACATTGAGTATATTCTCCCCTCTCGTAGCTCTTAAAATATGGTAGAGATTATAAACATAACATACAAGTATCGATAATACAAACAGCATTACCATGGGTAAAATATTGTGTGTGTGTGTGTGTGTTAGTTGCTCAGTCGTCTTCGATTATTTGAGATCCCATGGACCTCCAGGCCCCTATTTGAGCCCTCCAGGCTCCTCTGCCCATGGAATTCTTCAGGCAAGAATACTGGAGTGGGTAGCCATTTCTTTCTCCAGGTGAAACATTATAAGAGTTTAACTGGTCAAAGCAGGATAAGCACTAAATGACTTGGCCCAAAACATCAGCTTTGTAACCTATGATCCAAGTTCTGGCTGAATGGCCTTAAGAGTTATTCCATATTCTGGACCTTCTGTATTGCCTGCACACATTAATCCAGAAATGTGCAAAATATAACATGCTGTTTTCCTCCTTTGAGCCATCTCCCAAACCCCTACAGTTTCCCTGTCTCTTTTACAATGAAGAAAATCAACAGTGGGTTAAGATTTCAGTGACTATTAGAACACAGTTCCTTTGTTCCCTTCTTAAGGACGTTCTCAGTACTGACATCAACACAGTTTCTAATGTTAATGCCATTATCAACAGTGTTAAGGGTAATATATTCTAATAAAAAGAATAAAAAATGGATTAAAAAAAAAAGCAGAGTAGGAATTCTGACCAAAATAAGTTATGAAGGAGGCAACTGAACTGGGATTTAAAGAACAGATAAAATTTGGACAACATAGAGGAGAATTTATGGACAAAATGGGGAAAAAAGTTAAACTTGGAAAAGAGTGATCAAGCCAACCTGACTGGATCTCAGGGAACATGTTTTGGGCAGATGAATAAAAGAGCAATTTGATTGGAACCATATTGTCGAGAAATTTGAATACCAGCTTAATGAGTTTGCACTTAAGTTGACTGGCTCTGGGCAGCCCCTCAAGCCTTTAGATCAGGGGAATAGCATGAACAGAAATGTGTTTGCGCAAGATTATTTTGGCAGCAATGAGTCAGATGGATGATTAGGCATAAAGACAAGAATAAAGAGAACTTTTATTAGGCTGACTAGATAGATCGTGTACTAAGGATCTATAGCAAAGAGGTAGCAGCAGAAAGTGAAGAAAACAGCACCATATTCTCTTTCCTTGACCTGGGCACCTGCTTCTCTGGGTCCATCTCTTCTTTTAGCCTCCTTGAGTTCTTCTCTTTCTCTGTCCACACTACTGCAAGGATCAGATATCAAATTATGGAAAGGAGGAGAGGTTGAAAGTCACAGTATCTAAGGAATAGTGAGGTTATAACAGAAGTAGGTATTTCTGATGTTTTCTTTGGTTGTTGAGTTTATGTTGTTGGTGGAATGTCAAAGTGAAGATGACCAGAGTCCACTGGAAATAAGAAACTGAGCAGACATTAAAGTTTCAAAATTTCTGGTCTGAATGTCCTTCCCTCTCCTCTTTATCTTCTCTCTCTCTTACATTCTTCACCCAAATCTCTTTAAAATGTATTTTGTATTGTCTTCAGCTTTCTTTAAGCTCTTAATACATTGTTATCTAATTTGCATATCACTCCATTAAAACTGCTTTCAACCAGGTCACCATGGCTTCCATATCTCCAAACCCAACCAACATTGTTTAGATCTTATTTTACTGACCATTTATGCCATATTTGACGTTGTTAGCCACTCTTTTCTCTTTAATAGTCTCTCTTTCCTTGATCTAGGAACCTGCTTCTCTCGGTCCAACTCTTCTTTTAGTCTCCTTGAGTTCTTCTCTTTCTCTATCCATACTACTGCCTGACCCAATGCTCTTCCCAATCTAAGTTATAGAATCCATGGAGGCAGAGACTGTCTTATTCACTACTTCAACCACTGAGCATTTAACAGCATCTGTCAGGACTTCCTTGGTGGTCCGGTGGTTAATAATCTGCAATTCCACTGCAGGGCCATGGGTTTGATCCCTGATCAGAGAACTAAGATTCTGCATGGGGTAATCTGTGGCCAAATATAAACTAAAAATAAATTTAGGTAAGCATCTTTAAAAAAACAAAATAAAAAATAAAAGTGCCTGCCATGTAGCAGGTACTCATAAGTATTTATTGAATAAATGAATATGTGAATGAATCATTTCTTTTTTTGAAAAAGGCTTTATTTATTTAGAGCAGTTTCAATTTCAGAGCAGAATTGAGAGTAAAATGCAAAGATTCCCCTTATATCTCCTGCCACACACATCCATGGCCTCCCCCATCAGCAGCATCTCCACGAGAGTGGTAGATTTGTCACAGCCGATTAGGCTACATTAAAATGTCATAACCAACCAAACTCTATAGTTTACATCATAGCTCACTCTTGGTGTTCTACAATATATGGCTTTGGACAATGAGTAATGGCATAAATCTATTGTTATGGTATTCCAGGATTTTCACTGCCCTTAAATTCCTCTGTGTTCTGCCTGTGAATGAATCAATTAATGAATGAATGAGTAAGTCTTCAATAACAGGATCTTTTCTTATGTTTGACAGTTATGTGTTTGTTGAGGATTTGGCATGTTTTATCTCTAGCCTGGACCTCTCCATGATTCAGATGCTTGCTGGATATAACTATTTGAATATCCTCATAAGTACTGCAGGCCTGGAGTTTGAGCAAGCTCCAGGAGTTGGTGATAGACAGGGAAGCCTGGTGTGCTGCAGTCCATGGGGTTGCAAAGAGTCAGAGATGACTGAGCAACTGAACTGAACTGAACTGACTGCAGTCTTCACTTAGTCAAAACTGAATTTGTCATCTTCCCTCGCTGTGTCACATTCTTCCCACGAAAACACTATTTTACTGAATAGCTATGTTCATTCAGTCTCTGGTCTTTGCCGATCATACCTCCCACCCTGTATTTGGAGCCTGTGTTCTCCTTCACTCTTCTTTTTACTTTCTATTACATCAGTTTATTCAGGCACCATCAAAATATTTGTAGAGACACAAAAAATACAAGTGATACTTCTGAAGGAAGACAGTAATCAACAATAATGAGTTCATAAATGTAAGGGAAAGGGTTAGTGGCTCAATTATGTCCAACTCTTTGGGACCCTATGAACTGTAGCCCACCAGGCTCCTCTGTCGATGGAATTCTCCAGGCAAAAATACTGGAGTGAGTATCCATTCTCTTCTTCAGGGGATCTTCCTGACCCAGGGATTGAACCTAGGTCTCCTTCACTGCAGGCAGATTCTTTACTGTCTAAGCTATGAGGGAGGTCCCTTAACAGCAATGAAAACTCAGTGTTGCCACTGGTGAGGCTCCGTGATAGAGGTCTGATTTAGCCAGTCCCACAGCCATGGCCATTACACGTTGTTTTATTATCCAGTTAATACTTCCATCTTTATTAAATAGATTGAAGTATTTTCTGTGTCTATAGCTGCCTGAATCTTTTGTTGCTCCTGCAGTATTATTATTGATTCAATTAATGTACTGATGGTGTAATGCACAAAATTGACTTTTCCTCTGCTCTTTCCATTTTGTTCCTCGCTTAGACTCTTGGCACCTTTGGCATAAATATTGTCAGTACCTTCTTAATAGGTTTCCCTTCACTATTTCTTATTCACTTTCTAGATTGGTATGACAATGATGGATTTAAAATAGACATTTGACCATGACACCTCCTTCTTAAAAAACTCTTCAATATTCCCCCATATTACAAGAACAAAATCAAGACATTTAAATGTGTAGTTTTTATGACCAGGCCACTACCTGCTTCTCCATTCCCTTTTCTAGCACATTCCCACCCTAGTCTCTACCATTTCAATACCCAACTATACACAGTATGAGGACATGATTTTATCATGTCACGTGGGCTAATTCTCTGCATAGAATGCCAGCCCCGCTCAGGCCCTTTTCTCTTAGGCTCACCCAACCAACTCCTCCTCATATTCCAGTGAATCAGTTCCAGCAGCTTATCCTTCAGAAAGGCTCCCTGGAATCTCCAAATTGTCCTAACTACTCCTCTAAAGCTTCCCAGGTCACACAGTGGTAAAGAATATGCCTGCCAATGCAGGAGATGCAGGAGACTCAAGTTTGATCCCTGGGTCAGGAACCCCTGGAGTAGGAAGTGGCAACCCAGTCCAGTAGTCTTGCCTGGAAAATCCCATGGACAGAGGATCCTGGCAGGCTACAATCCATAGGGTCTCAAAGAGTCGGACACGACTGAGCACGGACAGAGTTTCTGCTAAAATCCCATGAAACTGACCACTTTAGAGTGCATGTGATGTATTTCTGTGTCTGTTTCACCTTTACCCTACTAGACCATGAGCTTATGCAAGGCAGGAACCATGACTTATTCATCTTTGTGTCCCAAAGGTCTACAGTAGGTCTCTGGTACCTCGAAGACATTCAGAAAGTGTTTGAGGAATTTACTCATTCCCAAAACTCTGTCTGAAGATGCCTGAGTCCCTTCAGCAGTTCTTCCCCCACCTGGACAGAAGCTGCTGGTTTGCACTGTAAAATAGGATTAAATCAAATCCTTCTGTGAAGAGTTTTGGTGAGAAAGATATAAGCTGTGTATAAAATAGACCAATAATAAGGTCTTAGTGTATTTCACAGGGAGCTATATTCAATATACTATAATAAACCATAATGGAAAAGAATATGAAAATATACATACATTATATATATAAAATACATAATTGAATCACTTTGCTGTATACCAGAGACTAACATAATATTGTAAGTTAACTATACTTCAGTTAAAAAAAAAAAGATGCTTTTTTAAAGAAAGATATAGAAGGTTACACTAATGCATTTCCTGGTACCGTTGAACTATTTGTAGCAACCTGTCCATACAAAAAACTCCAATTAGCTACAGATCCACAAGTACTTCTTTCCCAGTTTGTTGTTTATAGTCTTATGAAAGCCTGATTTAAAAGTTCTAGTTCCACCAAGAGACACATTTGGGAAGAAAAACAAGTGCTTGTTGCTTCCAGTGTCTCTGCAGGTTTTACGACCTCTAACGAACGCTTTAACTTTGTTTACGATTTATTCTCTACAAAGCCCTGTTGATGACTTCCCAGAGCTGCTCACGCTTCTTTAGAATCTGCTGGTTGTTTCCCACCAGTGACAGACCTACCTACTCCAAATGAACTCTTGGAACCTCTGTGGAAAGATTATTTATGTGCCACACCGAAAACAAGCACCCTGCTCCATTGGCAGGTCTGTGGTGACAACTCTTAGATAAACATTTTCTCCTCAGTTTCAGTTCAGTGGCTCAGTCGTGTCTGACTCTTTGCAACCCCATGAATCACAGCATGCCAGGACTCCCTGTCCATCACCAACTCCCAGAGTCCACCCAAACCCATGTCCGTCGAGTCAGTGATACCATCCAACCAGCTCATCCTCTGTCGTCCCCTTCTCCTCCTGCCCTCAATCTTTCCCAGCATCAGGGTCTTTTCCAATGAGTCAACTCTTCGCATGAGGTGGCCAGAGTATTGGAGTTTCAGCGTCAGCATCAGTCCTTCCAATGAACACCCAGGACCGATCTCCTTTAGGATGGACTGGTTGGATCTCCTTGCAGTCCAAGGGACTCTCAACAGTCTTCTCCAACACCACAGTTCAAAAGCATCAATTCTTCTGCATTCAGCTTTCTTTATACTCCAACTCTCACATCCACACATGACCACTGGAAAAACCATAGCCTTGACTAGATGGACCTTTGTTGGCAAAATAATGTCTGTGCTTTTTAATATTCTGTCTAGGATGGTCATAACTTTCCTTCCCAGGAGTAAGCATCTTTTAATTTCATGGCTGCCATCACCATCTGCAGTGATTTTGGAGTCCTACACTTTCAAAAATTCAGTCCAAATTTTACTAGGATTATTATTCAAGTTTTTGGGATAATTTTTTTAAAAAAGAAAAAGAACATCAACCAAAACTATCCTCTTTTTTTTAGTGTTTTCTTAAATTGAGGTATATTTAAAAGTTTGGCATTGAACAAACTGAGGCTTTTAATATACTCAAAAAATACCATACAATGTGACTGTGCCCTTCAGAAGAGGATCCCAATGTTTAGAAATGATAATCAGTTCCTGTGTCCTGTAGGGGTGGTCTGGGAGTGAACAGACATACTTACACAATGGACATGGGTTTCACGGATTCCTGCCCGTTGGTCTCTGTGGCTCTGTGTAGACCCATTAGGAGGCCCTTTTATGTCTGCAGTTAAGACTTCTCCTTGACACTGGGAAATGTGAACCAACTGCAGATCTTCTGATACTTTCTTTTATTTAAGATCTAGAATTTCATCTGTTTGTTTTAGTGCCTAATTTATGATAGGCACTAGAATCTGATGAAATTATTATTATCATCCCTGTGTGCACTTAGTCACTCAGTCGTGTCTGACTCTTTGCGAGCCCATAGACTGAAGCCCACCAGGCTCTTCTATCCATGGGATTTTCCAGGCAAGAATACTGGAGTGAGTTGCCATGCCCTCACCCAGGGGATCTTCCTGACCCAGGGATCGAACCCAGGTCTCCATCACTGCAGGGGGATTCTTTACTGTCTGAGTCACCAGGGAAGCCCATTATCGACCCTGCATTATCAATAAAGAAACTAAAGTTCCATGAGCCTGATTCTGATGTCTAGACTTTCAGAACTATAGAGTCACAAACATCTAACTCATACCCAGCATTCTCCAGGCCAGAATACTGGAGTGGGTAGCCTTTCCCTTCTCCAGGAGATCTTCCCAACCCAGGGATCAAACTCAGGTCTCCTGCATTGCAGGCGGATTCTTTACCAGCTGAGCCACAAGGGAAGCCCAAGAATGCTGGAGTGGGTAGGCTACCCCTTCTCCAGCAGATCTTCTCAACCCAGGAATTGAACCGGGTTCTCCTGTGCTGCACGCGGATTCTTTACCAACTGAACTAAGAGGGAAGCCCATATCCAGTATGGCCGACTCCAAAGCTACCTTTTCTACCTTATTATAGTGACTTTCTACAGTATTTAACTCTGAAAAAAGCCTGTTTTTACTCCTATATTCTACCTACTCTAATGCTCCTCATTAAATAAAGCCAAAGAAAACAAAAAATGTTTTTCCTAAACAATTTCTCTCTCCCCTAGCACTATTTAATCAAACCCCCATCTTATTTCTCAAGATTTAACCTAGACATGACATATTTTGGGTTTTCCCAGTTGGTGCAGTAGTGAGAAGGAAAAGGCAACCCGCTCCAGTATTCTTGCCTGGAGAATCTTGCCCAGAGACAGAAAAACCTGGTGGGCTGCTGTCTGTGGGATCACACAGAGTCGGACACAACTGAAGCAACTTAGCAGCAGCAGTAGTGAAGAATTCACCTGCCAGTGTGGGAGGTACAAGAGATGCGGGTTGGATCCCTGGGTCAGGAAGATCTGCTGGAGTAGGAAATGGCAACCTACTCCATTATTCTTGCCTGGGAAATTCCATGGACAAATAAGCCTGGTGTGCTATAGTCCATGGGATCCCAAAGAGTCAGACATGACTGAATGACTGAGCACACACACAGACACACACACACACACACATGTATGACATATTTTGGCAAAGAAATTTCAGAATTAGCCCATACAGCAAATTTCCACTGTAAGAACATGTTTAGAAATAAGCTGAAATAATAAGTGGAAATATGAGTTGACAGTTATATGGGAGAGAAAAGAGTGCAGCATTTGCTATATTTATGGAATGCATCAGTCTGTAAAAATAGTTCAGGCCAACTATTTAAACGTGACTGAGAAAAAATTAAAATGTTGTGTATGACAACTTGTCTGTGTGAGGACACAGCTTGTCTTAGCACTAGTGTGAAGTCCCTCCCCACTCGCCCAACCAAGCACTAACCAGGGCCGACCCTGCTTAGCTTCTGAGATCAAGTGAAATTCAGGGCATTCAGGGTGGTATGGCCATAGACAGCCCCCTACTCTCAATAGGACACTTACTGTTACCCTAATCCTGTGTTGAATAAACCGTGAGCCTGTCCTAAAATGGAATCTCAGATATTATTTGAATGTGTACCTCATTTTGAGTATTCTCCATCACTTCTATTTGAAGAAATAGAATTAGTCTAACTTTGACCCAACGGGATAGTAATAGAGTAGAGGCATCCCTTCACGCCTTTCACAATTATTCCTGGAAACCTGTTATAAGAAATGCACCTAGCCAAGCAAAGAATCAGAGCAGAGTACATAAAAATAAACTGATAAGGAAGGCAATAAATAAGATTTGCCAAATTTTAAAATATTTTTTCTAAAGTATATATATATATATATATATATAAATGTATTTATTTTTGGCTGCACGGGGCCTTCACTGCTGTGCACGGCTTTCTCTAGTTGTGGTGAGCAGGGACTACTCTCTAGTTGCGGTGTGTGGGCTTCTCATTATTGTGGGCTCGAGGGCACGTGGGCTCGGTGGTTTCAGCTCACAGGTCCTGGAGTCCAGGCTCAGTAGTTACGGTGCATGGGCTCTGTTGCTCTGCAGCATGTGGGATCTTCCTGGACCAGGATTAGAACCCATGTCTCCTGCATTGGCAGGCAGATTCCCAAGCATTAGACCACCAGAGAAATCCTAAAGTATATATGTACCAAGTATATGGTAACCAATTAGCTTATAAAAACAAACCCCAGAGGCGAGAGGGCGTGTACTGAACAAATGATTTCTCCATGGTAGCCAAGATATTTAATATTGTAGCTGGTGCAAACTAAAACAACTTTAATGTTTTACAAAAAGCTGGGTTGTTAATTACAGGAATCTACCAGAATTAATTCAAAGGAGTATTGCCAAAATACTAACAAACAGAAAAGGAATGATGAAATCCATTGGTATGATACAGTGTCTGACTCATATAATAATCTACATCTGATACTCTTGGGGAACCTCAAAATTATATTGTAAGGTGACAACCCTTCTGGTTTACTGTTTCTGTTTTTCTTCTGGTGCCCCTTTTCTTGAGGAGAAAAATAATATGATTTTTCAAGGAAAATTCTTTCCAAAAACTGGAAAAATATATTAAAAAATATTTTCTCCCACTCTGGGATCCAGGGTCGGATTTTCTTTCCAGGGCATTATGCAAATAAATTCCCTTTACAGAAGGGAGGTTTCCTGTTTAAATATTTCCAGGAACCCTACACATGAGCGCTCCAGAGTTTGTTGGTGTAAGAAATAGAGAAATAATCAGGTATGCTTCATTTAAAGAGCCATGACCAACTGGAGAGGCTTCGGGAGGATGGCTTTTATGAAAGATCTTTGCTTCTTAGGGAATGTTATCACCACTTCACAAACTCTGCCTCCCATATACTGCATTCCTCAAGTCCAGAGCCACCTGGAGTAGCTGGCATTTCCTGTTCATCCTGTTCTGGGAAATGCGAGGGTTTGCCGGGAAAAGAGAGCAGCGAGGGAGGAGCTCCTGGCTCTGAGCACGGTTCTATCCACTGTGGTGTAGACACCAGGCTTCCAAGTTTCTAGAAAAATAACCAGAAAGTATTTAGACATGTTAAACATAAAAAGGACCCTGGTTGTGATTACAGTAGTGATTCTGATGGTTGTACAATTAGCAAAACCTTAGGAAGGAAACGTACATTGCTAGGTCGCTTTAGTCGTGTCTGACTCTGCAACCCCATGGACTGTAGCCCGCCAGGCTCCTTTGTCCATGGAATTCTCCAGGCACGAATACTGGAGTGGGTTGCCATTTCCTCCTCCATGGGATCTTCCCGACCTGGGGATTGAACTCGTATCTCCTGCCTCTCCTGCATTTGCAGCCAGATTCTTTACCACTAGCACAACCTGGGCATTATGCAGCTTTAAAAATCCTTTGTGCTCACTTTCTTTCTCCTGGAGGAGAGGGATGGGAGAAGGGTGGGCGAGGCCCCACGTAGGATGACATTTTCTCCTGCTTTCATAGTTCTCTCCCAGGCTTTCTCTCAAATAGTGTGAATTTTAAAACAATTAAATATGCAAAGGGAACTCACATTTTAAAATATCCTGTAGTTTCGATGATTTTTTTTTCAAGATTCTTTTTTTAAAGACAAATATTTTCTGTACTTTGGCATTTATGTATTTCATAAGTTTGAGTTGTGAAAAAAAAAAAAAAACCACAATCATTAGGTGATTAAGTCGTCAGTTGAGTAAATGTCAGCACTTCTGGATCTCAGCACTTTGGTGTAGTCAAAGCATTTTAAACAAAACAAAACAAAAATGCACACTAGTTATAAACAAAAAGGTTGATGACTACATTGAAATTAACTTCTATTCATATTCAGTTACCATTAAAATAGTCCCCAGTGAGAAAAGATATGTAATATAGAACCATAAAGGGCTCATATCCATAATATATAAAACATCTTCAAATCAACAAGGAAAGGATCAACTCAATAGAAAAATAGGCAAGTGACTTGAACGGAAACTTCAAAAAAGATGATATATAACTAGTTAATTGGGGAATTGGAGGTTAAACCACAATGAAATACTACCACATATTCATCAAAATGAATAAATTAGAAAGGCAGATAATACCAAGTGCTGGCCAGGATGTAAAGCATTGGGATCTCTCAAACAGTACAGATGCAAGTATACATTACTATTCATTTTAGAAAATAGCTTTGCCTTATCTCCCAAATAAACATCAAAATGCACGTCAAAAATATACATATCCTATAATTGAAAATTTCAATCCTAAATACATGCTCAATAGATACAGAGGCATGAGTTCCAAGAGAAATGAACAAGAGAGTTCATTGCAGCATTATTTTAATAACCAGAAACTGGAAACAACCTCAATATCCATCAGTAGTAAAATAAGATTTTGCATATTTATACAATGGGATACTATTACAGCAAGGAAAATGAACATATTACAGCTATATGCAATAATATGGATAACTCTTAAAAACAAAATAATTGAGATACACAAAAAAAACATTGTCTGTTTCCACTTACATCATTTTTTTTGTGCATCCCCACTGCATGTGGGATCTTAGTTCCCCAGCCAAGAACCAAACCCACACCACCTGCATTAGAAGCATGGAATCTTAACCACTGGACCACCAGGGAAGTCCCTACATAATATTTTTAAAAAGAAACTCAACTGTAACAGTGAGGTGAATTTTTAAGCAGTAAAGCTATAAAGAATGAAAATCGTCATTGTAAAAGTCAGGATAATGGTGAACGTTGGCAGAAAAATAACGGATTATAAAATGGACATGAACTTGAGCAAACTCTGGGAGATCATGGAGGACAGGGAAGCCTGGCATGCTGCAGTCCATGGGGTCGCAAAGAGTCATACACAACTTAGCTACTAAACAACAATAGAAAGATCTCAGAGGGGTTCAGACATTCTGGCAATATTCTATGTCTTTCCCTGAGTGGTGGTTCCACAGTTGTTTACTCTGTGACAATTTTCTGAGCTTTATATTTTCCATTTGGTGCTTTTCTCTGCACACACACACAAATGTGTGTTTTATTTCACATTAGAAATGTATGTAAATAAAACATAAATCTGATCCTCTAAGTGGCTCCCCTTGCCCTCAGGTTAGAATTTAATTACTTATCTTGACCTCAAGGTTCTTTGGGAATTTGCCCTGCCTACCCCATTGCCCTGATGGCTCTGATCCTAAAGAATCTGCTGCAATGCAGAAGACCTGGGTTTGATCCCTGGGTCAGGAAGATCCCCTGGAGAAGGAAATGGCAACCCACTCCAGTATCCTTGCCTGGGAAATCACAAAGATAGAGGAGTCTGGCCAGCTGCAGTCACTTTCCACCCCACTGTACATGTCTCTCTCCTACTGCACTTAACATTCACTGCTATAGTCGAGCTAACCTAACTGCAGCTTCTAGAACGGAACACCTATCATTTTTTTGCCTTTTGCAAGCACTGTTTGTTATTTAAAACTCCCATCCCATCCTCATTCATCTGACCAAGTCTTAGCCGTTGATTAGGAGCTGTCTCTTCCTGGAAGCATTTCTCCTCTTCCTTAGGTGACATACGGGTCTGTGATGATACTTGTCACCTTCTGTGGGATGTTCCTGTTTACTTCTCTGTGCCCCACAGGACAGTGCATTCCTCGAGGGCCAGAAACATTTACCTTTCTGTCTTTGGAGCTTGAGTTAGTGCCTGACTTGAGGTTAATAGTTCAGAAACATTTATTGATGACAGAACAGTGACAATTTTATCCTTTCTGTGTGATCCAGGTAGATAACAAACAACTGGATTTAAAGGGTGAAGACTTTGAAAGCATGGATGCCACCAAGTTAAGCCGTTTCATTGAGAGCAACAACCTCCGCTTGGTTACAGAGTACAACGCTATAGTAAGTAGCCCCTGTCTCTAGACCCAGAAGTCCTTTTGTCAGGGAGGGTAATTGCCTTCATAGGAGAAATCTTGTCCTCCAAGCATTCTGATCTTTTAATGAATAATAACAGTTGTTATTGTTGTTATTGTTGTTATTGTTGTTTAGTCACTAAGTCATGTCAGACTCTTTTGGAACCCCATGGACTGTAGCCCACCAGGCACCTCTGTCCATGGGATTTCCCAAGCAAGAGTACTGGACTGGATTGCCGTTTCCTTTTCCAGGGGATCTTCCCAACCCAGGGATCGAACCCAGGTCTCCTGCATTGCAGGTGGAGTCTTTACCAGCTGAGCCACAAGGGAAGCCCAAGAATACTGAAATGGGTAGCCTATCCCTTCTCCAGTGGATCTTCCCAACCCAGGAATCAAACCAGGGTCTCCTGCACTGCAGGTGGATTCTTTACCAACGGAGCTACCAGGGCAGCCCATAATAACAGTAACCACCATTAAATCAACTCAAAATTGTTTATATTGCCATCCCTACTACAACCCTTAAGATTGATAAACTTGTTCTTACCCAACAAAGAAAGAAATAGAAAAGTGAGATGACACGTTACATGACTAGTAAGAGAGTCAGAATGCAAAGTTGAGGTGACTAATCAAAAACTTCTGAGTTTGGTTGCAAGAGAGTTCAGTGAAGCAACTCTGATGTGACCAGCATTCTAGACCATGCTTCTCAAACAAGATGGCAAGCTTGCCACAATTGCAAAAATGCTGAAGGTCAATTTTTTTTCCTAAAGCATTAGAGACCAATATTTTTATAAAATACAAATGAGCTGTTTAAAAACACTGATCACATATTTGGATGTTGCAGCAATGTAAAATTTCTAAAAAGTTTTTACACACCTATTCTCATTTTCTGTGTCTACCTCCTTGCAGACTCATGACCAGCAGTTCTGTCGGGTACAATTGGCACTTGCCTAGACCCTCCTGGAGTCTCAGGTTTCTTTCTGGGTGTATTCCTTGGTTGTTGCATTCGGTCTACAACCTGGGTGAAGGTGTTGGTCCACCTGTCCAGATAATCTTCTGGCCTTCTAACACCTACAGCTTATAGAATTACCTTATATGTCCTACCTTTTACCTTCCCGAACTTACATCATTAGGTGATGGGAGTGTTGATTTCCAGTGATCTACCTCAGCTCCGAAATGCTGCATATTCTCTCATAACAGTACTTTATATGCACGTCATGCTTTTCAGAACTAACAAAACCCTTTTATGTCACTTTTTCATATAATACTCACATATTTTTTTGAGGTAGAAGAGAGGAGATTATTATGTCCATTTTATAGAGGAGGACTCTCAAGTTCCAAGCAACATTCAATATTACACAGTAAGTAGAAAAGACATCACTGAAGGCAGAAAATTTGATGATGCATGAAGTCATATTGTCTATTTCCATTTTATAGGAGAGGAAATGGGAGTTCAGAAAAGTGAAGTAACTTCCTCCAGCCCTACAACTTGTCATTTGAAGTTCAGTGACAGCCCTGTCCACTTGACCCAGCATTTTTCACGACTGATCTGTCTGACTGAGTCCTGTGGTTTTTCCGTTCCCCCACATAGCCTACAACAGAAAACATTTCTTTTCCTGTTGACCAAATTCCTGTCCGCCTCTCACACCATGTTTGTCTCCATAGAATGGTGATCCCATTTCCACTTCTGCTAAGATTTCAAACACATGCATCCCAGGGTCACTGGTAGCAATAATTTAAAAGGCATTGAAAAGTGCCTAGACCATTATCATTCTGGTCATTGTCTATAAGGCTACCAGGAGTGCATTGGGGACCAGAAAAGATGATCTTCCAGTGCCTGGTTTATGACCCAGGGTCCTGGAATTCCACAGGTGAATGAGGGCAGAGGCAAAGACTAGCCTTCCTAAGTTCTGATGATTGGGCCGTCTCTCATCTTATAGAACAATGACACATTTTGTTAAGTTCTACATTAGAGGTGACACCAACTCATATCAAGAAGAAATTAGGAAAGAATTTCTCCAGAGAACCAAGTTTTATCATGACTTTTTCATTTCCCAAAAGTAGTGTTTTTCTCTTTTTGAGACCTGCACACACTACTATGGTTATTTCTCATCTGTTTCTGGTGCAGAGGTTTGCACCAGTAGCAACTGGACAGAAATTCCAAGTCCCGTAGTTGACCTCCTGTGCACTGTTAATGCATACACTCAACATTTGGCTTCAAGATGAAAATTGGACTGTGTCTATTAGGATTAAACTCATCATTTCTGCAATGTTCAGTCTCTTCCTCTATCCTTCCACTATATCATTTGACTCTTTAGCTTTGGTTTCTTGACTCTCCCCAAGATTTATCCTCTATCTATTCTAGGAAGGTAGATTGCATGCTATAAATTGTCTCTTGTTTTGTTACTTAAATTTATAGCATGCAATCTACCTTCCTAGAATAGATAGAGGATAAATCTTGGGGAGAGTCCCCTGTTTTAAACTCCAGGGAGAAAGTTTCTGGAAAGAACTTATTGGATCCTCCTTGCCTACACGTCGGCCAGTAGAGCTGAAAATTCTCTACAGGGTAGTATGTAGCTTCTGCTGCTACTGCTAAGTCACCTCAGTCATGTCCGACTCTGTGTGACCCCATAGATGGAAGCCCATCAGGCTCCCCTGTCGCTGGGATTCTCAAGGCAAAAACACTGGAGTGGGTTGCCATTTCCTTCTCCAATGCATGAAAGTGAAAAGTGAAAGTGAGGTCGCTCAGTCATGTCCGACTCTTAGCAACCCCATGGACTGCAGCCTACCAGGCTCCTCCTTCCATGGGATTATTTAGTGATTCCCATTCCCATCATTCTGAGACTTTGTTCATTAACCTACAGCTCTCTCTGTGCACATGCTAGTTTTATAGCAATACTCTCTGTATTCAGAAGGGGGAGGTAAGAAGAAATGGGATTTTGTTTAAAATAGAGACAGTTGCAGCACTGTTTCTGAAAAGGGAAATGAAGGGGGCTAGAGTCATAGTTTTATAGTCTCCCTTCTCTCCTCCCTCTGCCTCACAGCTGTCTCCTCCACTCGACCATCCACAGCCTCAGGGGAAATCACCATCTCTAATCAGCAAAGAAAGGCCAAACTTCCCATCTCCTGAAGCAGTTATCTTATGGCTGACCTGAAATGAACTAACTCAACCGTGCTTAGGGCTGAGTTGATTTTGTTGAGGTTTTGTCATCAGCTGAATAGGAGTCTCATAGATAGCCTCATGTATAGAGTCTCATGTATAGAGTCTGTACTCTTTAAGTACAGACTCTTAAGTCACTCTGCCTGCTGAGAATTCCAGCTCATCACTTATGTGACTTTAGGAGATCTTGCACCTTAATGTCTTTATTTATAAAACTGGGACTTTGAGGATTAAATTAGTTATTATACATAAAGACCTGAAAACACTACCCAGCACATCATCAGCACTCAAAAGTGTACACTACTAAGAAGGATTCAAAATCCCATTTTAAGTGTATCTGGCTTCTCTTGGTTTTTTATTTGTTTTGCTTTGTTTTTTGCTGTGCTGTGTGGCCAGCAGGATCTTTGTTCCCTAATCAGGGAATGAACCCACACTTCCAACAGTGAAAGCTTGGAGTCCTAACCACCGGACCACCAGGGAATTCCCAAAATCTGACTGCCCTTGCCACATTTCAAAAGGAGTTGAAAGAAGTGACTAAAATATTCCATGGTATATTTGTTGTCTAATGATGCATAACAGTTTACTCCAAAATGTAACAACTTAGAACAGAAAAATAATTGATTATCTGATACAGTTTCTGTGGGTCAAGTTTGGGAGTGGCTAGGGATGGGGGCCTCTGATCCCAGGGGCTCATGTGAGGTTGCAGCCATTGGTCAGGGAGGTAATCATCTGAAGGTTTGATGGGGGCTGGAAGATTTCTTCCCAGATGATTCAGTCACCTGATTGGCAAGTCAGTGGTGGTTGTTAGCAGGAGAACTTAGTTCCTTCATAGGAACTACGTGAATCTCTTCCCAGGGCTGGTTGAGCGGACAGTATAAGAGAGTAAGTGATACAGGAGAGAACAAAGCAGATGCTACTATGTCTTCTATGACCTAACCCTTGGAGGTCACACTCCATCACTACTGCAGTATCCTTTTGGTTACTCAGCTCCACCCTGTTCAGTGTGGGGATGAGGGGTCTACTAAATTACATGAAAACTAGGAGAGTGAAACTGATCCAAAGCCATCTTGTAGGAATTGCCATTGGTATGATGGGTGGACAGCTATCATTTATGGTCCAGTGTGCCTAGTCACTGAGTTAACACTAATATTTTTTCCCCTCCTTTTCTCTTTCATTCTGCTTTAATACATTTCAATTTGCCAGACTGCAATTGGCCTATTCAATAGTATGATTCCGATTCATCTTCTACTGATTATGAACAAGGCCTCCTCGGAGTTTGAAGAAAACTTGCACAGATTTCAGGAGGCAGCTAAGCTCTTCCAGGGGAGGGTAAGTCTGGACGGGGAGATTCTCTTTTGAATACTCAGCTGTAGGACACCAGAAAAAGAGAGATGGGGCTAGGGAAGTGAGAGAAATGTGGAAAATAATTATGGTTAAGAGATAACGAAGTGAGAACTGGAATATAATAAATCCCATTACTCTGCCTTAAAACATAAGATGTATTTTAAACTGTTAAAGATGTATTTAATCATATCTTCCATTAGCAGTAAGTCTATTTCTTTTTTATTCATTGATGGTTGGACAAAAAATAGAGATCCAAAGAGACTGAACATAAAAATCACCTGTTAGTCATGATAGCTTCATATATCTATGCTGTGCCAAGTAGCTTCAGTTATGTCCGACTCCTGGTGACTCTATGGCCTGGTAGCCTGCCAGGCTCCTCGTCCATGGGATTTTCCAGCCAAGAATCCTGGAGTGGGTTGCCATGCCCTCTTCCAGGGGATCTTCCTGACCCAGGGATCAAACCCATGTCTCCTGAATTGCTGGAAGATTCTTTACCACTGAGCCACCAGGGAAGCCCCATGATTTATTTACTCCTCACTATAAACTCTGAAGTTTTAGACCTCAGGGCTTATTTCTCACATAAAACACATATCTTGTACCTATTACCCACTGGATAGGCAATAAATATTTTTCTTTCCCTTCCCCACTTTGTGCAGTTCTGCTTATGTCACTGAAATAGTAAAACTTCAACTACTTCAAGTCTACTGCATTGAACTAGAGACCCCAGTGATGAGGGCTGTTTGGTAAAAAAAAAAAATCTTTCTGGTGGTTGTTTCCCTAACACTGGAAGTTTTCAGTGTTACTAAATATAGATAACTCTCTAACTAGACTGTTATCAAGGAGATTTCCTCATTGGGCAAAAGGTTTGATTTAATAATATAAAATAGTTAACAATTATTTACCATCTGAGCCACCAGGGAAGCCCTATCAAGCACTTACTATCAGTTCAGTTCAGTTGCTCAGTGGTGTCTGACTCTTTGCGACCCCATGAATCACAGCACACCAGGCCTCCCTGTCCATTACCAACTCCTGGCACTCAGACTCATGTCCATCGAGTTGGTGATGCCATCCAGCCATTTCATCCTCTGTCGTCCCCTTCTCCTCTTGCCCCCAATCCGTCCCATCATCTTACTATATATGCTAAAAACTGTATTAGAAATATTATCTATTCTCTCATTCAGTCTCCCCCCAACAAAATCCAATGAGAACACTGAATCTCAGAGAGGCCAAGTAATGCACCCAAAGTCAGACAGCTAGAAAGTACTAGAGGCAACATTTAAAAAGAATACTTTCTCCCTTAGCTAATCATTAAACTGTCTTCCAATGCTTTGTTCTTAAAATTAAATTAAATAGACCTAAAACAATGCAAAGTAAAAGGAGAAATTCATTTTAATTCAATGAAGATTTAAATTGTGTGGCACAGACCCTGAATTCAATCAGTGTAAACTGCAACAATCACCAAGTGTCTCTTTCTTCCAAGGACCTCAGACAGATCTTTCTCTTTCAAATTTCCCCAACTGCAGATTCTTTTTATTCTAGTGGACAGTGGAGTGAAGCAAAATGAAAAGGCGATATCATTTTTCAAACTAAAGATGGCTGAACTGCCTGCTTTAGCAATTTACCAGACTCTGGATGATAAGTGGGATACATTGCCTATAACAGAAGTCTTAGTAGAGCAAGTGCAAAATTTTTGTGATGGATTCCTGAAAGGGAAGGGATTGGTAAGTATGAAACTGCAGGTAAAGCAAGTTGAGGTTTTTTTTCCCTCTCAGTTCAGTTCAGTTCTGTTGCTCAGTCATGTCCGACTCTGTGAAACTCCATGGACTGCAGAATGCCAGGCTTCCCTGTCCATCACCAACTCCCAGAGCTTGCTCAAACTCATGTCCATCGAATCAGATCCATTTTACCTCTCAGTCCCTTTAATTTTCTGTTGAATAAAAATTCTTTGACCTCCACTGGATTTGATTAAAAGTAAAGGAGTGGGAAGATATAGTGGTCAGGGTCGAGACTCTTTTTAGGATGTAATCATGGGAGTGAGTGAATGTCGCTCAGTCATGTCAGACTCTTTGTGACCCTATGCACTACAGTCCATGGGATTCTCCAGGCCACAATATTGGAGTGGGTAGCCTATCCCTTCTCCAGGGGATCTTCCAAACCCAAGGATCGAACCCACATCTCCCGCATTGCAGGTGGATTCTCTACCAGCTAAGCTACAAGGGAAGCCCAAGAATACTGGAGTAGGTAGCCTATCGCTTCTCCCGGGGATCTTCCTGACCCAGGAATTGAACCGGGGTCTCCTGCATTGCAGGTGGATTCTTTACCAACTGAGCTATCAGGGAAGCCCATAGTCATGGGAAGCAAACCAAAATAGAACTCCAAAAGCACTTTGGGGAAGGTCTTGCATATTCAAAGGAGCTGAATTTTGGATTTTACCATTCTGTGTACAATATCGATGGGAAACGAGTCAAATTCATATGAGGAGTTCATGAGATAACAGTGGAAGATGGATTTAGGGTTTTCAAGAGGGATTAAATAGCTCAATTTGTTAGTCTCAGAGTTCAAAAACAAGATTGGGCTCCAGAGCTGAATATCCATGTCATGATGTTTTTCAGAGACAAAATCATGAAGCAAAAGAGAAGACGTCAAAGGTGGAACTCTGATTGCTTCCCTGTTTCTTCTGCATACAATCAAGTAACTACTTTATGCTGAATAAAAAGGAGTCAATAAAAAGACTCAAATCTCAGAGACATTAAATAACAGACTCACCAAGCTTCACACACACACACACACACACACACACACACAACTCCAGTTTGTTCCTTAAAATCTCAATTACTCTACTTGCCCTTTCTTTAAAATTTTCTATATTCTCTACTACCCATCTGATTTTTCTCTTCTACATTCATACTGAAGGGACCCATACACTGGATGGAGGTTTTAAGAGAAACACTGTGCTCTTGCTGTAAAGTGGAGGGCAAGGGAAGTTGGGGAATGGGGAGCATTCTTAGAGGGAGACTGTTCTGATGGGTCATTTAATATTGAATTCATACTGCACGAGACTTACATACAACCTCTTGTAGAGCTGCCTAAGGGTTGAAACCCTACTCTTCATAAGCCCTTGTCCCTCTCTGACTCAGAGCCAAGGACACAAACATGGTTTTAAACACCTGTCTGGAATTGTCTTCATGCCAGAAGTCTAACGGTATTTCCAAGTCTCTGAACTCGGCAGAAACAGACCGTGTACAACTCTATGCTTGTTTCGCGTTCCTAACTCCCCATGTGAATCAACAACCACATGATAAATTAAAAGCCCTATCTTATAGGAAAAGGCTGGCATCTCTTTGCAGACCTAACCTCTTGTAAATACCCCCTGCCCAGCTCAGCAGAGTGGACCTCCCTCTTCAGTGCCTACTGTTCAGAGTCAGGCCATGAGCCACCTCTGTGTCACTGTTCCCTGTGGGTGGGATGGGAGCTGGTGGAGATCATCCTGCATGACCACTGGGATAAACATGGTAGTGGAGCTGGGGATTGAACTAGGTAAGAAGTTGGGGAAGGGGGGAAGAGAAGTGGGGTGCTTGGGCGCTGGGGGCAAGCTGGGGCTGACCGAGTGTGGGTTATTGCAGATGAGGGGTGTGATCCAGCCCATGTGGGACAGAGGGAGAGTTTGGCTGAGTGTCTCTGGCCCACAGGCTGTTACTGTCAACACACAAATGCTGCACTGTTCCCAGGAGGCCTTTGGCTCCGAAGGAAAGTGCCTAAGTGCTGAAGAGCTGAAAAACCACAGTGTATACCTAAGGGCTGGTCCAAGTGGGGAACAGACACTGAAAGACTTAGTTGTTCCTTTCTGGGGGGAAAACTCCATGGCCTGTGAGCTGGGAGTTGGCTGCTGGCTGGGAGTCCATGAAAGCAGCGGTGGAGGGCACGCCCCTCGGCAACATGAGACCAGCGGATTCCAAGGAGGCAGACCCATCCATCCACAGGGCTGCTGAAAACCACCCAAACAGTCTCCTGCTTGAGGCTGAAAAATATTCCTGGGATAGGCACATCCCAGAAGCTGCCCTTTGATCCTGCGAACCAGAACTTTTGATATTTACCATCAGGAAATTCTTCCTGATATCCTGCTGAGGTCCACTAACCACACAAGCTCGTTTCTTCTAACTTATACTGCATGGAAATTCCTAATGGCTGCCAATTACCATCTCTAAACAGTACTTTTAACTCCTTGCTGATTGCTCTTAAACCTTCCTAACCTGTCTTCTTTCCTCCATATTCGTCGTAATCCAAATTAAAAAAATTTCCAAGTCATTTGATTTTCTTTATTATTTCCTCTTTTCCTCTTATGTCAACATTCCCTCTCTTTTGCTTAAAAGAATGGGATTCCAAACCCTTGTTGGTATTTGGAGAATCCCAGAGACAGAGGAGCCTGGTGGGCTGCCGTCTATGGGGTCGCACAGAGTCGGACACGACGGTCGTGACTTAGCAGCAGCAGCAGCAACACATAAATAGGAGATCCAACCAGTCCATTCTAAAGGAAATCAGTCCTGGGTGTTCTTTGGAAGGAATGATGCTAAAGCTGAAACTCCAGCACTTCGGCCACCTCATGCGAAGAGTTGACTCATTGGAAAAGACTCTGATGCTGGGAGGGATTGGGGGCAGGAAGAGAAGGGGACGACAGAGGATGAGGTGGCTGGATGGCATCACCGACATGAATTTGAGTGAACTCCGTGAGTTGGTGATGGACAGGAAGGCCAGGTGTGCTGCAATTCATGGAGTCGCAAAGAGTCGGACATGACTGAGCGACTGAGCTGAGCTGAACTGAACTGAACACATAAATTCCCATGAGCTATATTCTGTTCAATATTGGGTTCATTTTTCAATTATTTTACTTGAAGTCTTCCTGCCAATAACTATGGTCAGCATTGACTACACAGATCTTAACATCTTTACAGGGTATTTTTCTGTTGATGACCTTCAACAGCAATTTCATTATACTTTGTACTTTGTATGTTTCTTTTTATCTTATAGTGTTTAATTATTCCTTTTAGGTTTATGTTTCTCCAAAACTGAAAGATATTCTTGTCTGTCTCCTTCACGGCCAATCTTGTTCTTTGTATGGGAAAGTGTTAGTTGCTCAGTTGTGTCTGACTCTTTGCAACCACATAGACTGTAGCCTGCCAGACTCCTCTGTCCATGGAACTCTCTAGGCAAGAATACTGGAATGGGTAGCCATTCCCTTCTCCAGGGGATCTTCCCAACCCAGGGACTGAACCTGGGTCTCCTGCTTTGCAGGTAGATTCTTTACCATCTGAGCCACCAGGGACTTATGAGCAAAGAATGGAACTTCTCTAGAAAGAAGAAATTTCTAAAGGTTCTCATTCATTCACTAAAGATCAGACTTAGTACTAGAAACTTCTGTCATCTCTAGATCCTCTCTTTGTGTAATTATCTTCCTAAGACTCTATATTCCTTTCCCCAAGGCTGTATTATTGTTGAAATATCTAAATATTAATATGTCACAGCTATTTTTCACTGTGGAACCAACCATTCATTAGTCCTAGTTGGCAAGACTGCCATATTTTTGTCCTTAAATTATGAAGGAAGTGGTGATGTTATACAATACTTTGTAAAAGCTATTGGATGGTTTGGAAGACTATGACAGAAGGAAGGAGTGGGAGCAGCATGAGTCAGAGGAATGCCAGGAAAGTTTGTATTTGAGATTCACCTCTCTGTGACCTTGGAAAAACCACTTAGAACTTCCACTCATCAAGGATAATACAATAATAATTCATAGGATTTTTTTTTGAGATCTCAAGGTGACATCATATATTAAATAAGGTTTGTCACTACTTTTTTTGAAGACTTTTTCTGATGTGGACCATTTGTGTAAAGTCTTTATTGAATTTGTTACAATAATGTTTTTGTTTTATGTTCTGGTGTTTTGGCCCCAACGCATGTAGGATCGCCCCAACGCATGTAACCTGTACCCCCTGCACGAGAAGGTGAAGTCTTAGCCACTGGACTGCCAGAAAAGTCTCAATCATTACTTTTATTTTTTTAATTTAATGCTACCCTCCCTTTTCTGGATAATAATCATTTCTCTAATCATCTGAACTTATAGCAAAGGAGAAGCTTCCTTCAGGTCTTAAAAGAATTAGCATGGGGGGCGGGGCCTCACACCTGAGATTGGAGAAATAGTTGAAACTTTAAAAGTTTTGGTTTTATCAAATATGGAGGTACTGGGAGTTGAATCCAGGGCCTCATTCTTGCTATGCATGTGCTCTACCACTGAGCTCCAGCCCATCCTCCCTTGAAATAACTATAACTTGTAAAATGTAAGCTTTATTATTACCCAGATATGGTGAAGCCAACAGATCAGGAGATGATCGTCACTGAAAAGAGAGCTTGTTACTCACAGTTCCCAAGAGGAAGGAACAGCTCTGTCACAAAGAACCACATGGGGAAGCACCAGGGTTGGTCAAGAGACAGAAGGACCAAGGGGGAAATGTGGGCAAGGGCCTTCATTGTGGTTTTTGTGGGAAGGAACAGTCAAGGCAGGGTACGCTGGATGGACTGATATAAATAATTTCAGAGACTCTGGGCTATAGAATCTGTCCTTAGTTGCCTTGAACCTGGCCCTGGTGCTATTAGAGCAAATGGACTGTGTTCCAGAATGTGATGAGATTCTTGTGAGAGCTCAGTAAAGGAAGTGGTCTGGGTATAAAGTATGGATTTGTTGGTTTGCATATGAAAGAAACTCTGTCAGGTGAATTGTTTATTATCGCTAGGATTGGCTAGCTCTGGGAGGAGCAGTCTCTCCAGGGGCAGCAAATTCCCAGATGTCAAGTCATCAGAAACATTCATTGTTTATCTGCAATCTTCTACCACTCACCTGTCATGGGGTTTCTCTGTCAACTCACCTGGTTTGGTCAGGCTATAAAGGAAGGCATACTGTCTTTATCAGGCCCTTATGAATACACATATACCTTGGGTGTGTGGGGATAAGACGGGTGCTAAGTGGCCCATTATGAGAGAGCACTTCACTTATTCATATGTCCACTCATTTATTTAAATACTAATCAACTACAAGTAAGTCAGGCAGAAATGCCTCCTAAGAGAGAAAGTTGGCCTTGACTGATGAACGACAGAATGGGGAAGTTTCAACTGTAGTGACAACAGGCAGCACAGAGTCCATCAGACTGATTCTGGGTCATGGATAGAGAAAAGTAGAGCAGGGAAACCTGGATAAAAAGGAATGGAGAGCTATGGGGAGAGATGGGTAAGAGGCTGGCAGTGGGCTGGGGAGACCCCAGAGTCAGGGGAAGAGAAAAGGCAAAGTGACAGGGGTACCCCACAAAAGGGAAGAGGCTCACCACAGACAAACTTTATTTCACAATCGAGTTTGGAACCAGCCCTGTGTGGTTCAGACGGTAAGGAATCTGCCTGCAATGCAAGAGACCTGGGTTCCATCCCTGGGTCAGGAAGATCCCTTGGAGAAGGAAATGGCAACCCATTCTAGTATTCATGCCTGGAAAATCCCACGGACAGAGGAGCCTGGAGGGCTACAGCCCACGGGCTCACAAAGAGTCAGACACTAGACACAACTGAGCGACTAACAACATTCGCCATGTATTTCACCTTCCTGAAAAGGATCTGGTTTCCTAAGCAAGGAAAATAAACAGGAAGTGGGATGGTATCTGACGCATGCCCCTAATTATAGCACTTTTACATCCAGAGACATAAGAACAGAAAAAGAAGAACATTTAAAACTTCTTTTACATTCCAAACCTTTGGAGAAAATATACTTGAGAAATCAAAGAAACAAATGAATTTTAAAATCATACCTCTGTAAACAGGTGTGAGATTCACCTGCATTCAAATCATATCTAATGTAGGTCAGGGTGTCATTCTTTCTTTTCTATTTCACAACCAGAGGTCATTGTTTCTGTGAGTTTCACAGCAAAATCTCTGAGTTACACTAGAGCAGAAGGTTAGGGAGAGTGAAGGATGAGGAGGTTAAGCTGCATGTATGGGTTTTGAAAAGTTGTGTGGAATCCAGACTTTAATGTGTCATTGTCCAAACAGTTGCACTCGGTCTTAATAGCAGGATTCGATGTCTACATTAGACCCACTATTCTTAATATGGTAACATGGTTTTAGCCTAGGCTCGAGGAAGAAAAAAATAGATGAGATTTGATGTAATTCCAGCTGTAGTGAAGTAAGAATTTAAAAATTAACAAATATGTAGTGTTTCAGGTCCTATTTCCCAGAAAGAAGACTCTGAGACTGAATTTCCTTACAGGAAGTTTATTGCAGCGGGGCAGAGGGTGGTGGGCAGTGTTCTTAGGACCTATGAGGAAATGAAGAAGATTGGATTGGGCAGAAGGAAAAGCTGGTATGTGATATTGTCACATAACGTCTCAGATTATCCCATGGGGCTATTAAGTGCTGAAATGTCTTTGCAGGGTCATACCAAATTGGAGAATGGAGAAGGCGCCTTTATACCCGGACGCTGATCATTTGATGCAAATCATGTTTCCCAGGTGGCTCAGTGGTAAAGAATCTGCCTGCCAAAGCAGGAGCCCCTGGAGACAAGAGTGAGATCCCTGGGTCAGGAAGATCCCCTGGAGGAGAAAATGGCAACCCACTCCAATATTCTTGCTTGGAAAATCCCATGAACATAGGAGCCTGGTGGGCTATAATCCATGGAGTCTCAAAGAGTTGGACATGACTGAGCACACACGCATGCACATTGCTTGTTAAATATCTTTTCCCTTTACGTGGGAAAAGATATTTAACAATATCAACAGTGCCTTACCTTCCTGTCTCCACTTCCTGTTCCTCATTCCTTCTTGTATGTTCACTTTCTTGCTAATAATTGCCAACCCTGAGTTCCATCCTTTATTACTTTCCCACTAATGCATGGTCTCTGTCTCCACTTCTTCCTCCATCTTTACCTATCCTAGGATATTGCTCCAGGTGACTACGTGGGGGAGAGGTTGAGACAAGTTGAGTTATAATATGAGCGCTGAGCACAAAGGGTCATATTCAGGGAAAGAAGTATCCGGAAGGAAGCAGGTACATGTTGAACAGTATATTGAAAGTCCTGGCCCTGTCCCACACCATCCACTTTTATCACCGTGACCATGAGACTCTTACTGGTCTCAATGGGCACTCCACTGCACTTGGGCAGACGTGCCACTGAATGAAAATGGGGAATAATTACTTGCATTGACTCATTCTGCTCACTCCACCTGCTCGTTTCCCTTCACACCACTAATAATATGCCAGGGCTGGAGAGGGGAAGAGGCTAAGTCAGTCAACAAGTGGAAATGTGAGGTGTTTGTGGGCAGGCAGGTGGTTTTGTGGTAAGATATTTACACGATGGTGCAATGCAAGAATGGTAGCAGCCAATGATGGGATGTTGATTTGTAAGGCAACAGGCTAACGGGTCAGAGAACTATTGCAAGGCTGGGGCCAACCAGTGTTTGGAAAAGAATGGTAGTCAGTGAGGTTAAGCCTGGGTATAATTATGGAAGCTAGACCAAGTGTTAAAATGGCAATTTACCAAAGGTGACAGTTTTAGAATTGCCATCAACTTATGACCCTCTCTTTCTCCTTCCACCGTCTCATTTTCCAATTTGCTAAATTACAGCATATTCAAGTTCATCAGGACTTCTTCAGGGAGAAAGTCACCATTTTCTAATTGCATGATTTTAATTACATTTTAGCATCTTATTAGCACAAGCCATGTCTGAAAAGTCACAAAACACATTTTTCGCATAGTTTTCAAAATATCTGGTTTTAACCACAATGTTCTCAACTTCCAAGAAGAGATAGAAATTTTAAGAATAAATTTTAAAAGGACTTTATTGTGATATAAGGAAGGAATGAATGAGAAAGACTGTGATAACCATCAAGCGGGATCTTAAAAGGGATGTATTTGGAACAAACCACATAATAGATACAACTCTTAGTCACCAAAAACAGAATAGAATCCAAACCACAGCAAAGGCTTTTTCATTTGGGAAGCCAACGGTGATTTCTCACGCACCTCTACAAATTCTTGACCATGTTTCAGTTTATCCTTAAAAAAACAGATACTCAATAATCCATCGAGATAAAAGATTTTAATTTTTTCCTATGAGGGATTGACCCCTTAGAATCTGAGCAAAGTGGTCACAGTTGTATGAAAAGGAAGAAAAGTCAAGGGAGTAGGAAATCTCTTAAGGAAAAAATCACCTCTCCTGGCAACTGTCCCTTCCATCAGAGTTACTCCTCTGTTCAGCACTTAAAAGATGGTCATGGGGACTTCCCCAGTAGTCTAGTGGTTAAAACTCCACCTTGCAATGCAGAGTACATGGGCTCAGTCCCTCATCAGGGATCTTTGCCCTGGAGCAACTAAGCCCATGTAGTGCATCTACCGAGCCCACGTGCCACAACTAGAGACTCTGTGAGACACAACGAAAGATCCTGCATAACACAATGAAGATTTAGCATGCTGCAACTAAGACCCAATGCAGCCAAATGAACAAATAAACAAACACTTTTTAAGAGACTGTCACAGGTTTTGTTTGATTAAGACATCTTACCGCTAATAATTTGTCATAATAATATGATTGGCCACTAGAAGTGTTGGGTGTGGATAGTCCACAAAGAGGTATATGAAAGGATCTGTCTCTTTAGACTAGACATGGAGAATTAAAATTTAAAATAATAGAGTCCAAAAAAGAAGTAACTCTTAAGAATCCAAACGCTTTTCAAAATTAGCCCAACATATTGAAGAAACAGAAGTATCTCTTGTGAAACTAAACCTAGGAGCACACATACCTTCCAACTTCTCTAATTCACATTAATAGGAGGTAGACAACTTCTCTAATTCACATTAATAGGAGGGAACAGTAGAAGGGGGACATGATGAAGTCCCTCTTCATCATGAAGAGAGGGGACATTTGGGTTTGAATCTGGACTTGCCCATTAAATTCAGCATGTCATCTTGGGAATATCGTAGGTCTCATTTTCCCAGCATATAAAATAGGGTTGTCATAACTTTCTTAACTCCTCACATTTATATAGTCAAGATTAAATGAGTTGAGGAATGTAAAACATTCTGAGATGTAAAAATACACATTGACTTTGGCCTGGACTCACACACACACACACACACCCTTGTCCAGATGTACTATAAAAGGCAGTCTTGAATGGCTAAGAAGGAGAAGGGACAAAACAGCAGAATCCTCAAACATGGAGTCTATCAATTCATAAAGAGTTAACTCAGAATGTATGATCAGCTGTATTTCAAGCCAAATTGTTTCCACATTAATTTCTCAACCCAGAAGAGCCAAAACTGAAACTCCCCCTTTGTAGGCGCTATGCTGTGCTTAGTCATGTCCGACTTTTTTGAGACCCCATGGACTATAGCCCACCAGGCTCCTCTGTCCATGGAGATTCTCCCGGAAAGAATACTGGAGTGGGTTGCCATGCCCACCTCCAGGGGATCATCCCAACCCAGGGATCAAACCCAGGTCTCCTGCATTGCAGGTGGATTCTTTACTGTCTGAGCCACCAGAGAAGCCACACCCCCCCGCCACCCCCTGCCCCTTTGTAGGTACTGTTTGAGACAAGGTTTGATCCAGCACTAACAAGGGAGACATCTTACTTCTCTGCAACCTAGTTCCCACCACACAAAATAGGTGATGCGAAACGTGACTGCAAAGACTCCTTGAACTAACATTGTCAGTTTTGGAAAACTGAAGGACAAAGAGTGCAGAACGGACTGATAGTTCCTGTCCTGGGCGCCAGGCCAGACACATCGCTTCCTTATTGTCTCCTCAGAATGAAAATAACTTTGGTTCAGTTCAGGCCAGCACAGCCTTAATCTACCACTGGTTTGTAAATCAATTATTCGACTCAACTCAAAAGCAGCTGATTCTATTCCTGTCCGACTCTCCATGCCAAAACTCAGCCCCCAGCTTGTTTGACTTTAATACATTTATTCTGTTGTTGTGAACATTGTGCAAAATGGAAAAAACAAGTCTAGACAGATTTGAGTTCAGGAAGGGAGGGCAGGGTCTCTTTATTAAAAATAAACATCCTCCTCCTTGCTTCCTTCCCACTCTTTTCTCACAAATCTGCTCCCCCAAAGCCTTCAGAATCCAGGGCTCCAACATGTGCTTATTCCCTCAGATCTGTGTAAAGCACCTCAGTGAAAAATAGAGCCCAGAATACAAGAAATTCCTAAAGGCAACTGGCAGTAACGTGAATTACCTAAACCCTAGCAGGAGCCTTTATCTTCCTTTGATGAAAGTTGGCACATTCATCCCAGTGAATGAGACACATTTTTGTCTGAATCTTGCCTTCCATGTTTTGGGGGCTCTCACTGCCCTTCTAGTGTTAACCAAGGATGGTGGTCTTTATCACTTCCTGTCTCAACATGATATTCAGACCTATAACTAAACCCAGGATTGAGTTTATTTTTGGCCCTCTCCCTTCTACTTTTAAGGGTTTTCTTTTCCTTTAGATCTGCTTTTTTTTCCCTCTCTCCTCAGGAGATGTTATGAAGGGCTATTAAAATTTAAGGATTTATAGGCTATTGCAGCCCTATTTACAACAGCCAGGACATGGATGTCCATCAACAGAGGAATGGATAAAAAAAGATGCAGTATATTATACAATGGAATATTACTCAGTGATAAAAAAGGAACAAAATAGTGCCATTTACAATGACATAGGTGGTGAGCCTAGAGATTGTCATACAGAATGAAGTAAGTCAGAAAGAAAAAGACAAATATCTTAAAATATCACTTATATGTGAAATCTAGAAAAATGATACAGATGAACTTATTTGCAAAGCAGAAATAGAGTCACAGATGTAGAAAACAAATTTAAGGTTACCAAGGGAAGCAGGAGTGAGATAACTTAGGAGATTGGTATTGATATATATACACACTATTGACACTATGTATAAAGCAGACAACTAATGAGAACCTACTGTTCAGCACAGGGACTTCTATTCAGTGCTCTATGGTGACCTGAATGGGAAGGAAATCTAAAAAGGAGGAAATATGCATGTAACTGATTCACTTTGCTGTGCAGCAGAAACTAATACAACATTGTAAAACAACTATGTACCTAGTCACTCAGTCATGTCCAACTCTTTGTGACCCCATGGACTGTAGCCCACCAGGTTCCTCTGTCCATGGGGATTCCCCAGGCAAGAATATTGGAGTGGGCTGCCATGCCCTTCTCCAGGGGATCTTCCCAGCCTAGGGAAGATCTTCCCACATCGCTGGAGGATTCTTAACCACTGAGTCACTAGGGAAGCAACTATACTACAATAAAAATTAATTAAAAATACATAGGGGTTTACAATTAGTGAAAGACACAAGTGCCCCACAGAAGGAACTAACACTACTATTTATTTCTAGTTCAAAAAACATGTGGAAGGAAATATAACATAGCATTTAGCACACAGACTCTGGGGGCAGACAGTCTGATTCTACTACTTACCAATAGTGTAATAAAAGTACGGACTCTCAAAACATTACTGGTTTCTCTGTGCCTCAGTTTCTACCATGTAAAATGGGAATCATAACAGAACTAATTTCCTCAGTTCAGTTCAATTCAGCTCAGTCGTTCAGTCATGTTCGATTCTTTGCAACCCCATGAACTGCGGCATACCAGGCTTCCCTGTCTATCACCAACTCCTGGAGATTACTCAAACTCATGTCCATTGAGTCAGTGATGCCATCCAACCATCTCATCCTCTGTCATCCCCTTCTCCTCCTGCCTTCAATCATTCCCAGCATCAGGGTCTTTTCTAATGAGTCAGTTCTTCGCATCAGGTGGCCAAAGCATTGGAACATCAGCTTCAGCATCAGTCCTTCTAATGAATATTCAGGACTGACTTCCTTTAGGATGGACTGGCTGGATCTCCTTGAAGTCCAAGGGACTCTCAAGAGTCTTCTCCAACATCACAGTTCAAAAGCATCAGTTCTTTGATACTAACTTCCTAGGTGAAGATTAAGTGAAATAGCACAAGTAAACAACTTAGCACAGAGCACGTATCTGTTATCCTACTTGAGAAATATTTAAAAATGGGCAGTTGTCACACACTTCACAAGCTTTCTTTGTTTTTCCTTTGCCTGGTTTGTACTAAGGTATTAACTGTTCATTTTACCTAGAAATGCCCACCCCCACCTTTCCTTGTTGGCAGCCCCTCATCAATCATCAAGGGCCCCACTCAAATGGGTCTCTCTGGAACTTTCCTTGGGTCTCATTCCTCTTATTCCCATTATTAATTTATTATATATTATATATTTAAATGATATATTATATATCATGATATATATATCTATATTTACAAAGCATATAGCACACACTGAGAGCACAATACATAGCTTTGATCTCTGGGAAACATCTCCAAACCTGTTTTAAATAGTTTCTTTCCACCATCACATCTATGATGCTCTGATAATGTATGAGCCCATGACCATGACCATCAAAAGACTCAGAGCTATCTGAGCCTATAGAAGGCTCTTGAACACAAGGCTGGAGCAGAGTAAGTAGAGCCGCAAACCTCAGGACCAGATCTGAACAAATCAAGAGACTCTACAGAGTTTATCTATTTGGTTTAGAAAATTAGCTTCGCTGCCTCCAAGAATATCTTTGCTGGAATCTATTGGTTTTCTCCTCTAAGAAACTGTATGTATATTTCCCTCCCCTTTGGAAGGCCATAGAAATTAGCAACCCCTGTTAAATAAATTAACTTTTTAAAATTTAACTCATTATCTAAAGAGCTTTTGCAAAATTTTTAGATTAGACCAGCCATTTACTGATGGAAAATTGTATCAGGGAGGTGGTAAGAAGGATCGATATGCAAGAAAATTAATTTTCTTAAAATAAATGAGTGTGTTTATGAGCAAGTAAAAGTACAAAAAGTAGAAAAGACATAAAAGAAGAAAGACAAAAACCAAAAGAGAAGAAATGGAAGCTTTTCTCACTTGAAACAGAAGGCACAAAATGCGGATCTCTCTCTTTTTCTCCTTCTCTCTCTCTCATCAGCTCCTGTTTAGACTGGCTCTGGAGATATCACAGAAACTCTAGGAGATGGGGAACATAAATTATCAACAATTTTAATCAATTCAAATCAATTAAGTCAACAAATGTTCCAGGACAGCCTAGTGTAGAGAAGAGAGATCAAACCTGAGTTCTGATCTCAACCCCAGCATCTACTGGTTCAATCTTTGAGCAAGTTAAACTTTCTAAGGGCTTCACTGGTGGCTCAGGTGGTAAAGAATCCACCTGCAATGCAGGAGACCTGGATTCGATCCCTGGGTTGGGAAGATCCCCTGGGGGAGGGTATGGCAACCCACTCCAGTGCTCTTTTCTGGAGAATTCCAAGGACAGAGTAGTCTGATGGGCTACATACAGTCCATAGGGTAGCAAAGAGTTGGACATGATTGAGTGACTAAGCACAACCTTGCTAAACCCAAAATGGGAATAATATCCATATCTGGAACAGTTTTTATGAAAATAAAAATAATAAAGGTGAAATATCTGGAATATATGTGGGACTTCATGAATGATAGATATCCTTATTATTCAAAAGTATATAAAGCAATATAAGTAAAACATGATTCGTAACCTGCAAGAAGTATTATGTGCTGTGGGCTAAGTTGCTTCACTCATGTCAGACTCCATGTGACCCCATAAACTGTAGCCCGCCAGCTCTTCTGTCCATGGAATTCTCCAGGCAAGTATACTGGGGTGGGTTGCCACACCCTCCTCCAGGGGATCTTCCCAACCCAGGAATCAAAACCATATTTCCTACATTGGCAGCAATTTCTTTACCACTAGCGTCTCACATGCTAGTAAAGTAATGCTCAAAATTCTCCAAGCCAGGCTTCAGCAATACATGAACTGTGAACTTCCAGATGTTCAAGCTGGTTTTAGAAAAGGCAGAGGAACCAGAGGTCAAATTGCCAACATCCGCTGGATCATCGAAAAAGCAAGAGAGTTCCAGAAAAACATCTATTTCTGTTTTATTGACTATGCCAAAGCCTTTGACTCTGTGGATCATAATAAACTGTGGAAAATTCTGAAAGAGATGGGAATACCAGACCACCTGACATGCCTCTTGAGAAACCTGTATGCAGGTCAGGAAGCAACAGTCAGGAACCAGTCTGGAACAACAGACTGGTTCCAAATAGGAAAAGGAGTACGTCAAGGCTGTATATTGTCACCCTGCTTATTTAACTTATATGCAGAGTACATAAAAGAAATGCTGGGCTGGAGAAAGCACAAGCTGGAATCAAGATTGCTGGAAGAAATATCAATAACCTCAGATATGCAGATGACACCACGCTTATGGCAGAAAGTGAAGAAGAACTAAAGAGCCTCTTGATGAAAGTGAAAGAGAGTGAAAAAGTTGGGCTAAAGCTCAACATTCAGAAAACAAAGATAATGGCATCCAGTCCCATCACTTCATGGCAAATAGATGTAGAAACAGTGGAAACAGTGGCTGACTTTATTTTTTTTGGACTTCAAAATCACTGCAGATGGTGACTGCAGCCATGAAATTAAAAGACACTTACTCCTTGGAAGGAAAGTTATGACCAACCTAGACAGCATATTAAAAAGCAGAGACATTACTTTGCCAACAAAGGCCCATCTAGTCAAGGCTATGGTTTTTCCAGTAGTCATGCATGGATGTGGCAGTTGGACTATAAAGAAAGGTGAGCACTAAAGAATTGATGCTTTTGTTGGAGAAGACTGTTGAGAGTCCCTTGGACTGCAAGGAGATCCAACCAGTCCATCCTAAAGGATATAAGTCCTGAATGTTCATTGGAAGGACTGACGTTGAAGCTGAAAGTCCAATACTTTGGCCACCTGATGCGAAGAGCTGACTCATTTGAAAAGACCCTGATGCTGGGAAAGATTGAAGGCAGGAGGAGAAGGGGACAACAGAGGATGAGCTGGTTGGATGGCATCACCGACTCAATCAACATGAGTTTGGGTAGACTCCAGGAGTGGGTGATGGACAGGGAGGCCTGGTGTGCTGTGGTTCATGGGGTTGCAAAGAGTCGGACATGACTGAGTGACTGAACTGAACTGAGCGCCACCTAGGAAACCCTCATGAAGTATATGACACATTAAATTTAATGTGCTAAGACATCCTCAGTAATTATTCCCTGAAAATAGACAACTTTTCCAAAGCAAAAGAAGAGAGGGGTTTCCCTGGTGATCCAGTGGTAAGAATTCACCTGCCAATGCAGGGAACACAAGTTTGATTGTTTGCCCAGGGAAGATCCCACGTGCCACAGGGCAATTAAGCCAGTGCATCACAACTATTGAGCCCACGCCACTTGAGTTCTCTGCTTTGCAACAGAGAAGCCACCCCAAGGAGAAGCCCACATACCACACCTAGAGAGTAGCCTCCATTCACCTCAATGAGAGAAAGCCTGCACACAGCAACAAAGACCCAGCACAGTCAAAAATAAAGAAATAAATATATAAATAAATAAAATTTTAATGGTAAAAAAAGAAAAGAGAAGAATTTGCTGAAAGTTCTGGAGAAAAGAGGACACAATACTTTAAGACACACCAAAGATGGCAAAATTTACTTCCTAAAACAAACATGCTATAGTGACTTGGCATTTTCATTAGGAAATGGATTTTCCCACACTAGTCTCAGGCCTATTAAATATTATATCAACATTTACACAAGATATAGGACTTGAATTGGTGTGCAGAAAACAGAAAGGATTTAAGTTAGCAAAGGGAAAGGGAAACATTCCAAAAGAAAGGAGGATTGTACTGCAAAAGAACTCAGGTGTCTGAGACGATCCTGAACTTTTAAATGCCCCCATTGCCCAACCCCAATAAAAGAAACTCCTGACACCTTTGTTTTATTTTTTATTTTATTAATTATTTATTAATTTGCAAAGGTCTTCACAACTACATTCAGATCTTCTTCCATATTCTTGTATCCTAGCATTTGGGTAGGACACCTATCACTGATCTCTTGATTTCTTACCACATTTCCTGTCTATTGCCCCAAACTCTACCCTAGGCACCAGTGTATAATATATTGTCCCTCTGGCTTTACCCTTGACTTACTTTCCTTGAACTTGCCTCTTAAATCGTGTCTTTTTATGGTCTTTCCAGACAACTAACTATTCAGCCTGATCCCATGGGGCTACTAGAGCTAGGGTTCATGCCAAGTCCTTGGTCCCTAGAGAGGGAATGGAAAAGGACATGGAAAATACAAGACCTTTGTAAATTAATTTGACTTAGGCAGCATTTGGGACGGTGAGTGGTTAAAAACACTGGCAAAATTACCGAGTATTTTCCACATCACCTGTCTTATAAAACACTTTGTGTTTGCCAAATTATATTAGGTGTGAAGGCCCACAGCCCACCAAAGGCTAAGTGACAGCCTGAAACTTTGGGTCTGAGGTTAAGCCAGGTCGCTGAACTATGGTAGCCAATGTCAGCTTCTCCATGTTTGGAAGGGCTTTCTCTTGTCTTCTCAAATACATAAAAGTATTTATGGCCATCGTTATGGTTCTTACAACAAACTCAATTATAAGCCATCATTATAAAGTGATTTAGTAATACTTTTCGTGTGACTTGGTCAAGCAGCAAATATGTATTGATCGCCTACTCTGAACAAATCATTCCAGTGGACTTAAGTGGTTTAAATTCACTATATATAGCTTAATTTTGTTGAGATTGTGCAATATATTGTTTGATTTTATTATTACTACTATTATAATTTGGTTTATTATAGTTATTGGTGAAAGAGTTGAAAAATAGTAAGCAAAAGGAAATGACAGTCACTTACTCCTAAGGACTCATTCATCCCCTTCCTCATCCCTGAATACAAAGCCATCTATTCTGTGGAGGAAGACAGATGGGAAACCATTTAGGAAAAGGTGTATTTCCATTTATTTTAAAAAATAAATGTAGCCACTTTATTTGCATGAGCTGATGACACTCAAATTTGTATTTCCACTTCAGATGAGACACTGAACCCCAACCACCTACGCTATATTTCTAACTAGATATCATGAAAGCATTTCAACTCACTATATATATCCATTTTCATTTCTCCCACAAGCTATGAACTAATCTCAATTAGCACCAATTTGTGCATACCAAAAACAAGGGCCTCCATCTTTGACAACACACCTTTATCTCTACATTGATTTGTTCAATGTTACCTTCTAAATAACTTTCATATCCCTCTTCCTTTGTTCCATTTCAACATTTTCTTGGTTTAAGCTCCCATCACTCTGTACATGAGCTACTACACTGACCTCCTAAACTGATCTCCATGCATAAACTCTTACCTCTTTCTAATCTATTATCTTCACTGCAGCCAGACTCATTTTTAAAAACACAATTTAATTATATCACTCTTTTCTTTCTTAAAGTTTTTCAATGGTTTTCAAATACCTTTAAGGTTCAAAGAAGTTATGGGACTTCCCTGGTGGTTCAGTGGCGAAGAGTCTATGTTCCCAATGAAGGGAACCTGGGTTCATTCCCTGGTCAGAGAACTAGATCTCACATGCTGCAACTAAAGACATGCATGTTGCAACTAAGACCCAGTGCAGCCAAATAAAGAAATAAGTTTTTAAAGTTTTTTTTTTAAAAGGATTTTCAAAAGTTTGACCTTTGGCATTTTCACATGGTCCTGCCTAATTCCCCAGACTTATCTTCTGTGTTTTGGTTTTATTGAGGTAAAATTGACAAAAATTGTATCTATTTAGGTTGTACAGTGTGATTTTTTGAGCAATGTGTGAAACAATTACTATAGTCAGGTTAACTCATTTATCACCTCACATAGCTACCTTGTACATATGTGTGTGTGTGTGTATGGTATGTATGTATGTATGTGTATGGTTAGTACACTTAAGATCTTGTGCTTTTAAAAAACACAATGCCTAATTCCACTTTACAACTTTTTAAATATAAATTTATTTATTTTAATTGGAGGCTAATTACCTTACAATATTATATTGGTTTTGCGGTACATCAACATGAATCTGCCACGGGTGTATACGTGTTCACCATCCTGAACTCCCCTCCCACCTCCCTCCCCATACCATCCCTCTGGGTCATCCCAGTGCATCAGCCCTGAGCATCCTGTATCATGCATCAAACCTGGACTGGCGATTCGTTTCACATATGATATTATACATGTTTCAATGCCATTCTCCCAAATCATCCCACCCTTGCCCTTTCCCACAGAGTCCATAAGACTGTTGTATACAACTGAGTCTCTTCTGCTGTCTCGCATACAGGGTTATCGTTACTATCTTTCTAAATTCCATATATATGCATTAGTATACTGTATTGGTGTTTTTCTTTCTGGCTTACTTCACTCTGTATAATTGGCTCCAGTTTCATCCACCTCATTAGAACTGATTCAAATGTATTCTTTTTAATGGCTGAGTAATACTCCATTGTGTATATGTACCACAGCTTTCTTATCCATTTGTCTGCCAATGGACATCTAGGTTGCTTCCATGTCCTGGCTATTATAAACAGTGCTGCGATGAACATTGGGGTACGTGTGTCTCTTTCAATTCTGGCTTCCTCGATGTGTATGCCCAGCAGTGGGATTGCTGGGTCGTATGGCAGTTCTATTTCCAGTTTTTAAAGGAATCTCCACACTGTTCTCCATAGTGGCTGAACTAGTTTGCCTTCCCACCAACAGTGTAAGAGGGTTCCCTTTTCTCCACACCCTCTCCAGCATTTATTGCTTGTAGACTTTTGTATCACAGCCATTCCAACTGGTGTGAAATGGTACTTCATTGTGGTTTTGATTTGCATTTCTCTGATAATGAGTGATGTTGAGCATCTTTTCATGTGTTTGTTAGCCATCTGTATGTCTTCTTTGGAGAAATGTCTGTTTAGTTCTTTGGCCCATTTTTTGATTGGATCGTTTATTTTTCTGGAATTGAGCTGCAGGAGTTGCTTGTATATTTTTCAGATCAATTCTTTGTCAGTTGCTTCATTTGCTATTATTTTCTCCCATTCTGAAGGCTGTCTTTTCACCTTGCTTATAGTTTCCTCTGTTGTGCAGAAGCTTTTAATTTTAATTAGGTCCCATTTGTTTATTTTTGCTTTTATTCCCAATATTCTGGGAGGTGGGTCATAGAGGATCCTGCTGTGATTTATGTTGGAGAGTGTTTTGCCTATATTCTCCTCTAGGAGTTTTATAGTTTCTGGTCTTATGTTTAGATCTTTAATCCATTTTGAGTTTATTTTTGTGTATGGTGTTAGAAAGTGCTCTAGTTTCATTCTTTTACAAGTGGTTGACCAGTTTTCCCAGCACCACTTGTTAAAGAGATTGTCTTTTCTCCATTGTATATTCTTGCCTCCTTTGCCAAAAATAAAGTGTCCATAGGTGCGTGGATTTATTTCTGGGATTTCTATTTTGTTCCACTGATCTATATTTCTGTCTTTGTGCCAGTACCATACTGTCTTGATGACTATGGCTTTGTAGTAGAGCCTGCAGTCAGGCAGGGTGATTCCACCAGTTTCATTCTTCTTTCTCAAGATTGCTTTGGCTATTCGAGGTTTTTTGTATTTCCATACAAATTGTGAAATTATTTGTTCTAGCTCTGTGAAAAATACCGGTGGTAGCTTGATAGGGATTGCATTGAATCTATGGATTGCTTTGGGTAGTATACTCATTTTCACTGTATTGATTCTTCTGATCCGTGAACATGGTGTATTTCTCCATCTACTCGTGTCCTCTTTGATTTCTTTCATCAGTGTTTTATAGTTTTCTATATATAAGTCTTTTGTTTCTTTAGGTAGATATATTCCTAAGTATTTTATTATTTTCGTTGCAATGGTGAATGGAATTGTTTCCTTAATTTCTTTATTTTCTCATTATTAGTGTATAGGAATGCAGGGATTTCTGTGTGTTGATTTTATATCCTGCAACTTTACTATATTCATTGATTAGCTCTAGTAATTTTCTGGTGGAGTCTTTAGGGTTTTCTATGTAGAGGATCATGTCATCTGCAAACAGTGAAAGTTTTACTTCTTCTTTTCCAATTTGGATTCCTTTTATTTCTTTTTCTGCTCTGATTGCTGTGGCCAAAACTTCCAAAATTATGTTGAATAGTAGTGGTGAAAGTGGGCACCCTTGTCTTGTTCCTGACTTTCGGGGAAATGCTTTCAATTTTTCACCACTGAGGATAATGTTTGCTGTGGGTTTGTCATATATAGCTTTTATTATGTTGAGGTATGTTCCTTCTATTCCTGCTTTCTGGAGGGTTTTTATCATAAATGGATGTTGAATTTTGTCAAAGGCTTTCTCTGCATCTATTGAGATAATCATATGGCTTTTATTTTTCAATTTGTTAATGTGGTGTATTACATTGATTGATTTGCAGATATTGAAGAATCCTTGTATCCCTGGGATAAAGCCCACTTGGTCATGATGTATGATCTTTTAATATGTTGTTGGATTCTGATTGCTAGAATTTTGTTAAGGATTTTTGCACCACTTTACAATTTATATAGTTATCATTCCTTGAGCCTGTAAGACTCTTTCTCTTCCTGTTCTTATTACCTCCTTTATACATTTAACTCATGCATGCATGCTAAGTCACTTCAGTCAAGTCCAACTCTTTGCAACTCTATTGACCATAGCCTACCAGGCTCCTCTATCCATAGGATTCTCCAGGCAAGAATACCAGAGTGGGTTGCCCTTCCTTTCTCCAGGGGATCTTCCTGGCCCAGGAGTTGAACCCACATCTCCTGCACCTGCAGGCAGGTTCTTTACTATCTGAGCCACCAGGGAAGCCATAGTCTGTATGTTAATTGGTGAGTTTGGCCCATTTACATTAACTAGAATTACCACTTATTAAGACTAGACTACAGTACTATGTTTTTTTATATAACTGATGAAAGATTTATCATGGTACTTACAATTATTTATTTATATATCCTCCTAGCCATCTATATACTATAAAATTCTTGAGACTGATATGAATTCTAATTAATACAGTATCTAGAATACAGTGCCTCTTGAGAAACCTATATGCATGTCAAGAAGCAACAGTTAGAACTGAACATGGAACAACAGACTGGTTCCAAATCTCTAAAGGAGTATGTCAAGCCTGTATATTGTCACTCTGCTTATTTAACTTATATGCAGAGTACATCATGAGAAACGCTGGGCTGGAGGAAGCGCAAGCTGGAATCAAGATTGCCGGAAGAAATATCAATAACCTCAGATATGCAGATGACATCACCCTTATGGCACAAAGTGAAGAGGAACTAAAGAGCCTCTTGATGAAAGTGAAAGTAGAGAGTGAAAAAGTTGGCTTAAAGCTCAACATTCAGAAAACTAAGATCATGGCATCTGGTCCCATCACTTCATGGCAAATAGATGGGGAAACAGTGGAAACAGTGTCAGACTTTGTTTTTCTGGGCTCCAAAATCACTGCAGATGGTGATTGAAGCCATGAAATTAAAAGATGCTTATTTCTTGGAAGGAAAGTTATGACCAACCTAGATAGCATATTCAAAAGCAGAGACATTACTTTGCCCACAAAGCTCTGTCTAGTCAAAGCTATGGCTTTTCCAGTGGTCATGTATGGATGTGAGAGTTGGACTGTGAAGAAAGCTGAGCACTGAAGAACTGATGCTTTTGAACTGTGGTGTTGGAGAAGACTCTTGAGAGTCCCTTGGACTGTAAGGAGATCCAACAAGTCCATTCTAAAAGAGATCAGTCCTGGGTGTTCTTTGGAAGGAATGATGCTGAAGCTGAAACTCCAGTACTTTGGCCACCTCATGCGAAGAGTTGACTCATTGGAAAAGACTCTGATGCTGGGAGGGATTGGGGGCAGGAGGAGAAGGGGACGACAGATGATGAGATGGCTGGATGGCATCACCGACTCGATGGACATGAGTTTGAGTGATAGACAGGGAGGCCTGGCGTGCCGCAATTCATGGGGTCGCAAAGAGTCAGACACGACTGAGCGACTGAACTGAACTGAAAATACAGTAAGTAGTTTAAAAGTGATTGTAGAAAATTAGCAAATGAATGTATTATCATTATTGTGCTTAGAAATTGCCTTGTCAGTAATATGTTGACTTGTTTTTATAAATTTTATTCAGCAAATAATTTTTAAGTGTTTATCATTTACCAGGCAATGATTTATGTATTACATTAGAACACAGATATTATGAATATTAGAATACATGATCTTCACTCATTAGATACCTATAATCTAATATAAAAATGATATCCAATCCAATACAAATGATACATACACTCATATACAAACATGCAGACAGAGAACTGTTTGAAGTCAGGTGAAATCCAAGGCATCCAAGCCTATGATCCTATGATATCTTTTTGGGCAAGTCAATTGACAACTCCGAGTGTCACCTTCTCCATAAGAACTTTATAAGGATAAATTATATTCTCTTTATCAAGATAATATTTTAGACTCTTGTGTTCATATGCATGTGTGAATTTTTATTGTCGATTTGCTTGGTTGTTTGCATACCTTTTATTTACTGATCCTCTTTGAAGAGTACTAAGAATTGCCTCTTTTGTATGTATTTATTCTATTTTTTAATCAATTTTGGTGTATGCCAATAGTGAACATTTTTTCCTTAAAGTATTATTTAAGTCCTAGATAGTTTAAATAATATGCTATATGCCAGGGCCTGTATAAATTTATTTAGAGAGACTCTGAAATGTTTCAGTATCTTTTCCTTTCTTGATCTTTTTTTTTTCTTTCAGAACACTTAAAATGCCTGAAGGGTCTTTAACTGTCTTTGTTTGAATGATTAATTCTAATCTTACACCGTATGGAAGTTATCCCTACAAGCCAGCCTTGCCAATTCTATTCATGGCAGCCCATATGGTTGTTTTCTTTTTGTGCAATGGAAAGACACATTGGCAAGAGGAGCAGTGAGTTGGTTGTTTTATTTATCTCTGAGAACACACAGGAAAAACCTCAGCCAACCAGAGGAACTGTGCCTGGCTCTTGAAGGGGTGAGTTTAGGTACAAAGCATAATATGAAGACCAAATGTTCAGCTGAGAAATCCAAGTTCAAGTTGCCACACTAGCCAAGGTCAAAATTGACCTCCACATTTTTACTTTTGCACCATTGTCCATTTGATTCATTTCCAGCACCAAAATACTAAATATTTAAGCCCATCTTTTCTGGAGAGTCCACAGTATAGAGAACAGCCAATATCTGTATTCAAGTTCTTTCTCATTCCCAAGATTTTTTGGCTTCAAAACATATATCCCCACAAATCCTCTAGCTCTGGCTGCTGACCTTGTGAGAAAGTTCATATGTCATCGTTATCTGAAGATGGAAAGAAAGGACTGAAATTCATTCCAAGAAATACAGCACAACTTCTGGGAAAAGGAAAATGGAACAAAATTTTCTTCCCTTCAGCTATTCAGCAAATGTTCAGTGAATGCAAAAAAAAAAAAAAAAATTGCATGTAGAGAGCGAGCCGCAAGAAGCTTTTTGAATAGCCTTGCAGTCTCTTTTTCAAGAATTAACTTTGTTTATATTATAGATAAGACATTCATATTTTTCCTTTTGAAAAAAACTGTGCTTTTTTTTTTTAAGATAGTTGGTATAGATGAAAGGCTTGCTTGGGTGAACCAGAAAAATGAAGAGAAAAGAAAGAAGTGAAATAATATTATTTAATAAATAAAAATTAATCAACTTAATGAAAAACATGATATGGCCATCTTTCATATGTTCTTATTTTTGGTCCATTGAAATTCTTTTATCTATTATCTGCAATGTTGGCTGCTATACATGGAGTCAGTTTCTTTACATGACCTCAACTGATATGTACAGGTTTCATCAATATGTAAAAGTCTAGATGTAAAGAAAAGTACATAAGGGAAAAATTTACATCCCACACATGATAAAGGGAGCATTTCTTGTTTTGCTCTTCCAGAAGCATTCTTGCTATTCAAGTGATTTTCTTTAAAGAGAGGGGATACTTTTTTCATGTATTTAAACCATAACTTAATTTTACAATGTTATCATCTGGAAGTTTTTCAGGAATATTTCCATTTCATAAAGCGGATAATTAGCTAATTTAATAGTTGGGTAGCCATATGAGCCAAATGTAGAAAAAATATGAGAGAAATAGTATTTTCCCCTTTTTTGAGCATACATATTCAGTTTTTCAAAGTACAGCAATTTTCTGTTTTCACAAGGAATTAAATTTGTGCTTCAACAAATGGACAGGAATATTCTGTGTGTGTTATGAGACTGCTAGAGTGGATTGTTAAGGGTATCTTCACCTAGTTCTTATGATTTTCAAACACCGCACATGGTTAGCAGATAAGGCAATGTATATGGGACTAGGGCTACAAAGACGAATAGAATACAAGTTCTGATTTCCCTTTGAGGAGCTTAAAATTCAGTGTAGGATTCACTCATGTAAACAGTTCCAATATTTTGCAATGAAATCAGGTGTGATTTATGAAAGGGAGTCCTAGGGTTACTATGAGGACACACCAAAGGCAGTTAACTCAATATGTGAATTCAACAAAATAATTTTTTTTCTTCTTTCCACAAGAAAGAATCCAGTCTTTCTAGAGATGAAGGTTTCCTAGATAATCAGTTAGAGTCTGGTGGATAAATGTGTCTGGATTGGTGGATAAGTAGGAGACTGCTGACTGTACTATCAATATTTGGGGAGTGGGTTTATGACACATACAGAGAACAGAAGACCTATAATTTGAAAAAGGAAGAAGGTATGCACTGGTAAAGAAATAAAATAAGAGTTTAGGGTTTTGTAAGGCATGAACCACACATTTCCTTGCATGGCCTTTCTCTGTTTCAGAAAGAAAGAAAACAGAATGCTAAGGGAGTGTTTGAAGGAAGGAGAAATAACCCAGTTGGGAAGCTTACTTATGTAATACATCACGAAGCAAGTGGTATTTGAGATTAGGCCTTAAAATATGCCCAGGGTTGCTATAGACAGAGGCAGGAATGCAGAAAAAAAGATGATGCAATGAGCAAAAGATGTGATGGCAAACACTGCACCATCTTTGAATAAGTTACTCAGTTTGGCTGAAGGACTGGTCACATGCAGGTGAAAAAGTGAAGGAAAAGAGTGAAACAGACAACTGGGATATAAGGACCGAAACCAGTATTTAATGAGCAGCTACTGTATTTCAGACACTAGGTATTCTACAAGGATTATCTGATTAAATCTTTGCAATTTATGTAATGATTATCATCCTTCACATGCTACAGTGAGGAAATGACTTATCCAGGGTCACACAGCAAAAGTAAAAATAAGAGCTACTTTCATGGAACATTTACTATATGTCAGCACTGTGCCTTAGTCATCATTACAAGTCCGTTAGGGGCTTCCCAGGTGGCTCAGTGGTAAAGAATCTGCCTGCAAATGCAGGAGAGGCAGGAGATACGAGTTCGATCCCCAGGTTGGGAAGATCCCATGAAAAGGAAATGGGAACCCACTCCAGTATTCTTGCCTGGAGAATTCCATGGACAGAGGAGCCTGGTGGGCTACAATCCAGGGGATCACAGAAGAATCAGACACGACTGAGCAACTAAGGACACACCTGCACACCCAACTCTATAAGCTATTCTTCATCAGCATCCCCATTCTTTAGATAAAGAAAATGAGAATTAAACAAACAGCAGATCACTCAGTGAGAGAACAGAATTCAAATTCAATCTTGCTAACTCCAAACACATGCTCTCTTCCACTATCTACTAGGTCACCAGACCTAGATAAGAAGGATATTGGCTCAATTCAAACACCAGACAGTTGTTGGAGGTTTGAAAGATGAATAATATCCAACTGGCTAGGAAATTCCCGGGTGGTCCAGAGATTAAGACTGCACACTTCCATTGCAGAGGGCACAGGTTCGAACCCTGGTATGGGAACTAAGATCCTGCATGCTGCAAAGCACAAACAAACAAAAAGAAAGAAATATATATATATATATATACACACACACACACATATTTCCAGTGGCCAACCTCAAAAACCTCACAGTTTGATGGGAGAGCAAGACAAATAAGAGTTCACGCTGGACTGTCCTCCTTACACATCCTACACCACAGCCCATATCTATTTCACCTGCCCTTCTGTTGCTCTCTCAAAGCAAAACAAAACCAAAATTTACATTACATCTTGTTCCCTGTAGTTTCTCTCCTCTTCCTTTTGATCCCATCCTTACTCCAACTCATTTATCTCCTACCAAAAGCCAAAGAAAGCATTCAAGTGAAAAAATCCTTTCATTCTCCTCAATAGAATAAAAATGTATTTTAAAATTTCAAGGTGGAAAGAAATGAAATAACCTAGGATTACAAGAAAGACAGGAAGCATGGAGAATGATAAATTGGAAAAATCACAGTCGAGGATGATGACTCCAAGATTCTGACAAACACTGGCTATAGGCTGTTTAAGAGAACAGCAACAAGCAGGCCAAATTAAATTTCCACAGGTCATACCAACCCACACTTCACAACAGTATTTTCCATCATAGTTCTATCAGGGAGCAGTCAGATGTGAAAACAATCTCTTATTCACAGCCTGTTCACTTTTTAGCTTGATTAGCAAATACATGCTCTGCATTATGCTCTCTCTACTGTTAACCTGGAGATTTTTCCTTCCTGTCCTCTTTCAACTTTTTCTGAATCTCATCCGATTTCCAGGGTTTGCAGTGACTAGATGATGAGACAAAGGAGAGGAATTGCAGAGTTTTAGATCTCTGCCATGAGACTTTTTTCTAGTGACCAAACCCTGGCTAAAAAGATTGCCTTTTGTGTGTGTGTGTGTGTGTGTCCCAAGGATTTCAAAGCACATCAAAGTCTAGCTTGAATGAATGAAATTATCTGACAACACTGGGAAATGAGAGGGCTGACTGAGAAGCAGTGATTTGGATGAAGTTTTTGCAAAGCATCTTGCTAGTGGTTTTCAAGCCCAGAGTGGACACCCAAATACCCATCAGCCCTGGAAGAAACACTTGCAAAACAGCACTAAGAACACAGTGTTCCTTCAAACCCTGGATTATAAAATTATTTCTCTATCTTGTTTACCTATTCCAAGGATTAAATAATTTAGAAGCACACAATTATAGCAGTCTATTACAACTCATGTTTAGAAAGAGAATTAAATGTTTTGTTCAAAAGTCACACAGGCATTTTGCAGCAGTGTTGGAACTAAACTGAGCCCTTCCGGCTTCCAATTTGGTTCCCACTGGATGAAACCTTGCTGATTCAATTGCTCCCACTTTTCGCCTTCTCTCCTCTGTTTTGATCTATTCCTTGACTATTGGGGGAAAATCAAAATATATGTCCAAACCAAACCAAAAATATGGTTTAACACTAAACCAATGGAGTTAAGCCAATCTTTTTTGAAATAACATTGTGTGTGTGTGGGTGTGTGTGTGTGTGTACTTGATGGCATTACATCCAATCATTAGTGGAGAAAACTCTGCATGTGTTGTTTTATTTAATCCAATCAACAGTCCCATCAGTCAAGTTTTATATCCCCTAACTGTGTCACTGAGAAATATGAGGCTCAGGAACTTAAATGACTTGTCAAATGTCACACAATAACTTTCCATTGTCTAGGTACCACTTTCTCTTTATCCAGTCATCTGTGGGTGGACACTTAGGTCATTTCCAAAAATAACATCCCTCAAACAGTAGGATTATTTACCTATTACAGGACCTTTCTTCAGAACCCAGTCTAGCTTATATGAAGATTGTTTCTCTGAGGAAGTAGCAAACATACAGAAGGAATACCAAGGTGGAGTAAAACCAAGGGATCATCACTCCTTCCAGGGATTGAACTCGCGGTCTCCTGCATTGGCAGATGGATTCTCTACTACCGATCCACCAGGGAAGCCTACTCGGTTTACTACCTAAAGCTAAAATCACCTTAAGAATTAGTTAAATTTCCACTTAAATGATGTACTTTTGGATTATACTCAAGGTCCATCCAGCTGGGAGTTCAAAGAACATATTATCATTTCTTCAGGTCAACTTTAAAAGTGGTTAACTATCTTTAACGTCTTATTAATAATGATACCATTATTATGCTTACTTAAATTTCTCTTGAATCATTCACTATTGTTTAAAGCTATTGTTTTATCTTCCCTGAAACTACTTTTTGTAATTTAAAACTGTACTCTCAAGTTCTTGTGTGTTGTGATTTGGTGAACGAAGGTATCATCCTTTCCCTTCCCTTTAGATTTTTACAAATGTTTAAAACAGTCCTGCTCTGCATTCACCTTGGGCTTCCCAGGTGGTGCAGTGATAAAGAAATCCACCTGCCAACCTCAGAGATGCAGGTTCAATCCCTAGTTCTGGAAGATCCCCTGGAAGAAGAAAATGGCAACCCACTCCAGTATTCTTGCCTGGAAAACTCCATGGGCAGAGGAGCTTTGTGGGCGGTAGTCCATGGTGTCTCCAAGAGTTGAACACAACCGAGCACTGCTTTCGTCTTACCCATAGAGACACCATTTCACCCTTCTCATATCACGTTTTACCAGCCCCATCTCCAAACCTCCTGTTTCTGCCAGTCACCAATACCTTCTTCAGTTCCTGCAAGTTACTTGACTCTATTTCTTACCATTGTAAATTTCCTGAATATAGGAAGAACTATTTTTATGTTGGTGAGCTGGAATAATGAAAGGAGAACACAGGGTGTGGCAAAGGGTGGGATGGGAGGAGAACAGATCTAATGGGGCCCCTTCCCTTCCAGCTAAGGTCGTGGTGCCATGAGAAAAGTTCCCCAGACTTCAACTTCACACCTTTCCCACAGGAAGCAGTCAGAGTCTGATGAGTAAGCAGCCAGCCTTCCCCAACTTCATGTCTGGCCAAGATTCGAGACACAGAACCTGTTCTCTGTTTTGCTTTGAGTTGAAGGAGCATTTTGTAAATTGAGTCTAGATTTCCAGCTTTTCTTGGGGTCTAAGTAACTGTAGAAATTGGCTTTGTAGACACCGTGGAGCCTGTATTCTTATGCCAAATAGGTTGCTTCCCCAAACCTTTCAGCTTGCTTCAGGAATCACCAAGTCTCATCCCAAACTATGAACACTCACGTTTGCTGACTGTCATCTGGTTTGGTATAAGTAACTGTAGAAATTGGCTTTGTAGACACCGTGGAGCCTATATTCTTATACGAAACCAGATGACTTGGTGATTTCTGAAGCAAGCTGAAAGGTTTGGGCAAGGAACTTTTTGAGTTGGAGCTTGTTTGGACAGGCAATTTTGCATGCAGAGTGCTGGATAGAGAAATGAGGGACTTGGGTTCCAATACCAAATGCATCCCTTTTCTTTGATTTTATGTCATTAAACTATCTAAGATGAAATGGCATTATGAAAATCGTGATTTCTATTGTCAAAATTTAGAGGACATTGAATAAATTATTATATTAAATATGTATATCCTTGTTTGATTTTATCTTTAGCTCTGAAACTGGGAATTCAATGTTCCCTGCAGACACAATCACAGAATTATTTAAGTAGAAATCAGAACATTAGGAAATAATGTGTGATTGTATCAGTGGTTAAAATCATACTCTTTTAAGTCAAACAACCCTGTGTTTGAATCTCATCTTTGCCACTTAATTGCTATATGGCCTTGGTTTAAATATGCAACTTCTTTGAGCTTAATTTTCTCATATACAATATGTAAATAATTATGTTTGGTATGTAGGATTATTATGAGAAGTAAAAAACACAATGACTAAAAAGTGATTATCACAGTACTTAGTATATAGCAGAGACTTGATGTATGATATATTACTTTGATAGTTGTATTTTTTATATCTGCTATTACATTTTTTTAAATGAAGGTTTAATAGAAAAGAAAAGGGTATAGGAAATCATCTATATAGTAAGAAGAGAAAAATTACAGCCATTCCTAGCCAGGAGTTCAGTTTATCCAGCTTTCTTCACATTTCCCCAGAATTTTGTGCATAAGTTTCCAAGATGCTCCTCCCATACTTGATTTTGACAAAGATTGATTTTCCACTTAGTTCAGCTACAAGACAAATTAAGAAAAAGACTGAGGAATTTGATTCACAGAAAGCTATGTGGATTCATGAATATGAGATGAAGAATCCATTCAAGGAGCTTCCCTTAAAGGAATAGAACAAAGAGGTGGGCATTGTCTCATAAAATTGGTTAGATGTTTTTCAATTCATTGCCTTTTGGCGTCCTAGAAAGTGATTCCTGTTTTTATTTTCAGGGCTGTTGCTTCCTCCTCTTCTCTTCTTTGCCTTTTCCGCTTTACTGGCAAGAGTGAGGTTTTAGTGCTGCCAGTAAAATAATAATATGAACTCATAAAACCAACATTGTGTAAATAAAGCTGAATTTCATGGGACAGAAAAAAAAAAAAAAAAAGCTTGATGGGAGCCAGGAAAATTCCTAAAAAAGACAAAATGCCTAGCAGTCTGAAATAAAGGTAGCAGTCTCTACCCCAGAGAAAGGGCAAGAAAGAAGAGAAAGAGGAAGATGTAGGATTGGTGGAGAAATACATTCACTTTATTTGTTGTTGTTCAGATGCTAAGTCGTGTCCGACTCTCTGTGACCCTGTGGATTGCACATACCAGGGTTCCCTGTCCTTCACTATCTCCCAGAGTTTGCTCAAATTCATGTCCATTGAGTATGTGATACTGTCCAACCAATTCATTCTCTGCCACCCCCTTCTCCTTTTGCCTTCAATCTTCCCCAACATCAGGGTCTTTTCCAATGAGTCAGCTCTTTGCATTAGGTGACCAAAGTATTGAAGCTTTAGCATCAGTCCTTAATACTGTACCATTATTTTAGTCACAGAAATGCTGCAGAAAAGCAATAACTCTTTTGGCATATGTCCCAGCACAAGTTTTTCTGAGGAACTTCTCCCCTAGTAATTCCTGGCAGCTTTGCCAACCTTCCCCGAGTCAAATTCTCTCCTTGAATTCTGAGCTTGTCCTCAGTGTTTTTCACGAGGCTCTGCAAACAAAGGCACTCCTGAGTGTCCATAAAAAAGTCAGTCCAATGAGAAAGCATATCACTTGGTCTTCTCTAGTGCCAATCGGCTATCTAAACAAATGTCCATATAAGAAGAGCCACTGATTAAATTTGTGATCTAAAAACACACTTTATTCATGACAGCAGAGATTATATCTCCATTTTTTGTCCCTGTATTTCCAGCTTAGAGTTGCTGCTACTGCTGCTGCTAAGTCACTTCAGTCATGTCCGACTCTGTGCGACCCCATAGACGGCAGCCCACTAGGGTCCTCTGTCCCTGGGATTCTCCAGGCAAGAATACTGGAGTGGGTTGCCATTTCTTCTCCAATGCATGAAAGTGAAAAGTGAAAGGGAAGTCGCTCAGTCGTGCCCGACTCTTAGTGACCGAATGGACTGCAGCCTACCAGGCTCCTCCGTCCATGGGATTTTCCAAGCAACAGTACTGGAGTGGGGTGCCATTGCCTTCTCCGAAATAAATGCTCAATAAATTTGTGAGATGGATTGATGGATGGATGACTAAAACCTTGAGGCTACTTCTGGTTCTGAAAGGTGTGGCCTTCCTTGTCTTCTCCTCCTGAGACAGGTAGAATAGGAGATCTTGTATTTCTGTTGCCTGGATTATACCACACTGCCAATTTCACATGAGAAAATTCCCACACAATCTAAATAAAAACTGGTAATCCTATCATTGCCTTTCTCAGAGCTTGGTTTTCACTTCTGGGAGTGTCCTCAAATATTCTCTTCACTGAAAAATATTTCTCTTGAGTAATTAGGGGGAAATAACTATATAAATGTTTTTAATTTGGATTTCAAAAATCCAAATATAAGTTAAAACTTCATGTGGTCTGGTCTTTACAAGACATCCAAATTTTAAAAATGCAAACTAGCAGCCAACATTAATTAAATACAATTTTAATATTTTTTGCCAGTTCTCAATCCTTTACAACCTTAAACAATACTATTCATAACCAAAGCCATTCTGATTTGTCTGTTTTCATGTCTTATTTTCAATATGTCTCACATCCTACAGCTGTCTCAAAGCTTTTCTCTCTATAATTCAATCTCTTCCTTAAACTCCCCCATCCAGCAAACCAAGCCTACAAAGCTCTTCCTCGTTTCTCCCCCTCCACTTTTTCTACCCCTATTTTTTTCTCTCTCTCATAAGTCAATCTTGGCCTTTTCCCATACAAAAGCTCCATCGAGTTAGTCCAAATCCTCTTTATAAGGATACATGACTGGAGTTGACACATACAGAATTGTCTTTGAGACAATTTAGATAGCCAGTTGGCACTAGAAAAGACCAAGTGATACGGGAGGAAAGAAATAGAAGGGCTCTGAATTCTCACACATGCATGAATGCTAATCATTTACGAATCCTACATAAATGGAATTGAGCATAGGAGAACTCAGGCAGAGATGGAAACAGTGAAAGGAAAGATGAGAGACTTATGAGGGACAGTTTCCAAAAGGAAGTGTTAGCCTTACAAAACCCAAAACAAGTCTGATGCTACTCTCAGAGGAAAACTTGCAGTCTTTCAGCGTCATCTGTGTATGTTCTATTGAGAATGAACACCTTGGTTCTGGTTAAAACAGCTAAAGATGTTGACAGTTGTGCCAGGAAGAGTTAGGATCAACTGCAAACTAATATGGGCTGTAAAATGTAATGTTTTTCCCTAACTTCCTGTTTTTCCTGAGAAGAAAATAATAAATCCTTTATTTAAAAAAAAAAAAAAAGGACAATAAAAAGAGATGCATAAACGTTTAGGAAACCCAGTGGAGGCTGTGTTTAAAATGACTTGTGAAAAAAAGGTGAAGCTTAAATTGGGCTTCCCTGGTGGCTCAGAGGTTAAAGTGTCTGCCTGCAATGCGGGAGATCTGGGTACGATCCCTGGGTCGGGAAGATCCCCTGGAGAAGGAAATGACAACCCACTCTAGTGTTCTTGCCTGGAGAATCCCATGGATGGAGGAGCCTGGTGGGCTACAGTCCACAGGGTCACAAAGAGTTGGACATGACTGAGCGACTTCACTTCACTTTAAATTGGAAAGAGAAATATAAGATTTTCAAGTTTGGATTTAGAGAATGGAAAAATAAATAATTATGAGATCAGAAAGCTGACAGAGCATAACTGCTCTCTGCATTTGGGAGTAGAGGGGATTGTTAGAATCAACTGGAAAAAGATGGAGCTAGTGTACATCATAAAGCACGTTTGTAGCTGGAGAAGAGAGAATCTGTAAAAGTGAAAGTGTTAGTCCCTCAGTCATGTCTGACTTTTTGCGACCCCATGGACAGTAGCCCACCAGGCTCCTCTGTCCTTGGGATTCTCCAGGCCCTGGAGTAGGTAGCCATTCCCTTCTCCAGGGGGTCTTCTTGACCCAGGGATCAAACCCAGGATTCCTGCATTGTAGGCAGATTCTTTACCGTCTGAGCTACCAGGGAAGTCCACCCCAATAAGGCAAAAACAGTGAGGTAAAAGGCTCTGTCTAGCTGTTCATCATTGCTCCTAGAAATTAATCTTCATTGAAAAGTATACCCACTCACCCCATTGCAGCCCCTTTTGCTCTTCCAGCCCAAGTTAGAGGTTCTGCAACTTTAGCTCTTCCACATCTGCTGTTCTGTGACACAAGTCTATTTTTCTGTTGAGAAGACTCTTGGGTACCCAGGCAACAGGGACACATCTGATAGAAAAGGTTTTCTGATTGTCCAAGAGGATAAAAAAATAAAAGATCTTTGTCTACAAGACAACCAGAGACACCAAATTGCAATAGAAGGATTGCAATAAGAAATAGAGAAATAGAGCTTCTGATTCTGATGGAGGTGTGTGTTTATGGAGGTGTGTGTTTGTGAAGGTGTGTGTTTGTGAAAATCTGTCTTGGAGGATACAGGACAGCTCAAGAGCAAAGTGAATAATAAGGAGGTTCTTACCTCCTTAGGGACTGTCTTGTTTGTCTCTAGGTCCCCACATCACCTAGCAGGTACCTTGCATCTCATCTGCCACTCACTAAAAGCGTATTGAATTATTTCATTATCAAGACAATGCCTTCAGACAATGTGAGGTGGGTATCCTTGCTGCACTTTAGATGAGTGATAGCCAGCCTAAGAGGGCATCAGTGTGCAGGTCTGCACTCAAGTCACAAAACTGGATGGGCAAGTTGCTGCTGAGCCAATGGAGGAAACAGAAGCCAGGGGGTCCTTGGCCATCCCCGTCCTGCTGAGCACTTGGAAAAACTGCGAAAGGGGTATATCACCAGGCGAACACCCAAGTGGTTAGGATTAACAGTTCAGCCCTACTAGGAAAATAATTCTAAATTAGAACCAGCACAGAAAGTGAAGTCCTTTCTCCCCCAGAACCTCGCATCCATCCATCAGGGGAGTGAAGAGAACACTATGGCTTTGTGTATGGACCAAACCTGAAAGACCCAAAGTCAAGGCCAGAGAGGGCAGACCAGAGAAGGAATTAGAAAGGCAAACACGTGTTTGTGGCAACTCCCTTCTCTGTGGACCTGAGCCCAGGTCTGACCCAAACATAGGGCAGCCACAACTTGTGTACCAGGGCAGTATCCTGCCATACAAGTCAGGTCCAGGAGTGAGGGAAAACTGCCCACCCGGAGTAGATAATATCTGGAAGGAATGAGTATTTGGGAAAAGTCCCAGTGCTCATTGAATGCCAACCAGTCTCCACCTTCTCCGGCCCCCTCCCACTGGTTCCACCCCTTTCAGCTGCTCTGATTCTTATAAAAACCCCACAGCCTTTCACCAACAGCCTGTAGTTGTCTCTCCCCACTGCTGCTCCAGGAGACGGTGCAAGTGACCCGGAGACACCATGAAGAGCCTGCTCCTTCTCTCCATCCTGGCTGCCTTGGCCGTGGCAGCTCTGTGTTATGGTGAGAACTTTCTCCTGCTCTCTCTCTGTTTTTGTTTTTTTCTTTTCTGCCTCTGACTTCAGTTTTCATGGATTTTTTCCTCTCCCTCCTTCTCTTCTTTCCTTTTTGCTCTTATAATCTTAGAGGACCATGAATTTGACATTTCCCAAGTCCTTTGAGCACTGATCTGCTCCATCAAGTCTTTTTTTTTTTTCATCATATTTTTTACCTCTTCAATATCCAGACTCTTGTATGTAACTTAACAGACAAGTTCTTTCTATGGTAAGTTGCTCTATACCTGGAAACTTTGCTATTTCAGGGAAAAAAAAAAAAAGATATCAACTCTCCAGCCCCTAAGCTCTCATTTAAACAAATAAGGATGTTTATTTTGACTTTGGTTACAATTGGTTAAGGGTACTGGTTGAATCACTTACCTTTAAGAAAACCAGTTTTCACTCGAAGTGATATGTATGGCCTTCTTTAGGAGAAGAACAATCTCATGAAGTTAACATTTTTTTTAGTGAATGAATTTAAAAAAAAAGTTTTACATTTAAAGAATCTCAGAGAAAAATCACCTTCTTAGTTTCTATTGTTAAAAGACCAATTTTGCCTGGTTCTCTGTGTTGTTAAATATATGTGTGTCTGTTCAAAGCTAATGAAAAGAAATCTCAGGCAACATGATTTAGGTCATTCAGTCTTATGGTTCAATTATGTGGATATTCTAGGTTTCCTTGAGCCTCAATTATATTAACAGCTATCTGTAGTTTACTCCTTAGTCTTGAAATTATTTGCCAGTTTTCTGTATCAGAGTATTTGGTTTTTCACTTTCTTTTTAACTTTTCAAGCACACTCATATGCTTATAACTATGAGTTTCTTATTGCCAAATTTACCTGCTTTGCCTAGGAGAATGGGAGAAAGAAGAAATCTTTTCCTTCGGCATCGTCTCAGTTCTTTCTCTGACCTGGCATCGTGCCCAATGTGAGATGTCAGCTGAAGCCAGTGGTTTCTGTGGCTGTCAGTTTAACACAGGTTCTTAAGAGGCTTTCAGAACCTCTTAGGAACCTGTCGTGGAGAAGCCCGGCCAAGCCATCTGCCCAGCCTGCCTGGAGAGTCTTGCCTGTCTCCTCAATGTTATGTCCCTTCCTTGATTTCAGGTCCCAAATTAAATCAAGGAAGGCTCCCTGGAGACTTACATGCAGCACTTAAATTATTTTACCAGCCTAAAGACTTCATAGCTCTTAGAAAATTTTAGCTTAAACCAGGGCCACTGGCTCCTTTAACACCAGAAAAACTAAAGAATAGACGTATCCCAGCAAGAACAGAGCTAGAGAAACAGCTCATAAATCCTAAATGCCTGAAATTTGTAATAACCACACTGCCAAATATACTCCTCCCATCTTTTTGACTCTTCCCTTCCCTTCCTTCCCTATATTTAAACTCCTGTGGTCTGTAAAAAGTAACAATAAAATGAATCTTTTTTTTTTTTTTATTCCAGAATCTCACGAAAGCCTGGAATCCTATGAAATCAGTAAGTAAATATTTGAATTCCTTATTGGAATCTCAGGTATTGAAGAATCTCCTAATTCTTAAAAAGACAAAATGATAATACCCATAACAGAGAGGAAAAAGAGGATATCTTTTGGAAAAGTAAAGTAAATTTTAAAAGTCAATGACTATAAAAAAAATCACCAGATGAGCAATTTTTAAATTTGTAAGATGGCAAGTATGCTTTCGACATACTTACGAACCATAAAATCTCATTTGGAAATTTCAAGTTGGCACCACAACAACCACACAGATGGAAAATGAGGACTAGTGACAAATGACAAAGTACAGGCTTGGCGGCCAAGTCAGCTGGGAGACCACACACATCAGCATTCTGCTGGACACTATTGAATATAAATATAAATACTTATAAAGACTGAGTAGAGAAATAAATAACATGCTTATCTTTAATGTGTTTATGGTTTTATGATGTTTAAACTGTTCATTTACTGAAAATCTAAAATTATGTTTTAAGGCCTCAGGACAAAGAGGATTTCTCCTTATAGGAATGAAAAATACACTCGAGTAGAAATACCAAAATCGAGAAAGGCAAAATGACGACCCAAAGCAAAATAAACAAGCAAGGTCTACAGTAGCCTGTGTGCCAAGTCTCTAGTAACCCACATGTAGGTTATTAATTTCTTTGGATCAGGCAGTTTATGAAATTTGCTTTATCTCCCCCTTTACTCTTCATAGTTATGAAACTATGAAACTAATTTTCATAGTTACATGAAATACACAAATGAATGAGTGAGTTTTCAAATATATTTGTGTCAGAGAATACTCACAGAAATATTATCAATGACCGATTGCCTAAAACTCCACCTATTTTCTGTTTTAAGATCCCTTCATTAACAGGAGAAACGCTAACAGCTTTATATCACCACAACAGAGATGGAGAGCGAAAGCCCAAGAGAGGTAGGTGATGACACGCGATGGGGGAGATCATTATTCCCAGATCTGAATGGAGGGAGAAATGGATTTTTTTTTTTCGATAATATGAATTATTTCTAAGCATATTCCAAAATCAAAGAATTTAAAAACAATGTAGAAAACCAAGTGAATTTCTAGAAGACTATTCTGTGAAAGGCCCAGAAAGGAAAGGGAGGGAGGAGGTAAAGGAGGAAAGACAGAAAATTTCTGTTTTTATTGAAAAAGAAAATTCCCCCTCTTTCACCTTTCCTCCTTGTTCTGTAAATATCTCTTCATCTTGGGGGAATCCCTGGTGGCTCAGACTGTAAAGAATCCACCTGCAGTGAAGGAGACCTGGGTTCGATTCCTGAGTCAGGAAGATCCCCTGGAGAAGGGAATGGCTACCCACTCCAGTATTCTTGCCTGGAAAATTCCATGGACAGAGGAACCTGGCTGGCTACAGTGCATGGGGTCACAAAGAGACACACCCGATCCACTAACACTATGGGATCTCTCTACGGTATTTTCGCATTCTTTTTTTCTTACTTCTCCACTTCCTTTACGCCTCTCAATTTGGGCTTTTTTTTTTTTTTTTTTTCCTCACTTTCTAGAATCCGAGAACTCAACAAGCCTCAATACGAGCTCAACCGGGAAGCTTGTGATGACTTCAAACTTTGCGAACGCTATGCCATGGTGTACGGATACAACGCTGCCTACGACCGTTATTTCCGGCAGCGCCGAGGGGCCAAATGAGACTGGACAAAAGTCTCTTTCCAGAGCCTGGTGCCTGGTTTTGTATTCCCTTGCAGTAGCATTACTGAACTATATAGAAACATACAAATCGCTTAATTGTTCCTTAAACGTTCTTGTCTGGCTGCATCCCTCTTTCCTGCCCACAGGTTGAAAAGTAATGAATATGAAACGAAGTGAAGGTCAAGGGGGAATTAAGATGTGTGATTCTTCCATAATAAACTTCTGGTTGGATACTTACATTTTGAGTCTGATTTCTTCTGGGAAAATACTGAGATATTTCAATCAAGGCCCACCTAGCCCAGAACAGGAGACTCTGTTAACCGTGTTCTAATGCTGATCAGTGCACAGGAAAACTAACCTTAGAAGACACTTGCCCGGCTGTAGTTTGTCTAGATTCTCTCTACCTCGGGATCAGTGAATGGCTGCTTCTTATTATGTGTTTTCCAGGATTTTCAAATATCATAGATGATCGACCATATGATTTTCCTGCTCCCAAGATTTAAATGGCTCCTAAATTCCTTCTGTGTGGTTTCTAGATTCTGTACCCTGGCTCATCACCCTTATCTTAATATTATCATATCCTAAGAGGCTATGGTTTTGACTCTTACTGGAACCAAAAAAATATGTGTGCTTCCAAAACAACTCAATATTTTTAGAGGATTTGAACCCGGATTTTGGAGCCATACAAAATACTAGAGCTCCCTTCAATCTCATTTGCCAATGAGGAGGCTGCAGAGTCTCCTGCTTGGTAATTAGGGACAAAATCCAGGATTTCTCAATCCCCATTCAGACCTTGTTCTTCTCTGCCCTGAGAACTAGTTCATGTCCATCTCTACATCCATTCCTTCCGATAGGCCCACTGCCTTCATAGCTTTAGTGCAGTATCTTTCTAAGCCTTCAAAACCCAGCTTAAGATTAAAGCACTTTATGAAATCTATAATGGTTAAATCCACCCAGTTCCCATCACAGTACTCAAGCCAGCATCCAGCCCCCCAAGATTCATGTAGAGTCACTTTGCTGTAGAGCAGTGATTGGCACAACATTGTAAATCAACTGTATTTCATGTTGAGAATGCATGTATATAAAGATTCAAGTATAATGGTATTGTTCAATTTGTGTTTTGATTAAATTTCTTTTTATGTATATTTGTCTAACATTATGGTAAATTCTTGGAGGGTAGGCACTGTAACTGCAATTTCTTTTCTCTCTATAACCTTGTTGCTATGTTCTGGCTGTAAAGGGTAATTCAATGAAAGCAGAAAAAAACAGACTGACAGTCATGGGGAGTGATCAGCCAATTCTGAAACTGATTCATCACAATAATGTGTTGTATAATTTCAACTATCATCATATTAATATAGTGATGGGTGTTTTACAATTTTCTAACCTTTTTTGCAAGCTCTAATTCATTAGATCTTAGAACAAAACAGAAAATAAGTAATATTAGATGGTAAAATTGAAACTCAAAGGGGTAACTTTCTGAAGATACTGTAGTAAATGCATGTTGGTGTGGTCTGGTCTGTTTTTCTTGTTCTGGGGTTTATTGAATTCTTGAAATGCATTGGATTTAGAAAATTTTCAGCCATTATTTCTTCAAATATTTTCACTCCTTCACTCCTCCTTCGGAGATTGCAGTGATAAGCACATTAATCACTGGCAGTTTTTCCATAGCTCCAACAAATCATTTTCATTTTTATAAGTTGTTTTTTCTTTACTGTTTCATTTTTATGGTTTCTTTTAATGTATCTATAACCTTACCAACTTTTTCTTCAGCAATGTATAATTTACTGTTAATCCAATTGAATGTATTTTTCATCTCAGTCATTATAGTTTTCATCTCTAGAAGTTTGGTATAGGTGTTTTAATATTCTCCATGTCTCAACTTTTTTTCACATATTGGATACAGTTTTGGTGACTATTTGCTTCCCTGATGACTCAGTGGTAAAGAATCCACCGGCCAATGCAAGAGACGAGGGTTCAATCCTTGGGTTGGGAAGATCTCCTGGAGAAGGAAATGGCAGCCCACTCCATTGTTCTTGCCTGGAGAATCCCATGGATAGAGGAGCCTGGTGGGCTACAGTCCATTGGGTCACAAAGAGTCAGACACAACTGAAGTGACTTAGCATGCACACACTAACTTCCAAGTCTTAAAGTTCCAGGAACCAGATCTATAACCATCATTCAGATAATAAAGTGGGGACCCAAGGTCCTTAAGTGCCAGACCTCTTATATATTATACAACATTAAATTAATAGTTTTTGAGCTGGCAAGGAGCTCAGCAATAACCTAATTCAACTCCTTCCTTTTAACTGAGTAATTTGAGAGCTAAGAGACTAAATGACTATTCCAAGGACAGGTAATTCTATCCTCTTAAGAAATTTGCTTGTATTGACCTCATAAAAATCTAAGCCCTTAAGTCAATTTTTAAAGGGTTATAAACAAATGGTCTATATATTTGTATCAATCTCCAATTGGTCACACTTCCCCATCTGATAAAGCTATTTTTAATGTAATTTCCACCTCAGTCAGAATTCTATGTTCTCAGTTCCATTTCTTTTTTGGTATATTCTGGTATATTTTGGTATATTCCAGAGCTAAGACAGATAAAGTGATAGCTCACAGGTTTTACTATTTCCCTTTCATGATCTTGGTAAGTCCTTTCATGGGAGTAGTAAATCCTGGGAACCAAAGAGTGTTTAAACACAGACAAGATATTCTGCTCCCATCCCATAAAAGCAATTTAGCATTTTAGCATAGCATTTGAGAATTATAAAAACTACAGAACTGGGTCTTCCACTTCCACCACTTGGAAATGTGAAATTCTCCTTTAATTCATCTTGCTGTACTTCAGTTTCCTTATGTCAAATAAGATGATTCTAGTTCCCACCTTAGAGTTGTAAATATTAAATAAACGAATATATGTAAAATGCCTGAAATACTGCCTAGCATAGAGTAAGTCCTAATAAGTGGTAAGCATTTCTTCTGTTATTTTTTATTGTACTATTGCTATTACTATAAAGCACCATACTCTGGATCTTAAGAAATGACAAGACAATTCGTCTTTGGAGAGTCTCATTTATATCTTGAAGGCAGTTATAACAAAAGACCATTGGTAGCACTGGCCAGCTTGTACCCACACCATTCTCCCTCTCTTCTACCTATGCTGACAAAACATGCAGTTTCAGAAGATCAAGATAGGATTTAAGGAAAACGTATGATCTTAGCTTTCATGCTCAACTAGGCTTGGGATTCTTATAGCCACACTTTTGCATCATAATAAAATAATAAAATATCCACAATAGAATGGAGTTAAACGTAAATACTTACATAGTAGCAGTATGTTCAACATTATTTTCATTCATCAGTTCAGTTCAGTCGCTCAGTTGTGTCCAACTCTGACCCCACAGACTGCAGCACACCAGGCCTCCCTGTCCATCACCAACTCTAGGAGTTTACTCAAACTCATGTCCATTGAGTCTGTGATGCCATCCAACCATCTCATCCTCTGTTGTCCCCTTCTCCTCACTCCTTCAATCTTTCCCAGCATCAGGGTCTTTTCAAATGAGTCAGCTCTTCGCATCAGGTGGCCAAAGTATTGGAGTTTCAGTTTCAACATCAGTCCTTCCAATGAATATTCAGGACTGATTTCCTTTAGGATGGACTGGTTGGATCTCCTTGCAGTCCAAGGGACTCTCAACAGTCTTCTCCAACACCAGAGTTCAAAAGCATCAATTCTTCGGCACTCAGCTTTCTTTATAGTCCAACTCTCACATCCATACATGACTACTAGAAAAATCATAGCCTTGACTAGACAGGCCTTTGTTGGCAAAGTAATGTCTCTGCTTTTTAATATGCTGTCTAGGTTGGTCATAACTTTTCTTCCAAAGAGTAAGCATCTTTTAATTTTCATTCATACATCTACCTTTACAATAATAGAAATCTGCAAGTAATATTGTTGTTCTACTCTGAATTTTTGAGCACCATGATTATCCATCATTAGTAGACTTTCCTTCAACTTCTCCATCTTACTGCTTCTGGCTTAGTTTTTTGTCACATTGTAACAGATCAGGATGAGCTCAGCCCTTAGGAGGTGGCCATTGCTGTGCCTCATTACTCTGCTCCCTGTCACTAGGCAATAGGTCTTGCTCAGCCATTGTTCAGGTGCCTCAGTGGGACCCTCCCACAAGCAACCAACTGTAATGAGTGGCCATTAGCTGTCCTGCTCAGGTTTTGGTCAGTATTGCAGTGGGGCCTGCCCACTGGTAACGGTCAATGAGGAACAACTGGGGAAACGACTCAGTCAAGCGTCAGTGGTGTGGTGGTCATCAGGTGGAAAGTAAGTTAAGAGGCAAATTCAGGCCTTCTCCTGGAGGCCTTCCAGCTCACCCAGCCTTGGGCCAGTGGGTGAGCCGGGGGGCCTGGGGAACAGACTGGGGACTACATCCTGGGGGCTCCAGAGCCCTGACTAAGGCCCTCCACTAGCCTTGAGGAGTGGTGAACCTCTCCCCCATCCCTGTCTCTGTGACCTTCTAGCAATGGCCGTCTGTCTGGGTCGCAGTTTTTGAGACCTGGTCTCCCCATTTGTGCAGCTTGAGGAGACTGAGGGGCAGTTGGATGCCTGGCTCCCTCAAAGATGACAGCTGGGCAGGATGTGGGAACCTGGCCCTGAAGGAGCTGCCAGCTAAGATCTGCCTCTTAACCAGGACTGGGACCTTGGAGTGTGAGAGTTGTGCCTTGGGGCTTTGCACTTTAGGTCAGGACAGAGAATAACATTCATCTGGTAGAGATTTACAGGAACATCGTCACTTGACCATGACCAGACCTCAAGAAAAAAGGACCTGACACCGAGAAGTCTGCAACAACTAACCATGCCCATCCCTCACCTTTGCCTTTAAAGGGACTTGCTGAAAGCTTTCAGTAACTTTGGGGTTCTTAGGGCATGAGCCAACCATCTCCTTGTATGAATCTGAAATACACCTCTCTGTTCCAAACTCTAATGTTTAGTATTGATGGGCCTCACTGTGCCTTTGAACACACAGGCTTGTGATTTCGGTAACAATATTACAGATTCTTTACTGTCTGAGCCACCAGGGAAGCCCTTACAGAACTCTAATGAGAATAAATTCTTTGTTGTTGTTGTTGTTAATTTATTTATTACTTATTTTTGGCAGCGCTGGGTTGTCATTGGATGTAGCACACGGTCTTTCTCTACTTGTGGAGAGCAGGGGCTACTCTTTGCTGTGGTTCACAGTCTTGCTCAGGCTCAGTAGTTGTGGCCCACAGGCTTACTTACCCTGTAGCATGTGGGATCTCCCTAGACCAGGGGTCAAACCATGTCCCCTGCATTGGCAGGTGGATTCTTTATCACTGGGGGCACCAAGGAAGTTCAAATGAGAGTAAATTTTACCTCAAGTTCATTTTGATTTGAAATTCTGAAACATTGCCTAGATTGCCTCTGAGTTTTCATTTGTGAAGTAGGGTCCAATTTCATCCTAGACGGTCCTTCTCTGAAACCCAGACATTGTTATCTCTCTGACCATCACCATCTTCCATGCCCCCTCCCCCAGTAAAAATCCCTGACAATTGAAATTAATTCAGAATGAATATATTAATCTACTCTGCTTTTTCTAAAAGAATGGGAAACCTGTATTGGGAAAGTGTTAAACACCGTAAACCAACAAGCATTTTATACTGGTGGGTCTTCAATAGGAAGAATACATGGATCTGAGAACTAAAAGCAAAAGTGGCTCTATTATATTTTTTAATCCACATGAGGAATTTGTTTTCTATCCTTAAAATTCTAATATCTGTGAGCCTGGAGATCCTGGTTCATATGGAGAGAACAATTCCACCATGGATGTTGGAAGAGTCCTACTTAAGCTCTGGCTAGTCCTAGAGCAGGCCTTAGAGTGGGCGAGCTTCGGTAGCTGCAGCCTGTGAGCTCAGTAGTTGTGCCACGTGGACTCTTCCCAGACCAGGGATCAAACTTGTGTCCCTGGGGTTTCCCTGGTGGCTCAGTGGCAAAGAATCCACCTGCCAACTCAGGAGACATGGGTTCCATCCCTGACTCAGGAAGATCCCACAGGCCATGGAGCAATTAAGCACCTGCGCCACAGCCATAACTATTGAGCCTGTGCTCCAGATCCCAGGAGCCACAACTACGAGAGCCCCTGCTCCACAACAAGAGCAGCCGCCGCGATGAAAAGCCTGAGCATCACAGCCTGATAGTAGCCCCCTCTCTGCAACTAGAGAAAAGCCTGTGCAGCAACGAAGACCCAGCACAGCCAAAAACAAAAAATACATGACTTCAGGAAAATCCCTTGGAGATGGAAATGGCAACCCACTCCAGTATTCTTGCCTGGGAAATCCCATGGACAGAGGATCCTGGTGGACTACAGTCCAGGGGTCGCAAAGAGTCAGACATGACTTAGCAACTAAATAACCATCACCGTTAAAAGAAAAAAGAACCTGTGTGTCCTGCATTGGCAGGTGGATTCTTATCCATTGCACCACCAGGGTAGTCTCACTTCTTTCTTATCTCCCCTTCTCCTGCTGCTTCAGTGTTAAAAGAGTCAGAATGTGTCATGGCTCAGCTGGTCAGTTTATGAATACATGTACACACACACACACATATATAAAGCAGAGGTAGGACATGGAAAGCTTTTGATGGGATCTAAATTCATCCTAGGATTGAAATTGACCCCAATTTTTCTGAATTTAAAATGTAGCTCCCCACCACCCATCACATTGTGAGACTACATTGAGATTCATCTGTTAATTTCTTTAGAGAAATAAACTGGGTGACCTGTTGGGGGTTTTTTCCATCTCTCATTTCTGTGAATTCAGGCATTGAAAGCTAACCAACAAACATGAAAGCCAGAAACATAAGTCATCTGGGGTTGTTAAAACATGAGGTTAAGCTTTGAAAATACTGTTCAAGAAATGCGCCCTTTTCTCTGTTTAATACAGGAGATTTTTATGGTGTTTGCCTAGAAACACTCTGATTCCTTTCCTTTGGATAAAGCAATATACAAAATTTGTCCCTACCCATTTCGTCTAAGGATAATGACCACTTGACCACTCCTTCTGACAACAAACCTGTAATAAAGTAGGAAAATTAACTGCATACATTTGGATGCATGTGTTTAAACATCCTGAGAGAACTTTCTTTCTTACAAAGAGTCTTGGAAATGTTTCTAAAGGATAATAATTCTGTATTATATAAGTACTCAAAGAAAATCAAAAGTGCTCAGTCATATCAGTGAGTTAGTCCTCAAACTTGAGACTACACCAAAGAAGATATTTAGAACTGAGAAAGGGGAGATAAATTTTTCACTAAACTGACAAGCACAATTCTATAAAATAGCCACAGTATTTTATAGCCACAGGAAAAGGTGGCTAAAACTAGAAGTTTAGTTGAAACATATTAACAAACAGCACCCATCTCTTTGAAAAAAAAGTGGAATTGGGAATTCGAATTAAAAAATAGAGCAAATTTAGACCAGTTTCCCAAGCATCTGTTCTAAGGAACAATGTTGCCATCAAAATCCTGCCAAAAGTTGTTTTATGTTCAAATATGTTCTACTGTTTTTATATATCCCATTTCTGAAACATATGTGTACATACATGGAGAGAGAGAGCTTTTAATGTATGAAGCCTTCTCTGTGGTCCATCAATAAAGGAACCTGAGTCCGTTAAACACAGGGCTTCACAAGATAATTTGACAACAGACCATTCTTTTCAAAGGGCATTGATCAACATCCTGCACAACCAATTTTAGAATTAGTTAGGCCCAACCTCTCTCTCTTTCCCTCAATAGTGTGGCTAGTATGAATTTAACATTTAAATAGTTACCATGTACTGCTCTATGCCATTCAATATGCCATACAGTAAGAGTAAGTACAGTTTGCACTTAAAACTCTAGTGTTATGAAATTCTCTAGGTCATATGATGCATTAGCTCACTTTTGGATAACTAAATGTTAGGATAGAAATTTTTCTGAATCACTTTAAACTTTTTGGCATTAATGCTTCTCTCTAGAATAAAACAGAAGGAATATAGTCCACTGCTTCATTTCTCTCTTTTTTTGAAACTTCTACATTTGATACCTTGCTCAGACACCTTCACACTCTCCTGAATCTTTTTTTTTTTTTTTCTTTCTTCTTTTTAAAAACTTTTTAGCAAACAGAAACAATGCTTCACTTATGGGTAAAACAAATGCATTTTTTTCATAAGCATGCTAACCTTGTATGTCAGCTATGGCCTGAGAAGGGCATCACAACCAGGAGCTTAGGAATAAGGGTCTATTTCATTTACCAAGCAAAGTTTTCTTTTCACGTCAATGCAAAAAAATGACCCAATGTTACATGTTCCATTTGCCATGATTCTAAGACAGCAAAGCTATATAATTTCTTCCATATTATGTTATTTTATCATGGTAAGCAATTAAATACTGTATCTACCATCTTAACTGTTTAAGTGTTCAATACAATAGCATTGTTGACTATATGTACAGTGTTGTACAGCAGATCTCTAGAGCTGATTTATCTTGTGTAACTGCAACTTTATGCCGCTTGATTGTAACTCTTCATCTCACCACCAGACCTCTGACAATCACCAACAACTCTTCAACTCTACAAATTTGATTATCTCAGATACCACATATAAGTGGAATAATGCAGTATTTTTCTTTCTGGGACTGGCTTATTTCACTAAGCATAATGTTGAAAGATTCATCCCTGTTGCTGAGCACTGTAGAATTTCCTTCTTTTTTAAGGTTAAATAATATTCCATTGTGCACATTTTCTTCATCCATTCACCTGTCAGTGGATATCTTGCTTATTTTTTCATCCTGGCTATAGTGAATAGCACCTCAATGAACATGGGAATACAGTTATCTCTTCAATATTCTGATTTCATTCTTTTGGATCTAGAGGTGGGATTGCTAGATCATATGATAGTTCTATACTTAATTTTTTAAGGATCTGGCATGTTGTTTTTTATAATGGCTGCACTATTTTGCATTCTACCAGCAGTAGAATTTCAGTTTCTCCTCAACCTCACCAACACTTACCTCTTATCTTTCTGATCATTACCATCCTAGCAGATGTGAGGTGATAGCTCTGTGTGCTTTTAATTTGCATTTCCTGGATGATTAGTGTCAGTATCTTTTCATTTATCTGTTGGTCATATGTATGTCTTCTTTGGAGAAATATCTATTTAAGACCTTTGCCCATTTTTAAAAAAAAATATCAGGTTATTTATTTATTTGCTACTGAGTTCTATGTATTCCTTATATATTGTGAAAACTGACCTCTCATCAGACACATGATTTATGAATATTTTCTCCCATTCACTAGGTAACCTTTCACTGTGTTGATTTTTCTTTTATTGTACAGAAACTTTTTAGCTTGGTGTGGTCATAATTGTCTATTTTTTGTTTCACATACCTATGTTTCAATGTCTTATCCATGTAATCATTGCCAAGACCAATATCATAAAGAGTTTTCTCCTGAGAGTTTTATGATTTTAAGTCATTTAAGTCTTTAACCCATTTTGAATTGATTTTTGTGTATAGTATAGCATATGAGTCCAATTTCATTCTTTTCTATATGCATATCTAGTTCCCCAAACACCATTTGTTGCAGAGATGATTCTTTTTTCCATTGTGCATCTTTGGCACCCTTATTAAATATTGCTTGACCACATATTTACAGGTGTATTTCTGGGCTCTCTAGTCTGTTCCACTGATCTACATATCCATCTTTTTACCATTACCATACTATTTTGTTTTCTGTAACTATGCAGTATATTTTGAAATCAAGACATGTGATGATTCCAATTTTGTTTTACTTCATGGGGTTAATTTAGCTATTCACGGTCATTTGTGGTTCCTCATGAATTTTAGAGTAGTTTTTTCTGTTTCTGTACAAAATGCCACTTATAATTTGATAAGTATTGCCTTGAACCTATAGATTGCTTTGGCTACTATGGACTTTTGAATAATACTAATTTTTCACCATGAACATAGGATGACTTTCCATTTGTGTCTTCTTAATTTCTTTCATTAGTGTTTTGTAGTTTTCAGTGTACAAGTCTTTTACTTTAAGTTTATTCTTAAGTATTTCATTCTTTTTAGTGCTATTGTAAGTGGAATTACCTTCCTTTTATTTCTTTGTTCAACCTAATTGCTCTGCTTAGGATGTCCAGTAATATATTGAATAGAAGTGGTGGGACTGAGCATTCTTATCTTGTTTCTGATGTTGGAGGAAAAGATTTCAGCTTTTCACCATTGAACTTAAAATTAGTTTTGGGAATGTCATATATGGCCTTTATTATGTTGAGGTATATTCCTTCTATTCCTTATTTGTTCAAAGTTTTTATCATGGAAAGGTGTTGGATTTTGCAAAATACTTTTCTACATCTATTGATATGATTATGTGATTTTTGAAGCATAGTTCATTTACAATATTATATTAGTTTCAGGTGTAAAAGGGCTTCCCTCATGGCTCAGCAGTAAAACATCTCCTGCAATGCAGTACACACTGAAGATGTGGGGTCGATCCCTGGGTCAGGAAGTTCCCCTGAAAAAGGAAATGGCAGCCCACTTACAGTATTCTTGCCAGGAAATCTCAAGGACAGAGGAGCCTTATGTGCTACAGTAGAGGTTGCAAAGAGTCAGACACAACAGAGTGACTAAGTGCTCACTCACCCATGTATACAACATAGTAACTCAATGTTTTTGCAAATTGTACTCTATTAAAATGATTACAAAATAATGGCTATATGTCTAACTGTTATACAATATATCTTCGTTGCCTACCTATTTTATGCATGGTAGTTCAAATCTCTTAATCCCATATCCCTGTCTTGCCTTCTCTTCTGTCTTCCCATTGGTAACCACCATCTTGTTTTCTGTTTCTGTTTGGCTATATACGTTTGTTTTAGACTCCACATATAAGTGACATCACACACTGTCATTCTCTGTCTGACTTATTTCACTAACCATAATTTTCTCTATATCCATCCATGTTTTTGCAAATGGCAGAATTTCATTCTTTTTAAGGTTGAATAGTATTTCAGCGTGTGTGTGTGTGTATCTTCTTTCCATTCATCTGTTGATGGACACATGGTTTGCTTCAGTGTCTTGGCTATTGTAAATAATGTTGCTGTGAGCACTGGGGTGCATGTACCTTTTTGAGTTAATATTTTTGCTTTCTTTGGATATATACCCAGGAGTGGAACTGTTGGATCATATGGTATTTCTATTTTTAGTTTTTAAAGGAATCTCCTTACTATTTTCCATAGTGGCTCCACCAATTTACATTTCCATTAGGGTGGCGCTAGTGGTAAAGAAGCAATGGTACCCCACTCCAGTACTCTTGTCTTGAAAATCTCATGGATAGAGAAGCCTGGTGGGCTGCAGTCCATGGGGTCGCTGAGTGTCGGACACGACTGACTTCACTTTCACTTTTCACTTTCATGCATTGGAGAAGGAAATGGCAGCCCACTCCAGTGTTCTTGCCTGGAGAATCCCAGGGATAAGGGAGCCTGGTGGGCTGCCGTCTATGGGGTCGCACAGAGTCAGACACGACTAAAGTGACTTAGCAGCAGCAGTGGTAAAGAACCTGTCTGTCAATACAGGAGATGTAAGAGACTGGGGTTCGATCCCTGGGCTGGGAAGAATCCCCTGGAGTAGGAAATGGTAACCCACTCCAGTATTCTTTCCTGGAGAATCCCAAGGACAGAGGAGCCTGCTGGCGGGCTACTGTCCATAGGGTCACAAAGACTCCGACATGACTGAAGTGACTGCACACGTGCAACAGAGTATAAGCATTCCCTTGCTGCGTAGATTATCCTAGGTGTTGTTTTTTCCCTTCAGCATTTTGAATAGATCATGCCACTCTTTTTTGGTCTCAAAGTTTCTGCGGAAAAATCAGCTGATAGCCTTATGAGGATTCTGTTTTATATGACTCTTTCTTTTCCTCTGTTTGCCTTTATAATTCTCTCTTTATATTTAAGTTTTGACATTTTAATTACGATATGTGTTAGTGTGGGTCTGTTTGGGTTCATCATGTTTGGGCCCCTTTGTGCTTCCTATATTTGAATTTCTGTTTCCTTTCTCAGGTTTGGAAAGTTTTCAGCCACAACGCCCTCAAATAGATTTTTGATCCTCTCTCTCTCTTCCTTCTGGTGTCCCTATATTGTGAATGTTAAATGTTATCTCAGAGACTTCTTAAAATGTTTCCACTTTTTAAGCTGATTTTTCTCTCTGCTGTTTCGATTGAGTGATTTCTATTCTCTCTTCCAGATCACTATGCATTCTTCTGTAGCACTGCTATTCATTTTTTTTGTGTTTTTTATTTCGCATATTGAACTCTTTGTTTCTGATTGGATCTTTTTTATATTTTCTAGTTCCTTGTTAAGATGTCCACTGTTTTCATCAATTCTTTTTTAAGTTAATTAACATTCCTATTACCAATGCTTTAAATGCTTTATCTGGTAAACCGTTTATTTCCATTTCAAGTGTTTTCTCTTGCACTTTCAATTGAGAGAAATGCTTCTGCCTTTCCATTGTTCTTAACTTTCTCTGCTTCTATGAATTTAGGTGAAACAGTTACCTATTGAGATCTTGAAGGGGGCTTCTTATGTGGAAGTGTCCCTATACAGACAACATGTGCCTTGGGTGGGAGAGCTGATACATGCCAGTTCCCTGGGTAGTCCCAGAGAAGTTGGGCATCTGGGTGCAAGTATCCATTCTTGTCCTCCCCTAGGGGAAGCTGAGAGTTGAGAAATTTTTCATCTGTTTATTCTGTGCTAAGCCAGGGAGAGGATCTATGGCATCTATGTGCCCAAACCACCATCTCCATTCTCCCCTAGACAACTAGATTATGCCAAACCCATTAGTCCTCCAAGACTGACAAGACTGATGCAAGCTAGTTCCTTGGGAAGCGCTAGAAAAGTTGGAATACTAGACACATGGATCAACTTTTTCCCTCCTCAGGGTATAGCTGAGAGCCCAGATTTTTTTCATCCTATTCACTCCATGTTGAGCAGAGAGGAGGTTCTAGTGCTCCACCATCTCTACCAGCTCCATCAGCTCTACCAGCTCAGGCTGCCATTTTTATCTCCCTTATGTGGCTAGACCGTGAGAGACCTGTCAGAGTTCCAAGTCTAACCAGGCAGAAGAAGCCAGTCTTCTGGGTAATTGCTCTTAGAAAAGCTGGGGTGCTGAATGTACAGGACAATGACTTCCCTCTCCTGGGAGGAGCTGGGAGCTCAAAAGTTTCTTCTAAATTTTATGGCTGGGCTGGGGACAGGGACCCTGGTATGAGAGTGTCCCAAGCCTTCATATAAATTTCAGTGAGCCTAGTTTTGTGCTTGCTCAGAGTGTAGGAGCCTTCTGAGTAGAAAAATTCAGAAATTCTGGGTTTCTCACAAAGATAATTTGTCTCTGAATTGGTGTTTTTGTAGGAAGAAGTAGGGTCCAGGACCTTCTACTTCACTAATTTGCTATGTCACCACCTCCTCCATCAATGCCTCTTTTCCCAAATAGATTCTAGTTTATGGGTATCAGTTCTATAAGACCCAATGGGAAGCACAGCAAGTTGTCTGATGGTCTCAGGGTGCAACTAATTATGACTGCTCATAACCCAGACCTTGTTCATCTCTGGGGTGTCTAAGCCTGCCGTTGCTTCTCTCAAGGCTGCTTCTCATGGCCTGTTAAAACCTTCAGGTATTATTTTTAATCTTTATTTATTTTTGGCTGTGCTGGGTTTTCACTGCTGCTTGGGCTTTTCTCTAGTTGCTGTGAGCAGGCGCAACTCTCTAATTGTGGTGTGCAGCCTTCTCATTGCGGTGGCTTCTCGTGTTGCAGCACATGGGCTCTAGAGCACAGGTTCAATAGTTGTGGCACACAGGCTTAGTTGCTCCAAAGTATGTGGGATCTTCCTGGATCAGGGATCAAACCTGTGTCTCCTGCACTGGCAGGTGTATTCTTTACCACTGAGTCACTAGTGAAGCCCTTCAGGTTTTTTGTGTTTTTTTTTTAACATAAATTCCTAGCAAGTCACACCTTCCCTCATCCTGTCTCTCCCAGCACATTTTATAATCTAAATGCAAAGTATATTTTATCCCTTTTAAAATGTTATCTTGGGACTTCCCTGGTGGTCCAGTGGCTAAAACTCCATGCTCTCATTGCAGGGGGCCTGAGTTCAATGCTTGGTTAGGGAACTAGACTCCACACACTGCAACTACAGATCCTGCATATCTCAAAGAAGATCCTGAGTACTACAACTAAGACCCAGCACAGCCAAATAAACATAGAAATAATATTTTAAAAAATAAAAATAAAATATCATCTTGTTCATTCAATAATGGAGATACTTTTGTTATTTGTTTTTTTAGCTTTTTCTTGGAGATCTGAACATTTGATGAGTATGTCTTCCTCCAGGCTTTTGAATAAAATGTGTTGATCAATGGGGATTAGCAACAGATTCATTAGGAGGAAAGAACCAAAGGAGTTAGGGTGAGGAAAGGTCTGGGAAGGTAACATGAGAAAACAGTGCTAGGCATTAAAATTCACTTCAAAGTTAATTGTATCCCTCATTGTGGCATGTGTGTGGGTGTGTGCTCAGTCACTCAGTTGTGTATGACTCTGTGACCCCCATGGACTTGTAGCCCACCAAGTTCCTCCATCCATGGGATTTCCCAGGCAAGAATACTGGAGTGGGTTGACATTTCCTCCACCAAGGGATCTTCCTGACCCAGGGATCAAACTCCTGTCTCCTGCATTGGCAGGCAGATTCCTTACAACTGTGCTATCTGGGAAGCCCTCATTGTAGCATACGTATTCCCATTAAGCTAACTCGTGATTTTAGAGATCCCAGCGAAGATTTAGGGAGCCAATAAGCTCATTACACAGGCTCTCTGTGTTCGGTCATTTGAACTGTCTGTTTTGTTCTCTTGTCATTCAAAATGCCTAACTGAGTCATCAGGTGCCACATAATTAGCTGATATACAATCCAGTGTAAACACAGTTACCTGAGCCAAGAAAACAGAAAACAAAGTCTGTTAACAGTTCACAATGAGTCAAATGAAGTTTTCTGAATGAAGGGTAATTTAGAAGATTTTCCAAGCCAGGCCTTCCTCACTCCTCCACCCCAGAGCTTTAAGTCCCTGTTTAGTGTTTACTAACATGTGTTTTGCATAGGATGACCTGAGATCAGGTCACCTGAGACAGAATTGTGACAAAGAAGGAAAATATTGTCTCAGGCATCCACACTTTTCCTTTCCAGCTTTTCTTTTTCTATCTACTCCCTCCTCACTACTGGCCAAAACAAGTTAACCTTTGTCCCTCCAAAGAGATGTCTGCATTTTAAAAATAGGATTTGGAGAGGACTATGTTGACACAGAGACAAAAATTAGTCTCAAACAGTGTTCTTAAAGGCAGAAATACAAGCTCCTGAACAAGGTGCTTTGGGGTATGACTCCCAGAGCACCTCTTAAATCATACGATTGAGTAACAACCTAGTGTATTGACAAGTAAAAGCTCTGCTTTGCCAGCTGAACAGCAAGGCAATTTCTTACGCTGTAAACTAAGAGTAAAGGAAAACAAGGCCCAGCCCAACTGGGTCTCTGAGGGATTCTCTACATAAAGGGGAAGCTGAAAAATTTTTGGACTCCTGGGAACTACTAGTTTCTGGATCCCCTGCATTTCCCCAGTATCTATAAGGAAGTCAGGATTGATTTGAAGGAGAAGCATACTAGGGCTCACATCTAGAATGTGAGCTATGAATGCAGACCTAGAATCAAGATTGTATTTGCACACATGCACATCTGTGTGTGAGTGTGAGTGTAAGTGTACATGTAATGAAAGAAAAAGGAGAAGCAATCTCAGTGCAAGCCAAATTCAAGATCTTCTCCATACAAGCTCTGCCCTTACTTCTGCCCTAGGAGTCTTGGTTGTATGATACTAATTTTCCATTTTTATAAATGCATTTATTTTAAATGCTTTCACATACATACATTATTTTCACTGCTACTAACAGTGTCTATGAGTTGCAGGCAAAGCAGGAATTATAATTCATAATCAAGAGGTATGAAAACTAAAAATCTGGTAGGTTAAAGTTGATGGCTCAGACAGTAAAGAGTCTGCCTGCAATGCAGGAGACCGGGGTTCAATCCTCGAGTTGGGAAGATCCATTGGAGAAGGGAATGGCTACCCACTCCAGTATTCTTGCCTGGAGAATTCCACAGACAAAGGAGCCTGGCGGGCTATAGTCCATCGGGTCGCAAAGAGTCAGACATGACTGAGCAACTAACACATACACTTACTTACAAAGTCTCCTGTAGCATAAAGCAAAACCAGCACTGAACTTCAGTTTTCAATATCTAGATATCCCCTTATCTACTACTGGTAAGAAGCTTTGGGGGTCTTTGCAAAAGCAAAACTAGGGTTAGGCAATATGTGTAAACTGACCAAATTTGCAACAGCACAGAGAAGAGAAGGCCCAGGGACTTCCCTGGTGGTCCAATGGCTAAGACTCCAAGCTCTCAATGTACAAAGCCCAGGTTCAATTCCTGGTCTAGGATCTAGGAACTAGATCCTATACGCCTCAACTAAGACCCAGCACAGCCTAATAAATAAATTAACATAATTTTAAAAAGAGAGAGAAGGCCCAGCCCTAACACTAGAAAAAGTGTCGAGAAGGAAAATCTCCTTTGAAGTCATCTCTCGGTTTCTGATAAGACTTCCTTGAGAATCACAGAGTCACATGTTTAAAGTCAGTGTAAAAGGCATTTTTCAGGATAATCAGTCTCCTGTCATAGAACAAGCTAAATCCCTTGGACAAAAATCAAATAATTCAATGTCAGTTTTGCAAGAGGGGAAAATAAACCTGTGCCTCAAAAATATATACAGTGTTCATTTTTTTTTTTTTTTTTGCACTCAGTAACCTAGAGGATGAAAAGAAGGCTTGGAGCCAAACCAAAATATATCCACGGTTTTCCACAAGCTGAACTGGGGTTCTAAATGCTGCCATTAGAAACCTTCAAAGTCACCATTCAGGTTTGTGCCCAAATGGTGTACACATACCTTAGAATTTTAAACAATCACATGATTTATCACTTTCATATTAAAGACAAGCAGGTATTACTTGCAGAGGCTAAATAAGATCTTAATGGATAACTAGGTATTTAAATACTCAAGCTCTAGGATTAGCCCTTACATACAGTACAGTTTTTCCAGTGTCCATATTTATAAGCCTCTAGGTTTCCAAGAAATTTTGTACCTCTCTGTACCTCTTTAAGCTTAGCTGGGATTTATTTTCAGTATCCCTCTTCGTGCCTTCTTCTATCCTAGTCATTAGAACCAAAGACTGCCTAAATTAGAAGATCCCCTCCTTTGTTTGACCTCTCCTCACATCATAATCTCAAGTAGCCCATCACACCCCTTTAGAAAACTCAGATACATATTCCCCTTAAATTGGTATGGACGATCTTATGATCTTATTTACAAAGCAGAAATAGAGACACAGAGAGAATAAACGTATAAATACTAAGAGGACAGAGGGGTGGGTGGGATGAATTAGGAACTTGGGATTGACATATATACACTATTGATACTGGTATAAAATAGATAACTAATAAGAACTTGCTGTAAAGCACAGGGAACTCTACTCAAGGCTCTGTAGCGACCTAAAAAGGAAGGAAATCCAAAAATGAGGGGATATGCATATACATATAGCTGATTCATTTTGCTGTGCAGGAGACCCTAATACAACATTGTAAGGCAACTATACGCCAGTAAAAATTAAAAAAAAAAAAAAAATAGTCTCAAAACTGAGACCAAGTTGAGCTATCAAAAAAAAAAAAAAACAACCATTCCCAATGATTGTCTTTATCCTGGCTTTTATATGGTTCTATTTTACAACCCAGAGATAAGCTCTGGAAATTAGGAACACTGTGTCTAGAGGAGAATAAACATGAAGAAAAAGAAACTTTAAGCTATATGACCAGTGTTTTTAGAAAATTTTTTTTCAAAAAATGCAAATCTAAGGAGCAAGTTCAAATTTGGAAAGGGCTGTAAGTGTGAGCTTCTCATCATGGGAGATATTTAAATATGGGGCTTCCCAGGTGACTCAGTGGTAAAGAATCCACCTGTCAGTGCAGGAGATACAAGAGACACAGGTTCAATTCCTGGGCTGGGAAGATCCCCTGGAGGAGGAAATGGAAACCCACTCCAGTATTCTTGCCTGAGAAATCTCATGGACAGGAGAAAGTTGGACATAACTGAGCACATAGACTCTTCATTCCTCATTAACAGTGCTTGACAGGGACAAACAAAAGGAGATTTGGGGGGTGGATTGTTACGTAGGCCAGAGGAAGTTTCAAACCTTAATATTTCATGATTTTTAAGTAAGAAACTCCAGGACAGACAGAATGAGCAGGCAGATAAGTTAGGCAGATAAGATGATTATAATTGAGCTGTTAGATTGGTAAATAATCAGAGAAATAAAATTAAGTAACTGGCACTGTATCTTAATTTGGCATTGACCTCTTGACTTTATTAATATGCACAGATAAACATAACTGTGAGGAGCTTGCATTTTATTTTTCAGATGACTGATTTAATTCTTTAGGTCTCATTATAACCTTACCCTGGGCTGTGAATTAAATGTGATCAAATGCAGGTGACAGTTTGACAGAGTTTGACAAGGAAGGAAAGAATTTCTATTATTCTCTAAGCATCTCATGTCTCATAATCTTAAAGGTAATTAAACTAATAAAAGCATGTATTGCACATTATATTTTGCTATGGTTCATGCCATTTAGTAGAAATGAATCTGGGCTTATACATAGTAGATGTGGTTCTTATGCCTAGTCCTCACCTATACTAGTCATGTGTAACTTAACTAGGTAGCTTGACCCAAGCTACTAGCTAGCTTGACCCTTTCTGTTTGACCCACACCCAGAAAAACCAATGTCTATTCTACCTACTTTATGTCCTATTATTAGGATCACATTGGATAATGAAAAATTTAAACCTCTGACTGAAAATTTAGTGTATGAGTGGGAAAGCATGCATAAAAAGAATTCTTGACCCAGGTTAGATATTTTTATGTACACTGTTGCATACTTCTCTATATAGAATTGTAAAAATATAGTCAGCTACTTTTTAGGAGATTTAAATTACTTCTTTTTTAAAAAAATTTCTAGCTCTACTCTTTAAAATGGGAGTTTTCTTTATGCCATACACAAAATTATGAAAATATACTGATTCTAATCATTTCCATACTTCTAAATCTGAGAACAAAAGACTCTTCAGCACACAAAGGGCCACTCAAGGTAAACTCCCAGGGACTTTCCTGGTGGTCCAGTGGTTAAGACTCTGCACTTCCAAAGCAAAGGGCATGGGTTTGATCCCTGGTCAGGGAACTAAGATCCCACGTGTTGCACGACCAAGAAATTTTTTTTTAAATGAGAGAAGTAAAATCCTAAAATAGTTTTGTTTTCTTTGCTAAGTCGTTTCAGTCGTGTCCGACTCTATGCGACCCCATAGATGGAAGCCCACCAGGCTCCCCCAACCCTGGGATTCTCCAGGCAAGAGTACTGGAGTGGGTTGCTATTTCCTTCTCCAATAAATGAAAGCGAAAAGTGAAAGGGAAGTCGCTCAGTCATGCCCAACTCTTAGCGACCCCATGGACTGCAGCCTACCAGGCTCCGCCATCCATGGGATTTTCCAGGCAAGAGTACTGGAGTGGGGTGCTTTCTTTAGTGCCTCTCATTTCCCTTTTGTTTGCACTTCCTTACTCCCCCACCCTTTACATCTTGGTAAAGTGTGACCCTATGTCAACCCCTTTAACCACACCCTAGTCAAAAATCTCCCTTTGGGAAATAATCTGCGGTCTTGTGTACCTTGACACATGAAAGTCCATGTATCATTTTTTCCATCCACAGTTGTCTTCTGAGATGTATCCTTAGTTATAGTCTGAAATCCTGGCTGTAAATTAGGGAAGATCAGGTAGAAGTGAGCTGGTGGAGAAGATCATGTACTTAGTTGCCGAAATACTCTGCCCCACAATTCAAATCACTGAGAGAATTATAGTAAGCTGTCCTGCTAGGCCAGTGAGTGAATACTCCAACCCTGAACTTTTGGTGTGAGTAGCTGTTTTCCCAGCCATTAGTCACAAAATGTCAATGTTTACGTAACTACAGTCAAAATCCAGAGGCACCAGCTTAACCAAAACACTCCTTCTCAACATTACAGTACAATTCTGCTTTTGTATACACCTTACATGAATGTTGAACTGTGTGGTTATATTAAGTTGGCCGGAAAATTATGTTTTCCTTGACAGCAATTAAGGTTTTACCCAAAGATCTTCCCTCCTGAAACAACATCTAAAAGCATATTTTTAAAATTAAGGGAAAGAAAAAAACTATTAATTAGTTTTAAAAAACTATTAACTATTTATTAATTAATAAAAAAAATGAATCTGTACACCAGGTACAGAAAACCTATGTTACACCTCAGTTGAAATGTTCTTAGTATTCCCTATGTGGGGACAATGATATGATGTCTATCAATTGGCAGTTTTACAATTAAATATAGTAAATATTTATTGACATGATGAAGCATCTATTTGCAAATTGCACATATACTTTTCCCTGTAAGAAAATAATAATAATACTGAAAACATTCATGGCTGCTAAAAAAAAAAAAAAAGAAAAAGTGAACAATAATAAAATGAACTGTTGCAATTTAGAGAAACTATGTAATTTAAAATTTATGGGGCTTCCCTGGTGGTCCAGGGGCTACGATTCCACACTCCCAGTGCAGGGGGCCTGGGTTCAATTCCATATGCCACAAGAAAGATCAAAGATCCCACATGCCACAGCTAAGACCTAGAGCAGTCAAATAAATAATTTTTTTTTAATTTAAAAGAACCCAAAGGCTATCTCCCCAAGGTCTTCGCTAAGCAGTCAGTTGATTAAATACAACTGGAAACATGGGTATATATGAAAAGCAAGGTCCATTCTTCAGAAAACTACTGTGTAGATGGACAATTTTGACTGGTTTGACCTGACAAGTAACCCGTAGTGCTAAGAACAACACAGATATCAATTTGGGTTTAGACAATCTCCCTGTAAACAATAGTTATCATAACAATATAAGCTAGAATAATAACTGCCATTCACTGTGCACTCCCTATATAATAGACATTGTCCTAAAACACTTTACAAACTTTGCTCATTCAGTCCTAAGAGTGACCATTCAGGTAGATAGTATTAACTTAATTTTACAAAAGTGTAAGCTAAGACTCAGAGAGGGAAAGTAATTTGCTCAGTGCCATCAGATCAGAAAAAGTAGAATCAGGGGGACTTCTCTGGTGGTTCAGTAGTTAAGACTGAGCCTTCCAATGCAAAGGGTGCTGATTCGATCCCTGGTCAGGGAGCTAATATAACATATGCTTTGTGGCCAAAAACCCAAAACAGCAGCAGTATTGTAACAAATTCAATAAATACTTAAAAAAATTGCCCACATAAAAATAAAAGCAGAATCAGGGTTAAGCCCACATCTGCCTGTCTCTTAAATACTGTGTCCTTTGATCATGCAAGACTTGAAGGAGAAAATGAACTTAAACATCAAAATTACAGGGCTGGCCAAGAGGTGTTAAAACCATGTCCAGAATTCATCAAGACTAGGTCAGAGAATTCCAAATTCTGCCCAGCAGGGTTTGGGAACTTGACAAACCCTATGAAGTTCAGAGAAGTGCCACCACGCACCATTTTCCATATGGACACAAATCAAACAGAAAAATCTGCTAGTTAGGAAAAAAACAGGCTTGTATCCCCACTTCAGGAAAATAAGATTTAGAGTGCAAAAGGTCATACATTCAAGTCAAGGGAGTGAGGACAAAACGTCTCTCCACTGCCCTCACCCCAACAAAGGATCTGGAGAACAAGATATAACAGAAACTAGGAATAAGGCTGAAAGTTCCTTTAGTTACTTCAAACCTCAAATCCTCAGTAAACTTGGACTAATAATGTTATTACCAAAAAGGGCAACTGGGGGAATGAGATTAAGCATATAGAGTACTTGGCATAATATTTGGCTTATAGAAAGTATTCACTAATCATTGGTGATGTTTTTTCATTTTAAAAAGCCACCTTCAGCTTTCTTATATAGTGCAGTTTAGTGCACTCGTTGGCTGAGAGTCAGAAGACCTGGTTTGAATCTTGTTTGCTTTGCTCTAGCTAAGCTATGCTGGGCAAGTTATACCTACCTATCTGAGTCTCCATGTGTTCATCTGTAAAAAAGCAAAGGGACTATAATACTACTCACCAAATCATCAGGAGGATTAAGTGAGAATATATTAGAAAATGCTTAGCCTATTTGGCAAGCATAAGTTGATTCATTTACACATACAAAAAGTTGCTTTCAATATATAAAGTTAGAAACAAAAGTGTCTTACTATAAAATATCCATAGTAATACAAAGCTCTTATACAGGAAACCACCAAAAAAGAAATAAGAAAAAGGAGCTTTTCCATATTTTATTAACTTTAACCAATATCTGAGGTCTGCTATTTTCTTTTCATCTTAAAATGGAGATGAATAAGTGAATCTTGCCTTAAATGTTTTAATTGTCCTTTGTAGAAAAGCCAGATAAATGAGTTCATTTCGGGGAACTAATTGTATTACTGTGAAAAATTCATTTTCAGAATTAAAAATATGTTAAAATTTTTTAAAAATGTAATTCATTGAGGGCCTATCCAGTGACAGGCACTATCACAAGCATAAATGACAGAGCAGTGAAAAAAAGATGTGATTTCTGCCCTCATGAAGCTTACACTCTGAAAATGCTTCTGAAGTATTTGTTTGATCTGAACTGCATCTTAAATCAGGGTGATAATATGATTTTCTAAGAATGATAGACCTACAGATGACTTATTAGTATTAATAAAAACTAGTGGGTGGACCAAACTAAAAATAGCACTAAAGAGGACAAAACAAAATTGTTCAGAACAAAGAAGAATCAGCACAGAGTCATCCAAGTATTAAAAACACAAAGCACACAACTTATCAGTAGGTGGCAAATCAGCAGAATCACATTTCCAAGTAGAAAAAAAAAAAAAGCCTTTAAGAGCAATAATAACAACATATTGCATAAAAGTCAATTATTGAGAAAAGAAGACAAAGACAGCAAACTCTTAAAACACTGTCCTTTTCCTCCAAAGCATATACATTTAAATAAACTTACTATGCCAGCAAATTTGGAAAACTCAGCAGTGGCCACAGGACTGGAAAAGGTCAGTTTTCATTCCAATCCCAAAGAAAGGCAATGCCAAAGAATGCTCAAACTACCACACAATTGCACTCATCTCACACACTAGTAAAGTAATGCTCAAAATTCTCCAAGCCAGGCTTCAGCATATGTGAATTGTGAACTTCCTGATGTTCAAGCTGGTTTTAGAAAAGGCAGAGGAACCAGAGATCAAATTGCCAACATCTGCTGGATCATGGAAAAAGCAAGAGAGTTCCAGAAAAACATCTATTTCTGCTTTATTGACTATGCCAAAGCCTTTGACTGTGTGGATCACAATAAACTGTGGAAAATTCTGAAAGAGATGGGAATACCAGACCACCTGATCTGCCTCTTGAGAAATTTGTATGCAGGTCAGGAAGCAACAGTTAGAACTGGACATGGAACAACAGACTGGTTCCAAATAGGAAAAGGAGTTCGTCCAGGCTGTATATTGTCACCCTGCTTATTTAACTTCTATGCAGAGTACATCATGAGAAACGCTGGACTGGAAGAAACACAAGCTGGAATCAAGACTGCCGGGAGAAATATCAATAACCTCAGATATGCAGATGACACCACCCTTATGACAGAAAGTGAAGAGGAACTCAAAAGCCTCTTGATGAAAGTGAAAGTGGAGAGTGAAAAAGTTGGCTTAAAGCTCAACATTCAGAAAACGATCATGGCATCCGGTCCCATCACTTCATGGGAAATAGATGGGGAAACAGTGGAAACAGTGTCAGACTTTATTTTTCTGGGCTCCAAAATCACTGCAGATGGTGACTGCAGCCATGAAATTAAAAGATGCTTACTCCTTGGAATAAAAGTTATGACCAACCTAGATAGCATATTCAAAAGCAGAGACATTACTTTGCCAACAAAGGTTCGTCAAGTCAAGGCTATGGTTTTTCCTGTGGTCATGTATGGATGTAAGAGTTGGACTGTGAAGAAAGCTGAGCGCCAAAAAATTGATGCTTTTGAACTGTGGTGTTGGAGAAGGCTCTTGATAGTCCCTTGGACTGCAAGGAGATCCAATCAGTCCATTCTGAAGGAGATCAGCCCTGGGATTTCTTTGGAAGGAATGATGCTAAAGCTGAAACTCCAGTACTTTGGCCACCTCATGTGAAGAGTTGACTCATTGGAAAAGACTGTGATGCTGGGAGGGATTGGGGGCAAGAGGAGAAGGGGACGACAGAGGATGAGATGGCTGGATGGCATCACTGACTCGATGGATGTGAGTCTCAGTGAACTCCAGGAGTTGGTGATGGACAGGGAGGCCTGATGTGCTGCGATTCATGGGGTCGCAAAGAGTCGGACACGACTGAGCTACTGATCTGATCTGATCTGATCTGATGCATATGTACTAAGTCGTTTCAGTTATGTTCAACTCTGCAGCCCTATGGACTGTAGCCCACCAGGCTCCTCTGTCCATGGGATTCTCCAGGCAAGAATACTGGAGTGGGTTGCTATGCCTTTCTGCAGGGGCTCTTCCGGACCCAGGGATGGAAACTGCATCTCCTGTGGCTCTGCACTGCAGGCAGATTCTTGACCACTAGCCATCACCAGGGAAGCCTGAAACATATATATTATCATATGTAAAATACATAGCCAGTAGGAATTAGCTCTATGACACGTGGAACCCAAACCTGGTGCCTTGTGACAACCTAGAGGAGGGGAATGGGGAAGGAGGTGGGAAAGAGGTTCAAGAGGGAGGGGACATATGCATACCTATGGCTGATTCGTGTTGATGGATGGCAGAAATCAACACAATATTGTAAAGTAATTATCCTCCAATTAAAAACAAGGCAAAATTTTTAAAAAGAGAGAGAAACTTTGTACCTGTTTTCATTGCCAAGGGGAGAAATTTTTCTTGTCCTGTCCCCAGTCTTTTTCATGAACACCCAGTAGAGGCTTAGAAAAGAGCTTGAGTCAGTGCCTCTTCCCTTGAGTCTGGAGCCCCAGAAAATTCTTCAACTGTCTTGCCAGCCCACTCTTAACCTTTAAAGATTTATTTAAATGTTGGCTGTTTATTTTTTACACACTTTCATGGCAGCTGCCTCTTTCTGCTCTACTTTAACAAAGATGAAGCAACTTGTGGGCCCCCCTCTCTCCTCAGAGGAGCTCTCACAGTTTGAAACTCAGTTGACCTGGCTGTCTTGTGACCTTGGGTATTTCATGGATTACAGAAAATTTAGGATTTTGAAGATTTCTTGGGTTTTTCTCATGTTTAGCATGTGGTGACATCTCTTTAGGTTTCTTTGAGAGCATGCTCGGTCACTCCGTGGTGTCCAAATCTTTGCGACCCTATGAAATGTAGCCTGCCAGTTTCCTCTGTCCATGGGATTTTCCAGGCAAGAATACTGGGGTGGGTGGCCATCCCCTTCTCCAGGGGATCTTCCCAACCCAGGGATCAAACCCATATCTCTTATGTCTCCTGCATTGGCAGATGGATTCTTTACCACTAGCACCAGTTGGGAAGCCTAAGGTTTCTTTACTGCAAGTGGAATAATTCAGATAGGACTGCAAATGTCTGAAGATCTAGATAGATAGATAATATCTATGATTAAACTAGTCTAAGAGTGACGGGTATGAATTATGGCTAAATGAAGAATGTATGACCCACCTAAGAGTATTTAAATATTTTTAAATTATTTAAATGAAATATATCTTTTTAATTCAACTGACGAGTTGCAATCCCTGGTTAAGACATGGGAAGAATTAGGTGCGTTCATGTCTGGTTGAGAAACTAGCTGATGCATCATTAAAGAGAACGTCAGCATGTATCATTTTCAACCTAAAAGGAAATTCCTATTATCATGCCCAGAAATGTCTACTTAACTCTGTGCTATTTTTCATATTTTAATTACTGTTTTGGTGAAGATATAAGAAGAATGGTATTCTAATTTTTGTATAAAACTAACCAGGAGTTATTGCTATAACACTTTGTATCAGAATCAGGATTTGTGAAGTCAGGTTAAAATAAAAGAGCTAAGGTTAAAATAAAGGAGTTAAGGATGTATACATGTAAGATCCTAAAAGTGAACCTGCTAAATCTACTTCAAATTTACAGGTGCATTAGGACTTCCCTGGGCTTCCCTTGTGGCTCAGCTGGTAAAGAATCCACCTGCAGTGAGGGAGACCTGGATTCAATCCCTGGGTTGGGAAGATTCCCTGGAGAAGGGAAAGGCTACCCACTCTGCTTGGAGAATTCCATGGACTGTATAGTCCATGGGGTCACAAAGAGTCGGACACAGCTGAACGACTTGCACTCACTTCACTAGGATTTCCCTGATGGTCCAATGGTGAAGACCTTGCCTTCCAATGCAGGGGGTGTGGTTCAATCCCTAGTCGGGGAGCTAAGATCCCACATGCCTCAGGATCAAAAAACCAAAACATAAAACAGAAGCAACATTGTAACAGATTTAATAAAGACTTTAAAAAATGATCTACATCAAAAAATCTCTTTAAAAAATTTACAGGTGCTTTAGGATTGGTGATATCTGACTTAATAATAGAAGTTTATGCCCAAATGACTTCATGACTTTTAATAGATGAAAATTCAGCAAGTCAAAAGAATGACATAGATACCCAGAAAACCTGCTTCACCTTAGGTTACATCAGTGAAAGAAAGCATTCAGAACAAAAGAAGCCTTTAGTCCCATTGATGAGATACATGTGTGGTGTCCTGTTGCGATATTTCACAAGAGTCACTGACTTACTGGAATTTAAAAAGAGGAAGATGGCCAGGATGATAGTCTGAGGAAGAGTGGAGTCAGAATATTAAGTCTGCAAAGGGAAACTTGGAAGAACAGAACATCATCTTCAAATACTAGAAAAGAAAAGAGGCGGATTTGGCGGGGGGTGGGGGGTGGCGGCAGGATTTGGCCCCAGAGATCAGAAATTATTTAAAACAATATTAGGAGTAGTAAATTGGGAATAGAAACTTTTTATGCATTATTTGATATGTTATTATACTGGGGTAAGGTAGACAAACATTTCCCCTCTGATCAAACAAAAAACTAATAATTAAATAAATGTGATGCATGTTTGTGCCTTTCATTGTTAGTTAATGTAAGGTTTGTAATATGTCCCAGAGCTGAGGGAGAGCAACAGTTCTGTTAGCTGAAGGACAGAGATATGAATTTTATAGAAAAATTAATATTGTGATTATGATTCAGTTAGTCTGATTCTTTGCAACCTCATGGGTCCCCCGTTAACTGCTAAACCCCTGTTACCTACGAGCCGACCTTCAAAACTGCATAAATCTAGGTTCCTTGGCAGCCAGGATCATATCTGGTTGGTCACTACTGAGTCCCCAGAACCACACAGAAAGCTCAATTAAATGTGCCATAAACAACTACCTGTCTGGATGGTTACTCCCTTCCTGGTGTTTTCAATGACTCTGTTCCACCCAAGTGTTGAGATGCTCCCAGAGTTATGCTGGATCTTCTGCTGCCCGTTGTGTGCCCAGAGTTGTGGACAGACCCAGCTATAGTCCTGGGACCTCTGCCTTGCCTGTTAGCCTTGCCTCAGACCCTCTTCTGGGCCACAGGGAATCCTGTTCTAACTGTCCAGCCCCAGGTCCCTGTGCCTTCTCCTCCTGCTTTACATTTAATTATTAATTAATCACTTTTTTAAAAAACTAGTGAATATAGCAAAAAAGAAACAGACTCACAAATTAAGAGAGCAAACTAGTGATTACCAGTGGGGAGAGGAAACGGGCAAGATAGAGGTAAGGGATTAAGAGATACAAACTGCTTTGTGTAAACTGAATACACTACAAGTATATATTGACTATTGTAAAACATGGGGAATATAGCCAATATTTTATAATATAAATGGAATATAACCTTTAAAATTATGAGTCACTATGTTGTACCCCTGAAATGTATATAATATTGTACATCAACTATACCTCAATTAGAAAAAAAAAAAGATATCCATTTCACTTTTATGCCTCTGGAGCTATTTCAAGAACCTGAAGCAAAAGATGCTCCATAGCTCTTATCACTTAGTAAATTACAAAGGTTTTAGGAGCAATGTGCGAGGAACTATGGAAAAGACTGAATATATACTGAAAACCACAACATCACAGTAACACACATGGCAGAAGTTCCTCTGTCAAAATGTTGAGAAGGAGATTCACACTGGATGGAAGAGGATTACAATGTTCTTTCCCAACATTAAGATCCTATTAATAGGGACAAAGTAGGATAAGCAAATCGGAGAAGGCAATGGCACCCCACTCCAGTACTCTCACCTGGAAAATCCCATGGATGGAGGAGCCTGGTAGGCTGCAGTCCATGGGGTCACGAAGAGTTGGACACGACTGAGTGGCTTTCCTTTCACTTTTCACTTTCATACATTGGAGAAGGAAACGGCAACCCACTCCAGTGTTCTTGCCTGGAGAATCCGAGGGATGGGGGAGCCTGGTGGGCTGCTGTCTATGGGGTCACACAGAGTCGGACACAACTGAAGTGACTTAGCAGCAGCAGCAGGATAATCAAATAGCTTAGAAACCTGATTAGGAAATTAGAGAGGGAACTTTAGGGGGCTTCAGAAGACCACAGTAAGGTTAATGATCACCCAAGAAAGTAATGGGAAAATTCTGAAACAGTGTGAGCTTGCTTGACTCATAAAGCAGAGCAAGTCCCTTAGCATCAAAGCTAGATTGGCTTGTTTAACAATACGATCAAGCTAACTTGCTTCACAACAAAACTATGCAACAGAAGCAAGACATGCCCACAAACAATAAAATGATGGTGATTGAAAACTATATTCTGCCCAATGAGCTCAGTGAGTTAATGACCCCCAAAACATGCTCTTTGGCCTTTAAGACATGTTCTTTGCACAATGCCCCCCAAACAATAAAATGATCATAGCAAATAAGGCCTAAAATCTGCCCAGCAATGTCATCAAGTTTATGACTCCCAGGGTATGCTCTGTGCACACACACACACACACACACACACACACGATCATTTAGGGAAAGGTGACTTCTCAAAATAAAAGATCTTCGTTGTACTGAGACCTGTAATAATTTTTCCAAAGTGCTATGGCAGTCCTGGCCTGACTATACAGGGACAAGAAAACTTCCCTGCCCTACCTGGGGGAGGAGCTAGTGATGAAAGTATGATGTCTACTCAAGAAAGACAAAGAAAAGAAAGACAAAGAGGATCTTCTCCCCCTCGCCTCTCTTCCTTTGATTATAAAACTGTGAGCCCTTGAGTATTCAGGGCAACATGATGCTTGCCTGCTTGCCCTCTTGTGAACTTTACAAGCATCCTATTCTAATAAATCACTTCCTATCACTTGTCATCTCACTGAACTCCTTTCTGCATTGAGATATAAAGGACTATGGTACTGGAGCTCTTCAGAGTCCCAGAAATGACACCTAAATGGTTTCACTATGAAAAAGGGGCAGTGGAAATGAGAAAGGTTAGATAACTTCCTTCATAATGAAGCAGTGGATCTAACAACAATTGTTATAATAAAATGTACTGAAACAATGGATGCTAGTGCCTCCTGAGAACAGTACATCACTTCTGTGATTTCCCTGCCAAAACCACAGAACCTGAATCTAATCATCAGGAAATAACAGACAAGCCTCAATTGAGGGAGACATTCTACAAAACAACTGACCGTTTCAAAAAAGTCAACATCAAAAAGCAAAATAAAAACTGAGGAAGCATTCCAGTTTTATAGAAACCAAAAAGACTTGACAAGTCAATGCACACTGTGATCCTGGAAAATACCTACAAAGAACATTGCAGGAACAGTTGATGAAACTTGCATATGGAGTATGGATTACACAATAGTCTTCTACAAATGTTAAATTTCTTGATATTGGTAATTATACTATGGTTGTGTATGAGACTGTCTTTATCTTTAGGAAATACATTGAGAGGTATTTAAGGGTAAAGGGTGTGAAGGGGAGCAAAATAGGTCTCCCACTATGTCATGTGGGGTTTTTTTTCTCATAAATTTATTTATTTATTTATTTTTGGCTGCAGTGGGTCTTTATTGCTGCATGGGTTTTCTCTAGTTGTAGTAAGCAGGGGCCACTTTATGTTGCAATATGCGGACTTTTCATTGCGGTGGCTTCTCTTGTCGCAGAGCACAGGCTCTAGGCTTGAGGGCTTCAGTAGCTGAAGCACGTGGGTTCCTGGGCTTAGTTGTTTCGTGGCATGTGGAATCTTCCTGGACCAGGGATCAAACCCCTGTGCCCTGCAGGGGCAGGCAGATTCTTATCCACAGTTTCACCAGGGAAGTCCCATGTGGATTATTTTGAACTGAAGGCAATCAAGACCCAACAGACTCAAGGAAACTTTTTACCTCTCTTCACTGCCTAAAAGAATTTAAATCGGGGGCTGCTAGAAAGAGAGCTATCAGCAGAGATAACTTTTTAGCTGAAAGACTCACCTACATGGCAGGGCACATATCTGCTCTTCTCATCTTCCTGTGATCTGCCCTCCTCCCCTTTGAAGCCTCAGGGCCATACATTCCTTTATCAGAATGCCATACAACTCTCAATTACCTGACTGCCTTTGGGTTTCACATTGGGGCAGAGGGGAGTGTTCACATTTTTTATGGTAATCCCATACATACAAAATTTGTTTTTCTCCTGTTACTTTTTCTTACATTAATCTAATTTTCACACCAGCCAAAGACCCTAGAAGGGCAGAAGAGAGAATATTTATGTCCCTACAGGTGTTAAATTAACTAAACAAGGAGGCCATGAGACTGAGGTGATGGTAATACTTTTGCAGCCTACACAAGCAAACCAAAACCTAAGTGTGCACTGGCCTCAAGGTGGAGACTTTGAAATCCAAGGGCAGCCATCACAAACAGCCAATGAAGCTTTTCCAAATAAGACAAATGCTTAAACTACAGCCAATCGATTTCCTTGCTTTTCTTCCTCCTTTTCTCTGTGTAAGTCTCTCTCCCAGCTCTTATCAGTAGAGCATTCCTAACCATTTCAGTGTGGCAACTGCTCAATATGAACTGATTTTTGCTCAAACCCTTAAAAATTTTTAATATGCCTCAAAGGGCATGATGTTTGCAATTTACTCTCAAATGGTTTAGGAAAAAGAGAGAGAGAGAGCACATGGGGCAAAATATAAGCAATAGATGAATGTGGATCGTGTGAACACAGTTCAAGTGACAGATGCACAGTGAGACCAGACAAACCAAAACGCTGGAGTTTGGAACAGAGAGAGAGTTATTGTGGGCCATGTGAGGAGAGAATGGTTTATGCCCCACAAACTCCGAACTCCCTAAAGGGCTCCAGCAAAGCGTTTTTGAAGCCCAGATAAGGAAGGCACCCCGGGGTTTGTGATGGGCCCATGTACAGTTTTCTGATTGGTTGATGGTGAGGTAACAGGGCAGTTAACATTATCAATCCTTAGGCGCCTGTAGGTCTGGGGTCATGTTCTTAATTTGTTCCATGTGATGGTGGTTTTTAGCATCTGAGGGCTTCACTGATAGCTCAGTTGGTAAAGAATCCGCCTGCAATGCTGGAGACCCCAGTTCGATTCCTAGGTCAGGAAGATCCACTGGAGAAGGGATAGGCTACCCTTCAGTATTCTTGGGCTTCTCTTGTGTCTCAGCTGGTAAATAATCTGCCTGCAATGTGGGAGACCTGGGTTTGATCCCTGGGTTGGGAAGATTCCCTGGAGAAGGGAATGTCCACCCACTCCAGTATTCTGGCTTGGAGAATTCCACGGGCTGTATAGTCCGTGGAATCACAAATGTATAGCCCATGGGGTCCCATGGATACTATAAAGTGACTTTCACTTCACTTTAGCATCTGAAAAAAACTCAGAAAATATGCATGAGTTGGCAATGGCAAGGCAATGGCAACCCACTCCAGTACTCTTGCTTGGAAAATCCCATGGACGGAGGAGCCTGGTAGGCTGCAGTCCACGGGGTCGCTAAGAGTCGGACATGACTGAGTGACTTCCCTTTCACTTTCACGCATTGGAGAAGGAAATGGCAACCCACTCCAGTGTTCTTGCCTGGAGAATCCCAAGGACAGGGGAGCTTGGTGGACTGCCATCTATGGAGTCGCACAGAGTCAGACACGACTGAAGCGACTTAGCAGAAGCATGCATGAGTTACTGTTACCTGGGTACCTCAGAGAGGAGCTATAGCAGAAAATATGGGGGAGGGGTCTGTCCCAGGAAGTTCCCCCTCTCCCCCATAGTGTCCTGCTCAGATATAATAGGGCCTGGGATTTCCTTGAACATGCATATGTTCCTTATACAGAAACTTAGGGCTTCCCTGGTGGCTTAGTGGTAAAGAATCCTCCTGCCAATGCAGAAGACGAGGGTTCGATCCCTGGTTTGGGAAGATCCCCTGGAGGTGAGCATGGCAACCCAGTTCAGTATTCTTGCCTGGGAAAACCCATGGATAGAGGAGCCTGGTGGGCCACGGTCCATGGGGTCTCAAAAGAATTGGACATGACTTAGCAACTAAACAACAGCAGAAACTTATCATGTTTCTGTATGTTTAAAATTTTATCTAGGACTTCCCTGGTGGTGCAGTGGATAAGAATCCATCTGCCAATGCAGGGAACACGGGTTTAATTCCTGGTCTGGGAAGATTCCACATGCGGAGGAGCAGCTAAGCCCGTGCATCACAACTACTGAAGCCTTCACTCTAGGGCATGGGAGCCACAGCAAGAGAAGCCATCACAATCAGAAGCCCTCAGTTCAGTTCAGTTCAGTTCAGTCGCTCAGTCGTGTCTGACTCTTTGCAACCCCACGAATCGCAGCACGCCAGGCCTCCCTGTCCATCACCAACTCCTGGAGTTCACCCAGACTCATGTCCATCGAGTCAGTGATGCCATCCAGCCATCTCATCCTGTGTCGTCCCCTTCTCCTCCTGCCCCCAATCCCTCCCAGCATCACAGTCTTTTCCAATGAGTCAACTCTTTGCATGAGGTGGCCAAAGTACTGGAGTTTCAGCTTTAGCATCATTCCCTCCAAAGAAATCCCAGGGCTGATCTCCTTCAGAATGGACTGGTTGGATCTCCTTGCAGTCCAAGGGACTCTCAAGAGTCTTCTCCAACACCACAGTTCAAAAGCATCAATTCTTCAGCACTCAGCCTTCTTCACAGTCCAACTCTCACATCCATACATGACCACTGGAAAGCCCTCACACCTCATCAAAGAGGAGCCCCACTTGCTGCAACTAGACAAAGCCCGAGGTAAACATCAACGATCCAGTGCAGCCAAAAATAATTAATTAATTAAAAAATAAAAAATTTGGAGGACTTCCCCCAGTGTCTCAGTGGTAAAGAATCTGCCTGCAATGTGGAGATGTGGGTTCAATCATTGGGTCAGGATGATTCCCTGGAGGAGAGCATGGCAACCCACTCCAGTATTTTTGCCTGAAAAATCTGATAGACAGAGAAGCCTGGAGGGCTACAGTCCATAGGGTTACAAAGAGTCAGACATGACTGAAGCAACTGAGCATGCAGGCATGCTCACAACCTCTTACATATCTATAAGATATAAAAAAAAATAAAAATAAAAAATTTTATCTGGATAAAAGTTATTAAAAAATATGAAATAATTGAAGGAGTTTTGTTCACTTTTATAAGGATTTGACGGTAAAAGAGAACAGGCAAGTTAAAATGTTAAAGCCATCCTGACTATCTACTTTGGGGATAGCTAACAAACCACTTTCCTTTGGATCTTAAGGATTTCCGGTAGAACCTGCATGAAATTAACACAGGTCCAAAGGAGTTTAGCAAGACTCAAACAGGAAATGCCAAGAGCCATTTTCCAACCTTGGGGCCAGTGGCAAAAGATACACTCCCTCCTTCACCCCTCAAAGTCCCTCTAGAGACGACTTTAACCCATGCTTCGAAAGTAGTTTTAGAAAACTAGTCTAAATGTTCTAGAAAATTAGCAAAATATTTTCTTATGCCGCTGTTTATTAAATATTTAATAGAAATTAACTTTCACTGTGTTGAACCCCCTGTGAGTTGCTGGTCTTCAAATATCTGAGTAGGCAACATGCTCTGAGCACCTGCTGAGTGTCAGGGGCATCAGAAAAATAAAGAAACTGCACAGCACAGACATAAAATACTTGTCCGGGTCAAAGGTTAAGGAAGTGATAGAACACGGAATTGAGCTAAGGTGTATTTCTCAAGGGGTTTCCCTGGTGGCTCAGTGGTAAAGAATCCATCTACCAATTCAGGAGACTCAAGAGACATGGGTTCAATCCATGGGTCGGGAAGATCCCCTGGAGTAGGAAATGGCAACCCACTCCAGTATTCTTGCTGGAAAATCCCACGGACAGAGGAGCCTGGAGGGATACAGTCCACGGGGTCTCAAAAGAGTCAGACGCGAACTACGACTTAGCAACTAAGCACAAGCACTGTCTTTCTCCAGAGCCCGTGTTCTACTTCTCAATCTGCTCCTGAGACAGTGTAGTTCATGGATTCGTGTCATGATATTTTACAAGAGTGTATCAGTTTCATTGCCAACACGACCCTGCAGGAATGGAGTTGTCATCTCTGCTTTGGTATATAAAGAAACTGAAATGGAGAACTAACATTAATTATCTCAATTCACAAAAGCTAAGAAATCATGAAGACAAAACAGCAACATAGTTCTGTGCAACTTCAAAACCCATATCCCTTAGCCATCAAGACAGCAGATTGTATTTTGAAGAATTGAGTGTTATTAAAAAAAGAAAGGTAACTAGTGAAACTCAAGCTCTAATTAACTCAAATTAAATTATCTCATGGGAAATTTAATAAAATAACTCTCGAGCAAAAGATTACTTTTTTCAATGATTCTAAATAGCATCAGAAAACTTTTTATTTTAATAAAATGTACACACACTCGGAACATCCATCCCTTACAGTTTAGTGGTTAAGACTCCAAACTCCCAATGCAGGGGGACCAGGGTTCAATCCCTGGTCAAGGAACTAGATCCTGTAGGCCACAATTATGACTGTGTGCAGGCAAACAAATACTTTCTTTTAACGCACACACGCACATACACACACACACTCCAGATCTGCGGTCTTACCCCAGATGTTCTCTTGCTTCCTTCTCTCTTTCCTTTCGCCTGTCTCAGTCTCTTTCTGTTTCTGTCTCCAGTTTCTCCTTCCTCCCCCGCCCCCTTCTTCCTCTCCCTCAGCTTTAAATTTCAGTTGTATTAAAAGGTTACATTTTAATCCTTGGATTGCAAAGAGATCAAACTAGTCAATCCTAAAGGAAAATCAGTCCTGAATATTTGTTGGAAGGACTGATGCTGAAGCTACAACACTTTGGCCACCTGATGTGAAGAACTGACTCACTGGAAAAGACCCTGATGCTGGGAAAGATTGAAGACTGGAAGAGAAGGAAGGGGACAATAGAGCATGAGTTGGTGGGATGGCACCACCAACTCGATGGACATTAAGTTTGAGCAAGCTCCGGGAATTGGTGACGGACAGGGACGCCTGACGTGCTGTAGTCCACGGGGTTGCAGAGTCAGACATGACTGAACGACTAAACTGAATAGGTTACACAGGTTTCTGCTGCCGCCTAGTGGTCTTATCTGGGAAGTGACAGTCCCATTAGGAAAATCGGCAAGACCTTTATAGGCAATAGTAAAATGACACGGGGGAGCTCCCAGGCCGTCCTGTGGTTAGGACGCTGCGCTTTCACTGCCGTGGTCTGGGTTCAATCCCTGGTCAGGGAACTAAAATCCCACAAGCTGCACGGCATCACCAAAAAAATGACACAGTCTGTTAGAATTCTTGGAGGCAGTGGGCCATGGGATCACTGACAAGGTATTTACCCTCAGAGTTTCATCAAATGCACCGAGAAAGTGGAGGCTAAAATATCTCTCCCTAATAGTCTTACTGTGGGTTGAGATAACAAAGTTACTGGAGCACGGTTCACTCTCCAGAATGGTAATTATTATCATATTATTTGTTTTCATCCACTTGGTAATCACCACGCTTGGTGACTGCAGCTTGAAATTAAAACACACTTTCTCCTTAGAAGAAAAGGTATAACAAACCTAGACAACATATTAAAAAGCAAACACATCACTTTACTGACAAATTTTCACCTAGTCAAAGTTATGGGTTTTTAGTAGTCATGTACGGATGTGAGAGTTGGACCATAAAGAAGGCTGAATACCAGATAACTGATGCTTTCTAACTGTGGTGCTGGAGAAGACTCTTGAGAGTCCCTTAGACAGCAAAGAGATCAAACCAGTCAATCCTAAAGGGAATTAACCTTGAATATTCATTGGAAGGACTGATGCTGAAGTTCCAATACTTTGGCCACCTGAAGAGAAGAGCTGACTCATTGGAAAAGACCCTGATGCTGGGAAAGATTGAAGACAGGAGAAGAAGGGGGAGACAGAGGATGAGATGGTTGGATAGCATCATCGACTCAATGGACATGAGTTTGAGCAAACTCTGGGAGTTGGTGATGGACAGGGAAGCCTGGCGTGCAGCAGTCCACGGGGTCTCGAAGAGTCAGACATGACTGAGCGACTGAACAACTGTAAGGTTAAGGAAACTGAAGCTCAGCACAGTTTACAGGGTTTTTTAAAGTTAACTCAGCTACCAAGCTACAGAACCAGACCCATAACCCACGTTTTAAGACTCTAATTTTAGTTCTCTTCATGAAACTTCAGTATCTCAAGTTAACAGTTTATAATAAGAATCTTAAGAATTAAAATTAAAATCTTAAAGGGATATTTTCATGCACTACTCATGTTTCCAATGAAGTCCAAAACTATGCACATCTCTAAATTGTGTCTCAAAAATTGCAAGACAAAAAGCACACAAAGATTTGTGTCCAAAACATTTTCACAAGTCATTGTTTATAATAATTCAAAGTTGAAAATGGGCTAAGTTTAATACATTTATCCAACAAATTTTGGTACAAATAAAGATGTGTTGGGTACAAATGATAATGTTATTGAACAATTTCTCAGTGTCAACTGCTGTTAAAGGGTTACGAACGTATCAAAGCATTCAGAGAGGTAAGTACTATTATTACTTGTTTTTGTTTGTTTTTTGGCTGCACTTCGTGACATGAGGGATTTTACTTCCCTGGCCAGGGATCGAACCTGCACCTCCTACAGGGGAAGCGAGAGTCAGAACTACCAGACACCCAGCGAAGTCCCTGTAAGTACTATCCTTTTCTCCACTTAACAACTGAAGAAACTGAGGAACAAAGAAGTTAAGTACATTGCATGATGTCAAAGGTTGAATAGGCGAGCCAGGAATTGAACTGACATGTCTTTCTCAAGAGTCCACGTCTTATTCACCAATCTGCTTTTGTGACAGTATGGTCCATGGATCCACCCCATATTTCACTGCATGGTAGCACAGATAGTAGAATATTATATAGCTGTGAAAAAAAAATCATGCTTTCAATAGGTATTAAATTATATGAGGGCATGCTGAGATTAAAACATTAAGGTAAATCAATTATACTTCAATTAAAAAAAATAACCTAAGATGTAGAAGACAAAAATTAAGGGAAAAAATCAGCATGCAAAATTGCACACATTATTTCAGTCCTAGAATGTGTGTGTGTGTGTGTAAAACTAAAATCTAAATCAAAATAATACCTTTTTTCAGATGATGGCTTATGGGTAATTTTGTTTCCTCCTTTATACTTGTTGGGTAGGAAATTAGGCATTTGCAACAAGGGGTGGCCTAGCTGGAAAGGGTGCAATGCTATGCTATGCTGTGCTAAGTCGCTTCAGTCGTGTCCGACTCTGTGTGACCCCATAGACGGCAGCCCACCAGGCTCCCCCGTCCCTGGGATTCTCCAGGCAAGAACACTGGAGTGGGTTGCCATTTCCTTCTCCAACGCTTGAAAGTGAAAAGTGAAAGTGAAGTTGCTCAGTCAGGATGCAAGTGGATCTCTAAATGCCATCCCAGAAACAGCCAGGAGAGCTCACAGATATGCTACAAAAATAACCACAGAGAATTTTCCAGTTTCTGCATATGCTCCCTAGGCACACAGTGGATACAAACTAACTGTATGGACTTCTCCAGCTCTGGCACAGGTGACCTTGCTGTTCAGCTGTTTCCTCAGGTAATCTTAGGGAGCTGCTGCTGCTGCTAAGTCGCTTCAGTCATGTCTGACTCTGTGTGACCCCATAGACAGCAGCCCACCAGGCTCCCCCGTCCCTGGGATTCTCCAGGCAAGAATACTGGAGTGGGTTGCCATTTCCTTCTCCAATGCATGAAAGTGAAAAGTGGAGCTAGGAGCCCATTAAGTGTTCATAAATATTCTACATATAAGTACATCTGATTCTAACAGACTGAACTATGGGAAAACATATAGGAGCCTGTTATTATAGAACTTGCAGTTGTCAATCAGCCTTGAGCATATGCCCATTTGCATCCCCTTTCTTGACTGGTGGTGGGTACAAGCCATATTTTGCACAGGTCACAACCAAAGGGAGAAGACAAGAAGCATAAAAAGAGGGAAGCCAAGAGGGATTATTACCATGGCGCCTTTGGGGTTAACCTTTTCCTACGTCTTGGGAATGTCTGTTTAATAAAAGATTTGTCTGCTTGGGCTGTAACTGAGCTATAACTTGTCTGTTGTTTTAAACTGTTTAGTTTGTTGTTCCAAACTTCTGATGTGTTGAGACAAGAACTGAGAGAGAAATAAACCAACCAGACATACTTTTCTAGATACTCTGAACTTTGGTGATGAGGCATAACTGCTGTGATATTATCAGAAGTTTCAACTTAAAAATATTTTTAAGTTTTTGAAAAAAATCAGAATTTCCAAGAACAAGATTTCATTTCCCTTCACAGTTAAATATGAATCAGAAAGTGTACATTTGAGGAAGATTCACAAGAAAAACAATTATCCCAAGGACTGAGAACAGAGGAAGGGTGTTCAGACTAGAAAAGGAAGTGACTAAAAGAGAGTTTCATAGGACACTTGTGCTGAATGAACTTAGCACCCTGCAACCTCTTCTTGATCATGTCATTGAATACTGTCAGCTCCTTTTCTAAGAGTAGTCATTTGGCTTCACTACACACTGAAATAGCGTGGATTGAGGATCTGACGCCTTTAGAAGAGAAAAACACAGACGATCTACGACCCCAACCGGTATAATTTCTAGAGTGGCCGATTTCAAGTGCGCAGTGGAAAAGCAGCAAAGAGAAGCCTCTTTTTTTCTTTTTTTTTGCACTTTGCAGATACTGTGTTTTTTTAAACTTTTTATTTTGTATTGGAGTATAGCCACTTAACAATGTTGTGACAGTTTCAGGTGAATAGCAAAGGGACTCAATCATACACATACATGTATCCATTCTCCCCCAAATTCCCCTCCCATCCAGGCTGCCATTAACATTGAGCAGAGTTCCCTATGCTATACAGTAGGCTCTTGTTGGTTATCCATTTTAAATGTAGCTGTGTGGACATGTCCATCCCAAACCCCCTAACTTCCCCTATATCCCCCACTCCTGGCAACTGTAAGTTTGTTCTCTTAAGTTTGTGAGTCAAAGAGAGGCTTTGTTTTGACAGTATCCCTACTGTTCTGCTTTGTGGCAGCCCCTTCTGGGTGGGGTCTATCAGCAGTGCCAGATGAACCCCACCTTGTGGGGGCGTGTTTCCAGGGACCTGCACCGGCCAATCATATCACTCACAGTGGGAGGCTGCAGCTCAAGATAATACTGTTTGACCCTAAACATCATACAGGGCATGCCTTGTCCTGCTTTGCTAAGGAAGTTAAAGGTTGAGCTGGTGAGCCTGACCCTTAATAAGCCTTTGGAATTTCCCCACATACAAACAAGACCAGGATCTTTTTTTTAAATTGGGAACTAACTTGAGTTCACTTTAGAATCCCTTATTTGGTTCGCAAATCTGGCTGTTCAGCAGTGGTTCCAGCTTTACGAGTGAGTTGAATTCTTCCCTCGGAAAAACTGCTAGTTGGTGGTGGTCAACAGAAGTCTCGAGATACACGTGGGAGAGGAGAGTTCTTGTTGAGACTTATTCCAGGAGAAAAACCTCAAAGGAGCATCCTGAAAGCTGATTTTAGGATGGAGCTGCGAGGGCAAAGAAACGCTCTGCACACAGACAAATGCTGTCCCCTGACCAATCATTGCAGAAGGATTCTTCTGGCAAATACTGCAGCCTCTGCGGTGAGAATCTGGCTCCTGAGGGGGCAGCTTCTTCTCCTGCTGTTGTGCTCTGGTCTGCAGAGACCCACGGTGAGTTATGGTGGAGCAGGTGATCTCTTTATGATCAGGGCTCTGTTGGAGCATCCTCCTGGTGATAGCCTTTAAATGACCTTTAATTCCTTGGGATAGGGGCTTCCTAGTGGCTCAGACCGTAAAGAATCTGCCTGCAATGCAGGAGACCCAGGTTCGATCCCTGGGTCGGGAAGATCCCCTGGAGAAGGGAATGGCAACCCACTCCAGTATTCTTGCTGGAAAATCCCATGGACAGAGAAGCCTGGTGGGCTACAGTCCATCGGTTCACAAAAAGTTGGACATGTAAAGCAACTTAGCATACACACATGCAAGCTAGAGACGTAGCATTATTTTTTGTTTTGGATTTTTTGGTGTTTTTTTTTTTTTGTCTGTGCCAGGTGGCATGCAAGATCTTAGTTCCTTGACCAGGGTTTGAACCTGTGCCCCCTGCAGTGAAAATGTGGAGTCTTAAGCACTGAACCACCAGGGAAGTCTCAGATTAATTTTTACTGTCCATAAAATTTGCATAAAAGACTGCATCTATAGGACAAATAATGCAAAATAAACTAAGTCTTTCTGGCTTTGGCTTCCCTGGTGGCTCAGACAGTAAAGAATCCCGCCAGCAATGCCAGAGACCTGGGTTTGATCCCTAGGTTGGGAAGACCCCCTGGAGAAGGGAATGGCTACATACTCCAGTATTCTTGCTTGGAGAATGCCATGGACAGAGGAGCCTGGTGAGCTACAGTCCATGGGGTTGCAAAGCATCAGACACAACTGAACGACTAATACTTTCACTTTCACTATCTGACACTAGCCATCTCATATAGATCAACTCAAAAGAAGCATTATAAAGTTCTATATGACCTCATGTTAAGAGAAAACAGAATACCCATTTGATATCTAGTAATAGATTAAAGCTTTGGAGTGTATGAGGTTTGACAGAGGTATTTTTCTTTTGTTTTTGGCTTAGATATATTCTGTAGAACTATTTGTAAACCTGCTGTGAAGAGTCATTGGTTAAAATCAGTTAAGCAGTCTTAAAATTTTGTTCCAGTTTACACAAACTAGTTGACTTCTTGCCATAAATAATATAGCAAAAATACCCAATGGTATGTTTTTTAGTTGCAGCTGCTGCACTGTTGACACTCACTGGATGAAATTTTATCTCTTAATATGTTCCTTAATAAGTACTGTTTATTAATAAAGCATCATTTCTTTGCCAAGAAGGAAACATTTTGGAATTCAGATAACTGAAAAATATGGCTTTCAGTTATGGGTGGATGATACTTGATGACTTGTCTTCAAATCTCTAACTCCTATTTATTTATTCATTTATTTTGAACGTGAAAAAGTGTTAGTAGTCGCTCAGTCATGTCTGAGTCTCTGTGACCTCAGGGACTATAGCCCACAAACCTCCTTTGCCCATGAAATTTTCCAGGCAAGAATACTGGAGTGGGCTGCCATTTCCTTTTCCTCAGGATCTTCCTGATCCAGGGATTGAACCTGGGTCTCCCGAGTTGCAGGCAGACTCTTCACTATCTGAGCCATCAGGGAAGCCCAGGTATTTTGAAGTCACTAACTTTATTGTGGCAAACTTAATATGCACTAGATATCAATAAGTAATATTCCTTTGGCTCCCTATAAGAGAATGCCTTTTTCCCACTCCTGGTTTCTATTAATAAGAGGAGGGACTTTCCAAGGAACCTTACTGACCTCTGTCCAGCTCTTTCCTCACTCTGCTCCCCTGGAAGTGGGCAGATTTACTTGACTGGTAGTGTCAGGAACAATAACTGGGTATACTGCATTTGACTCTGCTCCTCTTCCTTCTGGGAGGTAGCCCCATGGCACATACATAACATGAGTTATGTGTTCCTCCACGACAAGAATCCCACCTGGACAGGCTGCAGTCCAATACTGCCTGCAACTAAGGGGGCAAGTCAACTCATTCTGGGGTTTACCCTTAGCAAGCCCACCAGCCATCAGACCTAAAGATGGATGTTCCAACAGGTTCTCATTCAATAGCAAAAATTGTATGTTAGCCTTCATATTTCAAGTCCTGGGCAGAGGAAAGGGTTGTCATAGCCCCCGTACAGAACTCAACATCACTCATCACTGAAGTAATTTTTTGTCGTTTTGGTTTGGTTTGGTTTTGCTTTTGTTTTGGCTGCAGTGAATGGCATGAGGGATCTTTGTTCCATGACCAGGGATCCAAACTGTGCTTCCTGCAGTGAAGATGCAGAGTCTTAACCACTGGACCACCAGGGAAGTCCCAAAGACTTCTAATACAGCCTTTAAGTGTTCTTTAAGTGTAAAGAAATATTCCCTGTAACATCAGTGTGAGAATGTGAAGGGGTAGGAGAAGAAACAGAAAGTATGATTAAACTTTAGGATTATTTATTTTTTCTTCAAAATACTCACTGTGCAAAAAGACTTTGCAGTGATACAGAAGAGGCACTTTCTCTGTGGGGGATGAGGATGTTGGTGTTTTAGTAATATTTGTCAAACTAAATTCAATATCTAACATGAGTCACAGACACAGGAAAAGCTGGAGCAGTGTAATGACTATGAGTGAAACTTATTTCAGCAGATACTGATTTTGAGGAGACGACTTGGTCTTAAAGAGTATAGCAAATAAAGCAAATCAGCTACCACACTGCAAAATTAAAAAAAAAAAAAAAAACAACCAGAAACATCAATTAAATAGAGTCAGAAGACCAGAAGGGGGAGCTCTTACTCCCAGGATGTGTGTGTGTTTGTGGGTGTGTTTATGCGCTTAGTCACTTAGTCCTGTCCAATTCTTTGCGACCCTTTGGACTGTAGCCCACCAGGCACCTCCATCTGTGGGATTTCCCAGGCAAGAATACTGGAGTGGGTTGCCATTTCCTTTTCCAGGGTATCTTCCCTGGGATCAAAGCGGCATCTCCATTGTCTCCTGCATTGCAGATGGATTCTTTTGAGGAAGCCCTGCTCCCGGGATAGTAGAGCCCAACAGGAAGAAGAGAAGCATCTCTTCTTTCCTGGCAAAGTGAGTGTGAAAGTCATTCATTCGTGTCAGACTCTTGTGATCCCATGGACTTCTCCATGGAATTCTCCAGGCTAAAATACTTGAGTAGGTAGACTTTCCCTTCTTCAGGGGATCTTCCCAACCCAGGGATTGAACCCAGGTCTCCACATTGCAGGCAGATTCTTTACCAACTGAGCCACAAGGGAAGCCCAAGAATACTGGAGTGGGTAGCCTATCCTTTCTCTAGGGGATCTTCCCAACCCAGGAATCAAACCAGGGTTTCCTGCATTACAGGTGGATTCTTTAGCAAGTGAGCATCAGGGAAGCCCCTTTCCTGGTAAGGACTGGGCCAATGAAAAGCCATGAACTCTGTTTACTATATCCTCCCATCTTCCGTTTCTTCTCTAGGAAAGTGTTTTACTTCCCTTGCCCTGTGAGGACCTGTACATGTTGCACCATGGTTACAAACCCTGAATTGCAGCTCTTTGCTGACCCTGAATAAACCTATCTTTGCTAGCGAAATACCTGGCAGTCTATTTATTTCAGGTCAAAAACACTCACCATCTGATTTGAAAAGTTATAATCAAGATTCTTCTTTCCTTATTGTTGTTCAGTCACTCAATCTTGTCCAGTTTTAACTGTTGCTTCTTAACCTGCATACAGGTTTCTCAGGAGGCAGGTAAGGTGGTCTGGTATTCCCATCTCTTTAAGAATTTTCCAGTTTGTTGTGATCCACACAGATAAAGGCTTTAGCATAGTCAGTGAAGCAGATGTTTTTCTGGAATTCTCTTGCTTTTCTATGATCCAGCAGATGTTGGCAATTTGATCTCTGATTCCTTTGCCTTTGCCAAATTCAGTTTGTACATCTGGAAGTTCTTGGTTCATGTATTGTTGAAACCTAGCCTGAAAGATTTTGAGAATTACCTTGCTAGCATGTGAAATTCTTTCCTTATAGATTGCAGTTAAAATCGACTTTGACTTGACACCAAATTCCTTTGATGATCAGTACCGAGGCTGCAGCCAACAAGTCATGGAGATGCTGCTTCAAGGGGATTATTTCATGGAAGAACTAGAATCCAGTAAGCATTACCGCAAGGTCTGGCACCAAACACACTTAAACTGGTTGAACCAAGAAAAACCTCTCCCCGGGAACATGACTGTTACACATGCTCTGGCTGTCTCGGTTTATTTATCAGACGACAGAGTTCACTTAGACTTCTCCAGAGCCATGGCCAGTGCTGCTGGGTCTCCGCAGCAGTATAAACATTCATTCCGTTTCAAATATCTACACTACTTCCTGACCTCAGCAATCCAGCTGCTGAGGAAAGAGATTGTCTCGAGGAAAGACTCTCTGTGTTACGAGGTGCAGCATGAGTTGAAGGGCGTTTACTTGCGAGCCCCCGTGGGTGCGATCGTTCGCTTTGGCCAATTCCTCTCCACCTCCCCAGCAAGAGAACAGGCACAGAGGTTTGGGAACCAAACTCTGTTTACCATGTTGACCTGCCTGGGGGCACCAGTACAAGACTTCTCTCTCAAGAAGGAGGTCTTGGTCCCTCCCTATGAGCTGTTTAAAGTTGTCAATGTGAGCTACCATCCAAGAGGAAATTGGTTGCAATTGCTGTCAAATGGGACCCAAAGCACGTACAACTGTCAGCTGCTAAAAGGTATTGTTATTGATCCAATTTCAATTCACTGTAACCAGGATCGGGATTTCCCTAGTGGCTTAGTTGGTAAAGAGAACACCTGCAATGCAGGAGACCCAGACTGGGAAGATCCCCTGGAGAGGGGCATGGCAACCCACTCCAGTATTCTTGCCCGGAAAATCCCCATGGACAGAGGAGCCTGGCGGGCTACAATCCATCGGGTTACAAAGAGTTGAACATGACTGAGCAACTAAACCACATACATTACTAGGATCACAGCCCACTATTTTTTTTAATCTTGTCAAAAAAGTAATTTTAATTTTTTTTCTTTTTTAAAAAAGTTTTATTGGAGTCTAGTTGATTTATTATGTTGTGTTAGTTTCAGGTGAACAGTAAAGTGAATCGGTTATACATACACATATATCTACTCTTTTTCAGATTCTTTTCCCATAAAGGTTATTACAGAGTACTAAGTAGAGTTCCCTGTGCTGAACAATAGGTCCTTATCAGTTACCGTTTTATATATAGTAATGTGTATGTGGGGGCTTCCCTAGTAGCTCAGTTAGTTAAGAATCCGCCTGCAATATGAGAGACCTGGGTTCAATCCCTGGATTGGAAAGATCCCCTGGAGGAGGGCACGGCAACCCACTCCAGTATTTTTGCCTGGAGAATCCCTGTGGACAGAAGAGCCTGGCGGGCTACAGTCTGTAGGGTCGAAAAGAGTTGGACACGCCTGATTCGACTCACACACACACTGTATATCAGATCAGATCAGTCGCTCAGTCGTGTCCGACTCTTTGCGACCCCATGAATTGCAGCGCACCAGGCCTCCCTGTCCATCACCAAGTCCAGGAGTTCACTCACACTCACGTCCATCGAGTCAGTGATGCCATCCAGCCATCTCATCCTCTGTCGTCCCCTTCTCCTCTTGCCCCCAATCCCTCCCAACATCAGAGTCTTTTCCAATGAGTCAACTCTTCACATGAGGTGGCCAAAGTATTGGAGTTTCAGCTTTAGCATCATTCCTTCCAAAGAAATCCCAGGGCTGATCTCCTTCAGAATGGACTGGTTGGATCTCCTTGCAGTCCAAGGGACTCTCAAGAGTCTTCTCCAACACTACAGTTCAAAAGTATCAATTCTTCGGCACTCAGCCTTCTCCACAGTCCAACTCTCACATCCATACAGGACCACAGGAAAAACCATAGACTTGAGTAGACGAACCTTTGTTGGCAAAGTAATGTCTCTGCTTTTGAATATGCTAGTCAATCCAAATCTTCCAATTTATCTCTCCCCCAATTTCCCCCCTGGTAACCATAAATTTGTTTTCTGCATCACTATTCTTTTATAAAATTTATTTTTCGAGTGGGCTTGTGGGGGAAAGGCCAAAAATATGTATATTGGCTTTTAGTAAGGACAAGACAAAAAGTCATTTCAAGCAGAAAAAACATACTAAATTTCAGAGATTTCAAACAATCTGGTATCTTCAGGTAAATTTCAAGATTTTGGACAACCAGAGTGTAAGATGTAGGAAGAAGCCAGGAGTACAGAGAGAGTAGGAAATGGATTTGGGCTGGAGAGATCTGACAGGGCCAGTTTGTAAAAATTCTTGTATTTCATGCCATAAGCAGTGAGGAATCATTAGAGTCTGTAAGAAGTGGAGTATCAATCAGATCAGTATTTTAGCAAGAGCCCTGATGCTGGGAAAGATTGAAGGCAGAAGGAGGAGAGGGAGATAGAGGATGAGATGGTTGGATGGCATCACTGACTCAATGGACATGAACTTGGGCAAACTCCGGGAGATGGGGAGGGACAGGGAGGCCTGGTGTGCTGCAGTCATGGGATCGCAAGGAGTCAGACACAACTTGGCAACTAAATAACAGAACAACTGATGATACCATGAAAAATGAACTGAAGTAAGAGTAATTAGTTACCACAATATAAACATGTGTTAAGCTCTTTTATAGAAACACATGTGACTGATTCCATTTTATCCTTGTATGTTGCCAGCCACAGTCATTTGATGGAGCAAACACAGTGAAAATTCTATAGCAAAGGCTGTCCCCTGTTTGATTAAGAAAGAGGAAGACCATCGTTATCCACATGTGTGTTCGTTTACAAAGTCAACTGTAACTCAGCTACAGTGTCTAACTTTGAAATATCCCCTGCTCTTCCTCTACTCCATCATCATGGCTACTGTGAATAATTCAGCCCATCAGCATTTCTCAACATATTAAGGCTGCAGCATTGCAACCGTCTTCAAACTGGCATCCCCGCTGAGGTCAAGATCCTGCTCACTCTGGCCTATTTGTAAACACAGACCAAGGGAGAGGTGCTCTACCAGGACTCTCATCCACACCCTTCTCTCCTTGCCAGCAGGGAAGATACCAATAATGAATGGCATGTGTTTCTGCTCCACAGACCCAAGAGATTAATGTTTATAGAGAAGAATGAAAAACTAGGGTAGAATGTGAATAAAATAGTGATATTTTAAAATAAAATAAAATATCAAAAGCTCACTATTTTTGATAAGAATATATCATAAGATATTTTGATAAGAATATCCATAGCCAGGTTCCAGGATTCTCCAGAATTGCATCTGCCTGGAATACTGTGGTTTCGTTCTCATCATTTGAGATAGGTAGCTTTGCTACTGGGCTTCCCTAGTAGCTCCACTGGTAAAGAAACAGCCTGCAATGCAGGAGACCTGGGTTCAATCCCTGGGTTGGGGAGAACCCCTGGAGGAGGGCATGGCAACTCACTCCAGTATTTTTGCCTGGAGAATCCCAGAGAGAGGAACCTGGTGGGCTACAGTCCATGGGATCACAAAGAGTCAAACACGACTGAGGGACTAAGTGCAGTTTTGCTACTATTCACCTATCTCTATAGGTTATACATAAAAAAAATTTTTTTTGCAAGACTCCAGAATATTTTCAGCTATTCACTGCAGTGTTTTCTATTTTGTTCTTGTTTCTTGAGGTTTTTATTCCTTAGTGGAAAAGCGCTTTCTGAAATCTTTCCTGTGCTGTGTGCTCAGTCACACAGTCATGTCTGACTCTTCATGGGCTATAGCCCGCCAGGCTTCTCCGTCCATGAAATTCTTCAGGCAAGAATACTGGAGTGAGTTGCCTTTTCTTCTCCAGGGGACCTTCCCAACTTCAGGCTCGAACCTGTGTCCCTTGTGTCTCCTGCATTGGCAGGTGCTTCTTTACCACTAGCACCACCTGGGAAGCCCAGAATTTCTTGTTGTTCTCTGTTCAGTCCCTAAGCAGTGTCTGACTCTTTGAAACCCTAAGGATAGCAGCATGCCAGGCTTCCCTGTCCTTCACTATCTCCAGGAGTTTGCTCAAACTCATGTCCATTGGGTTGGTGATGTCATCAAACCATCTCATCCTCTGTCACCCCCTTCTCCTCCTGCCTTATATCTTTCCAATGAGTTGGCCTTTTACATCAGGTGGCCAAAGTATTGGAACTTCAGTGAATATTCAGGGTTGATTTCCTTTAGGATTGACTGGTTTGATCTCTTTGCTGCCCAAGGGACTCTAAACAGTCTTCTCCAGCACCACAATGTGAAAGCATCAATTCTCGGGCATTCAGCCTAGCCATTCCCTTTTCCAAGGGATCTTCCCAACTCGGTGATCAAACCCAGATCTTCTGCATTGCAGGCAGATTCTTTACCATCTGAGCCACTAGGGAAGTACTCAAATTTCTGAAGTCATTTCTATTAACTGATAAGTGACACTCTGCTTATCCCAACATCCTGGAGCAGTATTAGATTGATGCAAACATGAACAGTGGGAGGAGGGAGAAGGCGTGTTTTTCTTATCTGGGAGTCCTTCACTGGGAAGAGGGAGGAAGGTCAGTGGACTCTCAAGCCCTGTTTTTCTAGATGGCTGTTGTCCAGATCACTACTGGCCAATCACCTGGATAATCACTAACCTCAGCCTGGGGAATTCACAATATCTAATTCCTCATGAAACTGGAATCCTTGCAAGAGATTGTTTTCTATTCTTCCAATTTTTTCACCAGCAGAAGTCATAAACTAGTCTATATATTATTTGTATTTATTTATTCTTTTGGCTGTGCCCTGTGGCATGTGGGATCCTAGTTCCCCACCGAGGGACCAAACCCAGATCCCCTGCACTGGAAGCTCAGAGTCTTAACCACTGGACCACCAGAGAAGTCCCATTATTTTATATCCTAAAATGTCCCATTTGAGCCAGTGACTTACGTTTCTTTCCCAGTTCCCTCTTAATCTGCCAGATGCAATATGCAAAAAACAACATGAAGGCTTTTAAAATGGGTCAGCCTGGGACACTGCGTTTCTCCCAACGATGAGACAGTAGATTAAAGAGTAGAGCTTCCTCAGTCCTTCAAGGTATTTCAAAATTGCTTCCATTAACTTGTAACTGAAGTTCTCAGGTTCAAAGAGTTCCCAAGAATCTGTTGCCTTCAGAGAGTCATGAGGTCAAATTGGTAGCATACTACACTGAAGGAAGTAAATTTGCAAAAGAAAAATTGTTAAAAGACAGTATAAATGAACAGCTTTTCCCTCTAATTCTTCTCCCACCCCTCATGTGACCTACACTTGTTACCATAGAAACAGATGTCTTCATGCACATTAGAAGACTCAAAATACATTATGTTAGGTATTTGTCCTTAAATGTTGCTTCTTTCAGCAAAATAATCGGTGCCAAAAATCTGTAGACACACAAATACATGCTCTGTTCTGTATTATTGGATTCACAAAGAAGTGTGGTTTGTTAAAATCTTTCACATAATTAAAATTCTTAAGTATGCTTCTAGAAAAAATATAGTCAATTGTTTGCAGTCAGCGTGGGTTTACATGTTAATCTTGCCAGTTACTAGCAGTGAGAATACAGGCAAATGGCTTATTCTCTCTGTGCCTCATTTCCTTCATATGTAAGATAGGAATAATTAAAAATAAATAAATAAAACTTACCTTATAAGATTCTGGTAAAGAGAAAATGAATGAGTGCATGCAAAAGCTCTTAGAACCATTAGTTACTATTACCATTACCATGGCTTCCCTGTTAGCTCAGTTGGTAAAGAATTCGCCTGCAATGCAGGAGACCCAGGTTTGATTCCTGGGTCAGGAAGATCTGCTGGAGAGGGATAAGCTACCCACTCCAGTATTCTTGGGCTTCCCTTGTGGATCAGCAGGTAAAGAATATGCTGCAATGTGGCAGACCTGAGTTTGATCCCTGGGTTGGGGAGATCCCCTGGAGAAGGAAAAGGCTACCCACTCCAGTATTCTGGCCTGGAGTCATACAACTAAGTGACTTTCATCTTTATTTTATTAACTTACTGCTTCCTATTTTCTTTTACTCTGGGCTTCAATTATCCCAAAGTAGTTTACCCAATTTGTGACATCATGCTTTTCTTGAAGTACGGTGTCCATCTGAAATGAATGGATGGAAGAATAAGTAATGGAATGAATCTGGGAGATGGACCACAAAGCATGATGGGAAGAACAGATGATCGAGCCAGTGAAAGCTGGGCATTTGTTAATGGCTCTGTGCCAGGGTGCTACGTCACCTCAGTCGTGTCTGACTCTTTGCAACCCTATAGACTGCAGCTCACCAGGCTCCTCTGTCCTTGGAATTCTCCAGGCAAGAATACTGGAGAGAGTTGCCATGCCTTCCTCCAGGGGATCTTCCTGACCCAGGGATGTAAAAAACTCATTTTACAGATGAGAAAACTGAGTCCCAATGAAAGTAACAAAAATGATCAAAGTCAAGCATCTAAGGGTTAAGCTTCAATACCAAAGCTTTGTTGTTGTTTTTCAGTCGCCTAGTCATGTCTGACTCTGCAACCCCATGGACAGTAGCATGCCAGGCCTCCCTGTCCCTCACTATCTACCAGAGTTTGCCCAAGTTCATGTTCATTGCACTGATGATGCCATCCAGCCATCTCATCCTCTGACGCCCTCTTCTCCTTCTGCCCTTGATCTTTTCCAGCATCAGGGACTTTTCCAATGAGTTGTCAGTCATCTGCTCTCATCAGATGACCAAAATACTAGAGCTTCAGGGTCAGCATTAGTCCTTCCAGTGAATATTCAGGGTTCATCTCCCTGAAGATTAACTGGTTTGATCTCCTTGCTCTGCAAGGGACTTTCAGTAGTCTTCTCCAGCACCACAGTTCAAAAGCATAAATTCTTTGGCATTCTGCCTTCTTTATGGTCCAGCTCTCACAACAGTACATGACCACTGGGAAGACCATAGATAGCCTTGACTATGCAGACCTTTGTCAGCAGAATAATGTCTCTGCTTTTCAACACACTGTCTAGGTTTTTCATCGCTTTCCTGCCAAGAAGCAACCATCTCCTGATTTCATGGCTGCAGTCACCATCCACAGTGATTTTGGAGCTCAAGAAGAAGAAATCTGTCACTACTTCCACTTTTTCCTCTTCTATTTGCCATACATTAATGGGACCAGATGCTATGATCTTAGGTTTTTTAAAATATTTAGTCTTAAGCCGGCTCTTTCACTCTCCCCCTTCACCCTCATCAAGAGGCTCTTTGATTACCAAAGCTAATCAGCACCAAATCATGATCTTTCACTGTTATATTGTTTTCTTGTGGATCAATATTTTCTGAAAACTCTTCAGTAGAATCTTAGTCCATGAAAAAATGAGAAAGGTGAGAAAGGGTGGGGTTAGAGGTCCCTGTGATCTCTAGTCTCAGTGAAGAGAAAACAAAACAGAAGACACATAAGAATCATTCTAATGACCTGCTAAAGTGCTATTAATGGCTCCTAGTCCCTTTGAGAATTCAGATAGTACAATTTTAACATAAACTTTGACAAAAGCTTAGAAATATGCTTGAATTCTTAATTTGTTTGTCTAAGAAAATTAGGGTTTTGAAATTTACTGTAAGTATATGTAGAATTCCAAATAGAAATCCCTAGAAACTCTAGGGATCTTATATGTTACAAGAAAGTGGTGGAAAAATATTTCTCCATTGTCTGGTCATCCTATCAAACAATATGGTCAAATACTGAGGCGATCACAGAGTTGAATGGCTTTCTATCTCAATATCTTTTCTACACTAATAATCAGTAAAGACTGGTTGAACAGGAGATTCCATTCTTTCTTTAGAGCATATTTTAAAGGTTTCCATCCTCCATCTCATCCAATATTTTCATCCCATTGTATTCCCAATTAGTATAATAAATATCACTTTCATCAGCCACACCTTACTGTCTGCTAACCTTTCCCGTGAAGTGTGTGTCCATGTAGGCAGTACACACACACACACCCACACACACACACACACACCTCAAGCAGGATTCTATGAATACTTTTTGCTCACCTTGTAATTAAAAAAAAAAATGACTGGACATACAATATATGTAGAGACCATACAGTGGTTAAAAATACAGAGTTGAGAGTCTGCCTTGTGGTGCAAAGGATACCAGCTTGACCCCTGGTCCGGGAAGACCCCACAGGCAGCCAAGCAACTAAGCCCGTGCACAACTACTGCAGTACCTGTGCTCTAGAGCCAGTGCTCCACAAGAGAAGACCCTGCAATCAGAAGTTTGCCCACCACAATGAGGAATAGCTCCTGCTTGCTGCAATCAGAGAAAGCCCGGATGCAGCAATGAAGACCCAGCACAGCCATAAATAACTACATAAATAAAAGTTTTTAAATATATATAGCTCAAACCTGACTGCCTAAATTTGATGGCTGCCTCCACTGCATACTAGATGCATGACATTTGACAAGTTTCTTCACATCTCTGTCACAGCTTTATCAAATAAAAAATGAAGATAATGAGGATAAATACCTCATAGTTTTGTTGTGTGGATTAAATGAGTTAATTTACAGCAAGTGCTTAAAAAGATTCCAGAACAGAATAAGTCTTTAAACAATGTTAGCTTTCATAACGGTGATGAAGATAAGGATAATGGCAATGGTGATAATTCTGCTGCTGATGATAATAAAGACGTAAAATCGGGAGATCTCTACCATCAACTTTTATCATCAACCCTGAGGTACACCTTTTATCCTCTTGGGACCCAATTTATGGTCTACAAAATAAGTGACTTGTGTTGTCATTTAAAAATCTAAGAGAGAATACATTTTTTAAAGTAGCTAGCTTCAGTCCTTCCCTGGTGGTCCAGTGGTTACGACACTGCTCTTCCAGTGCCGGGGATGCAAGTCTGATCCTTCATCAGGGAGCTAAGATCCTACATGCCACGTGATGTGGCCAGAAAAAAAAATAAAAGTCATCTTATTAAAAAAGACTACACACCTTTAAAAAACAGTAGTTTCAAATTTTTTTGTTACAAATTTTCTAAGTTTAAGACGCGAACCAAAGGAGAAATGAAGTAGATTTTTTAGGAAAAACAAAACAAAACAAAAACTCTGTTACCTAAAACATCGCTAATTCTTTTTCGGTTTGTTTTCACAGCTTCCAGCAGAAAGTGCATCCCTACTCCTCTGGTTGTTGCTTCTCTCTCCTTTTTGACCAGTGTCATCATCTTTTCCAAAAGTGGAGCATAAAGGAAGCTTGCGGTTTTGCCTCTCCTGTCCGGTTTTGCTTTATTCCCGTCAAAGCACCCTGAATACCCATAGAGAATCAATCTGCCGAGCTATCAACTGATATAGAACTGGCTCAGTCCACTGCCTATGAGTAGGCCTGTAAGTATATTTCTTCTCCATGGATACAAGGAGTCATGTTGGATAGAAGATGACTCATTTGGAGCCTGTGAGATACAATTAGTGTACTTTATTGGAATTTGGGCTGGGAATGGGGTAGTGGCCTTTTTTATTTCAGCGGAGATTAGTGAAAGCAGAATATGAACCTAGAGCCCCTAGCAGCTCTCTTGCAAACGAAAAGAGAGAGTCTACCTTCCAAGCTAACACAATGAAAGAGGAGCGGCAGAATGAAAAGAAAGTGAATCCTGATGACAGTCCATGTGCACCTAGATCCAACTGTCTGAAACTGGATACCCTGAGTTTTTCATCACGTAAATCGATAAATTATATTTCTGCCTTAATAATTTGAGTTAAACTTTCTGTCTCAGTTGAAGGAATTTTATGATAAATACAAAGACTTTCCCTAATTTTTTATTTAGCAATACTAAATATTAGGATAACATCAGAAATACTTGAGCTCCTCTGTCCACGGAATTCTCCAGGTAAAAATACTAGAGTGGGTTGCCATTCTCTTCTCCAGGGGATCTTGCCAACCCAGGGATTGAATCTGGGTCTCCTGCATTGCAGGCAGATTCTTTACTGTTTGAGCCACCAGGAAAGCCCAAATATTAGGAAAACATCAGAGATACCTGAGTTAGCAAAGGACAAATTCTTCATTAAAGAATTTGATGATCCCCAAGGACATATTAAATGTGTGAATTTTCTTTAAAGATTTTTTTCCCCCGCTCTCAAGCAATTTTATTATTTTTTAGAGAATTTTATCAGCATTCAAGACCAAACTAGTGTAGTCTTGTTATCAACCAGGGTTCTTGGCCATCCCCAATCAACAGAAATTGTCTAGAGACCAGACAAGAAATTCAGGCAAGGCTTTACTGGGCTTCCCTGGTGGCTCAGACAGTAAAGCGTCTGACGGGGCAGCCTGGTGGGCTGCAGTCTATGGGGTCGCACAGAGTAGGACACGACTGAAGCAATTTAGCAACAGCAGCAGTAGCAGCAATGCAGGAAACCCGGATTTGATCCCTGGGTCACGAAGATCACCTGAAGAAGGAAATGGCAATCCACTCCAGTACTCTTGCCTAGAAAATTCCAAGGACAGAGGAGCCTGGTGGGCTACAGTCCATGGGGTCACAAAGAGTCGGACAGGACTTTACTTTCACTTTATTGGGACCCAGGCTGCAGCAGGAGGAAAGTGAAAGAAAGTGAAGTTGCTCAGTTGTGTCCAACTCTCTGCGACCCCGTGGACTGTAGCCCATCAGGCTCCTCAGTCCATGGGATTCTCCAGGCCAGGGAGTGGGTTGCCATTTCCTTCTCCTGGGGATCTTCCTCACCGAGGGATCGAACCTGGGCCTGGATCTCCCGCATTGCAGGCAGATGCTTTAACCTCTGAACCACCCGGGGAAGCAGCAGAAGGAACCTGGGAGCAAACAACAGGCTCCCTTGATTGCTTGCTCCCTGAGGGAGGGGAAGGGCAAGCCTGTTTCTTGTGTGGGGTGAGGGTAGGGGTGTGTCCACCCGTCAGGCCAGAGGGGTGGCTTAGGTGTTTTGTCCACTCCGTAGGTGGTGGTGTGTGCAGGGGGCTTGTGCAGTACCGTTTTTGCTCAGGGCTCTTCAGATGCGGCAGTTGGGTTTTTGGTCTCTCTGTATCTTTTGGGTCCAGAATTTATACCACCTACACATGCACACAGTTATTTGTAGTCCCATAGAGTTTCTTTGCATTTTGTTGGTCGAAGAGAGGTGTGTCCAGGTCCAAGTACTGCAGGACTGTAGCAAAGGATCTCAGGTCCCAGCCTGTCTCAGTCTCAGATGGGAGAAAACACAGAAACCCGAGAAATAAAAGGGAAAGTTAATGAAATATGGCAGTGGAATCGTACTCACTGCCTGTAATGGGGTGTTGCACACACATTTCTTCTAAACTATTACAAAAGTTAGAATTTAAACTCATATGTTAATTTACAGAAGACTTTGTGGCAAATTGGATTTTAAGCCTTCATTGCAAATTTAAGCACATATGCTAAGAATGCAAGTATATGTGTGTGAAGATAAAGTAAAACATCTAATTACCCAGCAAATATCAAAGATATATTGAATCCCCATTATGTGCAAACAATTAGGTTTTAAAAAAGTGCAAATCAAACTTCCCAGCTAAGAATGTTCTCCGACTCTTCTTTCGGAGAGTAGACAAGATAAGTGGGTTGATGGGGAATCTCTAGGTCTCTAAAGAGGCTACTAATTGAGCTAAATGGGGTGAAGATGAAAGCTAGCTCCATACCCATGAATTCTGAAAGTCCAGGCTGCTTAGTTCCTCTGAGATATAGATGAAAAGCAAGCATTTATATTTTTGAAAGAGAAAATGGGATTTAAGATTTTTAAACAAGAAAATATTTAAATGAGGAAAGATCTGGTATTCTCAGAAAGTAAAATTCCAAAAGGGAACTAGAGTTAACTGCTTTTAAAATAGCTAATTCCATACTTCTTAAAAAGAAAAAAATATATTAGCGCCCTTAATTGCCTTTCTTGTGCTTCACAAAGTTCCTATTAGATATAAAGGGAAATATGGCAATCTTGAGAGCATACACTCATTTGCAGTTCATGAGAACCCAAGACTTTATGGCAGGCAAATGGATCTGTCTTTTTTCCCCCAATTCAATCAAGCACATCTCAGAAACCTTATTTCTGTTTTGGTCAAGTAACAAGTTGTAGGTCTTTGTGTGTATGTGTTAGTCTGTGTGTCTGTGTGTGTCTGTATGTCCGTATAAAATGTTACTTTCATTTTTCAACCTCTACTATCTCCTCATCATAAGACTTTAGTAGGAAACAAAGACTGACTCATCTGCTTTGGTCTTATTCACATAGGCAAGAAAATTCCATTACTCCTCATTCAGTATTCTTTTTTACTTCTGGATAAATCATATCAAAGGTATTTAGTGATGGCTTATGATAGGGGATTTCCTGGGTGGCTCAGCTGGTAAAGCGTCTGCCTACAATGCGGGAGACGCAGGTTCAATCCCTGGGTCGGGAAGATGCTCTGGAGAAGGAAACGGCAACCCACTCCAATACTCTTGCCTGGAAAATCCCATGGATGGAGGAGCATGGTAGGCTACAGTCCATGAGGTCACAGAGTTGGACACGACTGAGCGACTTCACTTTCACTTTCACAATGATAGACAAGCCACTGAAGTGTACAGAAATTGGTAGATGGGTGACAAAAATAGAGAAGTTGTTTCCTAGGGTCTGAACAATATTATTTAGTTATAACATATATATTTACCTAGACTTTGCACTGTAGAAACCAGAAATAGAATTACTAAGAGTAGAAATTAATTGAAGGTTATTTCAATTATGCTTTAAGATGAAATACAATGTTTAGAAATATCCTCAAATGTAATACCATACTTGTTTTTTTGAACAATATATTCTTTTCTGGAACCACCATTTTAAGCAGGATTTCTTTGGTTATTTATTTTTATTTGAATAAAGCAAAACTTGAGGTACATGGTTTGCCGGTGACTCTTTGAATTCGTGTCCCAGTAGACCACATATTTGGCACTGAGGGTCTTAGGGAGTACTATGAAACTTGCATGCTTTGAATTGGTTTTCTGACCAACACGAACACTTCTGTTGCACTCATACTAGTTCCTGGGTTTCTTAAACACAGAAAACTTGGTTTCCATAGCTTTTATGGCTTTTTGGAGGACTTCTAAGATTGGTCCCATAGTTTTGACAATTTGTTCCATTTGATCTGCAGCTGACTTAATAGTATACTTAGCATTCTCAATGTTGAGTACATCCTGCAACTTTTTCAAGGCATCTATTGTAGTGGCTTTGGATGGACCTGGACTTTTCTCAGATGTGGTGGCATCTGATTGTTCTTTCCTGTAGAAGTCACTTAATTGGAGATTCATGATGGGATATTTCATCAAGAGTAAAAGAGAAGATTCCAAACTCTCAAGAATGTTACCACTATTCAGCACAGAGGCAATGATAGGTGACTGGACATTTTTGAACATTTCTTTGGTTGACTGTTGCAACTCCCTTATATTGTTACTCTTCTCAACCATAGAGAACATAGCTGTTGCAATCTTGGAACTTAGAGGTTCACTTTGCATTGGGTCCTGCTTGGCCGCCACCACAGACTGCATCTCCTTAAAAATTCTGAGCATTTGTTCAAAGACATTCTTCACATTACCATCTTCTTTCACAGTCATCAAGAGGATCTGAGTGCTCATACTGCTGTTGAACAATTTGGTGAGTGCATTTGTGAAGGAAGCAACATCTTGCATGTGAAAGAAGAATGTTTTGGCGGCTTGAATGAACCTCTCTTTATCCTTTTCTGATTCTGAAGACATTTCTCCAGCAGAAAGGTTTCAGCACTGTAAAACAAGGAGGAATCCAAATAAATGCATGTGTCAACCATAAAGAGACTGAAAGTATAAACATGAGGATAACTCCTGTCAAAGGTTGGAAGGCTATACAAGCATAAATGATCTTGTACTTTAATAAAAATAGCAACAAAAATAATTAAAGCAGAGTAGAATAGGGATTTTCATAAACTTTAAATCACATATTAAATATTGCATGCTAGATCCCATATTGGATATGCTGACCTATGGATACTCAGGCATTACCCTCAGTAATCATCCAGTCTAGTGGGAAAGATTGGATAAAGCATTAAAGATTACATAGAGGGACTCTAGTTCCACTTAAAACAGAGCAAGTACTCTCGATCCACTGGAGAAGGGCATGGCAACCCACTCTAATATTCTTGCCTGGAGAATCCCATGGACAGAGGAGCCTGGTGGGCTACAGTCCATGGGGTTGCAAAGAGTCAGATACAACTGAACAACCAATACTCACTCACACTCCATCCAGTCTTTCCTATTAATTACAGCTAAAAATCCTGAACAGAATATCTCAAGTAACTATTAAACAACTCTGAAAGGTAGACAGCAGCAGACAGGGGAGGTAGAGATGGCAGTATTCCAAAGAGGATCAAGGCTATCTAATCCAAACTCCCAAAATGTCTATCTTGTCTAAAAATGTCCTTTCATCACAAATTGTCCTCTTCTGCAATAGAGAGGAATATTAATATCTATAACCAATGTTCACAGTCCTCTTTTGATATTTTCTCTAGAATTATGCTCTATCGACCACCCCCTCTCTTCCTTTTGTGCTATGAACTGAACTATGCTATGAATATGTCCTTCTGAAATCCAGTAGGTTGACACTCTAATTTCCAGTATGATTGTATTTGGAAACAGGGCCTATTAGGAGGTAATTAAGGTTAAATGAAGTTATAAGGCCCTGATATGGCAGGATTAGTATCCTTGTAAGAGAGACATCAGAGAGCACCCTCCCTCACTCTCTCCACCTTGTCAGACTGCAGCAAGAATGTGACTGACTGCAAATCAGGAAGAGAGCCCTCACCAAAAACTGAACAGACCCATACTTCGATTTGAGATTTCTCAGCCTCCAGAGCTATGAGAAAATAATTCCTGTTGATTAAGCTGCAAGGCTATGGTATTTTGTTATGGCAGCCCAAGTTGACTAACACATCTTGTATCCTCCATCTCTCCCTCTTCATTTGTCCTTCTCCTTTGACTATGAATATACTCATTTTCCTATTCAGTTGGTTAAGATTCCAGGCTTTCACTACCACTGTGGCCTGGGTTCAATCCCTGGTCACAGAACTGAGATCCCACAAGCTACACAGTGCAGCCAAAAACTGCCCTACTTAGTTTATATTTTATTTTCTATTTTGATCATGCTGCATGGCATGCAGGATCTTAGTTCCCAACCAAGGGTTGCACAGAGTCGGACACGACTGAAGCGACTTAGCAGCAGCAGCAGCAGCAGGGATCAAATCTGTACCCCCTGCAGTGGAATCATGGAGACCTAATCACTGGACAACCAAGGAATTCCCCCTACTCAGTTTAAAAAAGAAAAATGTTTGACCCAAAAATCATGGGGTCACAAAGAGTCGGACACGACTGAGCGACTGAACTGAACTGAACTGAATTTCCCTTTAAGTAATGATCCCATCTCGTTCCTTCCTTTAATTCTCAAATTTCCCAAGAGAGAAATTCTTCACATTATTGTCATTTATTTCTAGCCTTCCCTGGTGGCTCAGTGGTTAAAAAAAAAAAAATCCACCTGCCAATGTAGGAGATGTGGGTTCCATCCCTGGTCTGGGAAGATTCTCTGTTGGAGGAAAAAGCAACGCACTCCAGCATTTCCCAGTACTCTTGCCGGGGAATTCCATGGAGAGTTACCTGGCAGGTTACACTCCCTGGGGTCACAAAGAGTCAGACATGACTTAGTGACTGAACAACAACAATAATTTGTTTATATCCCTCATTATTTTCTTACAGGGCACCAATAACTTCTAACCATAAATTTTCTTGGCCTATTTACAGCTCAGATGGTAAAGAATCTGCCTGCAAGAGACCTGAGTTCAATCCCTGGGTCAGGAAGATACCCTGGAGAAGGAACTGGCAACCACTCCAGTATTCTTGCCTGGGAAATTCCATGGCCAGAGGAGCCTGGCAGGCTGTAGCCCACGGGGTCGCAAAGAGTTGACGTGACTAAGTGACTAACACACACAAACATCTTGAATTCTCTGCCTTATTTAAAATTGCTGAATACCTCTTCCTACTTCAAGTTTTTCTCCTTCAGAGGCCTCCACAACGCTGTACAAACCTGGTCCTTCTACATCCTCTCCAAGAATTTGCTCATTTTAAAGGCTTTTCTTCCTTATACCAGCAAGTTCTTTCCAGTCTCCTAAGCTCAGCAAGGCTGTCTTTGGCCTCCCTCATATTCTGTACTTTTTCGCTTCAAGACCTCACCTGGGGATTTCCCTCATGGTCCAGTGGTAAAGAATCTGCCTGCCAGTGTAGGGGACACAAGTTCAATCCCTGATCTGGGGATGCTATGGAGCATGCCATGGAGCAGCTAAGTCCAAGTGCCAAAACTACTGAGCCTGTGCTCTCGAGCCCGGGAGCCACAAGAGAAGCCACTGCAGTGAGAAGTCTGTGTACTGCAACTAGAAAGTAGCCCCTACTCGCTGCAACTAGAGAAAGCCTGTGCACAGCAACAAAGACCCAGTGAAGCCTAAATATTAATAAATAAAGGCTAAATTATTTCTTTAAAAAAGATCTCACCTGTCCCCATTAATTATAAATATCATCCATGTGCAGATGACTCCTAAATCTCCCAGCGTAGCCTTGGACATTCTCCTGATCTCCAGATCTAAATTTCCAATTACCTACTGGTCATCATATAGTAACTATACCAGTATATGTCATATAATTATCCCAAACTGCACTCATCTACTCCAAAAACATTCTCCTCTTAATCCTTGCCTCATTGTTGAGGCTCAAAATCTATTTTCCTTTTCTCTTCACCATACTGAATCAGTCCCTAAAACTTGTTAACTCTCTTTGAACTTATTTCAATCCACCCCCTCCCTTCCATTCTCGTAACTACTATTCCGGTGAACTCTCATCTAGACAATTTTAATGGTTTCATATTTGATGTCAATATTTTTGTCAAAGAGTCACAAACTGACAATTCACAGGAAAAATCTAACCAGATATGCTTTGTTTGACTTACCACAATTCGTTATCAGTTGCAAATTTTAAATTGAAACATAGAAATCTAGATTTCTATTGATTATTGAAAAAATGAAATGAACTGGTAGTAGTAAGTCCTTTTTCTGGGTGGACAAATTTCCTAGAACTAAGGTGTCCCCTTCAGACTAGACATTCAACCTCTATACCCTATTGTCTTAGTGATTTAGTCTCTAAGTCATGTCCGATTCTGGCAACCCATGGACTATAACCTGCCAGATTTCTCTGTCCATGGGATTCTCCAGGCAAGAATAGTGAAGTAGGTTGTCATTCCCTTCTCCAGGGAATCTTCCCAACCCAGGAACTTAACCCAGGTCTCCTGCACTGCAGATTCTTTACCATCTGAGCCACCAGGGAAGCCCCTATACACAAAATAGGGACTGTCCAACTCTAAAGCCCATGGTGTTTCCACTAAATTATTGAGGTTGAGTGATTTTCCTGTTTCTGATGTATCTCTACTGTAGAGGAATCAATAGAGATTAGGACAGAATCTAGAGGAAGAAGCATGGGAGACTCTGATCTAAGCTTTAAGGGAAAGGAGTCAAGATGATTAACCGAGATAACACAGAAGATAGTAACAAAGAGTAGAACTTCCAGCCAGGAAAGAAGAGCACACACACGCACACACACACACACACACAAAACACATTTGGCTGAAAATATCTCTATCCATATGTCTTGAGAACTGAGAGCAATCAGCAACAGGAGGTACAAAAGGCAACAGAAGCCAAAATAAATTTAATAAAGTAAATAAATAGCTGACATGATGGGACCTCAAAATTCTGAGAGTTTCAATCAAAGAGGCATCTTCTCTACTGAATCAAATTAGCTCAGTTGGACAGCATTTTTCAAATTAAAAGTCCATTAAAGAATAAAAAATTTAATGTTTTATCTTTGTATTAGTCTTTCAAATTATATTCAGTTCAGTTCAGTCATTAAGTCATGTCCGACTCTTTGTGACCCCATGGACTGCAGCACGCCTGGCCTCCCTGTCCATTACCAACTCCCAGAGTCCATCCAAACCCATGTCCATTGAGTCGGTGATGCCATCCAACCATCTAACCTTCTGTCGTCCCCTTCTCCCCCTGCCTTCAATCTTTCCCAGCATCAGGGTCTTTTACAATGAGTCAGTTCTTTGCATCAGGTGGCCAAAGCACTGGAGTTTCAGCTTCAGCATCAGTCTTTCCAGTGAATATTCAGAACTAATTTCCTTTAGGATGGACTGGTTGGATCTCCTTGCAGTCCAATATTACTTAACACATACCAATTTTATACTAATAAAGAAGGTAAAAGAATTCTGAGAACTAAACCATGTAGAAACAGTCAATAAACCAGACAGGCAGAGGGACCCAGCAGAGACTAACAAAGCCTGTAAGTCATCACATTCCATTAGAAACATCCAGATGAAACCAGATGAAAAAGCACAACAACTACTCCTAAACAACTGCTGGGACCACTGGCCTCAGAAACACAGCAAGGTAAGCAATATGGGTATTTCTGTTAGTATTGATATAATACTCTGCTTCTCCACATTAAAAGGTATCTACAGTAATATGCTAGACTTGAATCCTAGCTATAAATATAATAAAGCAACAAAACAACTTTAAGTGGATCCCATGACATGTTCCTGGTGATCATTTATGTCTCTGAAAATACCAAGAAAGAAGAAAATTAACAGCTTATATAATTAAGCCAGCAGGGAAGATAAAGTAGGTAAAGACATCAATTTTAGAAAAGAATAAGGATGAAAGGACACCTGTGTGTGAAAGTGTGCTGTTTATATGGGTTGTAACATCTTTTATGTCTTTAACATTCATTTATGATTCAGTACCTTTAGAAGAATGAATGTGTGATCTAATTCTAGTTAATGTCTAGTGCTTATGTTCCTTCATAAGTTCTATTACATTTAAATACCACTGGGCATTTGCTATGTGTCTCCAAATAGACTGATATCTTCTTGAGGGCAAGGAACTTTGTTTACTCAAGGCAAATGGCAGAGGTTCTCAAGTGAGCATCTGATAAATGCTGGTGAACGACCTCAATATTCTGCTTTCTGGCCAGAAATATTATTTTAAACAATTTTTATATCAGAGTATCATCACAGCATGATCAACTTTTTTTAAAATTAAAGGCCATGGTTTTGATTTAAAGGAGGCTCAGAACTAGTTAGTAGCTGTTATTTTCTCCTGAAAAGCTTCTGATTTCACCCATACCCTAAACCCACACTCCCAGATAAGTGAACCTCGCAGTACAGCTAGACCCAATATGGATAGTGAGGAACAGAGACAGCATGGAGAAAGGCAGAAGCTTAGAGAGCACTAATGACCAGACATCAGAAGCTAAGAAAGGGTCTTTGCTTTCTTCTTTCTTCCTATTTTTAATTGTTATTATGGGGAAAGTCCAAACATACACAAAAGTGAAGACAATGATAAACTCCTGTATACCCATAATCCAGCTTCAAAAATTATCAGTATAAGGTTGATCTTATTACCTCTATGAACCTACTCCAATCTCCCTTCTAGATCATTTGTAAGCAAATTTCAGTGTCATTTCATCACTTTTTCAGGACACATTTCCACAAAAGCAAGAACTCTCTGAAATTTGACCTTATGCTTCTCAAAGCAGTAATATTTAACAGAATTGTCTTTGACTGAAACATACCCAGTGTCCTGCTGTAAAAATTAACTTTTGATGTAGGTGGAAAAGTTTTTGCAAGGCACTTGCAGTACATATCAAAGTTAATATAAATTTTTATTCCTATTAATTATATAAATTATATGTTTATATGATTCAACTTCCTCTGGAAATTTACCCTGAGGAAATAATCCAGATAATTGAGGAAAAAAGGATCATGTGTATTAAAATACTTATATTAAGATAGTGAAACAATTAAGGATTTAGTAAATTATGGTAAATATATATGATATAGTTTATAAAATATAAATATGTATATTTTATATAACCAATAAAATAATTATAAAACTAGAAATAGGGAAGTATTTAAATTAATATAAGATGAAATTTTATTTATACTATTATCACAACTTTGTAAAAGGACTTATGCCTTTAAATAAACTTTGGAAAGGAATAATTCAAAAAAACAAGATGGTAGGTTTATAGATGTTTTTCCTTATGGATATTAAAGTGTTTATATATTATTGCTATAAACTTTTTAAAATAGTTTTATCAAATCTTTTAATTTCTTTGTGTTATAATTTTACCACCTATCAAAGCACAATCACCTGTCACTTTCTCCATGAATCTTCCTCTAATAATCTTGGTCCTAAAATTTCTGTTTAAATTCCTATAGCACTGGACAGTCAACGCACTACGTAATTCACAAAAGTATCCTGAGAATTATTTATCTACATATTTGATAATCAATATACTTTTATTTTTAAGGTGGTTCCTTTCCTGAAAAACTAAAACAACTGTCACATCACTAAATTAACTTTTAGATACACTCATCAGTAGCCATTCCCTTCTCCATGGGATCTTCCTGATCCAGGGATCGAACCCCGGTCTCCTGCATTGCATCTGAGTCACCAGGGAAGCGCAGTATCACAAAATTAACTTTTAGATAAAATCATCAGTATATTTCTACCATTTCTTACATGTTCTTTAATTATGAATGTTTACTTGTAATTTCAACAAAATTGATGAGTTAAGTTCAATAAGAATCCATCTGAAGCTAGTCTTTGTTTTCATTCCAAGTCCCTAATACGAGCTGTAGCTTCAAGATTTGTCTACTTCCTTTTTTTAAATAAAATAAGCCAAAACACATGTGATTTCCAAACTGTTTTAGCAACAGAACTCTCTTATCACACAAAATTTTACCCACCCACAGCCCAAATACAGCAGCAGAGAAGGCACAGCTACTTTAGTAAAGGCTGGAGTGAAATTAACGTGCCAGAAGCCAAGCGCTCCACCTACTGGTTAGCAATTCCCCATCAGGCTGCACAGGGCTCTTTCTATTTCATGAACCACTACAGTAAAATGCTCAAATAGCAGCTCAAAGTAGGCTGTACAGAAGTGAATGGTAACTGCCCATTGCTAATAAGAAGCACTATCATGTGATAAAAAATAGTGTAAAGTTGACATCTGCCATACAGAAGATGCTGCTGATCGGAGCTGGATTAAATACACCACTTAGTTGCCTGCTGATGCTGAACTTTAAAAATCATTTTTTAAAAACTTTAAAATTATTTTAAAAGATTGAATTTTAAAGTCAGTATTTAAAAGGTCAAACCTGAAATGCAATAAGATAGAGGAAAGTATACGGCCCAGAATTCCTCTTGGGTACAGTACTACATATTGTTGGTAAGAGATCACTTGAGGCATGCCTGAGTAACAACTGTGATCTTTAAGAAAGGTGACTCCATCTGATGGCAGATCTTTTTCGTTTTGCTGAGGGAAGGGAGCAATTCAAGTGTCAGAGCTAAATTGTCATGGGCAGTAGTGCAAATGCTTCCCATTGCCAACTAAGATTTTCCAAATGGTGTATAAAAAGTGAAGTCGCTCAGTCGTGTCCGACTCTTTGCAATTCCATGGACTGTAGTCTACCAGGCTTCTCCGTCCATGGGATTTTCCATGCAAGAGTACTGGAGTGGGTTGCCATTTCCCTCTCCAAATGGTGTATAACCTGTCCTTTAAATATCAAGCATGTATCTAAGAGCATCAGTTTGAAAGGGTACAAATCATTTCCCTAGATAATTGGATGTCTCCACATGGCCCCAAGGTCAATATTATTAAAGCGTGAGGTTTTTTTTTTGTTTTTTCAACTTTTATTGGAATAAAGCTGATCCACAATGTTGGAAAAGGAAATGGCAACCCACTCCAGTACTCTTGCCTGGAAAATTCCACCCACTGAGGAGCCTGGTAGGCTACAGTCCATGGGGCCGCGAAGAGTCAGACACGACTAAGTGACTTCACTTTCTTCTTTTCTTTCTTTACAATGTTGTGTTAGTTTCTGCTGTACAGAAAAGTGAATTGGTTATATAAATACCTCCACTTTTTTTTAGATTCTTTTCCCACATAGGTCATTACATAATATGGGGTAGAGTTCCCTGTGAGATACAGCATATGCTTATTACTTATCTATTTTAAATATAGTAGTATATCTATGTCAATCCCAATCTCCCAGTTTATCCCTCCCCTCCCTTTACCCCAGGTAACTATAAGATTATCTTCTGCATCTGTGACTCTGTCTCTGTTTTGTAAATAAGGTCACATAAACCATTTTGTTAGATTCCCATTTATAAGTGACACCATATGATGTATCTTACTTCAAAGTGTGAGTTCTTTTAAATGAGTTTGCCGAAGGCATGCACCACCTCTATCTATAATTTGGTATGACATACTGCCTTCAACTTGACATTGCAGTCTTAAATGTCTTTAACTTCCTACCTACATTAGGATTCTATAAAAGCAGGGACCATATCTACTTCATTTCTGTAGGCTCTACAGAGCCTAGCATGCTACCTTATAATAGTAAAGTACTACTATCCATTAGATAAATTGCTACTGCATTATTAAATTACTTCCTTCACTGGGCTCTTCAAGTTTCACCTGTCCAAAACATAATCCTTGGTTTCACCTTCAAACGCCACCTCTCCTCCACCTAGTTCTCTAGTGTTTATCTCACTGTTGGGATAGAAATAGTTTTAAACTGTATTCAGTACTGGGGCAAGTATAGTGGCATGCCTGCTGAAGATCTCTCTGCAGAAAGAAACTGTCAAGTCCCCTTCCCCAAGTGAAAAAAGGAAGGTAAGCCTGACTCAAGACAATAAAAGTCTGTCTTCATTAAATGTAAAAAATAATCCTGAGCACATCATGATGTTTCTTACTCAGACTTGTTATTGGCACAAAATTATGGATATCTGGAACCCAGGAAAAAGAGTATAAAAATGAATGCCCAAGGGTTTTTAGTATGTAAAGGAAAGAGAATATTACTTCTGTAGATGAAAAAACACTGTGTCTGATTTATGGTAAGACTGAACCTTTCATCAATGAGTTATTACTATTTCTTCTTTTACTGTCTGTTCAAAGTGTGTTTAGCTATGAGATTATTACTGCTTCCCTTATTAACAACTAAACTTCAGAAATCAATATTTTTTCATTTTTCCTCCATTTTAACCAGTTTTAGTTCTTTTTACATGGTAATCATTGTTAAAGTTTGTGTGACTTATTCTCACTGGTTTTAAGCCTATGAAGCTCTCCATACAGACATTTAAAAATTATCTATTTTCTTCTAGCTATTGTATCACTTGTTTTTTTTTTTACATATACTATACTGATAACATTTAAAATTTTACACTGATAACATTAAAAATTTTTAATACTCCAGAATCATTTATGGAATACTAATTTCAATATTACTGATTTGAGTGTCTACATATATATTAAATCAAACATATATCAGGGTCTCCTTTGGGGACTATTTTGGTCCATAATTCCATCTACTCTTGCACCTGGTACAACACTGGTTCATACTGCTTCAATGTCTAGGAAAGGAAAAGTCTAGTCTTTCAAATGTACTTTATGATTAATTTGTCAAGCTGTGTTAAAACAATGAATTAATTGAAAAGCAACTGACTACTTGGAAGCATTTAACCTCTTATCAAGGGGGAAAGTTATCTCTCCAAGTATTTATCTTCAGGTAAATAGAACCACATACCTTTTCTAAAAGTTATGCCTTCAAATAATGGCACATGATAGTTTTTAGAGAAATTTTTCACTTGTTCAGGGTATGAAAGACTCTTCTCACCTAAATTTCTGAATGGGGATATAGTCTGTGATCTTTAGAGCTCAAAGCCAGAAACTAGAGTTTTCACTTTATGATAAGATCTGAATACTAGGAACAACAACAAAAAGGTTTAATGTAAAATTTCTAGGAGAAAAAAAGCAAAAGCAAAGTAATAGTTTGTGGTTAGCAAACTACAGTTTGCAACCCAATAGTGAGTTTGGGGAATATTTAATAGCTCTTGTGGTTCAGCTGGTAAAGAATCTACCTGCAATGTGGGAGACTTGGGTTCAATCCCTGGGTTGGGACAGTCTCCTGGAGAAGGAATGGCTACCCACTCCAGTATTCTGGCTTGGAGAACTTCATGGACTGTATAGTTCATGGGGTGGCAAAGAGTCGGACACAACTGAATGACTTTCACTCACTTCACTCACTCAACAATTTCTTTAAACAGAATTGAGATGTTTTCTATTTACTGATTTGTGGACATTTGTGTCTGGTGTGTGTGTGTGTGTGTGTGTGTGTACTATATCTAAATCAAAGATAAAAATTAATTTCTGGCCATGATACAATTTACTCCATCTGGGGTACTAGTGCATTTTTCTAAAACTAAGAGCAAAAATAATAATGTTCCTAATCTGTTTTTCAAAAATTTCCCGTTTCCGTTTCCATATTGTATCTTTCTAACATGGAGGATAGGTTATATTCATGTTTACTTTCCTGAGAGAAAATATCTTCATTCCTTTATCCCATGCTTCCAAGGTTCCCAATATCCAGGCTTAGAAATACCATGCTGCTGCTGCTAAGTCACTTCAGTCGTGTCCAACTCTGTGCGACCCCATAGATGGCAGCCCACCAGGCTCCCCTATTCCTGGGATTCTCCAGGCAAGAACACTGGAGCGGGTTGCCATTTCCTCCTCCAGTGCATGAAACTAAAAAGTGAAAGTGAAGTCGCTCAGTTGTGTCCGACTCGTAGCGACCCCATGGACTGCAGCCCTCCAGGCTCCTCCGTCCATGGGACTTTCCAGGCAAGAGCACTGGAAATACACTATAAATATCCAAAACCATGGTCACAGAAAGATAGGGCCCCAATTAATCAGGATGTTGTTTTCTCAATGAGAATATGCCAGATCCTACACAGGTAAAAAGGACTCCATTTTCTTATTCTTCTCTCCCGAGTTCAAACAAAAAAATCAATGTCAGGTAGGTAGAAAGACTACTCAAAGTGCGCATACCGAGGAACATTGTTCTCACTGGGTCCAAACTTTCTCCCACGTTCACTCAGAAGAGTGTCACTTGTTCCTCCTTTCTCTGAGCCAAAAGTACAAACACAAGCAGGATATAAACATCAGGCTTATTCATTCTATGGTGTACTCTTTTTTCCCCCCTATGGTGGATTCTTGCTACTTATTCCTTAATACCTTTCTGGTATGGTATTATCTTCTTTCTGAGGCCAACTCTAGCTTATCTGAATGATGGCCAAGTGCAGTAAAGACAATTCTAAAGAATTTAACTTAAAAGCTTTGCAAATAGAGAACCAGAGAGATATTCATAACTGCCCTGTCCCTTCCACCAGCATGACTGCCTCTGCAAGTGAGACTTTAAGCAATCTTGCAAATATACTTTTATCATGAGGATCTTTTTGTAAACATTCTATTGTTATATGTGTTGCCTCTGGATGCTTAGGTTTTGGAGTGCAAATATTTGCCTGTAAAGATATAAAGTGTTTTGATTTCTTTTTTAATATTTTAAAATAACAGAGCATATGTTATACTTTAAACTACATATACTATATATGCTGTATACTTTTTAAACCATGTGAATAGAATAACCACTCAAATAATAAGATGAGTGCATAAATAAAATTAGCTATTGCCCTGCAAACTCAGAGATCTTAATATTCTTCTAACCCTACTAATTTCAAATATTAGAAAATCAATTTGGTAGGTCTATTCAAAGTGGTGACTATAGGTTGAAGAAATTAAGAAGCACTGGTAATCAAGAGCTAACCATTTCAAATACATTATTAAATATTACTTGGAAATAATCACATCTATTAATAATCAGATATTGCTGCTGCTGCTGCTAAGTCGCTTCAATTGTGTCTGACTCTGTGTGACCCCCATAGATGGCAGCCCACTAGGCTCCCCCGTCCCTGGGATTCTCCAGGCAAGAGCACTGGAGTGGGGTGCCATTGTCTTCTCCGTAATCAGATGTTAGACCAACACAAATCTGTACTATCTAGGAATCTCCCCATCACAAGATCTAATGCCATAATTAATGCATCCATGGGTTGCACTACGTTACCCGTATTTTCATACAGTGACTTCACATTTCAAAAAATGGTTTTGAAGAACATGCTGAGTTTTCTGAGAAATTCCTTAGGTAGCATACTACTTTTTTATCCACATAGTAAAAGAGTTCCTGGTCAAATCTATGCAACCAGCAGATATTTTTCAAGATTTTTAGTAAAGACTTCCTATTGTATTTTTCAGAGACCATATTGAAATATGGCTCAAAGTGACTTCCTCTATCCAGAGAACCCAAAAAGGCGACAAGAAGTAAACCGTCTTCACCAGGAGCTCCTTGACTGCTTATCTGACAGCTTCCATGCCACCAATAAGCTGATTGGGGTTTTAAACACGCACTTAGGGTGTACGTTACCTTCCATTGAAATGAAAAGAGACGGGACCATCAAAGAAAACTGTGATATCATCATCCAAGCCATGATGAACATCCAAAAAGAATTGCAAAAGGTGGATGAAGCACTAAAAGATAAACTAGAGCCAACTCTTTATAGAAAACTTCAGGATATTAAGGAAAGAGAAACCGAGAAAATTGCGATAGTACAGAAGGTTATTTCAGTCATTCTAGGAGAAGCCACTTCTGCCGCCAGTGCAGTGGCTGTTAAACTTGTGGGCTCAAATGTCACAACTGGCATAATTAACAAGTTGGTCACTGTGCTAGCTCAGATTGGTGCGTCTCTCCTTGGTAGCATAGGAGTCGCTGTTCTTGGCCTTGGGATAGATATGATCATCCGGGCCATCCTGGGAGCAGTGGAGAAAACACAGCTTCAAGCAGCCATCAAAAGTTACGAGAAGCACCTGGTGGAATTCAAGTCAGCTTCAGAAAAATATCATCATGCCATTACTGAGGTCACCAACACAGTGAAACATCAAGTGAAATAAAATTACTTTATTTGCCACCGGAATATTTTTCTGCTTCTCTCTCCATAATGGTGTTTTGCTTCTCTGATTAGGTTCATTCTCCATAAGCTTCCAACAAGATAGAAATACAGTAAACAACTCCAAGGACTCAGAAATGCTACAACTAGATGACTCTAGAGTTTTCCGTCAACAATGAATGTCTGGATCAGTTGGTGCTAGACCTGAGTGAAAGACTGCATCCGGGGATGTCCTCTCACTGTGCTCTACAGATCAACATTAGGGTGAATGCTACTGCAGAGCAGCATGTAGGGGTGACCTTTTCCTTTTCTAATTCCCAGTCAAAATCTTCAAAATTTGCATTGAATGAAGAGACTATCACTAGCTTCAGACATCATTTAGTTCTAAGGGACATAGTAGCTTCTGCACCCACATAAAAGCTGAGCCTTCGAATGGAACAGAAAGACTACGGTAATTGTGACCATCAGTTTAAATGCAATTTGCCCTAAACTGGAAGAGACTGAAATCTGGTTTGTAACAATTTACTTCAAAGGAGGCAACTATTCTGGAAACTTCTACTAATTACTACTCTGTAATTCAGATTGACTGTTAAGAGATAAAAGTTAAAATATAAAAAATAAAAACTGTTGCTGTAATTGCAATCAATCCTGACCAACTGTGGTGTGATGATTAAATTTTCCTCAAGTGAATGTCTAAACACTTTGGAACATTTTTAAAATAAGCAGATCTCACACACACACATATATATATACAATGCATTTAAATGTAGGAGATCAGATCAGTCGCTCAGTCGTGTCCGACTCTTTGCGACCCCATGAATCGCAGCACGCCAGGCCTCCCTGTCCATCACCAACTCCCGGAGTTCACCCAGACTCACATCCATCAAGTCAGTGATGCCATCCAGCCATCTCATCCTCTGTTGTCCCCTTCTCCTCCTGCCCCCAATCCCTCCCAGCATCAGAGTCTTTTCCAATGAGTCAACTCTTCACATAAGGTAGCCAAAGTATTGGAGTTTCAGCTTTAGCATCAGTACTTCCAAAGAAATCCCAGGGCTGATCTCCTTCAGAATGGACTGGTTGGATCTCCTTGCAGTCCAAGGGACTCTCAAGAGTCTTCTCCAACACCACAGTTCAAAAGCATCAATTCTTCAGCGCTCAGCCTTCTTCACAGTCCAACTCTCACATCCATACATGACCACAGGAAAAACCACAGCCTTGACTAGATGAACCTTTGTTGGCAAAGTAATGTCTCTGCTTTTGAATATGCTATCTAGGTTGGTCATAACTTTCCTTCCAAGGAGTAAGCGTCTTTTAATTTCATGGCTGCAGCCACCATTTGTAGTGATTTTGGAGCCCAGAAAAATAAAGTCTGACACTGTTTCCACTGTTTCCCCATCTATTTCCCATGAAGTGGTGGGACCGGATGCCATGTAGGAGAGACACTACTCTTTTAAGAATTTGTTGTTTAAAGGAAAGTTGTAATTTATTGCTTTATGAGTTTTAAGAAAAACTAAATTTCATTTTCAATACTAGCGAAAAGGAGGAAGCTTTCCCTGCTATACAAAAAATCTCAGGTGATCCATTACATTAATTATCTAATTTCAGAAAAATCCCAAGGCTATAGAGGCCTAGCGGTTCAGCTGAATTTCTGAAGCAAGTGTTTATTTTCTAAATCCTTCAACGACCAGTAACTCCCCATTGAGACTTGTGGGTTGTACATACAAAATTATTTTAAAAGTAATTCCTGCAAGAATGTTCGTTACAGCTGATTCTTGCATCCAATTAAAAGAAACGTCTTGACATTTTAAAAGCACAAGGTATCTCAAAAATTTAGAGGAAACACTGTAGCTTTTCAAAATTAGTCTTCATTTTCTTTCCCTCTGACACTGCTTCTATAAATTAGTTGCAAAACATCACAATTTAGTTCACCTTCAAAATTTTTATTCTGCATTATGATTCCAAAACTTAAAAACGTACTGCTCTTGTGAGACTCAGAATTCAGCCAAAAACCGAATCAATAATCTTGTAAAACAAAGCTTCAGGTAAGGGACCAATCTTACAGGTTAAGCGCACATTTAAATATTCTCTAAAAAATTAGTATGTATCTCCATCAAGATCTTGGAATATTTATAACTGATAGTAAGAACTGACCTATATCTAACATCTCTCTCTCTAGTTGCTAATTTGTATCCGACTCTTGCGACTCCATGGACTGTAGCCTGCCAAGCTACTCCTCTGTCCATGGGATTCTCCAGGCAAGAATACTGGAGTGGGTTGCATTTCCTTCTCCAGAGGATCTTTCCCACCCAGGAATCCAACCGGGGTCTCCTGCATTGCAGGCAGATTCTTTACCAACTGAGCTATGAGGGAAGCCCATATCTAACATACTTTCCTGTAAGAGATACTATTTTTGAAAGTTTAAACTCACCTTTGAGGGGAAAAGATATGGGAGGAGTCTTAGATAAAGAGCAGACAAAAGAGAAGGAAAGGACGAAGATTAGACCTAAGGGAACAAACCCCTTTGTACGGTGACGTCATAAAGGATATTTTGTGAGTGAAAAGACTGGTAGGTAAAAGATACAATATAAACCAACTTCCTCTCGTAAATTTAAAATTGACTATACGTGTGTCCTCACATTTCCTCTTCAAAAAATGAATCCAGTAGATTAGCAATCTGGGACTCTAACATTTACACTGATTTCCTCAGGTCTACAAATGTTCTGTGGGAAAATATCAACTTAACTTCCAGGGGCAAACCAAGCTAGCTAAATGTATGAAGCACGGCTGCTGCTGCTGCTAAGTCACTTCAGTCGTGTCCGACTCTGTGCGACCCCACAGACGGCAGCCCACCAGGCTCCCCCGTCCCTGGGATTCTCCAGGCAAGAACACTGGAGTGGGATGCCATTTCCTTCTCCAATGCATGAAAGTGAAAAGTGAAAGGTAAGTCGTTCAGTCGTGTCCGACTCTTAGCGATCCCATGGACTGCAGCCTACCAGGCTCCTCCGCCCATGGGATTTTCCAGGCAAGAGTACTGGAGTCGGGTGCCATTGCCTTCTCCGATGAAGCAGGGCAGCAAGCCTTATTTCGGGATTCCTTTTCAAACAGAAACTCCCGAAAGATCTCATCCGCTTACGTCATAAACGAGAAAAAAACCTGCAGAAACACAATTCCAGGTGACACAAATAGCGCTAAATAGTCCCCTATCTGGAATCGGCCTGTACTAAAAGACACCCTCCGATGTTAAGTCAGAACGCCTGTGGCCGAAGAAGTAGAACAGAAGGCGCCTCAGCCAAATATACAGCCCACCCGCTTCATTTTCACACTCTTATTGGGCTAGACAAGTGTCAATCAGCACGAAGCCGTTGTTCTGAGCGGTGGAGGCGGGCTCTTAGCCGATAACCAACCAATTCGGTACTGTATTGGGCGGAAGAGACTCTGGTCCTGCAGCTCTCTGTTATTCTCTATGGTTCCAGGGCGAAGAAACGCGGAGATCTTCGGCTCGGAAGTGACGTAGGGGTGGCGGAGGGGCGCGAGGTTTCAAGATGGCGGTGGTCGGGTGGTTGACCGAAAGGCCGAGGTGAAGGCCCTTACGAAGTCAAACGGGCCGAGAATCGTCCCCTCCCCACTTCTCACAGCCCCAGGAGCCCAGCAGAAGCGTGAGTGTGCGGGATCGTTCCACTCCGTTACTTCACCTTTCCCGTCCCTTCCCGGGGCCCGCGCGGTTGCCTCGGGAACGCCAGGCTCATCAGTCCCGCTCTTCTTCTCCGCCGTTGGGGTCTCCCCGATCGCGGACTAGGGGGTCTCTTGGGGCGGCGCTGCGTCCAGCGGTTAAGCGGCTGTCTTCGCCTGGGTCGGTCAGCGCCGCCTCCTGACGCTGACCGGTTGGTTGCCTTAGGCTTGCTGCTACCTCGAGTCGGGGTGAACCGTCGCTATGGTTTCGGCAGTTGCAAATGCTGTTGGCTTCTTTGCTGGACATGGGCTCCGTCCCTTGGGTGCCTCTTTGACTGTTGAGAGTTACCCTAAGCGATTCGTGACCCGATTTACCCATCTCATCAGGTTTTAGACAAGACAAGTAGTGCAGACTAAGGCTCCAGTGTCCTCTGTAACTATCCTAGGTTTCATTTGTGGGAGAAGAGAGTTAAAAAAAAAAAAATGAGCCTGAGGGTAATTGAGAGAGGGAAGCGAAAAAGATACAGGCCATCAAAGATGTGAGTGCTTGTATTTGTGCTAATTTTGCTTGTTTCCGCTTCCTTTCTTCCCCAATTCCAGTTTTTCTGAGAAGCAAACCCTTGACAGGGTAAATTAGTTGCGACTGGAACAGCTTTGAAGCGTTTAGCAGAAATCAAGGCAATTGGATACTTTCTGGAAGACGCATTAACTAATAAACTTGCCTGACAAAACCTTCGTGAAGGGAAGGTATAATTCTATGGTCTGCTTAAAAAATCTACCTCATGATCTTCCCTTTCCCTCCCTTTAAAAGTGTCTGCTTTCAAAGGGAAGGATATGTATTACTCTTTCTTATTGGAAAGAGCAAAGTATCAGAAAGTTGTCATCCATTGGGAGTAACTAGAAGAGATGATTATGATAGTGTCTTCCTGCGTGTGTGCTCAGTCTTGTCCAACTCTTGGCGACCCAATGGACTGTAGCCCACCAGGCTCCTCTGTCCTGGTGATTTTTCAGGCAATAGTACTGGGGTGGGTTGCCATTTCCTCTTCTGGGGATCTGCCTTACCCACGGATCAACCCAAGTCTCTTGCATCTCCTGCACTGGCAGGCTCTTTCTTTACCACTGCGCCTCCTGGGGAACCCATAATAATTTCTTAGGTCAATTAAAGTTTTGACTTACAAAATATTTTCCCTCATATACAATTACCTCTTTCAGTTACCTTAAAAAATACAAGTCGGGAGTCAAGTAGACATTAGTAAGAAAAATTTGTATCTTGATGTTTATACAAGCTCATATAATATTTTGACTATTTGTGGTTTTATGTTTTTAAGTTTCTGCTTAACAGTCAAGAATTATATCTGAATTGGAACTAAATCTAAATTAATAAATAGGCTTAAATTGGAGTTTTTACTGTCTTAGAAGTGATGAGAATACATGCCAAGAAACCATGGAGAAAGACAAGGGTGAGCTATTTGTCCTTGAGCCCAGATCATTACCCCCATTTCCCGTTTACTCCTTTTTCACCCTGCATATAAATAAAGGGAGAATATAAGAAAATAACAAGTGACCCTCTCATGTACATAGTGTGTGTCGTGTTGCTGAAACATTCTTTGATGATTGATTTTTTCCAATGATTTTTTCCAATTGATGGGTCAATGCTGTGATCCATAAAAGAAAGTTAATTGATGAGTTAATGATAGTAGTAATCTTGTAGTAATCTTCATACTCATTACCTTTATAAATAATAGGAATCTAATTTTTTGTGGTTGGAGAAGTTGAAGCTGTTTTTCCTGGGCATTAAGTTAAAACTAGGAAAGAACAAGGCCTTAATAAAAGAAGTTTCTTTTCAGAGATGGTCAGGAAGAAAATTTTATAAATATAAAAAGGAAGAAATTTTGTAAATTAAGGAAAAATAAGCCTTTTTGTCTTCGCAGGTTTTAGGTTTTATTTTTTAAAGAAGCAAGTAAATCAAACAACTTGTCAACATGGGGCGGAGATCCACGTCATCCACCAAAAGTGGAAAATTTATGAACCCTACAGACCAAGCCAGTAAGTGTCCATTAATGTGGAATGATGAAGAAGAGGGGTGGTAAAAATTGCTTCAGGGAGTCTATTTTATTATTTTCTTAATTGCAAGATCTGTAGTATTTGTAATTAAAGTTATCTAGTGTTCTAGTGGGCACATGATTAAAACTTTAAACATGTAACAAAAGATAGTATCCATATTTCTAATTTGATTGACTTGCAAAATAGAATTAGCTTAAAGCCTTCTTTTTTGTATGTGACATTTTTAACAAATTGCTTTGTACGTGCTTTTTTAGTACTTAATGGCATTTTTTTCAGATTCATAGCTATTTTTTTAAGGAACTTAAAAATGTTTTGAGGCAGTTTTGGTTGCCATAATTAAAAGGTTACTATTGGTATCTAGTGGAGGCAAGGAATAGTGTTAAATATCCTACAGCACACAGAGCAACCTCTGACAGTAAAAAATTACCTGTATTAAATTGGAGAAAATGCTAATGTTCAAGGCTTTAAGTTTTATATTCTCTCCCTCTCTTAAGGAAAAGAAGCTCGGAAAAGAGAATTAAAGAAGGTATGATTCCAGAAGCATCCTGTTAGACATAAGTGTAATTTGACACCTCTTATTTGAGATGAGTGGATTTAGAAACATTTCCAATTATTTGCCAGAAAAAGATTTATGCTTTTCATAAGATTTACTAAGCCACAGTACTGGGAGACTGAACTAAGTTTGTAGATAGGCTCATGATGAGTTATTGTAACATTTTTTATTTGATTACCATTCCCAGTGACTTAAATACTTTTAAAAAATGCTTCTCTTGCCATTTAACTGCTTTGTTGGAAGCTACTAAATTAGTGAATGGAAGTAAATGTGACACTAAATTTTCCTGATGATGATTTGTTAAATTTGTGGAAAGGTGTCCCCAGAATAAAAAAGGATTTATATTTTAGTATCATGCCTTAACACACTGAGAGAACCTAGCTTTTCAGTAGTTTTCAACTGTTCATTCTTGTTTCTATTGCTGGCATTAAATTTTGCAAAACATATCTTTTTGTCTAAATTGGAAATATCTGGGGGAATAAAAAAATGATATTACTCCTGTTTCTGGTGGTTGAAACAAGTGATCAGAAACGAAGAAGTTCAACTTCAGTTTAAATGGATTTTTGAGACACATTGACATGAAAACTCAGGGGTATTCAGCTTCTGCAAATTGTGCTCTTTTTTCTTTTTTTTGAAGAACAAAAAACAGCGCATGATGGTACGAGCTGCAGTTTTAAAGATGAAGGATCCCAAACAAATTATCCGGGACATGGAAAAATTGGATGAAATGGGTAAGATTTTGTAAAGGGATGGATTTTATAGTAGAGATAATAGTCTGATACATAGAGATAGGCAGTTAATGAGTGAAGCAGAACAGATACAAGAATTACAGAAAAAAGCATGATAGCACATGATGCTTGGATTTAGTTTTAGTGTTAGAAAAACAAAATGGAGTGAAGGGCTGTTACCAACTTGAAATCTCATCTAGACTAAGAGGGAAGCCATTATTTAGCTTTAGCTAATTGTTCTTTATAAGATAACAAAAGCCCAGTTTGGCCAGTTCATTTTTTTAAGAGAAGACTAAGTCTGCTTTTTGAAATCACCTTGGGCTTTTTTGTTTTGGGTTTCAGTGTTGGCAGCTACCATGTAAATCTCAATATTGGGCCACCATAAATGTGTCTGTTGCCCCTCTTTTCCAATAGATGATCCAAAGATAAATGACTACTTAGTAAGGATATAGAAGAAATAAAATACTTAAAATCACATTTAAAAAAATATCCTATTAGAATTTCTTCCTTTGTTGCGTTTAGTTCAGTTCAGTCACTCAGTCGTGTCTGACTCTGCGACCCCATGAATCAGCACGCCAGGCGTCCCTGAGTGAACCATCTCCCGGAGTTCACTCAAACTCGGGTCCATCAAGTTGATGATGCCATCCAGCCATCTCATCCTCTGTCGTCCCCTTTTCCTCCTGCCCTCAATCCATTTCAGCTTTAGTATCATTCCTTATATAGGATAATTTTATCTAGTCTCATCACGTGCATCTTCAGTATCACTGCTTTGTCATTACTGGAATCCATATGAAATAGCTGCATGTTGTCTTTTCTTGTATCTGAGTTGCTTGAGAATCATCTGTGATGCTGCCACTGGAAGTTCTATTCTAACTCACAGAGAAGTTCCTTTAGTTTAAAAAACCTCTTCAAAATAGAATGCAGTTTTACCAAGTCCCAAAGATTGTATAACATATTTATTTAACCCTTATTTCCTTATTTATATACTTTATACTTACAGGTATGAAAGGAAAAAAGTTTTCGAAAGTATTTTTAACAGATTACAATTAATTAAAAGTAGGAGTCCAGAATGGCGTAGAGTGACTTTGCTTCTGCTGCTAAGTCGTTTCAGTCGTGTCCGACTCTGTGCGACCCCGTACACGGCAGCCCATCAGGCTCCCCCGTCCCTGGGATTCTCCAGGCAAGAGCACTGGAGTGGGTTGCCATTTCCTTCTCCAATGCAGGAAAGTGACTAGGTAGTTATAAATAATACAGAGGACGAGTCACAAAATGGATTCCATATTCAACCCATTCTGTTAACTTGAGAACAAGTGGGGTTTTTAATTTTCCTTTTTTTTAGTAGTTTTCAAACATCCAAAAATAGTCTAATTAACTCCATAGTTTTCAGCTGTCAAGTTTTTGCCAATTCTGCCTTCTGTCCCTGCATTTTTTTTTTAATTGCATGTTGAAAGAATCTTTACAAGTTTTGTTTACAAAGGTTTCCATACAGGTTTCGTGATTTGCCCCAGAAAACAGATAGCGAGTGAAAGAGCTGCAGTGAAACTTCTGAGTGATGAATTAACTGGGGTTCCAAAAAAATCCAGTTATGTGGGGTTGTGGTATTAAAAGCTTTCTCAAATAATGTGGCAGATACTGAAGCCAGCCTGGGCAAGAGTTCTGGGTCAGACTGCATCATCTCACATCTCTCCCAGTTCAGTTATAACTGATTCCACTTGTTGCCTCTAGTCTAAATACTGGTAGGGACAGTTGCTTTCCCTGGCATGTCAGGATATTTACCTATTAAATGACCCCAAATTGTGTATTAATAACTTAGGTTTATTTAGCTCTTATCTTGTTACATGCCAGGGTTGGTTCTTTTTTTTTTTTTTTCCCACATTTTCATTTAATCTTCACTTTCCCGACAGCTCTTTTGAGTGGGTGTATTGTCCCTCCTTTACAGGTGAGGAAGCTTAGGCACAGAGACATTACCTTTCTCAAGGTTACACTGTTCGGAAGGGGCACAGCTGGGATTTAAAGTTAAACACAGCACTTTCATGAATCACACTAGGAATAGTGTGGTTTGAGACCACACTTCTGATTTTGAATATATCATCAAAGTGTTAATAAGATTTAAGAAAGACAATAAGTAAGCTTGTGAATCTTTAAGAAAAAGGAGGAAGGAACACTAGTCATCAGAACTCTATTATAATTTATAAAATTCAATATAAACTAATTTAAACAGAAAAAAGTGTTCCTTGACTCCCATAATTGGGAAATCCTGGAGGGAAGTGGGCCTCAAAAACCCAAATATTTTGAGCAAGACTGTCCATCTGTCTGACCTAGTGAATTTCTTAGATAGAAGGTGGAATATGTGGTGGAATTAGTGATGGTTGAGAGATGAAGCCATAAACAGCTGTAGGTTTATTTTATTTCTACTTGTGAGAGCTTCTCTCCCGTATTTAAAGTCTCAGAAAAGGATCTGGTCCCAATATGGCTTATGTGCCAGTTGATCTCTGAGTCAGTCACTGGCAAGGGAGATGGAGGGAGGCAGGTATGGTTGACCAGGCAGACCTGGGAGTCCTGTGCTAATCCAGTCCCTTTTGGTCCCTCTTGGAGACGTGAAAGTAAGCTCCATGTTGAACACACCAGAAGAGAAAGGTTTAAGTAGCTCAACAAGGAACACTAACTCATATAATAGTTGAGTGGTGAACCAGATACTAGTTTATGTTTGCTTGATTGTGAAGTAGTTGATGTCCCCATTTTCCAGATGAAGAAGCTGAAGATCAGAGAGTTTAAGTGCGCAGGATCTCAGAATTAAATACAGACCCAGTGTAGTGTGTAAGCCCAGGCCTATAGTTGTTGATATACTAACAGCTGTATCAGGTTGTTAGCATAAAGGAATGAAAATTGATTTTTATTACAGTGATAATAAAGTCAATTAGGTGACACTTCTTAGGAAAGGAAGTAAAATTAATAGCCATTTTAAAGGGATGAAATTTCAATAAACTGTTCTGTTCTTTTTTGACAAGAATATATCTGGCGTCTAAATCTCTTTTTGAAAAATTTTAACATATAAGTGTATTTTTAATAAATGATGTCATCTGTTGAAGTTACTTTTTTGTGTTTAATGCCATAATCTGCTTTTTTTCCTCTCAGAGTTTAACCCAGTGCAGCAGCCACAGTTAAATGAGAAAGTGCTGAAAGACAAGCGTAAAAAGCTACGTGAAACATTTGAACGTATTCTACGACTCTATGAGAAAGAGAATCCAGATATTTACAAAGAATTGAGAAAGTTAGAGGTAGAATATGAACAGAAGAGGGCTCAACTTAGCCAGTATTTTGATGCTGTCAAGGTAATCACGTTTCTTTTGAGAGCTAAACTAAAATTTTATAGTTAGACTTACTCTTAAAGTTGATAATGGGAGACTTGATGATGTTGAACCTCCTCCTCTTGTCAGACTAAACATATATCTATCCCATTGGCCAGCAAATCTAAACCTATGTGTTTATACAAGAGAACTTGATCTACCTGCCACTACAGCAATAGCTGGAGTGGAAACAGCCCAGCTACCCATTAATAAGATAACAGATAAACTGTTACATTTTCATAAAATTAAATGCTACTCAGTAATAAAAAGGAATGATCAGCTAATAATCCAAAAAACATGAGGTAAAAATTTTAATGGCTAAATCTCAAAAACATACTATCCTTTCTTCATGATTGTGATTCCGTTTATTTGAAATTCTATACCAGGCAAAGCTAATTTATGGAGGAAAAATTTGTATCAGCAGCAGCCTTGGGATAGTGTTAAGGATTGATTGGGAAGGAGTATGAGATTATATGCATTTGTCAAAATTCACTGAATTTATACATTTCATTGTAAATTTTGCCTCAAGATAAAAATGTTTTTAAAAAATGATTTAATTTGGTAAAGTAGGTAGCATGGGTCCCATTTTACAGATAAGGAAGCTAAGGTTACTTACTTTGTCATACAGCTTGTTTGTGACAGAAATTCAACAGCAGCAGGCTAATTTTAGAGTCCAAGTACTACCACTGAATACATACTATCTTGAAGTTTCAACTTACTGACAATCTTAAAAATGTTGACTTGGCTTTCTATCTTTGTTTCTTAAGATACTTAATGTTAGGTGGAAAGCAAATCCAGGTAATGAAACAGCTGATGTAGAGTTTGTGGTGTTGAGTTGGGGGATTACTCTTACCGACTGGAAGATTCTCTCTTTCAGAATGCCCAGCATGTGGAAGTGGAGAGTATTCCTCTGCCAGATATGCCGCATGCTCCTTCCAACATCTTGATCCAGGACATTCCACTTCCTGGGGCCCAGCCACCCTCCATCCTTAAGAAGACCTCAGCCTATGGGTAAGGAAGTGGTAACAGAACCAAATAGAGTATAGTAAAAGCACCTTTTGACTGTCCGTGCCAGATTATTGCAGTGGAAAGTAAAGGACAGTGGGGATATAAGCAGTTCTCCTTTGGTTAGATAGGACCTGAGAGCTCCTTTAAAAACTGTTTAGAAGAGGAAGTGTATATCTCATTACTGGTAATGTGATCGCTGTAAATTTTCTTTACAGACCTCCAACTCGGGCAGTTTCTATACTTCCTCTTCTTGGACATGGCGTTCCACGTTTGCCCCCTGGCAGGAAACCTCCAGGTCCTCCCCCAGGCCCACCTCCTCCTCAAGTCTTACAAATGTATGGCCGCAAAGTGGGCTTTGCCCTAGATCTTCCGACTCGTAGGCGAGATGAAGACATGTTATATAGTCCTGAACTTGGTAAGGAGTGACTGACTATTCCTTTTGCTCTTAGAACCTTTCCACTGTCACTTTTAATTTAGCTGTATAGCATCTTGTTCACCACCCTCAGAACTTGGGAAATAAATGAGGCTACCCTGTACATACCAACAGATGGATAAATAAATCATAGATCTACTCAGGAAAACAGCATGCATAAGGAAATACAGAGATGTCTGTTGTATTTTAAATTAGACTTTCCTTGAAGATACCACTCTTACATCAGTACCTTAAAAATTGGGTAACTTGTATACTTGTTTCCCATTTAGCTTTATTTTCATTCGACTAGAACATCCTTATATACAGTTAAATTGATTGTGTATGTGCATGTCTTTATAGAGCTTTCTGAGTGGAATTTGTTTTCAATTTTGAAGCTTTAAAAAAATCTTACATTATAAAAAAGGAAAATTTAAAACTATTGTCAAGTGGAAATATTGTTAGACTATATGAATAGCTAAGTTCATACAGAAAAAAATTTAATCAGGTTATTCTGAGTCAAATAGCCTGGCTTTCTGTATTTGGGGGTGCCGTATAGGATCCAGCTATGTAACTTGATCCTGGCTCCCTCCTCCCTTTCCAGCCCAGCGGGGTCATGACGATGATGTTTCTAGCACCAGTGAAGATGATGGCTATCCTGAAGACATGGACCAGGATAAGCATGACGACAGTACTGATGACAGCGACAGTGACAGATCAGATGGAGAAAGTGAAGGGGATGAATTTGTGCACCGTGATGACACTGAGAGAGAAAACAATGAAGAAAAAAAGTCAGGTATGTGAAGAGGAAAGTTTCATGGGATTAAGCAATAAAAAGCACACAAGCTAAAGATCTTGATATATTAGTGGATCCATGAAAGTAATTGTGAGTGCCTTGAAAGGAGGATCAGTGCTCTATTCATCTTTGTAGCTCCAAAGTCTCAACGTTGTTGACACACAGTAAGTACCTGGTGGATATTTGTGAGAGGAAAAAAAAGCTGAGCTGTGTATGTGATTTAAAAAAAAGTCTACATAGTAAAGTCCACTTTTGGGGAAAAAGCAAAAAGATGGCCTAACGTGATTATGTGTAGGAAGAAAACCATATTCACCTGATTGTTTTCTAATGAGTCTGTTTACATATCTATGTTTGAGTCCTTTATATTATTCTATGTTCATGCAATCCTAAGTGAACAAGAACCATAGTTAAAGATACACCTGTGAGTGGAGTCATGATTTAATGGAAACGTCATACTTAAAATGTATGTTATCTGTTTAAGTTCAGACTGAGCTACATGTACTTTGCTATGTCATTCATTAAGGAAATTTTATAAAATGTACCATCTGTCATATTCCAGTAGCCTTGGAGCTTCTTTTGTAATTGATTTGCAGTCTTCAAAACAGTATTTATATATATTACTGATATTGCAGTATTGATAAGGATAAAATTTTTCCAGATATTCCTTAAATCATGGTTGCAAACCAGAAAGCTAGTTTAAAGAGGTAGATAGAACTGGTAGTGAAAAATGGTAGACACTTAGGTAAGAAGTGGTACTGAAAAGCAGAAAGTCGCTAGAGCCACACCAGTTCCTTTTTCTCTAGACTGTGGTCATTTGCCTCAATTTCCTCTTTTTGGACCAACTGGTTTCTTTATATATTGAATGATAATGAATACGGATATTAATATATTCACTGATGCACATGTGTTGGAAATGGTTATCCTAACTATGACTTGACATTCAGCTAATAATTGAGTTTTTACTATGTACAAAGTATTTTTCTAGACACTAAGAATGCGGAGTAAACAAAACTAAAGCCTGCCTACGTAGAACTTCTATCCTGCTGTAAATGTTTACCATCTAAGAATAAGAACGTTCCTAATACTACACCATTTAGCATCTTTAGGTGTCTGGTAGAGAGCCTTTGTCAGGTTAAGGAGTTCCCTTCTAGTCTAAGTTTGCTAAGAGGTTTTATTATAAATACTTTTTAATCATCTCTTGGGATATTGTAAATGATTTTTCTTTCTTTAAGCTGTTTATTGTAATGAATTACATTCATGGCTTTTCTAATGTTAAATCATTTTTGCATTTCTGGGACCAACCCTACATGTTAATGAAGTTATTTTCTTTTAAAACACTGTCAAATTCAATTTGCTTATGTTTTATGTTGGCCAGCAGGTTTGTTTTGGTATGTGGGTTATGCTAGCTTCAAGTTCTGGATAGCACTCCATCTTTTCCTGTGCCCTTTTATAGGAAATTCCTGTAACTTAACATTTGGCTGAATTTCCTTGTAAAGTTATTGGGCCAGGTGCCTTTGAGGAACTTGATCTTTGACTACCATTTTAATTTCTATGTTCTGATCTTGTCACCCCTTTGGCCAGTTGTAAATAACATTTTTCTAGAAAATTATCAATTACTTTAATCTGCATGTTCAGTTTTATTGGCATAAAGTTTTTAGTAGTAGTGGCTCAGTCGGTAAAGAATCCTGCAATGCAGGAGACCTGGGTTCAGTCCCAGGGTTGGGAAGATCCCCTGGAGAAGGAAATGGCAACCCACTCCAGTATTCTTGTCTGGAGAATTCCATGGACGGAGGAGCCTGGTGGGCTACAGTCCATGGGGTCTCAAAGAGTTGGACACGACTGAATGACTTAACACTTTCACTTTCAACTTTAAAATCACTGTAGCATGTATTTACCACCAGTGGGCATTTGATTTACTATCTTTAATATAGCTCTTGTCTTTTTGCCAAGTAGTGGGAAGCAGTTATAGCTAGTGTTTAGTGTATTTGTTTATAGTAAACAAATACTGAATTTTGTTGATCCTTTCCCTTCTCTGATCCTTTAGGTCTGAGTGTACGGTTTGCAGATATGCCTGGAAAATCTAGGAAGAAGAAGAAGAAGAACATGAAGGAGCTGACTCCTCTCCAAGCCATGATGCTTCGAATGGCAGGTGAGTCATGGAAAGAACAGTGATTGGTATTTCCTCCTGCCAGTTGCTTTACACACATTTTTCTATTCAATATCTCAGCAATCAAGTATTAAATTCTTGTTTTTCAAAAGTCAAGATTTGGCGACACTGAGGTAAGCTGCCTAAAGTTAGCCAGCCAGTAAGTAGTTGGACTGGCATTTAAGTCCAGGTCTGTCTTGTTCTAAAACTTGGACTCTTTGCACTCTGCTGCCTTAGTATGAATGAGAAGAATGCTACTATATTCTTGGCATATCTGAATATTCTGTTGAAGGAGACTGGTTGTTAGTTTTAAGAAAGCATTTATTGATTATGTGTTGTAGGCATCGCTCTTTCACAGGCTGTAAAATATGAATCTGCTCCATTTGTCTGGTTTCAAATTTCTTTCAGGTCAGGAAATCCCTGAGGAGGGACGAGAAGTGGAGGAATTTTCAGAGGAAGATGATGAAGATTCGGATGATTCTGAAGCAGAAAAGCAATCACAGAAACAGCATAAGGAGGAATCTCTCTCTGATGGCACGTCTGCAGCTTCCCAGCAGCAAGCCCCTCCACAGTCTGTTCCTCCATCTCAGATACAAGCACCCCCCATGCCAGGACCACCTCCGCTTGGACCGCCACCTGCTCCACCTTTACGGCCACCTGGACCACCTACAGGCCTTCCTCCTGGACCACCTCCAGGCAAGTACTTACATCCTGTAAATAAATAAGCCTAAATGTGGTTACAGTGAAGTTATTCCAGAAAGTAGACATCATTAGTAGTAATGATTTCTGGTTTCCTGCTAGTGTAATTTTCTAAGAAATCAAGATTCTCCAAGGATATTCACAACTTGCTCATTCATAACAACACTGTTTGTAAGTCATAGAACTTGTGACAGCTGTCTCTTTCTTCAGAGCTCTTCTTTTTCAGAGTTTATCAGTTCTGATATTAACAGTTTAGCAAGCAGAAACTGGAATATGTAACTGAGGGTTTGTTTAGAATTACTCTTTAGTATGCTGAGTTGACCCAGTTCTTAGTTGGTTATGAACATGACTAGGGCACAGTAGATGCTACTGCATGTCCTTCTTTGGTTGGGAGTTATTGGATGTTAGTGTAATCTGTATAGTTAGAGACTGAAGTCATCAGTATTAATGAGGTCTTCAGCTTAAAAGTATAATAAGTTAATTTACAGTTTGAAACAACATATAAAAAACTTACTGGCCAATTATGACTTTTAGTCCAATAATCTGCCAGTTAAGTCTTCAGTTGAGTTCATTCTCTGACTAGTGCAAAGCAAAATTACATATCCTATGACATTCTCAGTGGTCTTTGTATATCTTAATGAGTTTCAGAGGATCCTTAAAGCACCATGCTTTTCATACTGCATTTTCAGCTTATGTTGGAGCCATTTAAGACATGTCATCTTTGTGTATCTCTAGCCCAGCAGAGCTGTGGTTTAAAATGTTTTGTGTTAGGACTGGGAAATAAAGAGAAATGGACCATAATAAATTTTGAAGTTATCTGATGTTAAGTTAAAGTGAAATCACATCTCAGTTATCTTACGCCACAATTAACTACTTCAGATATATTTGTTTGATGTTAACTACGCACTTTTCTCGTTTCAGGAGCTCCTCCGTTCCTGAGACCACCTGGAATGCCAGGACTCCGAGGGCCTCTGCCCCGCCTTTTACCTCCAGGCCCACCACCCGGTCGACCCCCTGGCCCTCCTCCTGGCCCACCCCCAGGTCTGCCTCCTGGCCCTCCTCCTCGGGGACCCCCACCACGGCTACCTCCCCCGGCACCTCCAGGTGAAGCTTTGCTTTCTGTGACAAAAATCTGTCTACTATGTATTTCATTTGTCCTAAGACATTTTCACATTTCAGTATCCTGAAATCAAGCGGTATCTTAAAATGGTGTTTTTAAACTGCTTTTGGCCTAGGTAGAAGTTGAGTTCTTCCCAGTGGTATTTGAATTGGATGCTGTCACAGAGGGGACTTTTCCTTGCCAGAGAACACTTTGGATTAAATTGTTCATTTCAGAGTTTTTTAGGACTACACTTAGAGTTGTAAAGTCATTCTATACATCTGCATGGGTATCAAGTTTACAGTCACAAGGGGAAGTTTTTTTTCTTCCATTCTCTCTACCCAGTGTCAAAGTTAGATAGGCAAATTTCCTTTGATCTTATATGTGGCAGGTATATTTCTGGTTTACTACATTGATTGTCTTAATTTAATGTAAAGGTCTCCTTTTAAGCTCCTCAGCTTGTTCTTGGACATTTTTTTCTCTCTCAGTGGTATATGGAATAATTACAAGTGTGTATAAGCAATAGTGTCCTAGGTTGAGGAAATTTGGTATTTTATTCTCAGTCTGAAAGGGGGTACTTGGAGAAAATTAACCTGCACTTCCTGGTGAATAATAATGGTATGTCCAAACCATTAGTAAGACATGAATTCTTTTCCAGTAATGGTGACATTTTATGATTAGTCGGATTTTCTCATTCCAGCATTAAAATTGTATTTCCTGCCCATTCAGCTACATTTTAAGGGGGAGGAGTATTGTGTAAATCAGTAAATAACGCATGGGAATCAAATCCCAACCTTGGTTTGATAGCATCTGCACTGTACAGATGGAATAGAATCTTAGGTTGTCAAATTACAGATTCAGCCATCTTAAGATCATATTTGAAAACAGTTGGTATTGTTACTTTTACTTTATAGTTTAAAGTAGTACATTATTAAGAGAGGAGGAAAACATAAGAATTGGGATACAGATGGAAGGTGAATACTATTTTACAAAAAAATAGTCTTTACTATCAAAATATATTCCTGAGTTTCAGATAGCAGGCAGTATGATTTATTTTCTACAAATTGTCCATTTCAAGAAATTGTCAGCCTGTGTTTGTAAAGTCCTTAATAGTAGTTAAATTTTATTATTGTGTTCTCCTTTGTCTAGGTATCCCTCCACCCCGTCCTGGCATGATGCGCCCACCTCTGGTGCCTCCTCTTGGACCTGCCCCACCAGGGCTCTTCCCACCAGCTCCCTTACCCAACCCTGGTGTTCTAAGTGCTCCCCCCAACTTGATCCAGAGACCCAAGGCGGATGACACAAGCGCAGCCACCATCGAGAAGAAAGCCACGGCAACCATCAGTGCCAAGCCACAGATCACTAATCCCAAGGCAGAGATCACACGATTTGTGCCGACCGCACTGCGGGTGCGTCGGGAGAATAAAGGGGCTGCTGCTGCTCCGCAGAGGAAGTCGGAGGATGATTCTGCTGTGCCTCTTGCCAAAACAGCACCCAAATCTGGCCCATCTGTTCCTGTGTCGGTGCAGACTAAGGACGATGTCTATGAGGCTTTCATGAAAGAGATGGAAGGGCTGCTGTGACAGCTTTGGATGCTAGATCAGGCTTCTGTTCACATCAGTGGTTCATGGAGAAAGAGGCTCTTACTCAGCTTAGGTGGAAGAGTTGCTTTCACTGTCAGGGTATTTTTAATTTCATTTCAAGGAATATCTTAAAGTTTAGCCTTGTTCAGAATTTACTGCATATAAAAGAGAGGGTATTTCATGCAAAATAAATTGGTTATTGAATCAGTGCTGCTAATAACATCCATCCCCTTTCATACCATCATTTTCATCAGATTTCTTCCCCCACTCCAATTCTTTGAAACTTGTGATCAAGGGGAACCTTGTTATTTGTTTTGGCTCTCTTATTGTGTGCTGTGGGCACTGGAGTAGAGATTTCTTGAAAAACCAGTTTATTTCACCCCCATCTTGCCTTTCATGTTTGAGTTATTTTTAATATTTTCTTGTAAATATTTTGTAATATTGTAGTGAAATGGATCACAATGTCATTTCCTAATACAAAGCGATATATGTGGGAAGAAAATGTACAATTCTTTGATTAAAATTCCCACTGATCTAAACTTTGAGTGTTCCATGGAATAAATAAATAAATGTTCTACACCAGGATATCTTCTGTCTTACTGACAATGTATAAACATAATAACTTTTATGGACAGAAAAGCAAGTGTTTAAAACTTGGGTTTTAAGGAACTGCCATTTCTGGTATGGAATATGGAAAGAGAATTTTATTGAAAATGGTTAGAACTAAGCTTTAACTTTAAAGGATAAAGAAGAGATAATTATTTTCCTTTAGGATTATTATATATTGGCTTAGGAAGTTGAGAGGTTTTATTGCTAAGAAGAGGAGTCTTATTCTCAAAGATTACTTACTTTTCCAGAGCTCTGTGAATGGATGGATATCTTTTGAATAGCAAAAAGTTCTCTTAAATCATTTCTAAGCTATTAGATAGCTAGAAAAGGCTATTGCTATTGCTGTTTTTGAATTTGTCACTTCTGTGAGCTTTTGTTATTAAAAGCACAGAAAATGAATAAGAATGCTTAATGCTTTTAATTTGCATTGGTATTTTCTTTACAAAGTGCTAATATCTATCCAGTAATACTGGGGAATGACTTCCACGGATATTTTCCCCATTTTACTGGTGAAGGTATTGGTGTTAAAGGACTCATGTCCAGAGACTCGAAGTGTGTCTTATACACAAGGAGACACACGCCATATATATACACATGTGAGACAATGTACGCATTGTGTTTAGGCGAGGCATACCTGATTCTTTGCATAGTATCGTAAATGTCTTTCATGTGTATCTCATCAAAAATTGGTTGTATCCTAAAAAAGGTAGAATAATAATAAGACTTTTTACAACTGAGTTCTTTGATAGATTTAAAATATTTGTCCTGAGATCTTTTCTGTATGTGACTGAGAAGTTGTTATTTCAAATTAAAGCAGATCCTGCCAGAGCAGTCTACAGAAGCACTTTGGGATTATTATTTTTTAGTATAATCATTGTGGGTCCACAGGTGAATCTTTGTATAGGTACAAAGGTAGAACACAGTTACATCCTCAGATCAATATTTTAAGTGTAAATAATTGTATTTGGTTTGCAACATTTTTATTGTCCTGGCTTGAAGTTCCTATTTTTTCTGGGTGAGATTTCTGTTTCACATTAAGGAAGCTATATGGTTTATCTTAAAAGTCATTTTCTAATATGCTAGTTTTACCTTCTGAAAATTCTTTCAGTTGGTGAAATCTGGCACGTTTCATATGTTAGCTGCATCTGCAGGAAAGGAGAAATCGGTCGATTCTGGGTAGGTTTTTGTCACTGACATCATGGAGACCCAGGTTTGATCCCTGGGTCACGAAGATCCCCTGGAGAAGGGAATGGCTACCCATTCCAGTATTCTTGCCTGGAGAATGCCATGGACAGAGGAGCCTGGTGGGCTACAGTCCATGGGGTCACTCAGACATAACTGAGCAAGACTCAACTTTGCTGGTTTTTTAAAAATGTTTGCTCTAGTTAAATCACTGCTATGAAACATAAGTCTGATACAAGTTTTCAGTCAGGTATATGGATAAATATTGATTATCATAAAGTGTCACTTTATTACACATTAATTGCTCCTTAACACCATTTTGAAGTTCCTTTAAGGTACTGTAAGGTGTGAATTAAGGATCACCACATGGCATGGAATCAGCATAAAGCCTGAGTTGACATCTAAGTTTCTCTTTGAATTCTCATTTTGTATATTCTAGTTTGTGCTCTTTATTAAAATATCTCCCTATTTAGCAGGGAGACTTTTATTAAACTATTTTTTGCTGCATTCAAGCAATTCTTCAGACACAGAAGATACCCAGTCACCACTCCATGGATAACTGCACGTTTCTGTTTTGTCCTGAACTTAAAATGAGCAGGTCTATCACCTGGCAGTATTCCTCAGCCAGAACCAGTTTGGAGGAGAGACCTGATGGCAGGACTTGTGGAGCTCAAAGCTGTTCCTGAGCAGAGCTATGGATAACTTCATTCCCAGGTCCTGGGTGAGGTGGGGAAGCTTTATGTTCCTGGATAATAAGGACTTTTGGCGAAGATGGGAATTGGGACTTCTGTGAAACCAAAGTAACTACCTACTCCAGGTCTTTTATCTCCAAGAAGGCCTGTAGTTGGCTTCCCGGGTGGCTCAGCGATAAATAATCTGCCTGCAGTTCATGAGCTGCAGGAGACAGGTTTGATCCAGTATTCTTGCCTGGAGAATCCCATGGACAGAGGAGCCTGGCGGGCTTCAGTCCATAGGGTCACAAAGAGTTGGACATGACAAGTGACTTAACAAAATACACGCATGCACAGGCTTATACTTGGCTGTGAAGGAAAAGTCAGGACAGGACAAGTGGCCAGGCCTGGGTGAGCAGAGGGGTTTTCCTTAATCAACCTGTTCATTTTACTAAGGATGAATAACCAGTAGAGAGAGAGGTTGGCGAATGAGAGGATAATTGATAGTTTGAGGTACCTAAGAGTCTGGGGAGGCACGTAGGAGTACAAACTGTTCCATATTGTTACTGAGAACCTGCTGGGAGCTAGGCACTTGCTGGGAAAGAAGTAGTAAGAAAATCAGATAATGTCTCTACTATCATGGGCCTTCAAGAAATTTCAGGAGATAAATGTCTATACTGCTTCTGAGTCACGCCTACAGTATGAAACAGTAAATACCATATGGTATTTACCAGTGCCAATTTTTTTAAAAAAATTATTTTTTTAACCTGCATTAATAAACAATCTGGAAAAAAAATAATCTGAGGGCTGTGTGCTGTGTGCTGGTAAAGACATATTCATCAGAACTTTAAGATTTTTATGTTACCTTTTAATAGAGAAGCTATTGAAAATGTTTCTCTGAATGTTTAAAAATACTAAATATCAACTGATTACCTTTATGGTGCTACAACCAAATAGAGAAAACATTTTTCTTAAAAGTTTTCAAAGAAAAAGCCATGGATCCCCAAATACATGTTTTTCTTTGACCTGTTATCTTATACAGAGTATTTTCCCTTGTTAACCATCTGAAGCCTAAAAATAAGGTGTTTTCTATTGTTACCATAATGAATCCACAGAATCATACCACATGTGCAGGAGATAAGTAACTGATATGTAGGAGAGTTAACGCTATAAAAGTGCTGTGAGGGAATTCCCTGGAGTTCCAGTAGTTAGGATCCAAACATTCACTGCTGAGGATGCTGGTTTGATCCCTGGTTGGGGAACCTAAGATCTCAACGGACCAAAAAAAATGTTTTTAATTAAAAAAAAAAATACTGTGAGACGCAAAAAATGATTTAAGAATCTTTTGTAACAATATTTTGCAAGGAAAAATAGAATGGTATAGTGTTTATCTTCACTGAATCTCAGGAAAAATTACAGTCCAAAAAAGAAGAGTTAACTACACTATTCATTATCACTGCACCCGGCAACCGTGCCCCAATAAACTGGGGAGTGAGGTAAAGGAACAAGGAAGGTGACAGCCAAAGTTACGGCAGGTTGAGGGCAAAAAAAGAATTTTAGTTTATTTCTGAAATCTTGCCTGGTTTCATGAAATATACCACCGACAAATGAAAAGGGCTTATTATTTTCACAAAGGCCTGGCTTTTTACAATGAGTTGATAAAGGTTGCCATATTTAAGAACTTACTATAAAGCAAACCCATACCTTCAAATAATATCTACTGACTTCCTTATGTGAGGAGGGAATTAAAATATAGGTATAGAGAACAAACCCAACATCTGTTTCTAGGACCACTTTTCTTGCAGAGTATCCCAGATCACAGAAGGAGGTCCTTTTAAATCCTTATTTGTACTGAGTTTACTGATAAAATACATGTTCATTTAAAAAACTTGAGGGGTAACATATGAAAGTAAAGTATGACATGAAAATATCACTTTTATGGAGAGAAAAACCAAATAGAGCAACAGGAGTTGTTTAAAAAGATGCTTTATGTTTATTACTTCTTATTTTTGTTTCCACCAATAAAGCAGAACAGGGATCAGCAAAATTTCCATAGATATTTGGGGCTCCGGGAGCTACAGAGTTGCTGCCACGAACCTGCCTTTGCAGTGTGAAACCTGTAGTACAGGCAGGTGACCAGTTGTACTCCATGGCCACGTACAAAGGGACCCAGGAGAGAAACGTGAGCAAGTTGACTTGCAAGGGAGTCAGGGGACCTCTGATGGCTGGAGGCCAAGCATGCTCAGTTTTCCTGTTGGCAGGGTCTTGAAAGGTGGTCCCCAGGGCGAGTCAGGGCTGCAGGTTGTGGAGACAGTGTACATTCTGGGCGCATGGCTGGAGCAGAGGCCATTGGATATCCTCTCCCCCTCAGTGCTTACCCACCAGCACCACACAGCAGCCTGAGCCAGTGAGAGTCACCCTTCCCGCCTGCAAAGGCCCTCGGTGCCCTCTTCCAACAGAGCCTAGCATCGCGCTTCTGTTAGGAAGACTGGCCCAGAAGAACACCAACTATTATTACTGAGCCCACACTGACATTGGAATTTGGGGCTCAGAGGCAATACATTTAAAACTGGCACGGAGAGCATAAAGAAAACTCAATCTTTTTACTTCCACTATCACAACCTAGTTATAAAATTGTCAGCACAAACCTCCTTTCGTGAAAATATATATAATATTGCTCCAGCTCTTTCTATCAGGTAGTTAGCCACTAGTGTAGGTGTATTAGCTGATGATAAGATTTATGTGTGTCACTTTTGTTCTTTTTTAAAAGAAATTTATTGGAGTATAGTTGATTTACAATGTTGTGTTAGTTTCAGGTGTACAGCAAAGTGCTTCAGTTATAGGTATACATATATCCATTCTTTTTTAGATTCTTTTCTCATATAGGTCATTACCGAGTATTGAGTAGAGTTCCCTGTGCTATACAGCAGGTCCTTATTACTTATCTGTTATATGTATATAGTAGTGTGTATACATCAATTCCAGTCTCCAAATTTATCCCTCCCCCTCTTTACCCCTTGGCAATCATATTAGCTTACAGGTATTAGCTAATGATAGAATCTGTGTGTGTGTGTGTGATTTTTGTTCTCAAAAAATCTCAAGAGAACTGCAGTTGACTGGCCGACTCTGTTAGGGGGTTGTTAAACAGAACAAAGCTAAAAACTGAGAAATAAGCAAAAAATATAAATACTCAGAAACTCTGACAGAGACAGTGGTACGCACTAAAAAAATTCCTGTGCTCTTCTGCATTTTCCAGGTTTCTTTGCGGTGAGATTAAGCATGAACTAGTTCTTTGCTGAAGCAAAGTAGGGTGGGTGTGAGTTCCCTGTACTCCAACCCGGTGCTGGTGGAAGAGACAGGAAGGACTGCTGCAGGGCTGGCAACTGGCATATCTATGAAAACAGAAGAACAGGCTGCCATCTATAAATGTTATCGACTTCATTTAAGGGCTACTTATGCTGGAAACTTCAGGAACACGGGAATTCAATCTATCCTGTTTGCTCTTACTAGAACACTGTGTATCAAGGGTTTTGTTTAAACTTTCGGGTAACCTTTGTCTCCTGAAAGCTCGGGTGACATTGCCCATGGCAGAGGGTGCCGGCTCACGTTATACTTGAACAAATAAGGGTCTGCCACTCCAGATTCCCTGTCTACATAATTCCACCGTGTTCTATGTCCCCAGGAGGCTGAACTGTAGAGACTGCCTCAACGGGTTTTCTTAGCTTTTGGCATCCTTTTAGGCTGGGGGATAAACAGGGTATGGGAGGGAGGGAGGAATATGAGGTCATGGAATTGATAATCCCCTGGCCCCTCCCCGCATGGCTGCCATGGGTTAACTTTTCCTGAGTCTCCCTGTCACTCAGGCCCCTCACACTACCTACTCCTACCTACTCCTGCCAGGTCTGTCGGCCATTCCCTTCACTCCATCAGCCACGGGGTGAGAGCGGAGCCCAGCTGTCACCATTCCTTCCATGTGCTTTCCTTGCATGCTGCTTATATCACTGTATGCAGTCCTTTTATTACATTGTCCTCAAATCACCACATTTGGGCATGCCATCTGTTTCCTGGCAGGATCCTGGCTGACTTAGCATCTGAATAAATATAGGATGTATTGAATAATAATATACAAGAGAGAGAAGTCATTGAATACAGATAACAAATGTGCTAATGTTATAAAACTCTCAGAATAGTGTTTGCTGTGCTTAGTTGCTCAATCGTATCCAATGCGTTGTGACCCCATGGGCTGTAGCCTGCCGGACTCCTCTGTCCATGAGATTTTCCAGGCAAGAATACTGGAGTGAGTTGCATGCCTTCCTCCAGGGCATTTTCCTGGCCCAGAAATAAAACCTGGCTCTCTTGTCTCCTGCGTTGGCAGGTGGGCTCTTTACCACTAGTGCCACCTGGGAAGCTCGGAACTGCTTTACTTGTATTCATTTATTTAATCCTTACAACAGCCCCGTGAGGCAGCTACTGTCATTTTACAGATGTGCCCACTGAGGTAAAGAATGATTTGATAACTTGTTCGGGGTTACACAACTAAGGGAGCAGAAGCTCAGACCTCAGCAGTGGGCTGGGGAGGGCGGTGTGGAATGACGGGAATTGGTCTAGGGTGGAAGAGCTGGGGACGAAACCCCAGGGAGATAACCTGTGGTGATCTTAAGTAGGCAGGTGAAGTGCGATGCTCAGGAGGCAGGTGGGGGTTATACACCATAAATACAAAAGGGAAGGGAAAAATTGAAGGAGAAAAATCTAAGCTAACACAACAATAGCAATAACTTATTGAGCTCTTACCATACTAGACACTAAAAGCCTTATGATAAGGAAGACAGAGTTTTACTCCACTTTTATACATGAGAAAACCAAGACTTAGCAAGCTTATAAATAAATGCCTATATTTCTACTGGTGTGAATGCTTTTTTTTTTTTTTTTTTGCTGGCATGAGTTCAAATGAAAATAACTTACTGGTTTCTATTTGGGCTGGAAAATGGGAAGAAGGATATTGGAAGAGGGGAGAAAAGTGAGCGGTTATGGTATTTACTTTATATGTTTATTTAAACGTTGGGTTGGCCAAAGAAAGTTTGTTCAGGTTTTTCGTACCATCTGATGGAAAAATCCGAACGAATTTTTTGGCCAACCCAATACAGAAAAATTATGCACAATTTTATGTATATAAAGTATATATAAATGTAATTTAAATTGAAAACAATTTATTGTTAGAAGTACATGGATCACCATGTGAAAAACAGCAGGACCTTGTGTCCCCTATATGAACACACAAAAAGATAAATTCAAGAAAAAAGTTCCTTGACAAACAGGGGGATGGTGTCAGAGGATCTGAAGTACATAAAGCGGGACTTTTAAAGTTTAAAGTACTTAAACATGGGACTGAAACACACGCAGTCAGTAGTTCCCTCTTTTGAGTGGTGCTTGGACACTGCCAACATCTACCCTGGATGTCTCTGTCTACTTCCACTGGTCGGCAAGCCCTCTTCTCTGGGTCACAGTTTTTTTTCCTCTTCAGCTTTGAGAGAGGGGCAAGCAGCCCATCACAGCTCGAAACTGGCCTGGACCATCGGCTAGATCTTGGTGTTGCTAGGAGTTGGCCTGACATAGCTGCGCCATGGTATTCTGTGGAACAGAACCATTTTACACCACACCAACACCACACATGGCCATTCTGCCATGAAAAACTCAAATGACAACAAGAGTTCTCTGATTCACACTGTTGCTTTGTCGCTCAGTTGTGTCTGACTCTGCGACTCCATGGACTGTGGCCCGCCAGGCTCCTCTGTCCATGAGATTCTCCAGGCAAGAATACTGGAGTGGGCTGCCAGCTCCTCCTCCAGGGGATCCTCCTGACTCAGGGATAGAACCCAAGTTTCCTACGTCTCCTGCAGGCAGACTCTTCACTGCTAAGCCCATCAGGGAAGCCCTCTCTCTGTATCATGTTTGTGTTAGTTATTCAGTCGTGTCTGACTCTGCGACCCCACAAACTGTAGCCCTCCAGGCTCCTGTGTTCATGGGATTCTCCAGGCAAGAATACTGGAGTGGGTTGCCATTCCCTTCTCCAGGGGATCTTTCTCACCCAGGGATCAAACCCGGGTCACTTGCATTGCAGGTGGATTCTTTACCATCTGAGCCATCAGGGAAGTCCCTCTGTATCATAGCTGAATACATACACACACACACACACACACACACACAAACATGAGCATTGTCCAAATCACAAAAACATGAGCATTGTCCAAACCCCCAAAATGACCAGAGACTCCTGGCAGGCCCATATGCGTTAGCATCTTCACCTATTACACCTTTAGCCTCATTTCCTTCCTTGTACCTGATTAGCTGTTTTAAGACACCAAATCTAAGACTTATCTCCTCTGTTCCTGACCGTATGGAATCCTGGGCAAAGTCCCAGCCCTATAACCTATACACAAACTCCAGCCCTATAACTCTTTCCAATATTTTAACGAAACACCTCACACCTTCCCAGTATGTGTTCTCCCTGCTACAAAGAGCAATAAACCCAACTTGTTAAAATACAGGTTTGTTCTTGGTGGGCTTTGGCTGGAGGGTAGACAAAAATACAGACTCAGCTAAAGGGCTCATACTTGGACCAGGACCCTCAATTCAGCAATATTGTGAACATCTGGGACACCTTGTGATTCCCTCTGTAGGAGATGCCAGGGCTGATAAGTTCATGTGCAAGTGAGTTCCTATAGTTTGCTGAAACACTGCAGTGTTGAGTCTGTTTTATTTACCGGGGAATAAGAGCTCTTAGAATTTGACTGATTAGTGTTCTTTAGTAAAATTGTTTTTAGTCTTCTATTTCCTGTTTTCATTATTGTTAGCTTGCTTAATAATCAGTGTTGTGTGTAAGAGGCACAGTCCATAGGGTTAGAGGCTTAATAAGTCTGTTTTGGAGCTGAACCTCTGAGGGCTGGCTGAGTTCAGAAGTTCTCCTCAGATCATGACCTTCGGACCAATTTTGCTTCGGGTCAGCATTTCTAAATCGGATGAAGACTTCTTCATTCTTGTTTTTGTGTGTCTGAGAACTGTTCCATTTAGTTTTGTCTGCCTGGACCCACAACTGGTAATGACTGGCCATTGGTCAGGTTCTGGGGATCAGAAGTTACACATATTTACAAACCATTCTATTCCTTCTTGTCCGTTGTCACAATCCAAAACCGCACCTCCTCCAGGCCATACACCTGCTTCTTTTGTGTCTTCTCATTAGTAAGAATAATTTGTACACTGACCTCTCTAATAGACTCAATTTCATCAGGAATATTTTAGAGCAGCAGTGACCACTTGGACTTTTGACATGAAGATAGCTCATTTGAGATGCATTAATACTTTAAGACAGAAAGCAAATAAACCTTCATAAGCAGATTGCTTGTCTGGTTTGCCTAAAAGAAAGATAATTTTGTTTAATGTAGGGCTTATCCCTCCTTTGTTTCCATAATTTGGAGCTAAGTAGTGCTGACTTTTTAATTGCATGGCTTGATAAAATTATCAAAGACCCCAGTTACTACTATTGCTTCTTATCCTGCATACAGGTTTTTCAGAAGATAGGTAAGGTGGTCTGGTATTCCCATCTCTTTAAGAATTTTCCTGTATATATATATATATGTATATATATATATATATACACACATAAAATATATATACATGTATATACATACACACACACACACACACACACACACACATGTTAAAATGGGGCTTCCCTGGTGGTTCAGATGGTAAAGAATCTGCCTGCAATGCAGGAGACCAGGATTTGATCCCTGGGTTACGAAGATCCCCTAACTTCCTAACCTACTCCAGCATTCTTGCTGGAAAATCTCCATGGACAGAGGAGACTGGCAGGCTACAGTCCATGGGGTTGCAAAGAATTGGACACTACTGAGCGACCAACATGCACACATATATTAAAATGTGTTTTTCAACACCTATAAACTCTTTTTTCTCTCCTTGTAGAGAAAGCAAAATACAGCCTTACAGTGATAATTTCATATCTTCCTGAAGCCAGCTGGTTTCCTTTTTTAAGTTTTGTTTTTTTTCTCTTACTCTCCATTTCCCTCTCATGGCAAACTAAACATTTAAACATCAACGAATTAAGTTTGTCAGGGTCAAATTTCTCACGCTTTAATCATTCTAAAATACCTACACTGGCTTTATGAATTAATAAGTTGCTCTAACATAATACTGTAAATCAACTACATCAATAAAAAAATAAGTTGCCACTGTTACTATAACTTCTTTAAGATGAAAACAATTAAAACACTGATTAAAAATATGTAAAAAGCTATTTAAATAAATGGGATGATAACAAAAGATGTATTTTGTAATGCTTCTTTGCCAATATTCTTCTGGGCTTTTTTTTAAAAAATGGTTTTTTGTCACCACAGATATATACCTTTAATTTCTGTATGTGCAGTGTGAAAATGCAAAGGGGAAAAGTACATTGCCATTCCAGGGCCACTGGTAAAGTAAGCCAACTGGCCAGCATTCACTGGGTAATTCTTGTTTAGTCTCTAAGTCATGTCCGACTCTTTTGTGACCTCATGGACTGTAGCCCTTGGCCAAGGCTCCTCTGTTCATGGAATTTCCCAGACAAGAAGAGGGGAGCAGGTTGCCATTTCCTCCTCCAGGGGATCTCCCTGACCCAGGAATCAAACCCACATCTCTTGCATTGGCAGGTGGATTCTTTATTGCTGAGTCACCAGGGAAGCTCCTGGGTAGGAAAATGTAGTAACTTTTATAGAACATATCCCAGTTATATGTAAAAGTAAAGGCAACTTAGGTAGAGTCGGGGAGCACAGTGATAGATCCAAATTGTGAAAAATCTCTGTCCCTTGATGCTTTCTCCAGGCCACGTCCTCTCATCTCTGAATGGCTCCTCTTCCTTGACAATGGATTAGACCTCATCCATCCTCACTTGCCCTGTCTGCTGTTTCCTAGAGATTCACTGATACATCTCGCTACATATACTCTCTAGATCTATATTCCCTCTGGATGATTTTACCCACGCAGATCACTGTTAATTATGATTCCCATATTCTTATCTCCAGGCCAGAACTTTTCCTCTGGTTACGCTTACATCTGGCCACAGGTACTCTCTGTTGACTCCTGTACTTCCATGCATGCTGTCTTCCTAGCACACCCTGTCACGTCAGACACACTCTTGCACTGGACCCATCTCAGGGGCCACCCTCCCTACCAGGCTGAGGGACACAGGTGCCTCTTCCCTGTACCTGTAACACCCTGAGCATCTCCTTTTCTTAACATGTGGTCTGCTAGATCATCTTTCTGATTACATTGTCATCATTTTTCTTGACAGTGGATTATCAATCATGGGTATAACATGTAATCTACACTCAATAAACTGTTGAACAAATGGGTTCCGTTTTTAATCTGAGTGGGTAGACTTAACCTATTAACTCCAAACTAGGTTGTCTTTGGAGCAGGAGATACAAATTCAGGTTCACAAAGTTAATTTTGCTATTTATGACTCTTTTCTGTTCTAGACTGAGTTGTAGATGTTCTATAATTAGTAAACAGCCACTAAGCTAGTTGAAAAAGTTGGCTTAAAGCTCAATATTCAGAAAACTAAGATCATGGCATCTGGTCCCATCACTTCATGGGAAATAGATGGGGAAACAATAGAAACTGTGTCAGACTTTATTCTGGGGGGCTCCAAAATCACTGCAGATGGTGATTGCAGCCATGAAATTAAAAGATGCTTACTCCTTGGAAGGAAAGTTATGATCAACCTAGATAGCATATTCAAAAGCAGAGACATTACTTTGCCAACAAAGGTCCATCTAGTCAAGGCTATGGTTTTTCCAGTGGTCGTGTATGGATGTGAGAGTTGGACTGTAAAGAAAGCTGAGCGCCAAAGAATTGATGCTTTTGAACTGTGGTGTTGGAGAAGACTCTTGAGAGTCCCTTGGACTGCAAGGAGATCCAACCAGTTCATTCTAAAAGAGATCAGCCCTGGATGTTCTTTGGAAGGACTGATACTAAAGCTGAAACTCCAATACTTTGGCTACCTCATGCAAAGAGTTGACTCATTGGAAAACACTCTGATGCTGGGAGGGATTGGGGGCAGGAGGAGAAGCGGATGACAGAGGATGAGATGGCTGGATGGCATCACCGACTCGATGGACATGAGTTTGGGTGAACTCCGGGAGTTGGTGATGGATAAGGAGGCCTGGTGTGCTGCAATTCATGGGGTTGCAAAGAGTTGGACACGACTGAGCGACTGAACTGAACTAAGTTAGTTTTTATGGTGAGATGACTATGCCAAAGCCTTTGACTCTGTGGATCCCAATAAACTGTGGAAAATTCTTCAAGAGATGGGAATACCAGACCACCTGATCTGCCTCTTGAGAAATTTGTATGCAGGTCAGGAAGCAACAGTTAGAACTGGACATGGAACAACAGACTGGTTCCAAATAGGAAAAGGAGTTCGTCCAGGCTGTATATTGTCACCCTGCTTATTTAACTTCTATGCAGAGTACATCATGAGAAACGCTGGACTGGAAGAAACACAAGCGGGAATCGAGATTGCTGGGAGAAATATCAATAACCTCAGATATGCAGATGACACCACCCTTACGGCAGAAAGTGAAGAGGAACTAAAAAACCTCTTGATGAAAGTGAAAGTGGAGAGTGAAAAAGTGGGCTTAAAGCTCAATATTCAGAAAACAAAGATCATGGCATCTGGTCCCATCACTTCATGGGAAATAGATGGGGAAACAGTGGAAACAGTGGCAGACTTTATTTTGGGGGGCTCCAAAATCACTGCAGATGGTGACTGCAGCCATGAAACTAAAAGACGCTTACTCCTTGGAAGGAAAGTTATGACCAACCTAGATAGCATATTCAAAAGCAGATATTACTTTGCCAACAAAGGTCCGTCTAGTCAAGGCTATGGTTTTTCCTGTGGTCATGTATGGATGTGAGAGTTGGACTGTGAAGAAGGTTGAGCGCCGAAGAATTGATGCTTTTGAACTGTGGTGTTGGAGAAGACTCTTGAGAGTCCCTTGGACTGCAAGGAGATCCAACCAGTCCATTCTGAAGGAGATCAGCCCTGGGATTTCTTTGGAAGGAATGATGCTCAAGCTGAAACTCCAGTACTTTGGCCACCTCATGCGAAGAGTTGACTCATTGGAAAAGACTCTGATGTTGGGAGGGATTGGGGGCAGGAGGAGAAGGGGACGACAGAGGATGAGATGGCTGGATGGCATCACTGACTCGATGGACGTGAGTCTGAGTGAACTCCAGGAGTTGGTGATGGACAGGGAGACCTGGCGTGCTGCGATTCATAGGGTCACAAAGTCGGACACGGCTGAGCGACTGATCTGATCTGATCTGAAAAATCACAGAATTACTAGAATTCCAGATGTTTACTAACTTCAGTAGGTCCCATCACGACTGCCACTTGCTCTAAATCCAGTTTCACATAGTGTTAGTTACTATTCGTTGAGTGCATTTCTATATGGGAAACTCAGTGCCTTCGTTCACATTATCTCTAATCTTCCTCCAAACTTACTGATGTAACTCTACTATTATGCCCAGTTAACAGATGAAACTGACCTTTAAAGAAATTGAATAGCATTTCCAAAATCATTCAGCTACTGAGGAGATGAGTGGATTTGAACCCAAGTCTCATTCCAAGAGAGTAAGTTCTTAAATGTTGTGGTATATGACCTTTCAACCATTGGAAATAAATTTGTGAAGTTTGCATATAGTCATCACCAATTATGGGGCCAGACTAAACCTTTTGATTCCAGGCAGATAAAACTAAGCAGACCAGTTCTCAGAGACACAAAGACAAGACTGGCCCTGCAGGAAAAGCAAAGAAGGAACAAATCCTGGCCAAGTCACAACATGCCACACTGTATGGCTTATCTCCATGGGAAAGCACGTGTGTGTCTACACACACAGCTATGGATTAGAAATCTACTGAAGACCAGAATTCAGGTCTCACCAGTTTCTATCCTGAATCTTTTTCTATTGGGTCTCATGCTTGAAAAAAACATGGACCTTTTAAGTTAATAATCATATATTGGCAAGAACTGTTTGTGCATAGAAGATTCACAAGCCGAATTGATTTGGCAAGGGGTATCCTCCTCAGAGGATGAGATGGGTGGATGGCATCACTAATGAAATGGACATGAACCTGGGCAAGCTCCAGGAGATGGTGAGGGACAGGGAGGCCTGGCACACTTCAGTCCATGGGTCCTAAAGAGCCAGACATGACTGGGCAACTGAACAAAAACAACAAATGCATTTTTAACTGCTAATAAAGTATTCAGGTTTAAAAAGCTCTCAAAAACGGAAATGGTGAGGTTAAAATGGACTGACTGAATCTTGTAGCAGGGCAAGTATTTGAGGGGAGCCTATGAATCTCTGGGACAGTGGTGGTTGAGATAGGGTGAGATTGGGGTCATCAGTGTACTGACATCTGTGAATCTTGCCTGTTTTTATCTTCAGGTAACAGGGTTAGACTCCTGTGAAACTTTAGAGAGAAAAGGTTTTTTTTTTTTTTTTTTATAAATGTCATACCCTTATTTCCTTACCGTTTGGTTTTAATCTTTGAGATGCCTCAAATTATTTTGGAAATTAAGACGTAAATGTCAAAACCAGCAACTGATACACTTTTTTCTTCTCCACTGCTCACCATGCCACAAGGCAGTAATAACGAGAACTATTCCTAACAACTGGGCATTAAAAACAACAAAATATTCATTAGTTACCTCTACTTTAACCTATAAAAGTAAGCCCATATCCCCGTAGAAACTGGTAATTCTATTTACTGAGCATACAATAGCTGGCATCGAAAAAGCAAGAGAGTTCCAGAAAAACATCTATTTCTGTTTTATTGACTATTCCTAAGCCTTTGACTGTGTGGATCACAATAAACTGGAAAATTCTGAAAAAGATGGGAATACCAGATCACTTGAACTGCCTCTTGAGAAACTTGTATACAGTTCAGGAAGTAACAGTTAGAATTGGACATTGAACAACAGACTGGTTCCAAATAGGTAAAGGAGTTCGTCAAGGCTGTATACTGTCACCCTGCTTATTTAACTTATATGCAGAGTACATCATGAGAAACGCTGGGCTGGAAGAAGCACAAGCTGGAATCAAGATTGCTGGGAGAAATATCAATAACCTCAGATATGCAGATGACACCATCCTTATGGCAGAAAGTGAAGAAGCACTAAAGAGCCTCTTGATGAAAGTGAAAGAGGAGAGTGAAAACGTTGGCTTAAAGCTCAACATTCAGGAAACTAACATCATGGCATCTGGTCCTATCACTTCATGGAAAATAGAAACAGTGGAAACAGTGGCTGACTTTATTCTTCTGGGCTCCAAAATCACTACAGATGGTGATTGCAGCCATGAAATTAAAAGACGCTTACTTCTTGGAAGGAAACTTCTATGACCAACCTAGACAGCATATTAAAAAACAGAGACATTACTTTGCCAACAAAGGTCCGTCTAGTCAAGGCTATGGTTTTTCCAGTGGTTGTGTATGGATGTGAGAGTTGGATTATAAAGAAAGCTGAGCGTAGAATTGATGCTTTTGAACTCTGGTGTTGAAGACTCTTGAGAGTCCCTTGGACTGCAAGAAGATCCAACTAGTCCATCCTAAAGGAGATCAGTCCTGGGTGTTCATTGGACGGACTGATGTTGAAGCTGAAACTCCAATACTTTGGCCACCTGATGCGAAGAGCTGATTCATTGGAAAAGACCCTGATGCTGGGAAATATTAAGGGCAGGAGGAGAACGGGACAACAGAGGATGAGATGGTTGGATGGCATCATCGACTCAATGGACATGGGTTTGGGTAGACTCCGGGAGTGGGTGATGGACAGGGAGGCCTGGCATGCTGCGGTTCATGGAGGTCGCAAAGAGTCGGACACAACTGAGTGACTGAACTGAACAATAGCTGGCATGGAATAAAGGAACAATCTCGGTTATCAAAATAACTATTGTGACTATTTTACACAAGGAAGACTTCTGAATAGGCGGGAAGTGGAATTAACAGTCGGACGTCTTGGAAACTGCCCAAGGTACGTACCCTTGGGGTCTATTCTCTTTAGGACATAGGGGGCAATAATCTGCCTCCTAAAAGGGGTACTTGAGGCCTGACCTTTGTATATACTTCAAACTTGATCACATGGGAGAAGTAATCCTGACATCCATTCCACAAGCAATAGAGAGACACTAGTAGTAGCAGAAGCTGAAAGGGAATCCTTTCTTTGATGGTCACTTATTTGTTTATTTTCCGGTCTTCAGTTACCCAGAAAAAAAAAGTGAGTTTCAGGAGTGGAAATCTAGTTGGTCTCATAGGCCAGGGTATCCTCATCACCTGCTGCAGGGGTTAATAGCCACCTATTGCTCTGGCTAAGCCATGAGAAAATCACCATGGGAAAAGAATAAAAGCAAAGTATAGCAATGTAGCACAACCTAAATAAAAGTACATTGGGTTGATCAGTTGGGGTTGTCATGCCCTGCTAAGCTAAGGAAAAACATAGTGTGGACCTTGGAACACTGGGCCAGCGCAAGTTCAGAACGCTGCTTGTGCACACACTAAGATGTTTTCCCAAGGCATATACGGGTCTATGACCTCCAGCTAGGTGACAGCCTTTGTAGAAGAAAATAACAAAGATAGTTTAAAGTAATCAATAAAATGGGAGACATGACTGGGGACACAGGAGGCTGACTTCATCGTAGCACAACAGATACTTTCTGCTTGCCAAGACACTAAATAAAAGTGATGTGGCTCTGAGGAACAGGGCTGTTGACCCAAGAGGTCTTGAGTCCCCCAGTCCATCTTTAAAACTTTAATTCTGTCTCTAGTTTCTTTTTCCCAAACTGTGCGGTTGACCACTTTCGATCCCTACTTGCTGTTCTGGCCACAGCAGCCCATTACACAGTACTGTGCATAGCATACAAGAGGTTCTCAGTAAATACTGGGGAAAAAATAAAAGTCCATGCCGAGAAAACAGGCCAACTACTGCCATTGATGGTGGAAGGCATATCCTTTTCTTTTCCCTAGAATGACATCAACTCTGACTTAAGGAAAAGGTGAATGCAAATATGTGAAATCTAAATAAACGAGGATCTTTTTTGTAGGACAGGAGGAAGCTTGTAGAAAAGGGGGAAATGGAAGGGTCAATCTAGGACAGACCAAGGTTGTTACTGTGTAACTTTTAAATGTAAACTCCTGAGCAGAAATGTTTCTCTCCATACCATCTGTCCTTGCCTTTTCTCACATCTCACATATTTATGAAAGCCTTACTGTGCCATTAAGCAACACAAACACAATAGGTGTTGTTGGAATGCAGTCATTACCTCAGGCCCAGTGGTAGAACGTAAGGGACCTTAAGAGGGGGATTTGTTGTTATAACGCAAAATCAAATCAATTACCTTTCCAAAGGGCTATGATATTGTGGAGATAAGACCACTATGAAGCTAGAAACTTGAGAAAGTCATTTTAAAAGCTACTCAGGTATAGGTAACTCATGATTAAAGGCCCTGCACTATTACACAACATGAGTGTCAGCGCAACAAATTTCCAACTTCATGACTCAGGCTTCTGTGCTACACATATTACTGGATGGTTCCTTCATTTTAAAGAAATGTGAACATAAGCGTGCACACAAAAATATCTGACACCCCAAACAAGAAAACACAACAGCTGTCAGGCCAAGAAAAATCTGTTAAATTGACACTGTGTCGTCAAAGCTACCCTTTCAAGATGTAAAGTTATTCTCCCTTCTGAAAAGTGTGGCCGGACAGACAACCTCCTGCCCAAGACCACAACGTCATCACTATCTCTTTCCTAGAACTGGTTCCGGAACTGCCCTAACAGGGCAGGGGAGCACAGGCCCTAGAAGGCGGATGTAAAAACAACTCGCCCAGCCTCATCCGCACCTACTCTGCGTCGCCTCTGCTTCCGGGCGAGCAGGGAGAGCCCCCGACTCTGCCCACCTTCACGCCAGTGGGTCCCTTCTGGTCTCCCTTTATCCGCCCGTAGCGCCTCGAGGGTGATTGCGGAACAAACCTGCCCAGAAAGTGGCTCAAGCCGACCCACCAGTACCTCTTCCAAAGGTCTCCCGGTCGCCCCTGGGTCTCCCGGCAGGGCCCCGCGACTACACAGCTCTCTCGACCAGACGATTTTCACCGACTTTATTGGGCCCGCGACCCAGTTGGTCTCCTCGCCGCCCACCTCCCCACTAGATGGCTCCGGCCCTCCATAACATCAAGCATATTCAAAAACACTGCGGGCGGGGCGGCTCTGGAGACAGCCCTTGCTGGGGAAGCCGGATCCCCTATGGCAGCATCAGGGTCATTTGCTCTTCGTCTTCTGACTCTCCGTCTTCTTGGGCAGCAGCACGGCCTGGATGTTGGGCAGGACGCCGCCCTGAGCGATGGTCACTTTCCCCAGAAGCTTGTTTAGTTCTTCGTCGTTGCGGATGGCGAGCTGCAGGTGGCGAGGGATTATCCTGGTCTTCTTGTTGTCCCGCGCGGCGTTGCCAGCCAACTCCAGGATCTCCGCCGTCAGGTATTCCAACACCGCCGCCAGGTACACCGGCGCCCCGGCGCCCACTCGCTCCGCGTAGTTACCCTTGCGCAGCAGTCTGTGCACTCGGCCCACTGGGAACTGCAGGCCCGCGCGGGAGGACCTGGACTTGGCCTTTGCCCGCACTTTGCCGCCCTGCTTTCCGCGACCAGACATGTTTGTCTCTCGCTTACAACTCCAGCGAGAAGGAAAAACCCAGCGATCCGGTTCCTAGTATAAGAATGCAACGTACCACACCGGAACTGCCTCTACCAACACTTTGCTGACACTAGGCAGCGCCTTCCCATTGGGCTCCGCAACATCCTTGGCTCCAGTGACCAATGACAGGCAGGCTCTGCTCCCAATTAGCACGCTGGCAGAAGGACGGCCTTTTCCAACTCTCTCCAATCAAAAGAGCAAACTGCTAAGTCCTCATTTACATAACCGCTCATATGAATATCTAGGTGCGCTTGCTCCGCGGTTGGGGTTCTGTTGAATATGTTGAGTTCGGTTGAATTTGGCAGATTCTGAGATTTCAACGTCCTCTTTCGCTCTCAGGAAAAGAATGTCTTAAGAATTAAGGAACCGAGGTAAGAAACAGAAAAATCAGGAAAGAGTTACCCCTTCTCCTTAGTTAACTTACTCAACAAATACTAAGCACTCAAGCAAGAAATGCCTCTAGCAGTTCTGGTTGAGTATGCCTGAAATTTTTGACACATTACCTTTATTATTGACACTAAAAAAAAAAATCCTTGTAAGCAAAAGAGATCTCTAACTTGAAAATATTCTAACCTTGATTTTTTAGTAAATACTAAAAAACAAACAAAACACACACACACACACCTATTTTGCCATTACAAGAATCCTGATTCTTCCAAACTTTCTTTGGAATCAAGCATTAAAATCATGCGGTACAATGTGACTATTTAGCACTCCCCACCCCAGCTCGTCATCCAGTGTTCTGAGGGTTCTTTTAATTCTGCTTTAACAACAAAAATAACAGTATCTTTTTTGTGCTATAGAGATGGATGAGGATAGGTACATAATAAGCAAATATTTGCCATAAAGCTTTCTTACTGGAAAGGCTTATTCGTCAGGACTAGGTACAGGAAGCACAATTTACCAAAATATTCATTCCTCATGGTGTTCCTGCTGGCTTTTTTCGTAGTATGAACCTTTTGGGGAAACAGTCCTGTCTCCTAGAGTGGTGACACTACTCAAAGTTCCGTTTTTCTCAAGGAATTTCTTAAATGAGAACCGTCTGATTTAAAGCCATGATCATGCTGCTGCTGCCAAGTCGCTTCAGTCGTGTCCGACCCTGTGCGACCCCATAGACGACAGCCCACCAGGCTCCCCCATCCCTGGGATTCTCTAGGCAGGAATACTGGAATTTCACAAGAACTTAAGAGTTTTAATGAAATAAGAATGTTACATTATTTTAACGAATCACAGAAATTGTCGTTTGAGAAGCAAAACCCCGTGCTTGGGCTGGGGGTGGGGGACGGAGGAAGCAGTAAAATCTACAAATTGTGCAGAAGAAGCTGCAAGAGAAAAGTCGGGGGTGGGGGCGGGGAGGAAGGGGTAAGGTTAGACTCTTTTTGAAAATTTAATTTTTTCTTCGCGGGGCCACACAAGAGAAAAAGAACGACTGAAAGATTTCCTCTACCCCAACTGGTGACTTAAAAAGACCCACAGGTGTAAAGCAACTGCTTTGAAATTTAAAAGTAGTAAAGCATTCCCACTTCCTACTCAGTTTCAAATTAGTCTAAGAATAGTATTATAAAAGTGTGCATTTTGTTGGAAAACTATAAAATTAGAATTCCCGCGCTAGAGAGAGGCGGGGGCGGACAAGGTGGAGGAAAGAGACAAGGGAAACTCAGCGCTCACTGGATCTGGCCTACTGTTTTTTAAGTATGGAGAAACGGCAATATAATTTCTGTCTAGTCTTTCCTCAATTTCATGGCAAAAATAACAAGAAGTTTTCCCAAATAAGCAACCGAAAAATTTTGTAGGGAGGGGATTAAAAAAAAAAAAAAAAACCCTTTTGGGGACTTAGCTCCGCCCACTATCTTGAGGTTTTCAACCAGGTCCGCTATAAGGATATATTAGCTCAGGTTCTTAGCGTCCCCAAGTGTTAGGAGCTTGCTTAATACGATTGTCTTCTCTTTCTTGTTGAAGATGTCTGGCAGGGGCAAAGGAGGAAAAGGGCTAGGTAAGGGAGGTGCCAAGCGTCACCGGAAGGTCTTACGGGACAACATCCAGGGCATTACGAAGCCCGCAATTCGCCGTCTTGCCCGCCGTGGTGGTGTCAAGCGCATCTCAGGGCTCATCTACGAGGAGACCCGTGGAGTGCTCAAAGTGTTCTTGGAAAACGTGATCCGCGATGCAGTGACGTACACGGAGCACGCCAAGCGCAAGACGGTCACGGCCATGGATGTGGTGTACGCTCTGAAACGCCAGGGCCGCACCCTCTACGGCTTCGGTGGCTGAGCTCTGCCTGCGGCTTATCATCAGATTCCAAAAGGCCCTTTTTAGGGCCACCAAAACCTCAAAAAAAGGGTTGATTACGCTTAAGTTCCATGGTGAATGTGCTAATAGGTGCTTCAGAGGAAGCTTTACAATTGCAGTTGTTCGGACGGATGATTCGGGGTTAGGCTTGAGGCTGGGGGAGGTGTGAGCAGCAAAGCTCGAAGTGGGGAGCCCGGGGCCCGCGCTAGGGACGTAGCTTGGGAAATGCATCGCAGGGCAGTAAGTGATCTTCTCCTTTGTTTCAGACGCTGAAGTGCTGAGTTTGGACTCCGTTTGGGAAACAGGTATCGTCAACTTAGAAATAGGTGTTTTGGGAGCGAATGCCTCGGGATCTGAGCTTATGTAGAGTAACTTGTATGCAAATAAGGCAAGTGCGGCTCCCTGCCTCCGATTGGACGGGAGGTATCAGAGGGAGTGGTTCTCGCCGATGGGGCCGGCCCCACCTCTGAGACCTATTGTAGTGTCCAATAGGAAAGCGCGAGGTGCAGGCCTAGAGTTGCGCGCAGGGGTCTTGCCAAGCGTTAATATTTTATATATTGACGGAATGTTTGAGTGAGAATTAATCCAACTCCGACGCGGAATGTAGGGCGGCCGCGTGTGGGCGAGTGCAAGGCCAGGCCTAAACCGTCGGCACCTGCGCTACTCGTGGGTCGGCTGCACAAAGGTGGTCGCGCCGAGCAGGTGAGCATCCCAACCCCCGACTGCCCAGCGGCGGTGCTCAAGCCCCGGGGCGTGGGAATCCAGGAGTTAACCGGCAGCGCTGCCAGGGCGCAGGCAGTACTGTTGCCCGGGAGAGAGAGGGTCTTGTGACCCGGTCGCCCCTAGGAGATAAACCCTGGCTTTCTAAGTGACGGTCCTGTTCAGAACCGCCCGGCCCGGGGCTGCGGGAAGGAGTGGGGCGGCGGGTTGTAGTCTAAAGAGTTCGGTGAAAATGATGTAGCGAGAGAGCTGTATAGTCATGAAGTCCTACCCATTTGTCCTGCCCAGGAGACCGAGTAAGGAGGGCCGGTTTGCGGGCTTTTCCTGGTGTCAAAGGCGGGACTGAAGACAGGGGGCTCCACCTGCGTGCTGCCGGCAAGGGCGAGGCTGGAGCCGAAGTCCTTTAAGGGCCGTGCTCGACTTCTGGCTGTGTCCTTCCTCACCAGCTTGTCTGTGTGATGGAAATTGGGAAGGGGCTTAGAACACCAAAATGCAGTGTGATCCCATGAACCCTGACTAATCTCTCCTAGCTCTGGCTTGTCTGGACATCGTGAAATCACTTAGCTTCATGGACTGGTTGTCTGGATTGGCTGTGGGGTAGTTTCCCAGCCTTGACAGTGATGTATGTACATTTCATTTTAAGCCGTATATATCCGAGATGAACTCTAGCCAGGAAAACATTTCCCTTGTTCCCGCAGCAGAGACTGGCATCATACCGTTTAATGAATATCAGCCACTTTGGAACACATTGTATTCCATTTTTGCATTCGATTCTCCAGCAAATCTATGAATTATTTATTATTAATTACCATTTTATAGACGAGGTAACGGATACAGGGGGAAAGTACTGGAATCAGGATTTGAACCCAGCACTGTTCTTAACCCTTATGTGCCACTGCCGCTTCCAGGGAGCCCCCATCCCCCATTTGCTGACATTTCACTTCTTGGTACTTTCTTCTCCATACTCAAACGTATCTGTGGTGCTGGTTATGTATTAAATTTCTAGGCAGTGAGACAGTTCCAGAAGCTCAACTTTCTTTAGTTCAAGTGAAGAAAACCCTTAAGTTACCTAAAAAGAAGCATCAGGGTATGGCACACTTGAGTACGTTTATATTTGTTGAGGGAGTGAATGTGTGAATTTGAATAGATAGTTAATGTACCTATTAAACCCCCAATTTAGTGTGAATCAGATTATTGAGAATGAAGGTGGGACTGCAGTGGAGCATGAAAATAAGTATTCGTATGGTAATTTAAAATATCTATTCCTTAAGTATTTAAGTTACTTGGGATTATTTTTTGTTTATATTTTTGATGGTAGCATCAATATTTTTTGAACCTGTCTAGTAGAACTTTTGAACTGTGGTGTTGAAGAAGACTCTTGAGAGTCCTTTGGACTGCAAAGAGATCCAGCCAGTCCATTCTAAAGGGCTGGGTGTTCTTTGGAAGGAATGATGCTGAAGCTGAAACTCCAGTACTTTGGCCACCTCATGCGAAGAGTTGACTCATTGGAAAAGACCCTGATGCTGGGAGGGATTGGGGGCAGGAAGAGAAGGGGACGACAGAGGATGAGATGGCTGGATGGCATCACCGACTCGATGGACGTGAGTCTGAGTGAACTCCGGGAGTTAGTGATGGACAGGGAGGCCTGGCATGCTGCGATTCATGGGGTGGCAAAGAGTCGGACAAGACTGAATGACTGAACTGAACTGAGTAGAACTAAATTTTCCCTTGTAAGCACAGCATATTTTTGTTTATGTTTTATGTATTTTATAAAATAATACCAAATTATTTGAACATGAGAAGTCTTTGTTTCTGTTTGAGTCCCATGGTAGTATCCAGTCCTGAAGAAATGATTTTCCAAACCAAAAGGGGGTCACATAATTTGAGAACACAAGTTATCTGAAATTAGAACTGAGATTTTAGGGAGTTAACTTCAGAAAATGTAGAATGCATTACTATACATGTTTGTTAAATAAAGAATTTAAACTGCTTCCAAAATGCTTTTCTTGCAATATGGAATGAAGTCCTGTTGAAATTAGATCCTGTAGCAAACTAGATCTCTTCTAGTTTGAACATTTAATGCCTCTTTTATCCCAAGAACTGTTAACTTGAAGATTCAGAGATAAATAAGCCATCAGTTGAGTTCAGTTGCTCAGTTGTGTCTGACTCTTTGCAACGCCATGGACTACAGCATGCCAGGCCTCCCTGTCCATCACCAACTCCCGGAACTTACTGAAATTCATGTCAGGCGGTGATGCCATCCAACCATCTCATCCTCTGTTGTCCCCTTCTCCTCCGGCCTTCAGTCTTTCCCAGCATCAAGGTCTTTTCAAATGAGTCAGTTCTTCACATCAGGTGGCCAAAGTACTGGAGTTTCAGTTTCAACATCAGTCCTTCCATGAATATTCAGGACTGATTTCCTTTAGGATGGACTGGTTGGATCTCCTTGCAGTCCAAGGGACTCTCAAGAGTCTTCTCCAACACCACAGTTCAAAAGCATCAATTCTTCGGCACTCAGCTTTCTTTATAATCCAACTCACATCCATACATGACTGCTGGAAAAACCATAGCCTTGACTAGACAGACCTTTGTTGGCAAAGTAATGTCTCTGCTTTTTAATATGCTATCTAGGTTGGTCATAACTTTCCTTCAAGGAGTAAGCGTCTTTTAATTTCATGGCTGCAGTTACCATCTGCAGTGATTTTGGAGCCCCCAAAAATAAAGTCTGCCACTGTTTCCACTGTTTCTCTATCTATTTGCCATGAAGTGATGGGACCGGATACCATGATCTTAGTTTTTTGAATGTTGAGCTTTAAGCCAACTTTTTCACTCTCCTCTTTCATTTTCATCAAGAGGCTCTTTAGTTCTTCACTTTCTGCCATAAGGATGGTGTCATTTGCATATCTGAGGTTATTGATGTTTCTCCTGGCAATCTTGATTCCAGCTTGTGCTTCCTCCAGCCCAGCATTTCCCAGGATATACTCTTCATATAAGTTAAACAGGGTGATAATATACAGCCTTGTCATACTCCTTTCTCTATTTGGAACCAGTCTGTTGTTCCATGTCCAGTTCCAACGGTTGCTTCCTGACCTGCATACAGATTTCTCATGAGGTGTGTCAGGTGGTCTTGTATTCCCATCTCTTTCAGAATTTTCCACAGTTTGTTGTGATCCACGCAGTCAAAGGCTTTGGCATAGTCAATAAAGCAGAAATAGATGTTTTTCTGGAACTCTCTTGCTTTTTCCATGATCCAGCAGATGTTGGCAATTTGATCTCTGGTTCCTCTGCCTTTTCTAAAACTGGCATGAACATCTGGAAGTTCACGGTTCAGTATTGCTGAAGCCTGGCTTGGAGAATTTTGAGCATTACTTTACTAGCGTGTGGAAGGAGTGCAGTTATGCGGTAGTTTGAGCATTCTTTGGCATTGCCTTTCTCTGGGATTGGAATGAAAACTGACCTTTTCCGGTTCTGTGGTCACTGCTGAGTTTTCCAAATTTGCTGGCATATTGAGTGCAGCACTTTCACAGCATCATCTTTCAGGATTTGGAATAGCTCAACTGGAATTCTATCATCTCCACTAGCTTTGTACGTAGTGATGCTTTGTAAGGCCCACTTGACTTCACATTCCAGGATGTCTGGCTCTAGGTGAGTGATCATACCATCATGATTATCTGGGTCGGGAAGATCTTTTTGTATAGTTCTCTTGTGTATTCTTGCCACCTATTCTTAACATCTTCTGCTGCTTTTAGGTCCATACCTTTCTGTCCTTTATGCCCATCTTTGCATGAAATGTTCCCTTGGTATGTCAGTTTTCTTGAGATCTCTAGTCTTTCCCAGTCTATTATTTTCCTCTATTTCTTTGCACTGATCACTGAGGAGGGCTTTCTTATTGATCCTTGCTATTCTCTGAACTCTGCATTCAAATGGGTATATCTTTCCTTTTCTCCTTTGCCTTTAGCTTCTCTTCTTTTCTCAGCTATTTGTAAGGCCTCCGCAGGTAACCATTTTCCCTTTTTCCATTTGTTTTCCTTGGGGATGGTCTTGATCACTGCTTCCTATACAATGTCATGAACCTCCATCCATAGTTCTTCAGGCACTTTATCAGATATAATCCCTTCAATCTATTTGTCACTTCCACTGTATAATTGTAAGGTATTTGATTTAGGTCATACTTGAATGATCTAGTGGTTTTCCCTACTTTCATCAATTTAAGTCTGAATTTGGCAATAAGGAGTTCGTGATCCGAGCCACAGTCAGCTCCTGGTTTTGTTTTTTTGCTGACAGTATACAGCTTCTCCATCTTTGGCTGCAAGGAATATAATCAATCTGATTTGGTGTTGGCCATCTGGTGATGTCCATGTGTAGAGTCTTCTCTTGTGTTGTTGGAAGAGGGTGTTTGCTATGACCAGTTCGTTCTCTTAGCAAAACTCTATTAGTCTTTGATCTTTGTTTTGTACTCCAAGGCCAAATTTGCCTGTTACTCCAGGTGTTTCTTGACTTCCTACTTTTGGATTCCAGTCTCCTACAATGAAGAGGACATCTTTTTTGGTGTTAGTTCTAGAAGGTCTTGTAGGTCTTCATAGAGGTGTTCAATTTTAGCTTCTTCAGCATTACTGGTTGTGGCATAGACCTGGATTACTGTGATATCGAATGGTTTGCCTTGAAAATGAACAGAGATCATCCTGTCGTTTTTGAGATTGCATTCAAGTACTGCATTTCAGACTCTTTATTGCCTATGATGGCTACTTCACTTCTTCTAAGGGATTCCTGCCCACAGTAGTAGATATAATGGTCATCTGAGTTAAATTCACCCATTCCAGTCCATTTTAGTTCACCGATTCCTAAAATGTCAACGTTCACTCTTGCCGTTTCCTATTTGACCTCCCAATTTGCCTTGATTTGTGGACCTAACATTCCAGGTTCCTATGCAGTATTGCTCTTTGCAGCATCAGACTACTTCCATCACCCGTCACATTTACAACTGGGCGTTGTTTTTGCTTTGGCTCCATCTCTTCAGTCTTTCTGGAGTTATTTCTCCACTCTTCTCCAGTAACATTGGGCACGTACCAACCTGGGGAGTTCATCTTTCAGTGTCATACCTTTTTGCCTTTTCATACTGTTCATGAGGTTCTCAAGGTAAGAATACTTTCCTCCCACTGAGACCAAAAGTCTATTCTTTACATCTATGTCTCCTTTGCTGCCCTGTATGTAAGGTTGTCAGTACCATCTTTATAGATTCCATATATATGCATTAATATATGATATTTGTCTTTCTCTTTCTGACTTACTTCATTCTGTATAATAAGCTCTAGGACCATCCACCTCATTAGAACTGACTCAACTGTGTTCATTTTTGTAGCTGAGTAGGCTTCAACAACGGAGAAGGCAATGGCACCCCACTCCAGCACTCTTGCCTGGAAAATCCCACGGACAGAGGAGCCTGGTAGGCTGCAGTCCATGGGGTTGCGAAGAGTAGGATACGACTGAGCAACTTCACTTTCACTTTTCACTTTCATGCATTGGAGAAGGAAATGGCAACCCACTCCAGTGTTCTTGCCTGGAGAATCCCAGGGACGGGGGAGCCTGGTGGACTGCCATCTATGGGGTCGCACAGAGTCAGACATGACTGAAGCGACTTAGCAGCAGGCTTCAACAATACGTGAAACGTGAACTTCCAGATGTTCAAGCCAGTTTTAGAAAAGGCAGAGGAACCAGAGATCAAATTGCCAACATCCGCTGGATCATCAAAAAAGCAAGAGAGTTCCAGAAAAACATCTATTTCTCCTTTATTGACTATGCCAAAGCCTTTGACTGTGTACATCACAATAAGCTGTGGAAAATTCTGAAAGAGATGGGAATACCAGACCACCTGACCTGCCTCTTGAGAAACCTATATGCAGGTCAGGAAGCAACAGTTAGAACTGGACATTGAACAACAGACTGGTTCCAAATAGGAAAAGGAGTATGTCAAGGCTGTATATTGTCACCCTGCTTATTTAACTTATATGCAGAGTACATCATGAGAAATGCTGGGCTAGAAGAAGCACAAGTTGGAATCAAGATTGCCGGGAGAAGTATCAATAACCTCAGATATGCAGATGACACCATCCTTATGGCAGAAAGTGAAGAGGAACTAAAAAGCCTCTTGATGAAAGTGAAAGAGGAGAGTGAAAAAGTTGGCTTAAAGCTCAACATTCAGAAAACTAAGATCATGGCATCCGGTCCCCTCACTTCATGGGAAATAGATGGGGAAACAGTGACAGACTTTATTTTTGGGGGCTCCAAAATATGACTGCAGCCATGAAATTAAAAGACACTTACTCCTTGGAAGGAAAGTTATGACCAACCTAGATAGCATATGCAAAAGCAGAGACATTACTTTGCCAACAAAGGTCCATCTAGTAAAGGCTATGGTTTTTCCAGTAGTCATGTATGGATGTGAGAGTTGGACTGTGAAGAAAGCTGAGTGCCGAAGAATTGATACTTTTGAACTGTGGTGTTGGAGAAGACTCTTGAGAGTCCTTTGGACTGCAAGGAGATCCAGCCAGTCCATCCTAAAGGAGATCAGTCCTGGGATTTCTTTGGAAGGAATGATGCTAAAGCTGAAACTCCAGTATTTTGGCCACCTCATGCAAAGAGTTGACTCATTGGAAAAGACTTTGATGCTGGGAGAGATTGGAGGCAGGAGGAGAAGGGGACGACAGAGGATGAGATGGCTGGATAGCATCACCGACTCGATGGACTTGAGTTTGAGTGAACTCCAGGAGTTGGTGATGGACAGGGAGGCCTGGCGTGCTGCAATTCATGGAGTCTCAAAGAGTTGGACACGACTGAGCAACTGAACTGAACTGAATATTCCATTGTGTATATGTACCACAACTTCCTTATCCATTCATCTGCCAATGGCCATCTAGGTTTCTTCCATGTCCTAGCTATTGTAAATAGCTCTGAAGTGGACATTAAGGTACATGTGTCTTCCGTGGCTCAGATGGTAAAGTGTCTGTCTACGATGTGGGAGACCCGGGTTCGATCCCTGGGTTGGGAAGATCCCTTGGAGAAGGAAATGGCAACCCACTCCAGTACTATTGCCTGGAAAATCCCATGGACAGAGGAGCCTGGTAGGCTACAGTCCATGGGATTGCAAAGAGTCGGACACGACTGAGCGACTTCACGTTCACGTCTTCCCAAGATGATGGAGTAATAAGCAAGGAGACCACTTCATTTTAAAGTCAACACATTCATGTTAAAGTCAACACATTGACTTTGTGTTATCTTTTTTCTGATATTTTTCAGAAATCTGTTTATTGTTATCTTCTTCAAAAATAATTTATGTTTTTAAAAACTTTAAACAACTTTTACTTATATTATGTTTTGTAATTTCCTTAATATCATTTTTTACCACTTCTCCAAAACCTGTTATTCCCAGTGCATTTTAGATTTTTAATTTTTAAAATAAAGGTGTAAGTTATGACTTTGGATTTATTTCTGTTACAGCTTTGGATAAATATCAAACTTTTGAAATGTTATAGTATATTTTATTATTTGTCATAATAATAAAGTTTTACTTTTATATCATCTCATCCTAACCTAATTATTAAAGAGGTTAAAATTTTACCCATAGTTGTAATGTTTTCTTGTTTCAGTTATCAGTATTAATTTCTAGTTATTAATTTGGGCTAGAAATTTGTGAGCTCTGTAATTTCTTCTTTTTGGAAATTATTGAAATTTCATATATGACTAGTTTTGACAATGTCTTCTGGATCTTGGACAAGGAGGCATAACATGTGTTTTAAAATATGACAACTCAGTTTATATCTATTTATTCAATATTGCTAATTATTATATTTTCAAAATAGACTCTATGGCTATTTTTATCTACTCAATACATATTGCTCTTGATAGTATCTTGTTGTCACCTATGTTTCTGTTTCTTTCAATTTATCCTCATATTTTGAATAGTATTTATTTTACAGAATTCTTTTTTCTGATTTGGTATTTAAACTTCATGACTGCCATACCTTCTTTATAGGTTGTTACCTTTTATCCCTCTGAGTAACTCTTTTGGTTTAATTTTATTTTTTTGGCCTTTGGGTATCAATGAACTTGAATTCCATTTATTTATTATTATTTTGCCTCATCTGATGTGCTGTTTTGTCACCTGCAATTCTTAATACACCAGCAATCTAGTTCCTTTTTCTAGGTTCTTGAGCTTTAAAGTTAGGTCGTTGACTTGAGATATTTCTTGATCTTCTTTCAAGGTTTTCCTTGTTTCTGATCATCCACTTGTCTCTTTATTTTTGTTAAAAACTATACCAGCCTGTTCTGTGTGTTAGTTGCTCAGTCATGCCCGACTCTTTGCAACCCCATGAACTGTAGCCCACCAGCATCCCCTGTCCATGGGATTCTCCAGGCAAAAATACTGGAGTGGGCTACGGTGTTCTCCACTAGGGGATCTTCACCCAGGGATCGTCTCCTGCATTGCAGGCAGGTTCTTTACCAGTGAACCACTGAGGAAGCCCTTTCTCAAATTTGAGTGAAGGGAAAACTGTCTTACAGACTTCTTGTATTAGTTTAAGACATTTTGATTTTTATGTTACTTAAATGTCAAAGTATAGCAGATGCTTACTGTTCATGCTTACAGTTCATATTAAAGACACTGTGAAAGCAGACTTTATAAATTACTTAACAGAAACCTATAAATCAGTATGTTATTATAAAATCTAATATAATTGATAATGATGTTTTGCTTAAACTATGTCTTAAAAAGCAAAAGTATATTTTGCTTATTGTTAACTATTTGGCTTTCCTTGAAACATTTTTTTGAGTCATTATCATTGTTATCTTCCTTTTTTTAATTATGAACTTGTTTTTAACATAGATTCATTATTTTGGCAAGCCAGTAATTTACTAGTACACTTCAAAATGATCTAAAATACCTTCTTCATTTATTGTGCTTATATATTAGTCGCTCAGTCATGTCTGACTCTTTGTGACCCCATGAACTACAGTCCACCAGGTTCCTCCGTCCATGGAATTTTCCAGACAAGAATACTGGAGTGGGTTTCCATTCCCTTCTCCAGGGAATCTTCCCGATCCAAGGATAGAACCCATGTCTCCTGCATTGCAGGCAAATTTTTTACTATCTGAGCCACCAGAGAAACCTATATATATATGTCAGTTATGTATATATGACACTACTATGGCTAGGTAACTTGAATATTTTTTGTTTTATGCAAAGGTAGCATCCATCTAATACATCTGCTTGCCATGTAAATATGCTATCAGGGCTTTAGATATGATACTGTTCCTTCTGGCAATAAAACTTTTACACTGTTGAAGTGAAAGATATGCAGGAACCATAGAGGCAATTGATAGAAGCAATAATATTCAAACTTAAAAAACCAGGAGTCAGACTTAAAATTTCCTATGTGAAGTGGGGCTGACATATCTGTAAGGACATCACAAGATTTTTTTCTATTTGATTTGATATCATTCACTTATATTACTTAAAAAAATTTTTTTAAGATCCATTTTGAGAAACAGCAATTTATAATTTGAGTGAGATTAATATTGTAATTAGCCTGAAGCATTAACATCTCCCTTTTATTGTTGTCTGTAAACTGTTTACAAGGAATTGTAATTTCTTCTTGGTCATTTAATTATGTCTACCAGTGCATATTAATATTTCAGTATCTTTGTGGCCCAGCTAGTAAAGAATTCATCTGCAATACAGGAGACCTGGGTTCAATCCCTGGGTTGGAAAGATCCCCTGGAGAAGGGAGCGGCTATCCACTCCAGTATTCTGGCCTGGAGAATTCCATGGACTGTGTACTCCATGGGGTCACAAAGAGTTGGACACGACTGAGCAACTTTCACTTATTATCTCCAGTGGGAGAGACACAACCCAGTACAGAAACTTCAGTCTCTTTATGTCTTATCAAAAAGCCCTTGTCTCTGGTTAAGCCATATATATTCAGACCCACACTAATTCCTGGTGTATGGTGGGTTTGGGATTTTCAGTAAAATTTGTTGTAGTCACCAACCAAAGAGATTGTTGCCCAGAAAAACCAATGGAGGGCTATGGTTCTAGTTGGAGGTTAATTTCAAAATCATGCCACATTAAATCCCAAGTATAAATCATGCACAGATTACCCATTGCAGCAATATTTGTACCCAAGGATTGGGAAAAATTCATGTTCAATAAAATAAGACTGCCTAAATAAACAATAAAAAGCAGCTGCATGATGAAATATTGTGCAGTTATTTGAAAAATAAGAAGGAAAATCTCTGTACAGATGTGAGCATAGTTCTAGGAACTTTTGCCTTTAAATGATGTCAGTAGACAAGAAAGAAAGTTAAAGAATATATATTCCTCTATGCTTTTAAAAAGCTGGAATGATTTAAAATGAAATTAATAAAAACTGTTACCTACATAAGGTCGGAAGAACAGGATACAGGGGACAGTGATTAGAATGAAATTACGTACATCATTTTTACATTTGATTGTTTCTTACTGACTTGTAGGTGTCTTACGGTAATATGTGTATATTAACCCTTTGGTGTTGTTCATACTACAATTTTCTCTTGTATTTTCATTTTTTATAGTGCACTTGATGAATAGAAGTTCATAATTCTAATGTAGGAGAAAAAAAACCTAGCTTTTCCTTTGTGATTTTCACTTTTTCTTGTTGTCCTAAAACATCTCACCCTCCCTGAATATTCAGCAGATTATTCTAATCTTATACAGACTCTTCCAAAGAATAGAAAAAAAAACAATGCTCCCAACATATATTATGAGATTGGTACAACCTTGACCCCAAAGCCTGACATAGGCAGTACTTTCTCATGTTATAAATGTACATTATGGATAAATATCACTCAAGACATAGATGTAAAAGTCCAAATAAAATAATAGCAAACCAAATCTAGCAATGTATAAATAAGAAAATAAGTATATATCATGACCAAGTGGAGTTTATTTCAGGATGCAACTATTCCAGCAATAGTTCAGTATGATAAATATACTGATATCATTTCCTCATGAAAAAATAAAAGTAGAAAAAACATTTGATCATATCAATAGAGAAAACAATACAACTAAAACATTGTTTATGTTTAGAAACTTGGAACCTACAAATTGAAGGAAATGTCATTAACATGATAAAATAATCTGAAAAAATAGAAACTGAATTCCTACAGTGAATTTCTTGGTGAAATGTTAGATGTCATCATCTTTAAAATAGGAAATACAGCAAGATATATACTGTTAGGTGAAAGCAGTACGTTAGAAAAGGGGAAAATAAGGATATAAAAGCAATCTTACCAACCCACCTAGGCAAATTAAGATGCGTAGTCTCCTGGTTTCTATTTGGAGCGATATGATAAAAAGAGAAAAAAAATGTCACTTAGTAAATGATGTGCTTTTATATACAAAAAAACTGATTTACAAATTATTGCTGCTGCTGCTGCTGCTGCTGCTGCTGCTGCTAAGTCACTTCAGTCATGTCCGACCCTGTGCGACCCCATAGACGGCAGCCCACCGGCTCCCCCATCCCTGGGATCCTCCAGGCAAGAACACTGGAGTGGGTTGCCATTTCCTTCTCCAATGCATGAAAGTGAAAAGTGAAAGTGAAGTTGCTCAGTTGTGTCTGACTCCTAGTGACCCCATGGACTGCAGCCTACCAGGCTCCTCTGTCCATGGGATTTTCCAGGCAAGAGTACTGGAGTGGGGTGCCATTGCCTTCTCCGTACAAATTGTTAGTGTGCAATAAAAGCTTAGCAAGATTGCCAGATACAAGATCAATACAAGAAGTTTTAAATTTCTATACATAAACAGTAAGATTTTAAAAATACAACTTACAATTGACTTACAAGAACAACAAAAGTGTTAATACATAGTTACGAATAATTCTAATAAATAATATACAGTATACTTATATAGAAAATAGTAAAACTTCATTTAGATGCATCAATAAAGATGTGAGTAAAGGGACAGACCATGTTCCTGAATAAGAAAACTCAAAACACAAAGGTGTCAAATATCCCAGATTGATCCTGCTCATAAATGTTAACCTTTACATACACTATACTCTAAAAATACTATGGAAAAGAATTACTTTTTTTTAAGTAGAAGGATATTTTATGTGCCTTTCTAGCTTCTTTGTCTATGCCCTAAAGTATTTTACATTCCATCCAAGTGTAATAATGGGAAATGGAAAACAGAACAATGCGAGTTCTATACTGTTGTGGAGAGAACAATGAAGAAATGTCATGAGATAGTAGTCCTTGGAATATTAATACTGAAAACTATAATAAACTGCCTTATAAGGCTTTGTGCTTTTCAAATTGCTGCAGTATCTACTTTTTCTTTTAATTCCTCAAGGTCTTTTAAAATATTTATTGAATTTTGACTGCAGTCTTCTGGGAGCTGGAGGTACAGAAATAAGACAACTCAGTTCCTCGAATTACCACACTTAAATTCTAATAAGGGAGGCATATTAATTAACAAACAAGATAGTATCAAATGATGATAACTCTCATAAAGAAAGTAATGTGAAGTAACATAAAAGAGAGTGACTAGGGGAGAGAGGTGTTCTTTAAACTGGTTAACCACAACTGGTGTCTCTAGGAGGTGCCATTGAGTTGAAAACTGGTAATAAAGATACCAGTGGTAGAGCGTTCCCAGCCGGGGAACAGGTGATGCAACCGTCCTTAAGTGAGTGCAGTTTAGCAAGGCAGAGAAGGATAGGTGAGGAGACCTACAACGTGATAAGATAACTACCATGTAAAGTAGTAGTTCTCAAAGCATAGTCTGTAGACTCCTCAGGTGAAGGTCCTCAAGACACTTTAAAGGGTCAGCAGAGTTAAACTACTTTCAGAATACTAGCATGATATTTGCCTTTACAAATAGATGAGAAAAGAGAAGCAAAAGGTAAGGGAGAAAGGGAAAAATATACCTGACTAAATGCAAAGTTCCAGAGAAGAGCAAGGAGAGATAAGAAAGCCTTCTTACTTGAACAACGCAAAGAATAGAGGAATGGGAAAGACCACAGATGTCTTCAAGAAAATTGGAGACATTAAGGGAACATTTCATGCAAAGATGGACATGATAAAGGACAAAAATGGTAAGGACCTAACAGAAGCAGGGGCATCCCTTGTGGCTCAGATGGTAAAGAAAGTGGAAAACTGAAAGTCACTCAATCGTGTCCGACTCTTTGCAATCCCCTGGACTATACAGTCCATGGAATTCTCCAGGCCAGAATACTGGAGTGGGTAGCCTTTCCCTTCTCCAGGGGATCTTCCCAACCCAGGGATTGAACCTAGGTCAACCTCAATGCAGGCAGATTCTTTACCAGCTGAGCCACAAAGGAAGATCCAGATGGTAAAGAATCTGCCTGCAATGCAGGAGACATTGGTTTGATCACTGGGTCGCTAAGATCGCCTGGAAAAGGGAATGGCTACCCACTCCAATATTTTTGCCTGGAATATTCCATGGATAGAAGAGCATGGCAGGCTACAGTCCATGAGGTTGCAAAGAGTCAGACATGACTGAGCGACTAAGTGTGTATAACAGAAGCAGAAGAGATTAAGAAAGAGGTGGCAAGAAAACAAAGAAGAACTATACAAAAAAAAGGTCTTAATGACCCAGAAAACCATGATGATGTGGTTGGTCACTCACCTAAAGCTAGACATTTTGGAGTGTGAAGTCAAGTGGGCCTTAGGAAGCATCACTACAAAGCTAGTGGAGGTGATGGAGTTCCAGCTGAACTTTTTCAAATCCTAAAAGATGATGCTGTGAAAGTGCTGCACTCAATATGTCAGCAAATTTGGAAAATTCAGCAGTGGCCACAAGACTGGAAAAGGTCAGTTTTCATCCCATTCCCAAAGAAGGACAATGCCGAAGAATGTTGAGGAGTTTTGCATCTATATTCATCAGTGATATTGTCGTGTAGTTTTCTTTTTTTGTGTTTTCTTTGTCTGGTTTTGGTATCTGGGTGATGGTGGCATCATGGAATCAGTTTGGAAGTGTTCCTTCCTGGGAAGTTTTTTGAAAGAGTTTTAGAAGGATAGATATCCAGTTCAGTTCAGTCTCTCAGTCGTGTCCAACTCTTTGCAGCCCCATGGATTGCAGCATGCCAGGCCTCCCTGTCCATCGCCAGCTCCCAGAGTTTACCCAAACTCATGTCCATTGACTCAGTGATGTCATCCAGCCATCTCATCCTCTGTTGTCCCCTTCTCCTCCTGCCTTAAATCTTTCCCAGCATCAGGATCTTTTCAAATGAGTCAGCTCTTTGCATCAGGTGGCCAAAGTATTGGAGTTCCAGCTTCAACATCAGTCATTCCAATGAACACTCAGATGTGATCTCCTTTAGGATGGACTGGTTGGATCTCCTTGCAGTCCAAGGGACTCTCAAAAGTCTTCTCCAACACCACAGTTCAAAAGCATCAAGTCTTCGGTGCTCAGGTTTCTTTGTAGTCCAACTCTCACATCCATACATGACTACTGGAAAAACCATAGCCTTGACTAGACAGACCTTTGTTGGCAAAGTAATGTCTCTGCTTTTGAATTTGCTATCTAGGTTGGTTATAACTTTCTTTCCAAGGAGTAAGCATCTTTTAATTTCATGGCTGCAGTCACCATCTGCAGTGATTTTGGAGCCCAAAAAATAAAGTCTTCCACTGTTTCCCCATCTATTTGCCTTGAAGTGATGGGAGAGGATGCCATGATCTTAGTTTTCTGAATGTTGAGCTTTAAGCCAACTTTCTCATCTCCTCTTTGACTTTCATCAAGAGGCTCTTTAATTCTTCACTTTCTGCCATAAGGGTGGTGTCATCTGCATGTCTCAAGTTATTGTTAGTTCTCCCAGTAATCTTGATTCCAGCTTGTGCTTCATCCAGCCCAGCATTTCTCATGATGTACTCTCCATATAAGTTAACTAAGCAGAGTGACAATATACAGCCTTGACGAACTCCTTTCCCAATTTGGAACCAGTCTGTTGTTTCATGTCCAGTTCTAACTGTTGCTTCCTGACCTTCATACAGATTTCTCAAGAGGCAGGTCCAGTGGTCTGGTATTCCCTTCTCTTTCAGAATTTTCCACAGTTTATTGTGATCCACACAGTCAAAGGCTTTGGCATAGTCAGTAAGGCAGAAATAGATGTTTTTCTGGAATTCTCTTGCTTTTTCGATGATCCAGCAGATGTTGGCAATTTGATCTCTGGTTCCTCTGACTTTTCTAAAACCAGCTTGAACATCTGGAATTTCACGGTTCACATTTTGCTGAAGGATAGATATTAGCTCCTCTCTAAATGTTTGATAGAATTCTGTGAAGCCATCTGGTCCTGGGCTTTTGTTTTTTGGGAGTTTTTTGATTGCAGCTTTAATTTCAGTGCTTGTAATGGGGTTGTTCATAATTTCTATTTTTTCCTGATTCAGTCTTGGAAGATTAAACTTTTCTAAGAATCTGTTCATTTCTTCCAAGTAATCTATTTTATTGCCATATAGTTGTTCATAATAGTATCTTATAATCCTTTGTATTTCTGCATTGTCTGTTGTAACCTCTTCTTTTTCATTTCTAATTTTGTTGATTTGATTCTTTTCTCTTATTTTCCTTGGTGAGTCTGGCTAAAGGCTTGTTGATTTTGTTTATATTCTCAAAGAACCAGCTTTTAGTTTTATTAATCTTTACTATCATTTCTTTCATTTCTTTTTCACTTATCTCTGCTGTGATCTTTATGATTTCTTTCCTTCACTAATTTTGGGGGTTTTTTTGTTCTCTTTTTCCAGCTGTTTCGGGTGTAAAGTTAGGTTGTCTATTCAATGCTTTTCTTGTTTCTTGAGGCAGGATTGTATTGCTATAAACTTACCTCTTAAAACTGTTTTTGCTGCATTGCATAGGTTTTGAGTTGTCATGTTTTCATTGTCATTTGTTTCTAGAAATTTTTTGATTTCCCTTTTGATTTCTTCAATAACCTGTTGGTTATTTAGAAATGTATTGTTTAATCTCCATGTGTTTGTGTTTTTTGCAGTTTTTTTTCTTGTAATTGATATCTGGTCTTATAGCATTGTGGTCAGACAAGATGCTTGATATGATTTCAATTTTGTTAAATTTACTGAGGTTTGATTTGTGACCCAAGATGTGATCTATCCTGGAGAATGTTCCATGTGCACTTGAGAAGAAGGTATATTCTTCTGCATTTGGATGGAATGTCCTGAAGATATCAATGAGATCTGTCTCATCTGGTGTATCATTTAAGACTTGTGTTTTCTTATTAATTTTCTGTTTTGATGATCTTTCCATTGGTGTGAGTGGGTTGTTAAAGGCCCCTACTATTATTGTGTTACTGTCAATTTCTCCTTTTATGTCTGTTAGCATTTGTCTTATGAACTGAAGTGTTCCTATGTTGGGTACATAGATATTTACAATTGTTATGTCTTCCTCTTGGACTGATCCCTTGATCATTATGTAGTGTCCTTCCTTATCTCTTGTAATATTCTTTATTTTAAGGTCTATTTTGTCTGATATGAGGATTGCTACTCCAGCTTTCTTTTGCTTCCCATTTGCATGGAATATACTTTTCTATCCTCTCACTTTCATGCCATATGTGTCTTTAGGTCTGAAGTGGATTTCTTGTAGACAGCATATATATGGTACTTTTTGTTTTTTTATCCATTCAGTCAGTCTGTGTCTTTTGGGTGGAACATTTAATCCATGTACATTTAAAGTAATTATTGATACACATGTTCTTATTGCCATTTTCTTAATTGTTTGGGGTTGATTTTGTAGATCTTTTTTCTTCTCTTGTATTTCTTGACTATATAAGTCCCTTTACCATTTATTATAAAGCTGGTTTGGTGGTATTGAATTCACTTAACTTTTGCTTGTCTGAAATGCTTTTTATTTCTCCATCAATTTTGAATGAGATCCTTATGAGGTACAGTGATCCTGGTTATAGATTTTTCCCTTTCAGTACTTTAAATATATCCTTCCATTCCCCTCTGGCCTGCAGAGTTTCTGCTGAAAGATCAGCTGTTAAGCATATGGGGTTTCACTTGTATGTTACTTGTTGCTTTTGCCTTGCTGCTTTTAATATTCTCTCTTTGTGTTTAGTGTTTGTTAGTTTGAATATTATGTTTCTTGGCGTGTTTCTCCTTGGGTTTATCCTGTGTGGGACTCTTTGCACCTCTTGGACTTGATTGACTATTTCCTTTTCCATGTTGGGGAAATTTTCAGCTATAAGCTCTTCAAAAATTTTCTCATACCCTTTCTTTTTCTCTTCCTCTTCTGGGATCCCTATGATTCGAATGTTGGTGCATTTGATATTGTCCCAGAGGTCTCTGAGACTATTCTCAGTTCTTTTCATTCTTTTTACTTTTTTCTGCTCTTCAGAAGTTATTTCCACCATTGTATCTTCCAGCTCACCAATTGTTCCTCTGTTTCAGATATTCTGCTATTGATTCCTTCTAGAGTATTTTTAATTTCAGTAACTGTGTTGTTTTTATGTTTATTCTTTAATTCTTCTAAGTCTTTAATTTATTCTTGCATTTTTTTCCATTTTGTTTTCAATATTTTTAATCATCTTTACTATCATTATTCTGAATTTTTTTTTCATGTAGTTTGAGTATTTCCTGTTCATTTATTTTGACTTCTTTGTTTCTAGTTTGTTCCTTCATTTGTACAGTATTTCTCTGCCTTAAAAAAAATTTTTTTTTAACTTACTGTGTTTGAGGTCTCCTTTCCCCAGGCTTCAAGGTTGAAATCTACCTTCCTTTCTTCCTTTCTGCTTTCCTAAGTTTAGTCCAGTGATTTGTATAAGTTTCCTATAGAGTGAGATTTGTGCTGAGTTTTTTGTTTGTTTGTTTTTCCTCTGATGGGCAAGGCTGAGTGAGGTGGTAATCCTGTCTGCTGATGATTTGGTTTGTATTTTTGTTTTGTTTGTTTTTTAGATGAGGTGTCCTACACAGGGTGCTACTGGTGGTTGGGCGATGCCTGGTCTTGTATTCAAGTGGTTTCCTTTTTGTGAGTTCTCACTATTTGATACTCCCTAAGGTTAGTTCTCTGGTAGTCTAGGGTCTTGGAGTCAGTGCTTCCACTCCAAAGGCTCAGGGCTTGATCTCTGGAACAAGCAAACCTTGACACTGGTAAGAGGAATTTAGCTGGAACTGTGCATGAACTGTCAAGGCCAAACATGGGCTGGCAATATGTAGAGTCCCTTGGACCATTTGGAACCTCAGGACCTCAGTCCTCAGGACCAAGAGGAGAGTTGTGCCGACTTTTCTGCAGCATCTCCTGGCAATCTTGATTCCAGCTTGTGAGTCATCCAGTCCAGCATTTCTCATGATGTACTCTGCATGTGAACTAAGTAATAAGCAGGGTGAAAATATACAACCTTGTCCAACTCCTTTCCCAGTTTTGAACCAGTCTATTATTCCATGCTTTTTGCATGTTCTGATTTAGGGATTGTTTTCTCTTCATCTGAAGATGCCTTTTCTAGAAGTCCTCTACTTGAAAGAGGGAATTTGAAATTTATCTCAATTTTTGTCTACTTTGTCCTACTTTATTCAACTTAAAACCAAGCTGTGAAAATGTTTTGTTATTCCTAACCATCTGTCTTAACCATCCTTCTTTCAGGAGGAAACACATAGCCTGTTTTTTATTGTTGTTGTTTTTTAAGCCTCTAGTTCTTCTGTAATCATGCAGAAATTCTCCATTAGTAGCACTGTATACCCTGAGTAGCAAGCATAAACTGCAGGAGGAAATGGCAACCCACTCCAGTATTCTTGCCAGGAGAACCCTGTGGACAGAGGAGCCTGGCAGGCTACAGTCTGTGGGGGTCACAAAGGTTGGACACGACTGAGTGACTAAGCATACTTAGCAACCATACACAAGATATTCGATACCAGGAATTTCTTGATCCAACTTCCTCCATTTTTTCATGATAAAGTTGTAATATAGCAGGACCATATGGAGCCATCCAGGGATGGACCCCATCCCCAGGTCCTCTGCTCTAGCTCCTCTGTGAAGTACCTAGCTAACAGTATCTGATGCACATTTCCTGAGTTGTTTTACAGAAGCTAAAATCCCCACCAAATGGAAGAAATGAACTATTTGATGACCATGAGCTGTCAGACATAGTGGAGCCTGAGCCTTGATGGTATTAACCCCTGTGCACTGCACTGTCACCTCATCACCAACCAATCAGAGAACTGCAGGAGCGGGTCACATACCCTGGGACTCCCCTGCCTCCCTTGGTCTTTAAGAATGCCTCCCTGAAACCCATTGGGAATCTGGGTTTTTAGAGCCTTAGCTGTCCCAGACTTTTTGTCTGGTGCCTGTAATAAAAACTGCACTTTCCTTCATCACAATCCAGTCAGTGGCCATATGTGGGTGGGGGTGGACCCGAGTTTGGTTCAATAGCAAAATCCAAACCGGCATCATTATCGTTCCTGCTGATTTCAGGTTTGTGTTTCAGACTGCTCATGGAGCTTGCTCTTGAAATTTATGCCAGAAATTCTTACTCGTCCCTACAGTCACATCCTCATATGACTATATTTTCTTCCCTGACAAATTTACAGTTTTGTACTCTGTCTTGTTGGCTCTTGGCCTCCATTTCTCTGACACACACCTTAATTTAAATACTCTCCTTCTATTTCACAGGGATGTTATGAGTGCCAGCTGTAAATGGGTTTGGTTTCTTTCTCACAGTCTGTTTTTACATCCTTACTTGTTAGGGACAGTCTATCACTGTCTAGATCTCAAAAGTCTATAAAGGTGTTTGAGACCTAAAAGAAAGAAGTCTTGGCTCCAAATACAAAAAAAAAAAAAACAAAAAAAAACAAAAAACTGGTATATTATTCCAACTTGTTGTCATTTAGTTGATTTGTGTCTGACCTTTTGCGACCCCATGGACTACAGCACATACCAGGCTCCTCTGTCCTCCACTATCTCCCAGAGTTTGCTCAAATCCAGTAGCAAAACTGTAAGACTCCTTTCAATTTTTTACAGACCTTTTTTTAAACAGAATGTGTTAAATGTAGCCATGTCTGATACATTTGATATGATATGTCTTTAGGCAACCAGTTTCTTCAATCTTGAAGGATTACTAAGTTTTCTCCCCTTGACCTTCTTATCCCTTTCCATCTAATCCTATTTCGCCAGGCACTTGCTCCTTCTTCAAATAATTTTGCCAAGTTTTAAACATTCAACAGATTTGCTTTTCCTAATCTGATACATAACGTGAAAAGGAATATCTGCCATTCTACATTTCAGAATTTCTGTTCTTTCTCTCAAATATATCCTGCTAATGCAGTGTAAATATATTTCAAATAATAAAAAAGTTTATCTAAATAAACATAAGTTTCTGTTCCTGTGGTAGATTCCAAATATTTGTTTTTGGGATAATGTTCTAATCACATCTAGTTACACAGTTATTTCTTGAATACAACTTAAATTTCTTTCCACTACCGCTCTTTTCTAATAAAGTGAAGTTGTCATATTCTTAGCTTTTTCATTTCAATTAATTTCAGTTAAAATTAGAGAAGATATTCCTACTATGCACAAAAATAGCACAAAGGAAGAAGCCGTTGATCCTGCCGTTTAGAGAATGGCATCCAGGAATAACAATCACTAACTAAGTTACCCTCTGAGTTACCAGGGAGGCCCAAGAATACTGGAGTGGGTAGCCTATCCCTTCTCCAGGGAACCTTCCCAACCCAGGAATTGAACTGGGGTCTCCTGCATTGCAGGCCGATTCTTGATCAGCTAAGCCACCAGGGAAGCCAACTAGGTGCCAGGAACTTTATAACATCATTTTCTGCTTTAATTAAACCAAACTTCCCCATACAAGAATCTGCAAAGTTCATAATAACAGTAGTTACTAGAAACTTAACAGAATAGTTAGTAGAAACTTAATTTTCATTTGTTGGAGCTCTTGTGAGTATTTCTGGAACTTGCCAGGCATGTCCTGAATTTTGTCCAGTAAGTCTATTTGTCCTATGGACATGAGGGTCTGCAGCGGATTCTGCCCCCTGGTGGCTACAGTCTGCTCATTCACTGAAGTCCCCCAGTGGGTGCAGCAACAGCTCCCATAGCCCCAGGCATTCCTCGAGGATTCGCAAAGCTCCAGAACCAGGCTGCCAATTTTTGATCAAGTGAAGAACAACATTCCTCTGCTTTGTGTGAGGGAGCCTGTTAGAGAGCCCCTGAGCAGTTATATCTGTGACTGAGTATTCTACTGAGCTGTGTATCAGGTGGTTTTAGTTTTGTATTCCAGGTCTTTTTCTCTTCTGAACTAAGGTCTGCATGTACGGACTGGATTGAAGATGGTCTTGAATAATCTGGCAACTGTTGTTTGGCTGTTTCCCTGAGAACGAATCACCTATAGTGTGACTGTTGAACTCCAGGTGAGTGAATATTGTCTGGACAAATCCCATCCATCACCTGACACACCTATCCACGTCCAGACGCCACCAAGGGTCACAGCTCAGGCTTCTTGGCTAGAATAGAAATAAAATTTATCTTATAATAAAGAAAACTGAAGATAAGCAAATGTAAGTAGTCTGCCCAAGTTCATATGCTTAACAAAGGTCTGAGACATGATTCAAATCCAGCTTCAAGTTTTTTGGGTTTGGATTTTTTGTTTAAGAATATCAAACTGCCTCCTGAGACTCAAAGAAGCTCTTCTTTACCTCTAGATACACAATTCTGTTGTTTAAATGCTTGCCCGACATTTCCTACTACCTAGAGAAGCATCAGTAAACAAAACTGGCAATTACTCTATTTGTAAGAAGTTTACACTTCAAGGAACTGATCAGTTTTTTTTTTTTTTCCTTCTTTCCCAAGCTATTATTTTAACCCATATAATTATGAGGAAGTAATTCTTCAGCTGCCCTTGAAGGGAGGGAGTAGGGGGTGGGTAGGGGTGGGGAAGAGTAACCTCTGACTTCTCTACAGGAGAATACAGAGTTCCTTTTTCAGAATTGACTTGTCAACCCCATATCCACTCTTTGGCAGCCTAGGGTCTGTTTCCTTCCGTGTGTTGGAGGTAAGAGAAAATAAACAAATTTATTTCCAGAGCACGGGGATCTTTATGACAGTTGAAATGCATTACTGCTGTCTCCAACGCATATTTCCCTTAGTATGTAAACATAGCCACCTGGACCCAGGAGGTAATGCAAGAGTCGCTGGGAAACTGAACAGAATTCCAGCTGCCCCTGCATATATATAACAATTATCTACTCCAGCCTTTCCTGAGCATATAAGAAGACTGTACAAAATGGGCTGGGGAAGGAGGGAGAAGACTGTGTGTGCTAAGTTGCTCAGTCGTGTCTGACTGTTTGTGACCCTGTAGACTGTAGCCCTCCAGGCTCCTCTGTCCATGGGATTCTCCAGACAAGAATACTAGAGTAGGTTGCCATGCTCTCCTCCAGGAGATCTTCCCGACCCAGGGATGGAACTAGTGTCTCTTACGTCTACCTACATTGGCAGGTGGGCTCTTTACCACTAGCACCACCTGGGAAGCCCCGAGGAAAACACTGTTCAAGGATTAAATAGAGTTTCTTTTGGAACGGGAACCAGGAAAAAACAAATTTATCAGCCTGAAGCGCCCAGGCACTGGTGCTGAATTTAGCTATTCAGCCCTAGTGTACAGTAGTGATTTGAGTGTCAGTTGGGTTACCCGACCTAGAAATCTACATAAGATGACTTTGACTCTCATCTCATCCTTGTAGAAAGTCCAAAAACACTCCCCAGTATTTCATCAAGCCCTGAAGATTTAAACTACCGTGGTCATCTCTGACTTGAGACTGCTACTTCTGAGAATCACCTAGCCATCCTGTTCCTGTTCTTGCCCCATCCATCTAGACACAGATGTGAGCACTTGTCCATAATTCCCAGAGGTTAGGCAAGTGGTATCTGCCACAGACTTGACTGAAGGTTTGGGAAGAGTTACCCAGTGGGCTTGCCTGGTGGCTCAGATGGTAAAGAATCTGCCTACAATGTGGGATACCTGAGTTCGATCCCTGGGTTGGAAAGATCCCCTGGAGGAGGGCATGGCAAATCACTCCAGTATTCTTGCCTGGAAAATACCATGGACAGAGGAGCCTGGCAGGCTACAGGCCATGGGTCCCAAAGAGTCAGACATAACTGAGGAACTTTCACCCAGTTTTACCAGTTTTAAATTCCCTCTAGGGAATTTGGGGTTCATTTGTGTAACTCCAATGCTGAGACGGTTTAGGGGGCTCAATAATCTATCGTATGGATGGAGTTAGGCATCTTTTCCTCAAGGAAAAGACAAGCAACCTGCCACCTCTTATGTATTTTATATATCCTTGTTCTCAAGAGTCTTCAGTCCCCATCACGTTGGCCAGTTCTTTCTATTGAGTTGACCAAAAGTTTTGTTCAGATTTTTCTGTACAGTGTTACTTAAAACCCAAATGAACTTTTTGGCCAACGCAATGCATAACTCCCATTTCTTTCCTTTTATCTCTTCCATCTCTCCTCCTCATTCCCTTGTTCCTGGATTAGCCCTGGGAACTTCACATTTCCTCATTTTATTATATCAAGCAGTTTATGTTTCTCTGTGCCTAACTCAGAAGGTTTGCATAACCAAACACACTTAAGTGAAAATGTTAGTCTCTCTATCGTGTCCAACTCTTTGCAACCCTGTGAACTGTCAGGCTCCTCTGTCCATGGAATTCTCCAGGCAAGAATACTGGAGTGGATTGCCATTCACTTCTCCAAGGGATCTTCCGAAACCAGGGGTCAAACCCAGGTCTCCTGCATGGCAGGCAGATCCTTTACCATCTGAGCTACCTTAAGTCTTGAGTCCTCAACAAAACCATGTAGACTTTTAGTTACCTGAACCCATCTGGCATCATGTTATCCTGTGTGAATAGGACCAGTAAGTATTTCCTCCACAGGAAAGACAGTAAAGTAGAAATCATTTAAAATTATTTATACCTTAAAAGTTTTTTTTTTAAATCTCAAAACATATTCATGTTTATTTATTCTCCCACTGGTTGATATAGGCCAGGTAATTTTCTTTGAACATTAGTACTTAGATTGAACCTCTGTATCAGCTTTCTTGCTTTTTTTTTAAATTAAAGTATAGTAGCTTTGCATAAAAGTGATTCAGTTATGTGTGTGTGTATATATATGTGTGTGTATATATATATTTTTTTTCAGATTCTTTTCCATTATGTTATTGTAAGATATTGAATGTAGTTCCCTGTACTATACAGTGGGTCCTCGTTGTTTTATTTCATATATAATAGTATGTATCTGTTAATCTCAAATTCCCTATTTTTCCCTCCCCGCGATATCAGATTTCTTAAGCAAAATGCATCTTAATACTACTTTTGGTATTACATGTTTTAAGGTAATTGACAAGCTCTCCAAGGACAAAGTGTTTGTTAGGTTTCTTTGTTATTTTATAAATAACAGTGTTTTATAGCAGTCTTTCCACAGCTATCTTCTTAGTACTTTGTCTTTGTTTAAAATTTTCAACAGTTTTTAAATTATTTTATCAGGTTTGTTGTTGTTGTCGATAGGTCACATCCCACTGTTTTGCAACCCCATGGACTGTAACCTGCCAGGCTCCTCTGTCCATGGGATTTCCCAGGCAAGAATACTGGAGTGGGTTGCCATTTCCTCCTCCAGGAGATTTTCCTGACCCAGGGATCGAACCCATGTCTCCTGCATTAGCAGGTGGAGTCTTTATCACTTTGGCAAATTTGGGCACAAACACAACGGACCCTTGGTAAACAAATGACTTGATTGGAGGAAGCAGAAGTACACATGTCCAGTGGCTGCAGGCATTTGGGGTGTATTTCAGCTAATCTGGTGAGTCTGTTAAATCATAGGTTCAGAAATGCTCTCATGTACAACTTGATGACCACAGCTACCACTGCTGTATGATGTACAGGAAGGCTGTTAAGAGAGTAAATTCTAAGGGTTCTCGTCACGAGGAGAATGTTTTCATTATTTTACTCTTTTCATTGTATATGACAAGATGGGTATTAGTTAAACCTATTATAATCATTTCACAACATACATAAAGCAAACCATCATGCTGTATGCCTTAAACTTATATAGTGATGTATGTGAAGTATTTCTCAATAACACTGGAAAAAAGAGAAGTACTTTACTGTAGCCGGTTTTCCTCAACAAGTTCAAATCAGAATGTTTACTTTTGTGCTTATTTTTAAAAAAGCTTTCATGTTTTAGTTCCATCAGTTACATTAGCTCGTAAAATCCCTTTTGAACAACTCACCTTTGCATCTCCACTAAAATAAGGGACAGAGGAAGCCTAGGACTGCTACTGAATGTAGAGATGCTAAGGGTTCCAAGAGTGAGCAGGGGCTCTCAATGGGAAACATACAAAAGAGCCCCAAAGTGTTGTCAGAAATCAAAGAGTGGCACATGCCAGTGACCTGCTCAGCTGCTCCTTCCCACGTGAAATAGTTTCCCCCTTTTTTTTCTCATATCTTTAGGGCTTTTGTGTTCTACTGTAAAGTGCATCTCATAAATCTGCCAACTCGGTGTTCAGTATTTGCTTTTGACCCTTGAAACTTTCCCAGCAGAACCTCCCTCCCTTTAATCATGATCTACATGCTAGTAGTTTTGCAATGTAGAGAAGACGTACGATTTTTACCTTAAAGGATCCAGGAAGGAATGTTATCTTGTTCCTTCCCTTTTGAAAATGTTTTCCTGGTTTCATGCTCTAATCAGAGGATTCCCAGAACTGCATCTGCCTTTTGTCTTCACATCTGAATTAAAAGCACCTGACAGTTACTACTTCCTCCATCCCTCGAAATGGCTTTTTTTTCATATTTGCAATTTGCGGATGAAATAGAAAAAACCAGTCTACTTTTTCTCCTACCCCAGGAAATGGGAATAGCAACATATTAACAGTTAGACAACCAGGTTTGAGTCCATGCTTGGCCACCCAATGTGCAACACATAAAATTGTTATCTGTAGCAAAGGTTAATCAGCCTTGTGATGGCCCTCTCTGCAGCCTCCTGTTCCATTCTTCCTGAGGTCCACTTAAAGTCTCCAGGGGTGCCTACTCCTGACCACTGTCAGTCACTCATTAGCACCTGCTCCACCCACCTTATAAAACAACCCCAGTGCCTTCCTTCTGAATCAAAGCTGACTCCTCTGAAGTCTGAGCATCTGCCGTCCTCCCTCCAGAAGACACTAGGATTGAACCCACCTTATTCCACATCAGTCATCCCCTCAAACGTGGACACCTGATAATGCATCTTAACTTTTATGTATTTGGTTATTTTTGGCTGCACTGGGTCTTGGTTGCTGCATGCAGGCTTCCTCTAGTTGCAGCAAGCGGGGGCTTCTCACTGCGGTGGCCTCTCTTGTTACAGAGCATGGACTCTAAGCACTCGGCTTCAGTACTTGTGGCACGTGGGCTCAGATGCGGGATCTTCCAGGACCAGGAATAGAACCAGTGTCCCTTGCATTGCAAGGCGGACTCTTAACCACTGGACCACCAGGGAAGCCCTGGTGTCCTACCTTCCCTAGCATTTTGTCATCCCCATATTGCTACACCATCATCAATAAGTGCCCCAATACCCTTTATCGCTTCATAAACTCTTCTGTACATGTCCAGGCTAGATTGAGAGAAGGAGGGTAATGTGTTAGGAATGGGGTGCAGAGCGGTACAAAGACTCTAGTAATGTTTTATAGGCTATAATGTATATAAGTGAGTGTTCATTTTATTGTTCTTTTAATTGGTGTACGTTTATTGCAGATATGCCTTTACATATATGATATACTTCATAATTTAAAATTAAAAATAAAACCTACCTCTGTTCCCCTGAGGCCCGTATCATCAGCCACAACACACACTCTCCCTTTTTGTCAACCACTGTCAGTTACTGAAGTCCTGGTTGTTCTCCCTCGAGGATTCCTCTCCAGTAAGGGCCTGCCATCAATCTGGCTGATTTTCATACCCAGGAGGTGACTGTCTAACAGACTGGACTCTGAGTTCCTTGAGCTCCTCTGTTTAGAGACATTTTCCCTCCCCTGCTCTCAGCCACCTTGAACTGCTCCAATCAGTAATGCAGAAAACCCACCCTTTAATGTAGAAAGTCTGCCCTTTAATGGCAGACTGTACCCTTCCAGATGTTTGTTTCAGTTGTCCCCTTTTCACCTGTTCTTCTGCCTCACTCCTCACTACTGTACCCTTCAAGCCCCTTCTCTCTCTCTGTGTTTTTTTTTTTTTTTTGGCTTTGCCTCATGGCATGCCAGAGAAGGCAATGGCACCCCACTCCAGTACTCTTGCCTGGAAAATCCCATGGATGGAGGAGCCTGGTGCGCTGCAGTCCATGGGGTCTCTAAGAGTTGGACACGACTGAGCGACTTCCCTTTCACTTTTCACTTTCATGCATTGGAGAAGGAAATGGCAACCCACTCCAGTGTTCTTGCCTGGAGAATCCCAGGGACAGGGGAGCCTGGTGGACTTCTGTCTATGGGGTCACGCAGAGTCGGACGACTGAAGCGACTTAGCGGCAGCAGCAGCAGTTCTTTCATTGCACGTACCTGGAAAAACTCCAGACCCAAGTAAGCCCCGCCATTCACTTTGCTATGCCTGTTCTAGAGCAGCTCAGCATGGCTGGAGAAAATCATAAATCTAGGCTGAGTAGGACCACCATAGATTTGGTCACTCAGCTCCTCGTCTCCCTACTCACCGCCGCCAAACAACCTTAGGACACACCTCTTATCAGTCCCTTCTGTCACTCATCATGGTAACTTTTCAAGTCCCTCCCTTCTCAAGCCTGGGACTAGCCCAGCTCGCCTTTCATTCTCAGCCGATGACTCACCTCCTTCAGAATTATTAAACAATCATACATAAACAATCTCATCTTCCAGACACAAGTCTAGAAATATACTTGAATATATGACTCTGAGCAGAGCCTTGCAGCGCCTTCCTCATTGCAGACCCTTCTGTGTTCCCCTTTCCTACCTTTAGAAAAAAAAACCTTAGTTTCCCTGGCCTGTTTAGAAAACAGACTCAAGCAACTAATCATTGAAGAAGGGGCAAAAGCGGGAGCTAAGAAGAGTCAGTCAAGAGAGGAAGGTGATAACAACTTGAGCAATAAGTAAAACTGAAGCATGGGATCATAAAGTCCTAGTTCTTCTCTAGAAAAACATGTAACAGTGTCTGACACACGTCCTTAAGTTATTTTTTAGAGAAACCAGACCACCCCCCGACTTAGGTGGAAACTGCTGACCCAAAACATATAGATCCTAGCCTGGTTGGAGCTGGAAAATGCATGATTGAGATTCCTGAAATGCCACCATGTCACCTCACCTTCTACCCGTCAGAAAAGTGTCCATGAGCTAATCACACACCCTGCAACCCTCACCCCAACACTGTCTTTAAAATCCTTTCCCTGAAGACCATCGGGCAGTTTTGGTCTTTGAGCATTAGCTGCTTGTTGTTCTTGCATGGCACCTGTAATAAAACACTGTATTTTCCTTCACCACAACCCACTGTCTGAGACTGGCTTTGCTACCTGTCTTCCCTCCTTGGTATCCATATGTTTGTTTTCTACGTCTGGGTGTCTGTTTCTGCTTTGCAAATAAGTTCATCTGTATTGTTTTTCTCAAGCTTCCCAGGTGGAGGTATTGGTAAAGAACCCGCCTGCCAATGCAGGAAATGCAAAAGATTAGAGTTTGTGCTCTGGGTCAGGAAGATCCCCTGGAGGAGGAAATGGCAACCCACTCCAGTGTTCTTGCCTGGAGAATCCCATGGACAGAGGAGCCTGGCGGGCTACAGTCCATAGGGTTACAAAGAGTTGGACATGGCTGAAACAACTGAGTACATACCATTTTTCTAGATTCCACATGTATGCATTAATATATGATATTTGTTTTTCTCTTTCTGACTTAACGTCACTCTGTATGATGGACTCTGGGTTCATCCATGTTTCTACAAATGGTACAATTTCATTTCTTTTTATGGCTGAGTAGCATTCCATTGTGTATATGTACCACCTCTTTTTTATCCATTCCCTTGTTGATTAAAGTTCCAAAGTCTTAATGGTTTACAGAAAACTCCCTGGCTTACCCTTGCCTACTCCTCTGGCATTCTTTATTGCACGGGACAGCTTTCTTCACTCCAGTCATACTGTATCTCTTTCAGTTCCTCAAACATCCATGCCACATCTTGCTTCTGGGTCTTTGCACAAGTTCTGCCCCTGCCCACATTCTCTCCATCTCTTCCTGAACAGCTAACTCCTGTTCACCCTTCAAGGCTCAACTCAAAGGACACCTCCTCAGGGAAGCATCCTTGACTCTCCAGAATAGGTTAGGTTAATCTGTCATGCAGCCATGAAATTAAAAGATGCTCCTTGGAAGGAAAGCTATGACAAACCTAGACAGTGTATTAAAAAGCAGAGAGATCACTTTGCCAACAAAGGTCCGTGTAGTCAAAGCTATGGTTTTTCCAGTAGTCTTGTACTACTTGTGAGAGTTGAACCATAAAGAAGGCTGAGCACCAAGGAATTGATGCTTTCAAACTGTAGTGCTGGAGAAGATTCTTGAGAGTCCTTTGGACAGCAAGGAGATCAATCAGGCAATCCTAAAGGAAATCAACCACGAATATTGATTGGAAGGACTGATGCTGAAGCTCCAGTACTTTGGCCACCTGATTCGAAGAGCTGACTCATTGGAAAAGACTCTGATGCTGGGAAAGATTGAGGTCAGAAGGAGAAGGGTGTGACAGAAGATGAGATGGTTGGATGGCATCACCAACTCAATGGACATGAGTTTGAGCATACTCCAGGATATAATGAAGGACAGGGAAGCCTGGCATGGGGATGGAAAAAGTCAGACAGGACTTAGGGACTGAACAACATCAACAACACCTGGTCATGTGCTCCCATGGCACTCTGCACTGTTTTTGATTATCGAGTTTAGTTATTCATAATGATTTATTTAATGTTTGTCTTCCCCACCAGAATGCAGGTTCCATGAAGACATTAATGTGTCCATATCATTCATGGCTGTACACCCAGTGCCCTGCCAAAATGCCTCACAGAGAGTCAGGTCTCAATAATAGTTGCTGACTTAGGTGATTGAAACACAGATCGTCCTAGTTTGGTTTCAGTGCGCAGCTGTAACCTAAAAGCTAATAACCCATCATATTTGTGCTTGCCTTAAACACTTTGACCTTTATTTTCCATTTCCAAAGAGTTTTTGGTGTGTACAATACCGCCCTCTTCCTCTTTTCCCCTTTTCTCAGTGATGTGTCACCGATTGATGTTTTTTTAATTGGGTGAGGCACAGGTAATCTCCCCGTTTATAACTCTGACCTTTCTGTGAGCAAACACACAGAGTGAACTTTGGTTTATCTCCCACTATAATGTAGCTGCTAATTACCGGCAGGCAGGCTGTCTCCTACGGTCCACGTGACCGGTGGGGTGACCAGAGAGAATCGTGGGGAAGAATAGTCTGAGGGACCCAGCGACAGGCTGTCGGGCTGGAGCTCCTGCCTCCTTGAGAGTCCCGAGTGAAGCCAGCGAGCCCAAGGAGCATGGTGCTGAGGTGAGGGAGGTCATGAAGACGCCACTGTTGGCCTTGGCTTTGTGGTCACTGATCCTCCGGCCAGGGCTGCCGTTCTGGACCTCCCACGTGAGTCGAAACTGCCAGGATGGCAGCTACGAGATCAGCGTCCTGATGATGAACAACTCGGCCTTCCCAGAGTCCCTGGACAGCTTGGAAGAGGTGGTGAAGGAGGGAGTGAAAATCGTGAGCCAGCGTCTGCTTGAAGCTGGTAAGAATACGGTAACAGAATTCTCCTCCCTGTTACCTCCTCTGCAGCCAGAGGGCTGCTAAGTGAAGACCTCACGTTCTTTGCTTGATCACCCAACCTCCTCTAAGGGCCCTTCTCTCTTTCAAGGCAGTAGATCTTCAGAAAGAAGGATTTGAGCCCTACCTCAGTGAGTTCACTCATGATACACTCTGCTCTAATAATGGGTCCGACCCAGGTGTTTGCAGCAGTGAAATGCCTCCAAATAAAACTGGATTTACTACTGAGTGTCAGGGCCTTGTGTTTCCTTCTGCATCATCTCAGAGACAGAATTTGGTCTGGACTTGAGATTTCACAGGGTTGTCTATCAAGAAGATGAATCAAGTAAAATTCCTACAGATGCTCAGTCTTTGATGAAGATTTTTAATCCATCTATTCTCTCTCTGCATCTCTGGTGGTGATTCTTATAAGATGCAGTCGATGTAATAAATTTGCAAAGTCAGTGTATGCATGCTAAATCCCTTCAGTTTGTCTGACTGGTGTGACCCCATGGACTATAGCCTTCCGGGCTCCTCTGTCCATGGGGATTCTCCAGGCAAGAATACTTAAGTGGGTTTCCATGCCCTTCTCCAGGGGATCTTCCCCACCCAGGGACTGAAGCTGGGTCTCCTGCATTGTAGGGATATTCTTTATTATCTGAGCCACCAGGGAAGCCCCAAATTCAGTGTAACAGTCCTTTATTTTACTGCTGTTTTAGGGGGATGGGAAAATTATTTTATATGTTTTATTGAAGTATAGTTGATTTACAGTGTTGTATTAATTTCTGGTGTACAGCAGAATGATTCAGTTGTTCATATATATATATTCTTTCTCGTATTCTTTTCCATTGTGGTTTGTCAGAGGATACTGAATATAGTTCCTTGTGCTATACAGCAGGACCATGTTATTAACCCATCCTATCTATACTAGTTGTGTGTATCTCTTAATTCTTAAAATAAATTATAGCATTAGGTAAAACATGTATGATAAAGAGAAAGTCATCACCCCTGATAATTTCCAGTCACCTGGATATTTCCAGATTCTTTTCACGTGCTTCCAAGTTTTTGTTGTTAAGAACATCGTTGGAGTCACTACAGCACAGAAACACTTTTCTGACCTTCATTTCACATTATTCTACAAGTGGCTTTCCTGGAGTTGCTTAATCTTCGTATATCATATGAATGGATGTCCTGTATCTCTTAGATGCCTTTCCAGATCATCTGGTAATTCCCTACGGTGGGATATTCCATTGTTTTTTGGTTTCTTATGATTATTTTAAAGCTACTGCAATAACTTCCCAGGTGGCTCAGTGGTAAACAACCCGCCTGCCAATGCAGGAGAGGTAAGAGACGTGGGTTCCATCCCTGGTTTGGGAAGATCCCCTGGAGGAGGGCATGGCAACCCACTCCAGTTGGAGAATCCCACAGACCGAGGAGCCTGGTGGGCTGCAGTCCATAAGGTCACACACAGTTGGACACAACTGAAGCGACTTAGCACTCACAACAATAAACATTTTCACATACGTTGTTTCACCGTCCTCCCGTGCTTTGAGACAAGATTGCCATAAGTGTAATTACTGAGTCAGTGACTGTTTCATAGAACTTAATGGTTATTTATGGATGAGGATACATCCTCTAAGGAGAGAATGTCTCAATTTTCTTTATTTAAAATTCTGTGTCAATAGCAGCAGTAGTTGTCATATATCATGCATGTGTGATAACTGTCTTCTGTACAATATACTTTGCTTCAACCCTGTCTGAGTCCAGATTCATATATAAATGGATGGATCTTATCTAGAGCCATAATGTAACTAGGAGGTCATTTAATAAAACCCCCTTCTATGGGCAGTGTGGTGTAGTAGAAAGAACATTTGATTTGAAATCCGAGGACGCAAATTGGTGTCCGTTTTCCAGAGCTTTCTCTCTTTGTGACCTATTTCTCTTGATCTACCTGAGCTCGGTGTTCTTGTTTTTTAAGTACCTGTCAGGTGCTTGGTGGGCCTTCCCAAGTGGCTCTAGTGGTAAAGAACCTGTATGCCAAAGCAGGAGATGTAAGAGATGCAGGTTCGATCCCTGGGTCAGGAGGATCCCCTGGAGGAAGGCACGGCAACGCACTCCAGTATTATTGCCTGGAGAATTCCATGGACAGAGGAGCCTGGCGGGCTACAGTCCATGGGGTCTCAAAGAGTCAGACACGACTGAAGCAACTTAGCACACACACATAGGTGCTAGGTAAGATATATCATCTTTTTACTCACCACAGCTCTGTGCAATCAGCATTGCTGACACTGTTTCACAGCAGAGGCTTAATAATTTTGCTGAAGTCATACAAGTTGTCTGTTTGAAGTAGGAGTCAAATCTGTATCTGTCTGATTCCACAGAGTGTAGCATGTCACCACTGTAAGAGCTTTACCCACCATGAACTAACTTGCTCATTAAAATAAAGTGGTGGAACATTGTGGTTAGAAGTAGAGGTTTGGAGTCAGACAGAGGCCGGTTCACGTTCCAGCCTTTTATCCAACCTGTGACCTTGAGCAAGTTATACTTAAATTTTCTGAGCTTCAATTCCTTCACCTATAAAATCATAGTAAATAGTTTCCTCCGGTGAGTATGGTGTGAATTAAATGAAGAGATTCACATAAAGCACTTAATTCACTGACTGATCCGTACTGTGCACTCACTGAATGGCTGTTGTGTTTATTGTGGCCACTCTTACTGTTGTTCTTGTCAAGGACGTTGATGTTGTTACTGCTGCGCTCTTGCTGCTGTTAGCAGAACAAGTTACCCTGCACATAAAGTAAACAGCAGAGTGTGTTGTTCAGATGTTGATCTCTGAACTCATATTACCCGAATTTGCACTTCTGCTCCATCATTTACTAGTTGAATGACACTGAGTAAGTTGTTGATTCTAAGTTCAGTCATCTCATTTGTAAAATAGAGTCAATAATGGTGAGAGGCCTTTGCATGGACTCAGTAAGAGGAGGATCTGAAGGAGGGGGAAGTGAAAGAGTAAGCTGAGGCCCAGATTTCTGCATCTGATGATGCATTTTGTCAGATGGATGGTCATGCATAGTAAACCCAAGAAATGCAGCTTGTGAAGGGAAGATGGATTCATGGTCTAAGCTTATTAAGCACTGATGCTCGGGAAAAATTTAAGACAATATACTTAAGGACTAACTTGAACAATAGAAAGATTTCAAATGTTGGTGATGTCCAAGTGGAAGAGAGCAATATTTTCCCCAAGTACTTAGGAAAGCTTTGTGGGTTTGGAAGAATATACAGGACTTGGTCAAAAACTTGAAAATAAGATTCCTTCAGTCTTAGGAAATCAACTTCCCAAGGTTGTATGTGCCATGGCCTCAACCTGGTCCATACCCCCAACCTGGTCCATACCCTCCATGTGTCCCCCACCTGGTCCATACCCCCGCCCTGGTCCATACCACTCACCTGGTCCATACCCTCCACATGCTCTCATCTGCTGAGGGGGTCCCTTTCCTAGACTCCAGAGCCCATATCCAGATTCACTTTGGTCCCATCCCATCCTCAAAGCTCTCTATAGGAGAGAAAGCATCTGAGATCACCCTGTATTCTATAACATCCCCCTCACCCTCCCAGCACTGAGATCTCATGGTATGGTGTGCAGATGGCAAGCAGGATAGGGTTGAAACGACACCTGAGGAACTGCTTATAAGTTAAGCTTTAATTTGAAGTCCCCATCCCATTGTCTAAAAAGTGTTTATTGGAGGCCTCCCTGATGGTCCCATGGTTAAAGACTCCACACTTCCACTGCAGGGGATGTAAGTTCGGTCCTTGGTCAGGGTACTAAGATCCCACATGCTACACAGCATGGCCCCAAAATAAAAATAAAAACAATATGCTAAAGTCATTAAAGTAATAATAAGAAAGAAGTGACAGGGAGTGACATAAGAACTCAGAACTCAAATATTTCTAGGCTTAAAACTGGATATACAATTCCACCTCCCCCCCACTACCAGATCAGTTGGCAAAAGATAAATCTCACAGCCAGTATAAACTTACTGAGAAATAACACTAGTCTTCTCTTTTCCCTCATTCTGGATAACAGGCCTCAATGTGACCGTGAATGCTACCTTCATCTATTCAGAAGGTGTGATTTATAAGTCCAGTGACTGCCGGAGCAGTACCTGTGAAGGCCTCGACCTCCTCAGGACTATTTCAGTGAGTGCCTGCCTCTGCGGGGTCAACTTTCACCCTCCTGCCTTGGGGGGATGGTGGCTGGGCTCCCTGACCTGTCTGCCAGCACCCCAGCTGTCTGCCAGCATCCCACCTGTCTGCCAGCTTCTCCGCTGTCCAACAGCATCTCCCCTGTTGACCGGCATCTCCCCTGTCCGCCAGCATCCCACCTGTCCATCAGCTTCTTCGCTGTCCAACAGCATCTCCCCTGTCCACCGGCATCTCCCCTGTCCGCCAGCATCCCATCTGTCCACCAGCATCTCCCTCGTTGCCTCCAGCTACCCAGCTGAGTGATTTGGAGATGGGGTGCTCTGACTCTCTCCCCATCTATTTTCCAAGTGAGAGGGCCCTCTAGGAACCCAGGAAGGTAGGGAGCACCTTAGCTATGTTGTCTGTACACAGTCAGTGGTATGGAGGGGGATTATTTTGTTTTCAAAAGTCTAAAAAAAATTTCAGTGTTGGTATTAACTGATATGCCTTTGTGTCCCCTCAAGAAATACCTGAGGTGCCCTATTACAAAAATATGTTCCAACATGTGTGCTCAGTCATGGCCAACTCTCTGGGGCCCCATGGGCTGTAGCCTGCCAGGCCCCTCTGTCCATGGAATTCTCCAGGCAAGAATACTGGACTGGGTTGCCATGCCCTCCTCTAGGGGATCTTCCCAACCCAGGGATTGAACATGTGGCTCCTGCCTTGCAGGCGAATTCTTTACTGCTGAGCGACTGGGGAGGCCCCCAAAACCCTACACCAGAAACCTATTGCAAGTCATCACTGTATATATGGTCACAGATGGATTGTTTAATAGCAGAATCTGAAACCTAACTTTAAAGTAGTAATCGTAATGTCAAAATCTAGAAATAGGAAGAGAGAGATCCTTGCCTACTTGCTCCTCCCAACCCCAGCCCTAACCCCAACCAGAGCTTTACGGAGCTGAAGAGTGTTCCAAGCTCTCTGGAGGCAAGTAGGCTGTGAGATGCCCCTCTACGACAGAAACCTAAGAAAAAGCCCTTCATAAAGTAGAGTGTGGGCACAGAGCATGGTTCTGAAGCTCTAATCAATAACATGGAATCAACCTGATTGGCCACACTCATTACAGTCGCCGTTTTAAATCGTGGAGGATGTGGAGTGAGCAAGAGGAGTTGAATACACTCCACTTTGCAGTTCTACGAAGGTGTGTCTCCTCTTTCTACCTCTCCAGAGGAAGATGTAACCTGGTTCTCCAACACCGTTGATGGAATATTCCTAGTCGGGTGCCCCTTGAGAAAGGGTGGAATATATCTGTAGACTTCAAAGCAGTTACACTGCAGTTTGTTCTCTGCAGCCCTGCTTGTTGCTTCCCCTAAAACCGGAACTTGCCCTCTCTCTCCACAGCCCCTCCAAATCTAGTCTGTTCACCACGTGGCCTACAGACACTGCTGATGTTACAGTCTGCCGGTGCCTCTTCAGCCACTGGACATCCTCCCCTTGATAAGAGAGTCCAGGTTCATGTTCGGGCAGCACACCTTCAGCAGGATTCTCTTGCCTCCTTCCACAGCCTCTCCCAGCTCAGACATCCCGGAGATGTTAGAATGAGAGAGAAAGGCCCACTTTCCTGCCTTCTCGGTGCCTCCCCCTTGCCCGCTTCTTTCCTGTGCACTGATTCATGTTTTATTTTTAGGGATTAGTTGTTTGTTTGTTTTTTTCTCCTACAGAGTAAAAAACAGATGGGCTGTGTCCTCATGGGGCCCTCGTGTACCTATTCCACCTTCCAAATGTAGTAAGTAGCTTGGTTTGTTGTTGTTTTCACGCCCCTGTGACTTGAAGTCAGGACGAAATCATCAATATTTAAGTGATTTATCAAACAGCAGTCTAGTTCAGATAATACAGTCAGCAGTTTGGGGCCCTTGTATTCTGCAGCCTCTCTAATAACTGTCATGCCCTCATCCAGGTAACTGCCTTTGTTCAATGTGGGGCGAATGACAGTAGCTGTTCCAGTTCAGTTACTAACATCTGAGTATGAGAACCAAAACCATAGAGATGAGGTTGTAGCTTCCCTGGTGGCTCAGTCTGTAAAGAATCTGCCTGCAGTGCAGGAGACCTGGTTTTGATCCCTGGGTCGGGAAGATCTCCTGGAGAGGGGCATGGCAACCCGCTCCAGTGTTCTTGCCTGGAGAAGCCCATGAGCAGAGGAGCCTAGAGTCCATGGGGTCGCAAAGAGGCATGACTGAACTGACTTAGCATGAGAGATGAAGTTAGACTCCTGGCAAGATACAGGGAAGATAATGAACTTGGATAATTTGAAAATTGAATAAATGAAATATTCCCAGACACAAACACAAAGGAAAGCACCCTAGGGCCTTGGCAGGGCGCTGTTCCATCCTTAGGTCTGTAAGAACAGGAACAGTGGTAGGATTCTTATTTCATAGTGCTATTTGAGGATTACATGAATAACATACTAAAGTACTTTACACAGTGCCCAACTTAGAAGAAAAAATCTTCCAGTATGTTTTAGAGGGAAAGTACTTCTCTGGCTTCTGGAAAATCGCCCCCATCCCTCTTGTTTGTCTCATGCAGTGTAATTCTCACCACCACAAAATACTTCGTTCTGCCAAATCACCCTTCCCCAATAAAAATCCCTCCCACATGCCTTTCTTTCTGTTCCATCTCCCCCTGAATCAAGATCACTCTTTGTCTACACAGAGAAAACCTTTAATAGACCACCAAAGATGGAAGGGGATGTTGTTTTCCTTTCTCAAATACATATTAAACATCTTCATACAAACTTGGCAGCCCAGAGATACTGAGGTGAATGAGCCAGGTGTGATCCTCACCTTCATGGTGCTTGCAGTCTAGTGGATGAGACAGAGATTAAACAGATTCTCTCTCAAATGATTACCTGGTGTCAGGTATCAAAGAAAGTTCTCCCGATGGATAAAGAGATTTAATCTAGGACCTGATGGATCAGTAAGAATCAACCAGGCAAAGAAGTAGGGGCACAGCATTTCTGGCATTTGTAAAGACCCTGATAGAAAATAAAGCTTGATATGTTTAAGGCATGACTGCAGCCATGAAATTAAAAGACGCTTGCTCCTTGGAAGAAAAGCTATGACCAAGCTAGACACTATATTAGAAAGCAGAGACATTACTTTGCCAATAAAGGTCCACCTAGTCAGTTCAGTTCAGTTCAGTTCAGTTGCTCAGTCGTGTCCGACTCTTTTCGACCCCATGAATCGCAGCACGCCAGGCCTCCCTGTCCATCACCAACTCCCGGAGTTCACTCAGACTCACGTCCATCGAGTCAGTGATGCCATCCAGCATCTCATCCTCTGTCGTCCCCTTCGCCTCCTAAGGCTATGGTTTTTCCAGTAGTCATGTATGAATGTGAGAGTTGGACTATAAAGAAAGTTGAGCACTGAAGAATTGATGCTTTTGAACTGTGGTGTTGAAGAAGACTCTTGAGAGTCCCTTGGACTCCAAGGAAATTCAACCAGTCCATCCTAAAGGAGATCAGTCCTGAATGTTCACTGGAAGGACTGATGTTGAACCTGAAACTCCAAATCTTTGGCCACCTGCTGCAAAGAGCTGACTCATTTGAAAAGACCCTGATGCTGGGAAAGATTGAGGGCAGGAGGAGAAGGGGATGACAGGGGATGAGATGGTTGAAGGGCGTCACCAACTCAATGGAGATGAGTCTGGGTAAACTCCAGGAGTTGGTGATGGACAGGGAGGCCTGGTGTGCTGCAGTCCATGGGGTTCCAAGGAATTGGACACGACGGAGTGACTGAACTGAACTGACTTGATGTTTAGGGAACCACGAGTAGATCCATGTGCCGAACAGGAGAAGGAAAACCATAAAGTCCTCCAGTGAAGCCTGTCTCGAAGGTGGTCCGAAGCACCTGCATGCTCAGTTGCTAAGTTGTGTCCAACTCTTTGGGGCCCTGAGGACTGTGGCCCACCAGGCTCCTTTGTGCATGGGATTTTTCCAGGCAGGAATACTGAAGTGGGTATAAGAGCTGAAAATAAAGCAGTGCATGGAAGGGAATTTCAGGGACATCTTTTTGGCTTCACAACATTTATAGTAGCTGTGGTGGCCCATTTTCTGTTTTTCTTAGTCCTATGCCCCAAAGTCCATATGTCCTAGCCTAGATGTTAGGGCAACCTGATGAAACTTATCTTAGAATAAATCAAAGTAACCAAGCCACATGTGTGAGTGCCTGTGCATGCTGTCACTTCAGTCATGTCTGACTCTGCATTTCTATGAACTGTAGCCCACCAGCCTCCTCTGTCCATAGGATTCTCCAGGCAAGAATTTTGAAGTGGGTTACCACACCCTCCAGGAGATCTTCTGACCCAGGGATCGAACCTAGTCTCCCTCATTGCAGATAGATTCTTTACCATCTGAGCCACCAGGGAAGCCCAGAGAAGGCAGTGCGTGTGTGCAGGCTAAGTCGCCTCAGTCGTATCTGACTCTTTGCAAGCCTATGGAGTGTAGCCCACCAGTCTCCTCTATCCATGGGATTCTCCAGGCAAGAATTCTGGAGCGAGTTGCCATGCCCTCCTCCAGGGACCAGGGATGGAACCTACGTCTCTCATGTCTCCTGCATTGGGAGGTGACCACTAGCACCACCTGGAAACCAAGCCACATATATAAGACAACTTCCAGAGTATGCTTAGAATGTAGCATATGTTCAGTAAATATTCTTTAAATTCACTTGTGTGAGAGGGACCTATGTAAGTCGAATACCTGCTTGAATGACCCTATTTCATTTTTGTCATTTCCACCCACATGCTGAAACAGCTTAAAGAAGGATCTTATTTGTGCTACTTAAGTTAATCCTGATATTGGTTTATTTCTCACCTCTTGGCACAGCCTTGACACAGATTTAAACTATCCCATGATTTCAGCTGGGAGTTTTGGATTGTCATGTGACTACAAAGAAACCTTAACCAGGATGATGTCTCCAGCTCGGAAGCTGATGTACTTTTTGGTTGACTTTTGGAAAGTCAAATTTCAATTCAAACCTTTTTCCTGGAACACTGCGTATGTTTTCAAGAATAGTACAGAGACTGAGGACTGTTTCTGGTAAGCAAGACCATTAATATCCTTCTGACCTTTAGCCATAAACCATGGAGAGAAACCATAAACTCTCAGCAGACCCCTAGTTATTATCAGATGCTCGTTCCATGAAGTAACAGTGTTGGGAATGGAAACCAACCCACTTTCTTACATGCAACTTGTACATAGTTTATGTTTAACTGATTTCATTCCTAAGCTATAAATATATTTAGATAAGGCTGTTTGTTACTCCTGTTTGAACTAGATCTATTAAACACAGTTCTCTGAAGTAGGTACCCCTTAACTTCAGGTCAAATTGAAATTTCACTTAGAAATAAATCAACAGCAACAGCTAATGTTTCATTATAATAAAAATGAATTGTATAGAGTGTGTTATATGTCTTGAGAACTCTGAATAGATGTTTTTTGAACATATTTTTGAAAAGTTGCCTTTTCTTATAGAGTCTGTTAGTTAACAATGATCTGTTTTCCTTGCCTCAGTGTGATTGACATAAAGTGTGTCTATGTAATGGTAAATACATTGACTAAATATTTTCATAATTCTTTCCAAATGGCATAAGTGAAGTAGCAATAAATACAGCTTTGATGAAGTAAAGGCAAAGGGGCCGAAAGAAACATGATGTCATTAATATAATCGACATACATTGCATGTGTGACACTCTTTGCAGTTTTGAAAGTACTTTCATGTTAGTTTTATCAATTCCCCACAGTAAACTCTCTGTAGAAAAGAGGACAAGTACCATGATCTCTGTTTAAGGAGCATGGAAATCAGACATGATAGAGAATATGCATTCTGCCTGTCCTACACAACAGGTTAGAAATAATTTCTCTCACAGCTTTTCAGAGGAATCAGACTGTTGGAGAGAACAGAGTATCAGGCACCATTGCTAAAATGAAACTACAGAGCTCACACATCTCCAGCAAAGGTGGCAGAAAGAATGACTTGAAGGAACCTGAAGTCTCTCTCCACCAAAGCATGCGGAGGACTAAAATAGGGTACCCCTGAGAACACACATCTAGGGAACTGTAAGAATCAATACTAAGGCATCATCTTAGAAACTTCAGGCTGAACAGAAGTCAGTTTCACACAGGAGGAAAAATTACTCCTATCAGCTCTGAATTTTTGTACTATAGATTCAAAAGTTTCAATTTCTGTGTGATAATGGGATGAGAACAGAGTAGCCTTCCTTCAGCAAATAGCAAGAAGCCTTTAGAAGGGATCTGGGAAATACCTCCTGTTTGTATGAATACATGAAGATCCCCTGAAACTGTCCCTATACTCCTCCTGAAACATTCATCCTAACCCTTGGGATCGTGATGTGTATTGTCCATTGTGTTAACAGAGGCAATGGATTTTAGATGAACAAGTCCCCTGGAGACATCTGTAAGCAGTGAGCAAACGACATGGAAAGCCATGAAGAAACTAAGCTGATTGCTTAGAGTTTCTCTTTGTTTCTGTTCTAGGTACCTCAATGCTCTGGAGGCTGGAGTTTCCTATTTTTCTCAGAAACTAGGCTTCAAGGAGATGTTGAGAGGAGATACCGAGTTTCAGGACATCTTAATGGATCAGAACAGGAAAAGCAATGGTAAGAGGACATGAAGCAAGATCGTTTTTTTGCCGGCTACTTCCTCACAACCATCGCCTCCCTATGAGTGATTTGGACAAATGTACCCCCAGAGCTGTCATCATACTGTATATTTTGTGTGTTTGGGAAGGTCTGTAGCTGCTTGCAACTCCATTATATGGTTCCTTTTGCAGATTCAAACCTTATCCTTGGAGAAATTAGCAAAAGTAGTATATTAACATGGGACTGCCTTTGTGGTCCAGTAGTTGGGGGTCTGCCTGCTAAAACAGGAGACACAGGTTCGATCCCTGGTCCAGGAAGATTCCACATGCCATGGGGCAGCTAAGCCCAAGCACCACAGCTACTGAAGCCCACGCTTCTTAGAGCCTGGGCTATGCAACAAAAGAAGCTGCCAGAATGAGAAGCCCTTGCACCACAACCAGAGAAAGCCCATGTGGAAGACCCAGTGCAGCCATAAATAAATAAATAAATTTTTAAAATATATCAGCTTCTTGAAGGTAATGATAAGGCTAAAAGCCAGCTTTTATGAACCAAAGTGATATCACAATCCACACTATCAGTGAACTGCTTTTTAAAAATACATTTATTTATTTGGCTGTGCCTGGTCTTAGTTGGAGAAGGCAATGGCAACCCACTCCAGTACTCTTGCCTGGAAACGCCCACGGATGGAGGAGCCTGGTGGGCTGCAGTCCATGGGGTCGCTAAGAGTCGAACACGACTGAGCGACTTCACTTTCACTTCTCACTTTCATGCATTGGAGAAGGAAATGGCAACCCACTCCAGTATTCTTGCCTGGAGAATCCCAGGGTCAAGGGAGCCTGATGGGCTGCCGTCTATGGGGTCACACAGAGTCGGACATGATTCAAGCGACTTAGCAGCAGCAGCAGCAGATCTTAGTTGTGGCATTTGAGATCTAGTTCCCTGACCAGGGATCAAACCCAGGGCCCCTGCGTTGGGAGCGTGGAGTCTTAGCCCCTGGACCACCAGGGAAGTCCCAATAAACTGCTTCGTGTATACCTGTGGCAGATTCATGTTGATATATGGCAAAACCAATACAATATTGTAAAGTTAAAAAATAAAATTAAAAAAAAAAAAGTTCGCCACAATCTAATATACTGTTGAATCTGTGATGAATCCTCAAATATTCTGAATCCTGTTTCCCCAGTAACCGAGAGGACGTATTTATTGATATCTAGCCTTAGGCAAAATTATAAGATAGGCCAAGACTGTTTCACTTGGATTTGTTCTCTCTTTATTTCACTTGCTCTGTGATCTCTCATTTATAGACCAAGTATGAAAAGTGAATGGTATAAAATCATTCTCACCAAGTAATTCAGTGATTTATTTCACCCTCCACAGAAATCTTTTTACAAATAAGAATATATCAGAATACTTATGTGTTAAGGATTCTTTTTACAAATAAGGATATATCAGGAATCAACTGTCAAATTTTCTACCAGGAAAGGTTCTTGCTTGGCAGGATTTCCTGGTATCCCTCAAAATATCATTTGCTGTCATTATCAAGCATTTGCCATATTAAGAACCTACCATTTGCAAAACATTGAACAAGACATGGGAAAAAAGAAATATAAAATGATTCATGTCCCTAAAATGTTTTCAATTCAACTGGACAACACAGTGTAGGAAAAGATCTAATGAAGTGTCTCCCAACTCACTCATCTTAGCATCAAGCCATGCATTTCGGAAATCTGGTTACAATGCGTTGGAGAGCTTAGAGAGTCAGATTGGAACTCTGTCACTGAGTTCTGAGTTAAGAAGCTGCAAGCAAAACCCAAGGAAAGGTGCTTAGGAAGATTTTATTAATGCTCACACTAACTTAGATATTTTCCAACAACTTTATATGTGGGTGAAAGTGAAGGTGAAGTGCAGAGTCGTGTCCGACTCTGCGACGCCATGGACTGTAGCCCACCAAGCTCCTCCGTCCATGGGATTCTCCAGGCAAGAATACTGGAGTGGGTTGCCATTTCCTTCTCCAGGGGATCTTCCCGACCCAGGAATCGAACCCAGGTCTCCCGCATTGCAGGCAGACGCTTTAACCTTTGAGCCACCAGGGAAGCTCTACATGTGGGTAGTGCATTTCATTTATTAATGAAAATAGTTTTTGTAACTACTCCAGCCTTATGTAGTGGAGTAAGCACTAAACAGACGCAAATATTTGATTATCAGAGCTGTTTCTGTCGTCTACCAGTTTTTTTTTTATCTCGTTGGCGTCTTGGCTATAGTTTCCTTAAATCAGTAAAATTAAGGAAATGGACTAGATGATTCTTTTTTAAAGATATATGTATTAATATTTGTTTATTTTTTGGCTGTCTTGGGTCTTTACTGCTGTACATGGGCTTTCTCTAGTTGGGGCAAGCAGGAGCTACTCCCTAGTTGCAGGGCACAGGCTTCTCATTGCGGTGATTCCTTTCGTTGCAGAGCGCGGGCTGTAGACACTTAGTCTTCAGTAGTTGTGGCTTGCAGCCTCTGGGGCGTTGGCTCAGGGGTTGTAGCCCTCTGGCTTAGTTGCCTTGCAGCATGTGGGATCTTCCCAGAGCAGGGATCAAACCTGTGTCCCCTGAGTTGGCAGACAGATTCTTCACCACTGGACCACCAAGGAAGCCTGGACTAGATGATCCTTTTTAAGATCCCATGCAGCTCTACTCTGACTCCATTAAAAAAAAAATGTGGCGGGATGGGGGGAATAAATTTTAGGAATTGGTGTTAATCTTAAAACATGAATGTAGCATAGACTTACTGGGTTCAGATTCAATCACATGGTTCCCTTCTTGCTTGGGAACAGATTATTGTATATTTTTCTCTCTGTCTTGCTCTGTCTCCTGCAGTGATTGTTATGTGTGGTAGACCGGAAACCATCCAAAACCTCAGGGGTAACCGGGCAGTGGCTGAAGACATCGTCATTATTCTAGTGGATTTATTCAAGTAGGTATAATATTTGGAAGAACTCTCCTTTCAGAAAGAAAATAAGGATTTCCAAAAGATATTCTCTTTTCTCGTGTTTTTCATAGCCTTAAATGGGATTCAGTATAAAGATAATATTTTAACCAATGTTTAATTTCTTCTTTATCATTCTTATTTAATTCATTATAGCCTTAGCAGAGATGTATACCTTTGATATCACTATCATGTCTAAGGACCATATGAAAGGTTTCTACCATGTGGCACAGGAAACTCTGCTCAATATTATGTGACAACCTACATGGGAAAGGAATTTGAAGAAGAATAGATACACGTATGGGCTTCCCAGGTGGCGCAGTGGTAAAGAATCCACCCGCCAAGGCAGGAGACACAAGAGACTGTTTCGATTCCTGGGTCGGGAAGATACCCTGGAGGAGGAAATGGCAGCCCACTCCAGTATTCTTGTCTGAAAAAATTCCATGGCCAGAGGAGCCTGGTGGGCTGCAGTCTTGGGATCACAAAAGAGTCTAACACGACTGAGCACAGATACATGTGTATGTATAACTGAATCACTGCTGTACACCTGAGGCTAACGCAACGTTGTTAATCAACTGTACTCCAATATAAAATTTTAAAAACTAAAAAATAAGTAAATAAATACAAAAGTTTTATTTAAAAACAAAACAAAACAAAACATTAAACCCACATGCCCATTCAACAAAGATCCTGGTCTCCAGCCTGATCATAAGGTCTTTTTCCCAGGCAGCAATAGATCAGCTAATATCCCAGTCATATGTCTGGGAACATGGGCTGTATCTGTGCCTTTGATTGCTAGTGGCCTTTGGTCCTAGATTATTTTCCTTCAGCCACCTTTGGTAAGAGGGAAGTTCCCATTAAGTGAATTTGACTGACGCGATTATTCTTTGCCCTCTGCAGTGTAGTCACTGGGTGGTAATTTTCCCCTGCACTTCACTGGCACTAAGGGGAGAAAATTCTGGAGAACAGAAAGCATCTTTTATCACATCCCTGCTTTTTTACCACTCATCTTCTAATGTAGTTACAGTTTTATGGAGAACCCATTAAAAAAAAAAAGTGCCAAGGTAATATCTGAGTCAGATTAAGCTTTAAAAAGGCGTTGCTAGTATATCTTGTGTCTCTTGCTCCATCGGCTGAATCATATGACTTCACTTACCTGTCTGGATCATTGATCATTTGCTGTCTGTATTCAGAGCAGAAGCTATTACCGCAGTGTATCATATCTGATTAGTCATTTCAGACACCTTGAATGTACTTGTCTCAGTGTTGAGAAAGATGAAGCATGGGAACTGCAGGCATATCTAGTTTCTGAAGATAATATAGTCAGCTGAGCCTTTTAGCTGCAGAAGACAAGAAAGAGGGCAGAATTATCAACACTTTATTCCTGCAACCACATTGATAGCCTCTTTCAATGACTGCTTTGCCTCCTGGAAGGAGGCCTCAGTGGAACCAGTTTGGTGTAACTTTATTTTTAGAAACTCCTTATCTACTGCCAAAGTGTTGGCCTCCTTTTATCACTATTCCCTAAGGACACCTGGCTGTGTTTCGGGAAGATCATATGAGATTCATTTGAAACTAGACATAACTTGTGATTTCAAATTATAATTCTGACACTTTCATTTCGTTTGCCTCTTGGGTATTACTTAGCATTTTGAGATTAAGTCTTCTCATTTATCAAGTGAGAATAAAAATATCTATAAGGGTCCTTTAGGATGAGGTGTGGTAATATAAACAAACTCTTCAACACAGTCCTCAGCACATAGATATATTCACCTACATTTGAATATTAAATGATGGTCATCCTGGCTAACAGCAGTTCAAGTATGTTATATTATTTGCAGATTAAAACATTAAAATGATTAGCAGGTACTTCCCTGGTGGTCCAGTGGTTAAGAATCCACCTTGCAATACAGGGGAGACGAGTTCGATCTCTGATCTGGGAACTAAGATCCCACATGCCTCAGACCAGCTAAACCAGTGCTTCACAGCAAGAGATCCATGTGACGCAATGAGGATCCCTCATGCTTCAACTAAGACCCAACACAGCTGAATAAATAAATTTCTTAAAAATAAATAGATACAGCATCGAGGGTCCTCAATGTGCCAGATGTGTCTAGGAATTGAGGATGTGTACTGTTGCATTGCTTCAGTTGTGTCCAGCTCTTTATGACCCCATAGACTGTAGCCTGCCAGGCTCCTCTGTTCATGAAATTCTCCAGGCAAGAATACTGGAGTGGGTTGCCAGATCTCCAGGGGATCTTTCTAACCCAAACAGCAAACGTGAAAGTGAAAGTCGCTCAGTTGTGTCCAACTCTTTGCAACCCCATGGACTATACAGTCCATGGAATTCTCCAGGCCAGAATACTGGAGTGGGTAGCCTTTCCCTTCTCCAGCGGATCTTCACAACCCAGGGATCAAACCCAGGTCTCCCACATTGCAAGAGCGCGTTATGTCTCCTGCATTGGCAGGTGGCTTCTTTACTACTAGTGCCAACTGGGAAGCCCAGGAATTGAGAATACAAGGACCAGTTAGCTAATGTTAAGAAGCATACAGTGTCAGAGAAAATGCAGGTATCAGCCAAGAGTCATTAAACCTTGAAAACAAGCTTACATATCCAGGGCTCCCCCAAAATCTTCTTTCTTTTTAAAGAATTAGCTGCAGTGAATTGCTAAAGAAACAAATGAACCTCTGTTTGTTAGTATATTCTAGATCCATCATGTTTATTTTAATTTCAGAATAACCTATCAAAATATTTATTTTAAAAATATTAAAATTCATATAAACTTTATAAAAAAACAAGTATCTGTATTATGATCTTCCATTTCCATTTATGTTTGTTAACCACAGCACCTAAGTTCTGCTATTCAAGGCAGCAGGTGTATAAGAAAATAAACTTATCTGGGGAAAGTAGAAAGTTTTGCAGGGGAAAAAAAAATGTTTTAAACTATCTCAAAGCTGATGTACGAATCGGTAGGAGTTCCATTTCCATTTTTTGCAGCAATCTGATTTTCATGAGAAACTTGTGCTTTTTATTCCAGTGACCACTACTTCATGGACAATGTCACAGCCCCTGACTACATGAAAAATGTTCTTGTTTTGACCCTGCCTCCGGAAAACTCCGTCTCAAATAGTTCCTCCTCCAAAAATCTATCACTGGTAAATTTCATAGACATATATACTCTTATTCTTCTGGCAGGGGTAAGATACCATTCTTCCATTTAGGACCCAGATTCTAAAATGAGCAAATTGTTCCTCCACTGGTTCCAGTTTACTCAGCAAATGTTAACTGAGCCAATTATGTGTAATAGCAGGATTCTTGCTATTAAAACTCCAGGACTTCCCTGGTGGTCCAGTGGTTAAGACTCTGGCCACCCGTGCAGGAGACACGGGTTCAGTCCCTGCCCCAGGATGACTCCACATGCCATGGGGGAAGCTAGGCAGGTGCACCACAGCTACTGAGCCAGCAATTCTAGAGCCCGTGCTCAGAAGCCACCGCAGTGGAAAGCCCACACACAGCCACTAGAGAGTCACTCCCGCGTGTCAGAACTAGAGAAAGCCCACACACAGCAATGAAGACCCACCCAGCACAGCCCAAAATAAATCAATAAATTTGCAAAAAATCAAACTCTTTCTATATGTCACTGTGCTAGGCTGTAGTCCAGCACCACACTGCAGGCTGCTATAACATCCAAACAGAAGCGACGTTGCGGGATGATCAGAAGCAGCCCTGCTAACTTAGGGGAGGTACATATTAGACAATGTAGAATGGATGAAGTTCCCCACGTCCCTGGCCCTGGTATCAGAGCTCTACCTCTAAAGATACATATTCCCGGGTTAAGACGCAGTCCTTTATTGTCATTAGGTTGATTATCATCCGAATTTGTACAGGAGAGGCCTGGTTTATTTCTTTTATTCCAGCATCCCATCTGGTTTAGCATTTGTCCCAGAAAAAGAGCCTCCAATTGGACATTAAATGATTAATGTCTTGATTAAATGCAAAACCCCAGACTCTAATACCACATTGGATTTTGATGGTCACTGCAGTTTAACGCAGCTGAAGTCACTGGATGTTTTCTGGCCTCACACACGGTTGAGAGCAGGTTTGGAGAAGGGAGGGAGTAAGGGGCGGTCAGTCCCGAAGCCCTCAAACAACTTTAGGATGACGAGGCCCAAAGAGCAGCAAGGAAAGTTGGGGACCTTTGAGAAAATCACCATTTTGCCTAGACTGGCAATTCTAAGCCCTCTGTTTTGCAACCCTGCCAAAATTTGGGGCTGTACCCCTTCAGGGGCTGGGTCTTAACTGATGCTTTTCATTTCATGAAAAGATGATTTCAGCAAAAGACACTGAAGCCAATGAGAGATGTTTTCCTTTTTCCCTTTTCATGTTTTCTAACAAATATACTTCTGGGTGTCATGTTCAGATTTCACTTGCACAGCTGCTAGGCTTAGGCAAAAGTCTGATTCTTTACAGGTGGGTGGGCCAAACTGTCTGAGCTCATTTGGCCTCAGGGGCACTGAGCTTTCAATCCAGCCCAATTCTGTAAAGACCACCACACAACTGCCACAGAGGCAGAGGAGTCCCGACCCCTTCTTATGTTCACCAGGGCAGACATTTGTGTCTGCCCTTAACACCCAACCAGGACTCTCTCCAAAGCAAATACAGTGGTATCAGCCGATCAAAACTCTTCCTATCGCATCACGCTACTCAAAGGCAGTGGGGTTGTTTTTGTTGCTGTTCTCTTTTATTCTTAAATGAAAACGTTATTTCTATATAAAACCTTATGAGAATTGAAAATTCTCATAATTGTGTATGAGAAATGCTGTATGTTGTTCTTCCTGGTTGAAATAAAATATTTTACCATCATGGGAAGGAGGAAGCACGGCCACTTTTAGTTCCTTCCCTAAAGGCAGTGTTCACAGTTTATTGATCCCAAGAGAAGACAGAATTGTGATAAGGGGATGAGAAAGAGCCCTGGTCCAAGGAAAGTTTTTCCAAAATTTGCTTTAATCCCATCCTTGCAATTCCATTAATATTCTTTTACCTTTCCAGTTATCCTGCTTGACCCCAACAATGTTGGGATGACTCCACATGAGTGGAGTTCAAGACCAGAATCTTGTTTTTTTTTTTTTTTTGGAACTCATTTTAAGATTTTTCCTTTCTAATTTAGGCAAAAAATGATTTTGCTGCTGCCTACCTGGATGGAGTCTTGCTTTTTGGACATATGCTGAAGATATTTCTTGAAAATGGAGAAGATGTTACCACCTCTAAATTTGCTCATGCTTTCAGGAACATCACTTTTGAAGGTACCAGTTGCCTAAGAGCAAACTACACTTTACTTACAGTTTCTCCAAATATGCGCCCTGTAGACAGTAAAGAGAGGGTATGGCAATAGATGGGTCAGCCGTTAAATACCTTTAACTTAACTGGAGCCAACAAATGTGCAAAAGTTCAGTTGTTGGGTAGAATGTTCTATATTTGTCATTATGTCTAGTTGGTTTCTTGTTATGTTCAAGTCCTCTATATTTTTTAACATATTTTCTATCTTGTTATCCTATTCATTGGAGAAAGTGGAGTGTTAAAATCTCCAACTATTATTGTATAAAGCAGTGCATGTGTGGTCAGTTGTGTCCAACTCTTTGCTATCCCATGGACTGTAGCCCACCAGGCTCCTCTGTCCATGGAATTTTCTAGGCAAGAATACTGGAGTGGGTTGCCATTGCCTACTCTGAGGGCTCTTCCTGACCCAGGGATCAAACCTGGGTCTCCTGCATCTCTTGCATTGACAGGCAGATCCGTGACCACTGGCACCACTATTGTAGAACAGTTTTGTGCCAATTTTTGCTTCATATATTTTGTTGGTCTGTTATTAGGTACATAAATGTTTGTACTTGTTTATGTATTTTTGCTCTATTGAGTGTTTTATTAATATATACAGTGAAAATCTTTGTTTCTTATAAACTTTTTTGATTAAAAGTCTGATCAGTTTTATCTGATGTCAGTATATCCACCTCTGCTCTCTTGGTTAATACTTGCATGGCATATCCTTCTCCATCCTCTTGCTTTCAAACTATTTGTGTCTTGGGATCAAAAGTGAATCTCTTTATAGACATCAAATAGTTGGATCACTTTTTCATAATTTTCCAATTTCTATCTTTGGTTGGAGAATTTAATCGATTTACATTTGAAATAATTACTGACCAGTTCAGTCACTCAGTTGTGTCCGACTCTTTGCGACCCCATGGACTGCAGCACACCAGGCCTCCCTGTCCAACTACCAGGATTTACTCAAGCTCATGTCCATTGAGTCAGTGATGCCATCCAACCGTCTCATCCTCTGTTGTCTCCTTCTCCTCCCACCTTCAGTCTTTCCCAGCATCAGGGTCTTTTCAAATGAGTCAGCTCTTTGTATCAGGTGGCCAAAGTATTGGAGTTTCAGCTTCAACATCAGTCCTTCCAATGAATATTCAGGACTGATTTCCTTTAGGATGGACTGGTTGGATCTCCTTGATGATAAAGAGATTTATTCTGTTATTTTGCTATTTATTTTTTATATACTGCATAGCTTTTTCATCCCCATTTTATCCATTACTGTCTTCTTTTGTATTTATTTCTTTACACTGAAATGTTTAAATTTTTTTCATGTGTGTTCTTTAGCTGTTTTCTTTGTGGTTACCATGGGGATTAGATCCTAAAATTATAACCCTCTAATTTGAATTTATACTGGCTTAACCTCAATAAATACAAAAACTCTGCTCTTTTAATAGCTCCATTCCCATCCCTCTCAGACACTGGTGTTGCAGAACTACATCCTTATACTTTGTGTCCAAATAGTAAACTAATTATTTTTTAAGTATTAGTCTCCTAGATTGTCAAAAACAAAAGGTAGAGTTACAAATCAAAGTTACAATAATACAAGTTTTAGACTAATTTTTTTAAACATATTCATTTCTTAAGTAATATAGAAAAGAAAAAGTGGAATAACACATTGTTTTTATAATAATACTAGTTTTTGTAATCACTTGCTGATTCACCTTTACTGAAATGTTTATTTCTTCCTATGGCTTCAAGCTACCATCTAGTGTTCTTTCATTTTAACCTCCTAGACTCCCTTGAGAATTTCTTGCAGGGAACATTGGTTGGTAAAAAATCTCTCAGCTTTTATTTATTTCAGAATATCTTACTCTCCTTTCACTTCTGAAGGACAGCTTTGTTGAATAACAGATTCTTAGTTGATATTTTTTTCTTTTAGCATTTTGAATATATCAGCCCACTGCCTTCTAACCTTCAGAATATACAGTGAGAAATCTGCTTTATAATCTTACTAAATATCTCTTGCTGCTGCTGCTGCTGCTAAGTCGCTTCAGTTGTGTCCGACTCTGTGCAACCCCATAGACGGCAGCCCACCAGCTCCCCCGTCCCTGGGATTCTCCAGGCAAGAACACTGGAGTGGGTTGCCATTTCCTTCTCCAAAGCATGAAAGTGAAAAGTGAAAGTAAAGTTGCTCAGTCGTGTCCAACTCTTCGCAACCCGGTGGACTGCAGCCTACCATACTCCTCCACCCATGGGATTTTCCAGGCAAGAGTACTAGAGTGGGATGCCATTGCCTTATATGTTATCAATTACTTCTCTCCCTGCTGCTTTCAAAATTCTGTGTCTTTGGCTGTGGACGATTTGATTATGATGTGTCTTGGCATGGATTTCTTTAAATTCATTCTACTTGGCATTTGTTGAGCTTCTTGGATGTTTATATTCATATCTTTCATCAGATTTGGGACATTTTCAGCCATTATTTCTCTACCATTTTCTCTCTCTTTCTCTTCTCCCTCTGGGGCTTCCACAATGCATGTGTTGGTCTGCTTAGTGGTATTCCACAGGTCCTTTAAGGTCTGTTCACTTTTCTGCAATCTTTTTTATTTCTTTTCTTCAGATTTGGTGATTTCCATTGTCCTTTCTTCTAGTTCCAGCTTCCCTGGGGCTCAGACAGCAAAGAAGCTGTGCACAATAAGGGAGACCCGGATTCAGTCACTGGGTTGGGAAGATCCCTAAAGAAAGGACTGGCTACCCATTCCAGTATTTTAACCTGGAGAATTCCATGGACAGAGGAGCCTGTTGGGCTATAGTCCATGGGGTCATAAAGAGTCGGACACAATTGAGTGACTGACACTTTAACTTTCTTTTTTATCTTCAAGTTCACTAATTATTCTTCTGCCTTCTCAAATATGCCTTTGAATTTTTCATTTTAGCCTCTATACTTTTCAGTTCCAGAATTTATTTTTTTATGATTTCTATCTTTTTGCTAATATTTCCATTTTGTTCATACATCACTGCCCTGACTTTACCCATGTCTTCCTTTAGGTATTTGAGCATTAAGGTAGTTGTTTTAAAACCTTTTTTCTAGTAGACCCACCATCACTTTCTCAGGGATAGCTTCCATTGGTTTATTTATTTTTTTCTATTGAGTAAATCATATTTTCCTGTTTCTTCATATGACTTATAATTTTGGTTGAAAACTGGACATTCAAATCTAATAATGTGGTAATCCTGAAAATCATCTGGGGAATGGTGAATTTTCTCCTTCTCAGGGTTTCCTGTTACTTGGTTTTGCTTTTTGTTTTTATTGTTGTAGGCCATCTCTGCTGAGGATCAGCCTGACATGGAAACCTGAGGTCTTCTCAGGTTTTCTGAGTCTCTGACTTCCCCTCGGCATGTGTAGTCACTTTCTAGTTTCCCCGTGTATGAAGTTGATTGAATGTTGCAGTCTTCAAGGCCTGGCTCTCCAGGGGGAAAAGAGAGAAACAAAGAGGGCACCAACCCTTTACATTCCTAGAAAGTCACGTCGGTAGTAGGGGACAGTCATATCAGCAATGGACGGGGGTGAGAAGATGCAAAGACAGCGGCCCCCACCTTTTTACTTGCACCTCTGTGATCATTAGTAGTAATTAGCCACCTGCTAGCTGTACCTATAACCTGGAGCAATTAAATAATATCCCTGACCTCAGATTTCTCATCAGTAAAATGGAGATAATAACAATTTGTGTGTCGTGGTGTTTTAGGAGGATTAAAATGATCAGTGCATATAAGGCACTTAGCACAGAGCCTGGTACAGTAAACAATACTAGCTCTTATTTTGAACCATGTGAAATTGTTGATACTTGGTAATTTTTTTTTAACCTAACCGACCATTTCTTAGACTTATGCTATGTGGCTAAAATTTCATAGATGAGAAAACTGAGGCTCCAAGAACTTAATTTTCTCAGCGTGTTCAGCTAAGTGATAGTGAAGGGATTTTGACCTTTTGGCAATCTACTTTAGGTTGTGCAATGACTTAAATTCGGTGCCACTAGTTAATACTCTCAGCAAAAACTTGTCTCGAATCATCAGGAGAAATCTCCTGACTAATTACATTTAGTGTCATCATCCTAAAAACAGTGAAAGAGAGTTCTCCTTCTCTCTAAATAGCGTCTCTCATAGAAATATCCTTCAGTGATCTCAGAGCCAAGAACCAGTGCCTTCTAATTACATCATTAAGGTCAACAATTTTTCAGTAAAATAGAACACTCAGAATCTGCTTTATGCCCCGTGTCAGGATGTAACTGGTCTTTCAGTCAGGACGTCAGTGATGGTCTCTAACTGTTTCTGATTTTGCCTTAGGGCATGTGGGTCCTGTGACTCTGGATGCCTGTGGGGATATTGACAATACCATGTACCTTCTGTACACCTCTGTGGACACCAGCAAAGTATGTTCTTATCAAGAACTTGGGATTAGGTGACTGGGTGAGGAGGGTTATCCTGAAAGGCAAGTCATAGAGAAGGACTAGGAGAAGTTATATTTAGAATCTACAAGTTAATTTCAGATTTACAATTATGCCCCTCTATGGGCCATATTCCTTAAACATTTTCTCCTGTAGAACTTCTTATTCAGAATATCCACTCTATTTACTATACAAAATTTACCCACCCAGAAAACACTGATATGAAGACCAGACTATTGATGGGGTACCAATGAGAAAATTACAGGTTTTCTTTTTGGTGGTTGCTTTTTTTTTTTCTAAGAATTGTCTATTCATTTCCAAAACTAAAAATTTCAATGAAACATTCCCTGTTCTCTCCCTCTGCAATCTCATGAGAATCGTTAATTGTTTGATCCTTCAGGCACATAAAAATAGCCGTGTAATGTTATGCTTTATATTCACACACTATATATACATCTGGTATAGTATTGTGTGTGACTATAATACATATTATTATATTACTATGTAATATAGTTTATATTCTGCTGTCAAGTTAAGAGTGTAGTTTTGAGAATGTAAAACTTTGGTCCAGCATGTTTTGAGGGAGCAGTGGTGAATTTTAGAAGGATGATCATTTTGGAGATGTCTCTTACAAAACTGACTCAATATATGCAGCAGTAATTTAAGGATATATTAATATTTCTATTGTCACCTTGCCTCAAAAAGAAACTTTTTATAAGAAAGCACATTACAGCATAGAGATAGAAGAGATTCAAAAATCATGTAATTGATAGAACTTAAGGAATGTAGAATTCTCTAGCAGCCCCTTGACATGTATAAATATAATGAATTTTAACTATGGTGTATTTTCTCAAGCCATCATTTTTAATAGCAGTTTAATATTGTGGAAAACACTGGTGCCTCCCTTGTCATGTGACTTAGAGCTAGCCATTTAATTTTTCTTGCCTCTGTTTTCACATTTGTAAAATGAAAGACTTGAATTCTCTAAAGACCCAGAGCATGTCTATTGGGCAAGCATAATGTATGGTCATTAAAAACAGAAAACTATTCGGCCTAATAGTGTTCATGATGAGAACCAAGTAGATCCTAACTAGTTCCCAGCTGTGTATCATTTGTCTTGTTTCACTGAGAAATAGATATGGCAGATTCACTGTGCTGTACAGTGGAAACTAACACGCCATTGTGAAGCAACTATGCTCCAATAAAAATTAATTTAAAAAAATTCAAATGTCACTGGGAAGGATGGTGAATCTCATCAGAAGTCATTCTAAAGTGTCTTTATCTGTTCACCCTTCTTCTCTTTCATGCCCCGACACAGTACAAGGTTCTTTTGACCTATGACACCCGTGTGAACCAGACTAGCCCTGTGGATAAGAGCCCCACCTTCATCTGGAAGAACCACAAACTTCCTAATGATATTCCAGGCCAGGGTAAGAGATCCTTCGTGAATTTCCTTTCCCTGAAGTTGTTTTTTGGAGGAGAGTAAATTCTATGGTTTATGCAATTAGCTTGTGGTTTTATTTAGTTTAGTTTTGTTTTGTTTTACTTATTGTCTGAATAAGATGTGCCAGATTTGTAAATATGGACTTTACTTCTCTGCCCAGTGAATGATATTACAGTTCTGATAAAACACTGAAAATATTCCATTCTATTTTAGCTACACCTATCCTTAATATGTGTTCTATCCACCCTTTGACATAAATTTTCCTATAAAACACTAGGTTTGGCAATTGGCAGAATGAACACAGAGACAATAGTCTTATTCCATTTACATTTTACTACAGGAAACTCAAGGAATGTATTCAGTGTGTTTCAAGCAAGGAATACTTGATGTCATCAGGCTGAGGGGTGGTCAGTGAGCTTGACCTCTAAATTCTCCCCTTTTGCCTTAGAGCACACATGCTTGGGTCATAACGATGGTTACCTACCTACCTGAGGTGAGGTCCCATCATGTCATGAAAGCCCTGACAGGGCCAGACCTTCATGCGTGCAACTTGAAGTACAACTGTGTATAACCCTGACTATCACTAGACAGGCCAGCCAAGTGTCTCCTGAGCGACAGTCTCAGGACGCTCTGCCCTCGGCTGGCTTGGCCAAGGCTTTCCGCAATGAATAGTAAGTAATTCGACATTACTAATCAATTTTTAGGGAAAAAAGTTTAAATTTGAACAAATATTTATGTTCAAAGATGCAAAAAAAAAAAAAAGATGTAAACACTACTAATAAAATTACTTTTTTCGTTTTATTTTTATTGTAGAAAAATTCAATCACATGATTTTAAAATCTGAGAGTAGAAATATTCATAACAGAAAGTGAGTGTACCTAGTCCCGCCTCTGTGCATCCCTGGTCTTGTCCGTTCTGCTTAGTTTTTTGCATATTTCTAAATTATATGCATGTGTTTCTTGATTTATGAGATTTAGATGTTACCTATTTCTTGTATTGATAAATTAAAATTTAGTTCATTTTCATTAGGCATACTTTTCTCTAAGCTTTTCTCAATATAGTTCTGTCTTTTTGTCAATACATTTAGTGTTTATAATTTTACATTTGTAATTTTAATTAATATGCATAAGCCTGGAGTTCTATCAAACATGTATAAAGCTTCTTGCTTCCCAAAGTTGTAAGATGAAGATGTTCATGTCTCTATCCTTCCTTCTACCTCCTTCTCACCTCCCAAATTCTCCTGTATTTTTCTTTTATTTGTCAGGGCTGATAATATTTATTTGCTAGCCACAGGAAGCCTTCTGTCATTTACCTGTAAGTTGATTCTTTAAATTGAAAATCATTAAATATTTTCATTATTATTATTTTTCTAAGGCCCAACAGTGTGTCAGAATAACATTTCTCTGTGTAGCTCCAATGTCTCTCCTTTGTGACACACGTGCACACAAATGGATTTTTTAAATGCCAAATTCTCGAAATATTTTACAGTTTTATTTTTAGACTACACCTTCCTTGAACATTTATCCTTAGAGTTTGACTATCTTTCATATTTTTGCTATAAGAAAAATACCTGTCTTCTTCACCATATTGCTATTATCGTCTAGCTTCTTATACACTGTCTATTGCTTGGAGTCCATCCTATTTCTTCTTCTTGAACCCTCTGCCTTCTGAATAGAATAGGAAGTTAGAGGATTCAAGAGGCAGCCTGTGAGGCATGTGTGAACAATGACCTTCTTGTACAGTGTTATTATTGTTGTCCTTCTCATTCTAGTCCTCTGCCCATGCACAACTCTGCTTCAATGCTTCATTGGGTTGAATCCACATTTTCCTGAATTTACTTACTCTTCTGTGAATCTCTCAAACTCCTTCATCTATACAGCTTCACCTACATACTGAAAAATCAAATTCCTTACACTTCCCATTAACTTCCCTCAATGACGGGGTTGAGCTTGGAAAGGACCAGCAGGCAACTCTGTCATTTACTGTGCATTCCACACTGACCTACTTTTCCTCTGATTTGTTCTCTGAATTGAAAACCAGTTGTCAGTTTCTTCCTTTATGAATCCTCCTTAGGTATATCAGTTTCAAAGACATCAGATAGTCTTCCCATCCAAATTCTGTGCTGGAAACTATTTTATCTTCTAACATTCGATGATTCCCATAAGAAAGTGTCAGTTGCTCAGTCATTTCCAACTCTTTGCGACCCCATGGACTATAGCCCACCAGGCTCCTCTGTCCATGGCATTCTCCAGGCAAGAATACTAGAGTGGGTTGCCATTCCCATCTCCAGTAGTTCTTCCCAACCCAGGGATCGAACCCTGGTCTCCTGCATTGCAGGCAGATTCTTTACCATCTGAGCCACCAGTGAAGCCCTCCCATAAGAAAAAAATGTATAAACTATAAGGGTAACTGAAATAATGCCGCTTTGGAGGCACATTCCAAACAATTTTCTTCACAGAACAAAGATGCAGCATCTCTATTACCAATGAAGAAATTAAAAAAGAAGGATATCTTTTCTAAATTTAATTTTTAAAATTTATTTTCATTTTTCCATCAGTTCAGTTCAGTCACTCAGTCGTGTCCGACTCTTTGTGACCCCATGGACTGCAGCATGCCAGGATTCCCTGTTCACGACCAACTCCCAGAGCTTACTCAAACTCATGTCCATCAAGTCGGTGATGCCATCCAACCATCTCACCCTCTGTTGTCAGTCTTTCCCAGCATCAGGTCTTTTCAAGTGAGTTAGTTCTTCGCATCAGGTGGCCAAATTATTGGAGTTTCAGCTTTAGCATCAGTCCTTCCAATGAATATTCAGGACTGATTTCCTTTAGGATGGACTGGTTGGATCTCCTTGCAGTCCAAGGGACTCTCAAGAGTTGTCTCCAACACCACAGTTCAAAAGCATCGATTCTTTAGTGCCCGGCTTTCTTTATAGTCCAACTCTTACATCCATGCATGACTATTGGAAAAACCATAGCTTTGACTAGACAGACCTTTGTTGCAAAGTAATGTCTCTGCTTTTTAATATGCTGTTAGGTTGGTCATAGCTTTTCTTCCAAGGAGCAAGCATCTTTTAATTTCATGGGTGCAATCACCATCTGCAGTGATTTTGGAGCCCCCAAAAAATCAAGTCAGCCACTGTTTCCATTGTTTCCCTATCTGTTTGCCAGGAAGTGATGGGACCGGATGCCATGATCTTAGTTTTCTGAATGTTGAGTTTTAAGCCAGCTTTTTCACTCTCCTCTTTCACTTTTATCAAGAGGCTCTTTAGTTCTTCTTCACTTTCTGGCATGAGAGTGGTGTCATCTGCATATCTGAGGTTATTGATACTTCTCCATTCAATCTTGATTCCAGCTTGTATTTAATTCAGCCTGGCATTTCACATATGTACTCTTCATATAAGTTAAATAAGCAGGGTGACAATATACAGCCTTGACATACTCCTTTACCAATTTGGAACCAGTCTGTTGTTCCATGTCCAGTTCTAACTGTTGCTTCTTGACCTGCATAAAGATTTCTCAGGAGGCAGGTCAGGTGGTCCGGTATGCCCATCTCTTTCAGAATTTTCCACAGTTCGTTGTGATCCACACAGTCAAAGGCTTTGGCATAGTCAATAAAGCAGAAGTAGATGTTTTTCTGGAGTTCTCTTGCTTTTTTGATGATCCAGCAGATGTTGGCAATTTGATCTCCGATTCCTCTGCCTTTTCTAAAACCAGCTTGAACACTTGGAAGTTCACAGTTAACGTACTATCGAAGCCTGGCTTGGAGAATTTTTAGCATCACTTTGCTAGCATATTAGATGAGTGCAATTGTGTGGTAGTTTGAGCATTCTTTGGCATTACTTTTCTTTGGGATTGGAATGAACACTGACTTTTTCCAGTCCTGTGACCACTGCTGAGTTTTCCAAATTTGCTGGCATATTGAGTGCAACACTTTCACAGCATCATCTTTTAGGATTTGAAATAGCTCAACTGGAATTCCATCACCTCCATAGCTTTGTTCATGGTGATGCTTCCTAAGGCCCACTTGACTTTGCATTCCAGGATGTCTGGCTCTAGGTGAGTGATCACACCATCGTGGTTATCTGGGTCATGAAGATCTTTTTTGTATAGTTCTTCTGTGTAGTCTTGCCAGCTCTTAAAATCTTCTGCTTCTGTTAGGTCTATACCATTTCTGTCCTTAATTGTGCCCATCTTTGCATGAAATGTTCCCTTGGTATCTCTAATTTTCTTGAAGCGATCTCTAGTCTTTCCCATTCTATTATTTCCCTCTATTTCTTTACACTGATCACTGAAGAAGGCTTTCTTATCTCTCCTTGCTATTCTTTGGAACTCTGCATTCGAATGAGTATATCTTTCCTTTTCTCCTTTGCCTTCAGCTTTTCTTCTTTTCTTAGCTATTTGTAAGGCCTCCTGAGGCAACCATTTTGCCTTTTTGCATTTATTTTTCTTGGGGATGGTCTTGATCCCTGCCTCCTGTACAATGTCACAAATCTCCGTCCATAGTTCTTCAGGCAGTCTGTCCTTCAGACCTAATCCCTTGAATCTATTTGTCACTTCCATTGTATAATTGTAAGGGATTTGATTTAGGTCATACCAGAATGGGGGCTTCCCTGGTAGCTCAGTTGCAGAGTCTGACTGCAATGCAGGGGACCTGGGTTCGATCCTTGGGTCGGGAAGATCCCCTGGAGAAGGAGATGGCAACCCACTTCAGTATTCTTGCCTGGAGAATCCCATGGACAGAGGAGCCTGGCAGGCTACCTTCTATGGGGTCGCAAGAGTCAGACACGACTGAGTGACTAACTGTGCAGCTTGCATAGCTGAATGGTCTAGTGTTTTTCCCTACTTTCTTCAATTTAAGTCTGAATTTGACAATAAAGAGTTCATGATCTGAGCCACAGTCCACTCCCAGTCTTGTTTTTGCTGACTGTATAGAGCTTCTTCATCTTTGGCTGCAAAGAATATAATCAGTCTGATTTTGGTATTGACCATCTGGTGATGTCCATGTGTAGAGTCTTCTCTTGTATTGTTGGAAGAGGGTGTTTGCTATGACCAGTGCATTCTCTTGGCAAAACTCTGTTAGCCTTTGACTTGCTTCGTTTTGTACTCCAAGGCCAAATTTGCCGGTTACTCCAGGTATGTCTTGACTTCCTACTTTTGAAGTACTTCCTACTTTTCCTACTTTTTAAAAATTTTTCATTTTTAATTGGCAGATAATTGCTTTACAGTGTTGTATTGGTTCCTGCCACACAACAAAGTGAATCAGCCATAAGTAGATATATGTCCTACCCATCTTGAACCTCCTTCCCACCCCCTATCCCAACCCACCCCTAAATTTAATTTTTATTTTATACTGGCATATAGTTGATTTACAATATTGTGTTAGTTTCAGGTGTGCAGTAAAATGATTCAGTTGTACATATACATATATCCATTCTTCTTCAGATTCTTCACCCATGTAGGTTATTACAGAACATTGAGTTCCCTGTGTTATACAGTAGGTCCTTGTGGATTATCTGTTTTATATATAGTATTGTGTATATGTTCATTCTCATTTATCCTTCCCTCCCACCTTTCCCCTTTGGTAACTGTAAGTTTGCTTTCTGGGTCTGTGAGTCTGTTTCTATTTTGTAAATAAGTTCATTTGTATCATTTAAAAAATTTTTTTCTCAAGATCATTTTGATGTGGACCATTTTTAAAGTCTTTATTGAATTTTTTAATATATTACTTAAGTTTTATGTTTTGGGTTTTGGCCACGAGGCATATGGGATCTTAGCTCTCTAACCAGGGATCAAACCCACATCCCCTACATTGGAAGGTGAAGTCTTCCACTTCACCAGTGGGTCACTAGGGAAGTCCGTGTATCATTTTGGCTTTTTTAGATTACAAATACAAGTGTTATCATATGACATTTGTCTTTCTCTAAGAAACAGGTATCTTAAAAGATCTCTCCCTTTCCACTTGCTGAAATTGTCTTATACAACTAGAATCTTGTGAAATGCATTTGTTCTCTTTTCAGGGGTCCTTCCTAGCGTAGTTTTCACCGTCTTTTCTGCCACAGGCCCTCAAATGCTGATGATTGCCGTCTTCACGCTCGCGGGGACAGTGGTCCTGCTGCTTCTCATCGCTCTCCTGGTGCTCAGGTACCTGCCGGCTAACCTGCGGTGCTCATCTCTCAGGCGGAGGGGTGGGTGAGAGCAGGCCATCTGATGCCTGTTGATAGTATACATTCACAGGAAGGTCTCTGGACAGAGCTAAGATTATAAAGGCATTCTGCATCGAAAAGTCTATCTAAGGCAGACGACTACTGAGTGGATGAATTAGAGCTTGCCATCAGAGACATGCATGTGTTTGTGCTAAGTTGCTTGAGTCATGTCCAACTCCTTGCGTCCCTATGGACTGTAGCCCACCAGGCTTCTCTGTCCATGGGTTTCTCCAAGCAGGAATACTGGAGTGGGTTGCCATGCCCTCCTCCAGGGAGTCTTCCTGAGACACGTGAACTCAAATCTCAGTTCTGAGATTAACCAGTTGTGTGATCTTAATTGTGTTATTAGCAACTTAAACATGTTACTTGGCTTCAGTATCCTCATCTGAACTATTGTGGGGAATTGAAATAAAGTCTGTATAATGACCATAGAATTAGCATTCTGTAGGTGGAAATAGCTATGCCTGCTCTTTTATTAATACATTATGGGAAATTTCAAAGTCGCTCTATTACGTACTTTCAGGCTGAAGAGGCTTTGTTGTTGTTTAGTTAAGTATTTAGTTAAGTACTGTTGTCGTTGTTTAGTTAAATATTTAAGTGTTGTTGTTGTTGTTAAGCATTTAGTTAAGTATTACATACTTTCAGGCTGAAGAAGCTGTGTTGTTAAGTCCTGACTGAATCTTTTTGCAACCCCGTGGACTGTAGTCCACCAGGCTCCTCTGGCTGTGGGATTTTCCAGGCAAGAATACTGGAGTGGGTTGCATGTTCTCCTCCAGGGGATCTTCCCAACCCAGGAATCAAACTGAGTCTCCCATGTTTCCTGCATTGCAGGCAGATTCTTTACCTGCTGGGCCATCAGGGAAGCCCCCCCATCAGAGCTGTAGATGTCAACTAATGGTCAGAAATGGAATGGCATAATAAAAGAGCATCATAAAAGCCTGTGGGTTGGTTGTGTTCCTTTCACAGAAAATATAAGAGAGAACACGCGCTTCGTCAGAAGAAGTGGTCCCACATTCCTCCTGAAGACATTTTTCCCCTGGAGTCCAACGAGACCAACCACGTTAGCCTAAAGGTAAGGCGCCCCTGACCTGGGCAAGAATGCACGGGCTGGCGCAACTCCCCAGGGATCTGAGGAGACTTTGGTCCATGGTACAGAACGTGCCAGGCAAGGTCATTTGTTTCAGAATCCAAGACCTAGATGTTAGAATCCTCAGCTTCCTGCCTTTCCCTTGATTCTTCATGGTGCTACTTGATCCAGTGAACACTTTGGTGGAGGCTGTGGTATGGTGTGTTACTCGTTTTTTGCATGTGACCCAGAATAGGAGTGCAGACAGGGAGGATTTGTCATGGAAGGGATGTAGGAATGGGTAGGGCATCTGAGTTCCCCTAAACCTTGGGGAACTACTCTCTCACACTCAGGACATGTGACTCACTTTCTCCCTGCTGAAGAAAGAATCCTTTGCCCACACTTGCGCTCAGCCAGGAAGGCTCAGCAGCCACCAGCAACACTGCCTCCCATGGGCGGCGGTTAATTCAGGACCTGAGTGGACTTATCTCCTCCTCACCAGGACCTCAGGAGATGAACTTTATCACCCTAACTTTGCTGATGAGGAAAATGAAGGACAAAGAGTCGAGCAGCGCGGCCCGGTCACACACACTAGGAAATCAGGTTACTGCAGATGTAACCCGCCAGCTCTTCTGAGCATTTCTCATGTGCCTGATGTCTGGACCTGTTTCATTGTTTCTGAGCTCTTTGAGGCAACGGGGCTAGAATTTCAAGAATGGGGCACAGTCTGAACCCACCCTCTGTAAGTGTGACACTAACACTTAACCATCAGAGGTTTTTCTGGGTTTTTTTTGATTTTAATTTATTTTTGACCGCCCTGGGTCTTCGTTGCTGCTTGTGGGCTTTTTCTAGTTGCAGCGAGCGAGGGCTACCCTCTAGTTGCGGTGCTCGGGCTTCTCATTGCGGTGGCTTCTCTTGTCACAGAGCACAGGCTCTCAGGCACAGGCTCAGTAGTTGGGGCACCCAGGCTTAGTTGCTCCATGGCATGTGAGATCCTCCCAGACCAGGCATCAAACCCGTGTTCCCTGCATTGGCAGGGCAGATTCTCAACTACTGGACCACCAGGGAAATCCCAGTGGTTTTATACCAAAGCAAACTAGGGGGTGGAGTCCCAGAACCTCCCCATGAAGGAATGAGCGGGTCCCTTGGAATAGGGCCAAGCCGACAGGACAGCATGACTTGAGACACCTCCCTCCTTAGAATCAGCAAAAATAAAATTGCCACATGAGTCAGGTTTGTGTTTGGAGCCTTTCCACCACCTCTCTGGGCACCCCACCCCAAATCCTGCACACGGATTTGGGTGAGGACTAGGCCTCCCTTTCCTCCAGAAATGGTCCATGCACCAAAGTAACACTCCTATTACATCCTGAGCCACAAAAATAAAAATGCTATTGACAAGGACCAGGAACTTCCCCAGCAGTCCAGTGGTTAGGACTCCACACTTCCACTGCAGTGGGCACAGGTTTGGGTCCCAGTCAGGAAACTAAGATTCCCCCATGCTTTGCAGTGTGACCAAAAAAATAATTAATTTTTTAAAATTTTAAGATTAAGAAAAGATCTATTTCAGGCACGTGTCAGGAAGAAATCAATGAATACTCTCTTTGAAAATCCAATAATCTTACAGTCATTTACATTTCACATTGCATCTTTCCATTTGATTCTCATCAAAACCTATGACTGTAATTGTAAACGATTGTAAGATCATTGGATTTTCAAAGAGAGAATTCATCGACCTGAATGACTTAATGGCAGTACCCTAGGAAGGGAGGAGGAGACCTCTAGAAGGAGTGAACGGTCCCCGTCTCTGGTGTGACTCCAGTTTGGGCTCCCACCCACTTCTGCCCAGGTCCCACCACGGCTCCACCCCTCACAAGCCTCCCCCACCGCCTTAGAACCCTGTACTACACTTTGTTCTTTTGAGTTAAGCCTAAAACATTGTGTTGCTATGTGTTTTATTAAAATGTAAATATACTCCTAAGAGTATAACTCATCTACCCCTTGTTGGATATGACAGAATTTTTATGAGTTAATTCATCATTAGCCACTCACCTGGCTAAGGAGGAGGTCTTTGGGACAAGTTGCCATGAGGAGGAAGGTTAGAAGTGATTCAGAGCATGGGGAGTCATTGTTATGCCGAGTTACAGACCAGCTGGGGAGCAGGCGACCAGGGATTAGCTGTAAGAAGAGGTTTACCAGTGCTGAGAATGAGACAGGACTGGAAGAAGACCCACAGGGATCGACCAGAGTCAGGAGAGGGGAAAATGCCACGTGACTGGACAGGCAATGGTTCGAGCTCTGGGTCAGGAAGCAAGAGTCAGGGGCGAGATCATGAAGAACGTATCCCAAGCTAGAATGGAGAGGGTCAGCAAACCAAGCAGCCAGAGGGAGAGATGTCGGCAAAGTTCGAGGGGAAGGCAGCAGACAGAAAATAATGATAAAGATGCAGAGGATTCATTTGAGGATAAAACACCTTTGCTTGTAAGAAAGTGTCACCACCTTGGTCTCATTTGATCCCGAAGTATCCCTGTAAGTTAGGATTGCCCAAATAAGGGACTGAGGTTCAAATGGTTTAAATGACACAATCAAGGCTTGAGAGGGTAAAAAGAACACTGGATGAGAAGTCACACTCAGGTTCCATACATTCTCGGGTGACACATGGTGCCATGTAACCCTTTGTACCTCACAAATAAAATGAGAAACAGGAGAAGGGGAGACAAGTGATGTTTATTAATCTGCGCTGTGCCAGGAGTCATGCATGGAATTGGATATTACTTATTTCACTCACATTTTCAAAATATCCCTATGAGGTAACTTTTAACAAACAAAATACATCACAGGTTTTTATAAGAATTGAATGGAAAGATGCAATGGTTCATAATCTTTTTTGCCTTTCGAGTAGCAGACCAAGAGCCTCAAGGGTGTGTGAGTGTGAGTTTTGTGTTTCAGTCAATATTTAACTTCTTTTCAAATTAATTACTGGGATTTCCCTTATGGTCCTGGGGCTAAGACTCTGAGCTCCCAATACAGGGGTCCTAGGTTCAATACCTGGCCAGAGAACTAGATCCCACAGGCCACGCCTAGAACTAGATCCCCCATGCTGCAACTAAGACCAGCACCGCCAAATAAATGACTGGCTTCTGTTGACAAACCAGCTGATCTTGCAACTCCAGGCTGAACCCCGAGCTGATGTGGCTGCCTCCTTAAGCCCCAGCAAGGTGTCCTCACTTGCACTGCTACTTGGGCCTTGAGGCATGAGTTCACAACTCAGATGCCAAACATGATTCCCTGAGAGCATCTGTCCGTAGCTATAGGCAGTGGTTCCCAATAGTCTGGGAGGCTGGGCAGGAAGGAAGCAAAGGAAGTTCTGGCTGAAATAGGCTACGAGAAGAAGGGGGAGAAAACCGAGTTAAGTGTGCGGCTGGTGGATACTTGGAAGGAAGGTACCGTTGGAGGGGGGAGGGGAGCATGAGAGGGGACATAGGACAATTATAACAGTTTTTCTGAGCCTGCCTGGCATGCTGTGAACCAACTGCAGTAGACACAGGCAGTCTCTCTCAGCCTTTGACCGGCAGGTGGGGAGCCAAGACATGGAACCTCTGGAATAATTAGCTTGTTCTTGTGCCAGATTGATGATGACAAGAGGCGAGACACAATCCAGAGACTGCGACAGTGCAAATACGACAAAAAGGTGACTAGTCTCCTCTGCTTTTCTAAACAGCCAATCAGGGATACGTACGTGCTGGGCCTTCTGACTCGTTGTGGCCCCAGCTCTGATGTCAGCGGTGTGATGGCCGGGGTCCCAGGGCTGACCCAAGGGGTGCTGTTAGAGCCTTTCACAGGGCTGGGCAGGGCTCTGCTTCACCACTTACAATATTCTCAAGTCCTGGGTATACTGAAGAAAAAATAAAATTTTTAAGAGGGGGAGAGTGTAGGAAGGAAAAGGAAAAAGAATAGATTCAGAGCAGTCCAGGCAACCCTGTTTTGTATTTTGAATCACTGCGGTAGGGATGTGACAATCCCATAGCAGGGTTTTGTGTCTCCCCTCCTTCCTCCTTCCCTCCCTTCTTTCCTACCTTCCTCCCTCCTTTTTTCACTTAATCATTTTAAAGAAACATTCTCATATGAGCCTGCCACATCCCAGGCACTAGGCACCAGGGATATAAGCAGCAGTTAAAGAATGTTACTGCTTTCAAGAGCTTACAGTAGAGTGGGAAGATAGTCATGTGAGCAGATGATTATAACATGCATACAGCGGTCATCCTACACTATCTCCTTAATTCAATTGATCTTTGCAGCGAGTGATTCTAAAGGATCTCAAGCACAATGATGGCAACTTCACTGAGAAACAGAAGATAGAATTGAACAAGGTATGCTTACTTAAGACCTTTAAGTGAGAAATAACTTTACTCCGTTTTCCCCAAGCATTGAGGTCCCTGGTGGAGCAAGGTGTTATTAGGGAGTCCTGACAGAGAAGCCTGCAGACCAGGAATGGGTGACCATACTTCTTGTTGAAAATTCTCCCCCCCAAATTTTGTCAAAGATGTTTGATGGTACAGAACATGTTTGCATATCCTAGAAAGTGGTCCTGATGTGATGGGAGAGTACTCAAAGGTTTGTATCCAGGTCCTCTTGCTGACAAAAGAAAGGCCATGAGGTCAGATTAATGCCAAGTGCAGAAGGAGACACACCAATGCTTCACTGTATCAAGAGCAGTAGTATATCTTCCCAGAGATCTGAGACACGGCATGTTTTATTAGTATATTATTAGTTTTTAATCAGGTGCTCTTTTCTGGCTGAGCTGCTTTGTAAATGAGTGTGGTATGTCTTAGTTGCTTCAGATTGACTATTACAACCTAACCAAGTTCTACGGCACAGTGAAGCTTGATTCCACGATCTTTGGGGTGACTGAGTACTGCGAGAGAGGATCCCTCCGGGTAAGAAACCAGAATCATTTCCAATTTCCTAGCCAGCCAACCATGTGCAAAAAAAAAAAAAATGTGTAGTAGAAATTTTAAATGCTCACTCAGTGAAATAATAACAGCAGAGAGTTATCAGGAAAAATGTATGGGCCCATATACTTATCAAACTAGATCACTCAGATTTTGTCCATTTATTCCTATTATATCATTATAAGTGAAATGAAAGTCACTCAGTTGTGTCCAACTCTTTGGGACCCAGTGGACTGTAGCCTGCCAGGCTCCTCTGTCCATGGAATTCTCTAGGCCAGAATACTGGAGTGGGTAGCTGTTCCCTTCTCCAGGGAATCTTCCCAACCTAGGGGTCGAACCCAGGACTCTCACATTACAGGCGGATTCTTTACCAGCTGAGCTACCAGGGAAGCTCAAGAATACTAGAGTGGGTAGCCTGTCCCTTCTCCAGGGCATCTTCTTGACCCAGGAATTGAACTGGGGTCTCCTGCATTGCAGGCGGATTCTTTACCAGCTGAGCTAACTAGCTAAAAAATATTCAGGAGTGTAGACTTGAAAAAACAAAGAACAAATGTGGAAATGTGGAAAAGTGATTGCCTCTCCATTCATTTTATTTTACTTGCATATTTGCTTTTGTATTAAGAGAAAACTGGATGGTTATTAGAAAAAAAATGTAGATTTAAAAATGTATGTATGGCATAAACTCAAATGTATCCTCAAGGGAAAAAAATCATAGCCTTAAATGCTGTTCTCTCTTTTAAAAACTAATCTAAATATGACTATGGCCTAAAGGAAAGGAAACCACAATTCAATTATTATAAAACTGATAAAATTTTAAAGTGCATTCTTGAGTTACTTTTTAAAAACTACAAAATGTACAAGCCTCTTATACTTTTAATTAAATCTTTAAAGCAAGCATAAAAATAAAATGAAAATAAAAAATAAAGCTATGAAAAAGATGCTTTCAATTATGAAAGAATATATCATGACTATTAAATTATAAAGTCTAAAAAAGGGAAAAATTTCAGAAACAATATAATTATGAAAACTTGACTCAAGTAAAAACTTAAGGACGTCAATAACGGTAGAAAACATTAACATTTCCGTTACAAAGAAAACCAGATTCAGTTTAATTTTTCTAAACTTCATGAATAATTCTCATTGTCTATATAAACACTGTTCTAACGTTAAAGAAAAACATGAACATCTTCTAAATTCATTTAACATTCAACAAGGCTAGCATAAAGTTGATACTAAAGTGTGATTAAAGACTAATGTCATTTATCAATATAAATGGAAAAATTATAAACGCAATACAGGTAACTCTAAGCCAAGTCATATATGAAAAGCATAATACAGTTAGATGTGGTTAGTTCTATGAATGGAAAAAATATTACTCTAATGCATCATATCAAAAGGTCTTTGAAGAAAGGCTATATAAGATCATTTTAATTGGTGCTGAAAATGTTCATTTAAATTGCTGCTGATACAATAAAACAAACACACATTCCTAATAATAATAATTTCAAGTCTCTCAAAATTAGAAATACTTTCTATATGAGGGCTAGACCATATCTGAATCATTTGGTTTCAACGTGACAAAATATTTAGATACACCAGTAAGTGAAGATTATCACAGAGGACATTTTCATAAGGAGAAGAGATAAACAAATAAACAAAAGCCATATATCAGGTGCTAAGGGAAGAGTCTGTCTGCTTATAACTCCCCTCCCTTAAACTGACTGGTTACCCACTGCTTCAGCAACCTCATCTGAAACAACAATGACTTTGGGCCCTTTTTTGGAAATTACTGGTATAGTACCTAAGTTAAAATTGGGCTTTTTCCCCAGACAAGAAACTGTTGTTAGGTTTTCAGTTAGGGTCCTGCTTAGAGTTTTACTGTGAACAATTAGCTTAGTTTAAATACCCTGCATTTTGATACAACCATCACCATGTTAATACTATGAGTTCAAAACTCTAGGTCATATAGTTAATGCAGAAATTCAAGAGCTCTGTCTTAATGACAGAGGACTTAATAAACGGACGGAACACTTAGAGCTATTAAACCAATTGATGCAATTGGCCTTCTAAGTAAAAATGAAATCCTGCCTGAGGGATTTTCTGATAGCAATTCCTTGTTGGAAAACACTAGTGTAATTTTGATGATACAGAGCCTGCAACCCAGGCACTTGTGAATCAGGCTCACCAGCCCACTCTCCTGGCAGGTACCTGCTCATTCCTTTACCGCTCTCTGGTGAAGAACCAGGATTTGGGATCTGTGGGCATCTCGTGCTCATCTCCTTGTGATAAAGAACCACCCAGTGTTTCTTAGAGAGAAAAGAAACATATGTTCAAGAAAACCAGGAGAATGGAGTTCCAGCTTGTTCCTGAGCCCAAGAATTCATGATTAGAAGATCATTATTGGAACTTCCCTGGTGGCCCACTAGTTAATACTTCACGCTTCTACCACAGCGGGCATGAGTTCAGTCCCTGATTGGGCAACTAAGATCCCACATGCCTTGGGGTGTGATCAAAATGTTAAAAAATAAAAAACAAAAGAAGATCATTATTTGCCTGTAAGAATCTCTCCACAGTGGTATCCTTTAGACGACTCATCTTCCTTTTCTTTTTCTCCTGCTCAGGAAGTTTTAAATGACACAATTTCTTACCCTGATGGTACATTCATGGACTGGGAGTTTAAGATCTCTGTCTTGTATGACATTGCTAAGGTAAGAGACCCACAGACACGAAAGATATTTATGAAAGTTAAATCTGGAAAACAGACCTAGCCAGCTATCGCGTCGGTTTCTTCATCTGTAAAATGATAATGAAAGAGTGCCTGTGTCATGGGGTTTTTGTGAAGATTTTACGAAACAACACATGGGCTTTGTATAAGGCCTGACAAGCAAGTATTCAATATATATATACTGACTTATTATTTTTATTATTAAATTCTTTCTACACTGAGTTGCAGGCACACATTTTCATAGATTTGCTGGAAGTAAAAAAAAAAAATCACATAAAGTTTCAGGGAAGATAACTGAATCTTCACCTTAATGTAAGAGAAAATATAAGGGCAGGCATTCGTCTTGCATGAGGTAATAAAAGATTTGGACATGTATATTTCCTAGACATGCTATGAAAAGGAAGTGGATACCAGTAACTAGGGCCCCATTCAACAATGAAGAAAAACCAGTCCCAGGAGTGAGGTATCTGATACAGTCTTAAATCATCTGAAAGACACATAGCATCGGAATCAGTTGGGGAAGAAAACGTAGTACTATATGTTATTTGCCTCAGTTCACTCCCAGGACCAAGGCTGAACACTAGTGTCTGCAGTACCACCACCTCTGGCCGCCAGGGGGAGACACAACAGCCAAAAAAGAACTTCCTCTTTCAAAACTGAATGAAAAATTGTTTCAAAATAGATTGAAAGCAATTAGATTTTAAGAAATAATCTAACCTAACCTCTCCCTTCAGGAAGGCAAAGCCTTATTATTCATATTATTTTCATATTCATATTGAGGTAGCAGAGAACCAGAGACATACCCAAGGTCACAGACTGAATAAGTGGTAAGCAAAAACACTTAAAAAAAAAACAAAAAACGATCAATCTTTGCTTCATATTGTCTGCAGCTACTTAATCAGAGTCTTTAGACCTTCAAAACTGTATGCAGTACTTAGGCAAATATTAGGGCTTTAACAGTATTTTATAAAGTTAATGGAGTTAAATTTAAAACTCGACGGTGATTCTGTCCACATGTCGAAATGATTTCACCAAGCCATCTCTTTCCTGAAAAGGACAGAGCAGCTGAGCAATGTCATATCTCTTTGTTTTCCTGTCATCTGAAAAACTACAGGGAATGTCATATCTGCACTCCAGTAAGACAGAAGTCCACGGCCGTCTGAAATCGACCAACTGCGTGGTGGACAGTAGAATGGTGGTGAAGATCACCGATTTTGGCTGCAATTCCATTTTGCCTCCAAGAAAAGGTCTGTCATGAATGAAATTTTCACTAGTTTCCCACTTAAACACTTTTCTTTTTTAATTTTTGCAAAAGTCCATGTAAAGTGTTCAGGAAATGGTGATACTGACCAGAAAAAACACTTCCGTAAGAGGCAGTAGCTGGCTCATTTCCCAGCATTACCTCGTTCTCGTGTTCAGCATGTGCTTGTCAAGTTGAACAGATCTCCTCTGTGGGTTTCCTTCATCTGTGTGTCCCTTGATTTAACGGAGAAATCATGAAGGAGTTATTGGCTTGTGGAGGCAGGACTGTGTGGAAAAATACAGAAAGTTAGAGCCATAGGAGACATCAGAAATCCCCTTATTGTTCAATTTTGTCCTCTTTTATAGAAGACAGAACTAAAGTTCAGAGAGGCTAAGAGAATTGCCCAAAAAAATAGAGTATAAGACTGAAGACCCCTTTCCAAATTCTAGACATCATTCATTTATCTGTGGTAATGATAAGAAATGATGATGCTTAGAAAAAAGTCTTATCGGTAAAATATATTCTTATTTATCCCTTTCAGGAGTGGTGATGGGGGTCAAAAAAAACTATTTGTAAAGTATCAAGGGCTTTTCATGTTGAACGTTTGCCGTCCTTTATTAGAGCTCAGGGTTAAACAGCCTTAGAGGGCTAGGACTCATATATGCCTCAAAATACCACTAAATTCCTCAAAAACTAAATTCTACCTCTAATCCTATTTTTGCACTCCTTTTAGTTTTCCATAATAGACGAAAACTTACAATCCTGCACCCACTTCTTTAGCTATGTCAGGGATGCTAAGACATTGGACTAAATCCGGTTAGTGCTTACTGAGAACCTGCCGTGTGCCCAGGTTCATCGTGGAGAGAGCAAAGCCCCTTCGTGAAATGACTCACCAGGACACAAAATCAGATGACTTGCAGATCCCAGCCTACCCTCCTGAACATCCAGTTATATGAGCCTATCTGTGGGGTCGGTTACCTGAAATCTTAGCATAAGTAAATTTACTTCCCTCTCCTACAAGCCCAACCATTAGGATCCATTTTTAATGAATCACAAGCCACATCAATTCACAAGACATAAATCTGAAAAGGCAGTGAACACTTGGATGGAAAGCCAAATGAGGAAAGTGTGCTTTATCATAAGCATCTCACTATACCTAAACACACGAATCTGTTGATTTATTTAATTGAAACTGCTTAAGGTAGAAATCTTAAGAAGTCTACAGGGAGCTAGGTGATCCTGGAAAACTCCCAAGGGATGTTGGAGAATAATTAATTGTATGCCCCCATTATTAAAAATAAGATATGTAATGGGGGTTCCCAAACCCAAGTGGCTGTAGGAGCCAGACACAGGAGTGCTTCACTCTTGAAATAAACTTGATGCGAAGCACTAGTAATAGCTTGCATGCTAGCAAAATGTGAGTAAACCGATGCTTTTTTTAAAAAAGAATACCACAGAAACCAAAGAAAGCGCATCTGTGTAATAGCTGACCTCGTGGCTGCTACTGTATCACATCTGGAAACTATCAGTGACTGTCTCTCTGTTTAAGTGTGCTGTCTTTATTTTCTTTTAGTAAAAATACTGTTGTGGGTTGCCATTCACTTCTCCAGGGGATCTTTCCTACCCAGGGATTGAGCCCGTGTCTCCTGCACTGCAGGCAGATTTGTTACCATCTGAGCTACCTGGAAAGCCCATTATTTCCTTTTAGTAACTATACATATATGGTGATCCCCTGGTGGCTCAGTCAGTAAAGAATTCACCTGCAATGCAGGAGGGGTTCAATCCCCTGAAGAAGGGAATGGCTACCCACTCCAGTATTCTTGGCTGGAGAATCCCATGGACAGAGGAGCCTGGTGGGCTACAGTCCACTACATTGCAAAAGGGTCAGACGTGACTTAGGGACTAAGCCACCACCACCAAACATATATATAGTAAATACATTTATATTTACTAAAAGAAACATGTTTTATATTACATAAAATTTGTAAGTATATATTTATTAAATATTTATATATATGTAGTGTTTTATATGGAGAAGGCAATGGCACCCCACTCCAGTACTCTTGCCTGGAAAACCCCATGGATGGAGGAGCCTGGTGGGCTGCAATCCATGGGGTCACTAAGAGTTGGACACGACTGAGTGACTTCACTTTCACGCATTGGAGAAGGAAATGGCAACCCACTCCAGTGTTCTTGCCTGGAGAATCCCAGGGACGGGGGAGCCTGGTGGGCTGCCGTCTATGGGGTCGCACAGAGTCGGACACGACTGAAGCGACTTAGCAGCAGCAGCAGCAGCAGCAGTGTTTTATATGGGCTTCCCAGGTGGCTTAGTGATAAAGAATCTGCCTGCAATGCAAGAGACCTGGGTTTGATTTCTGGGTCAGGAAGATCCCCTGGACAAGGAAATGGCAACCCATGCCGGTATTCTTGCCTGGGAGAGCCCATGGACAGAGGAGCCTGGTGGGTAGCAGTCCATGGCGTCACAAAGAGTCAGATATGACTGAGTGACTGAGCATGCACACAATGTTTTATATTACATTAAATATATAATTTTAAAATATTTATAAAGGCTTTCATAGTTTTATGCTGCATAAATAGTTCCATAAACTATTGAATCCTCGGCCTCTTACATTCTACTGAATTCACCCCGCAAATATTTACTGGGCACTCCCTGTACCCTAGGCGCTGTTCTAGGTAGACCTTGAGGGTTTTCAGGACTATGACCCAGGCAGTTTTAGGGAAGGCATTCCATGTTTCCTCACCCAGATTCTGGCATTACCTAGTTAGCTTGGAAGGCAAGTGTGTATTCTGCCCCCATCACCAGCATTAGTGTGGTGGAGGGACTTAAAAGCGCGTCGGGGATCTCTGGGCTACTCAACCCCTTAAAGTCAAAGTCTCAATGCTGAACACACAGACTTGTGGACGGCCCCAGAGCATCTCCGCGTAGCCAGCGTTTCGCAGAAAGGAGACGTGTACAGCTACGGCATCATCGCCCAGGAGATCATCCAGCGAAGAGAAACCTTCTACACGCTCAGCTGTCGGGACCAGAAAGGTGAGGACCTTCTCTGGGAGCCAGCAGGAATTCTGTGACCACGTCTCAGTCCCCTTGTCAGCGAGAGCAGTGTCACTCCCGCGCTCCACACTGCACAGGATGGTTGGAGGGATTCAATAACGGTATGAATGTCAGAGGGCTCTGAAAAACACAGGACAACACCCTACTGCCAGCCGCCACCACTCAGCAATACTGAATTAAAGAGCTGGGCCTTAAAATTTCCTGCTTTCCCTCTGATTCCGTTAAGAGATATGCGTCTTTAACACCTGAACTAGATCACTAACAGGACCGCATACATCCTTGAGGTCTTACTAAGAGAGTATCTATAGTAGTTTTGTCACATGTCCTCTTGTGTGTATGTTGGGGGGTTTGTTGCTGTTGTTCAGTCGCTGTCGTGTCTAACTCTGTGACCCTCATGGACTGCAGCATGCCGAGCTCTCCCCATCCTCCACTGTCTCCCAGAGTTTGCTCAAGTTCATGTCCATTGAGTCCGTGATGCTATCCATCTCATGTGTATATGTATGTGTGTGTGTGTGTTGGGGGGTAGCATAGTTTATCAAATTCTAGAAAGTTGATTTGGAGATTATACTGACTCCCCATGGAATATTAAACTTGACTGTTCTTTTTTTAATTATTAAATTTTGATTTGGAGATTATACTGACTCCCCATGGAATATTAAACTTGACTATTCTTTTTTTAAACTTTGTATTTTGTATTGGAGTATAGCCGATTAACAATGTTGTGATAGTTTTAGGTGGACAGCGAAGTGACTAAGCCATCCACATACATGTATCCATTCTCTCCCAGACTCCCCTCCCATCCAGGCTGCCACATAACGTTGAGCAGAGTTCTCTGTGCTATACAGTAGGTCCTTGTTAGGGGGAAATGTTTCATTCCATTTATCCAATTCTCGATTCACTGAGTACTTACTGTGCACCAGCTCTTACCAGTATGGAGGATGAAGATAGCTGAAGGGTGTAGGTAGGACAGGCTAGCATCTCGGTCAGAGGAAACCTCCCTAAGACAGTGGTCTTTGAGTTAAGTTTTAAAAGGTCTGTAGCTTTAATTGAAGTACTCCCTGGGTGTAAGAGGGCCTAAGCCCCCTTCCCCTGGTGGCTCATCCATTCATTCACATCTGTTTGTTGAGTGCTAGCCTAGGCTCTGCCACACTCCCACCGGCTCCCCATCCAGGTCTGGGAACCCATTCAGTCTGAAGGCTGCTGCCTAAATTTCTTCACACTGCATTCTTTCTTATAATTCGAATGGTTCTCGTCCCATCAGAGAAGATTTTCAGAGTGGAGAATTGCAATGGAGTGAAACCCTTCCGCCCCGATCTGTTCCTGGAAACAGCAGAGGAAAAAGAGCTGGAAGTGAGTATGTCTCCCACATGAGTTTCTTTGGGGTTGCAGCAGCAAAGGAGCACAGACTCGGTGGATGAACACCAAGGAAATGTATCCACTTATAGTTCTGCAGGCCAAAAGTCTGAAATGAGTTGTCAGATGCCGAGGACCAGCCCCGGCTGATCCAGGGTATTCGAAGGAGAGACAGCGTAGGCGAAGATCAGGAAACAATTGCTTAAATAAATGTTAATTAAGGATATAAAGAGTAATAGAATGAGGATAGCTCAGTAGGAAAATTCAGTGGAGAAAAGAGGCTGAGTGGCTTGGTTTACGCGGGAGACCAATAAAACTTCAAGACAAGAAGTTTGCACCACTTAGGTAGGCCACAGGCGTCCTTCCGTTCTCCCGAAGGAGAGGAGACACTGAGGCCTCCCCGGTCGGATCTTAGAAGCCCAGGCATAATTAGTAAGCATGGTGGGTTCCGCGCTCCAGATGGAGACTCAGCCAGAGTGGGAGAGAGAGCGACAAACTGATCCCAATTCTTTATTTTCCATGGTCTACTTTTATACACTGAGATGTTATGCAAAAGTCACGTGGGGTCAGCAGTCCTGACTTTTATCAAAGTCAGGTGCTTCATACAAATATATACAGAGGTCTTAGGGGTGTTACATCATCTTCTGGCCAGGGGGGCCTGCTGACAATTTATGACCCTCTCCCTGTGACAACGGTCAGTCAACCAGGACACTTATTTCTCCAGGGGTGATTATTCTTAAAACAGACACCACCCAAATAAAGTTACATTCCTATAGGGTGAGGGTGTAGTGAGTTTTAGTTAAGGAAAGAATTTACTTAGCCTAAGGTCTGTGATTAATATCAAAGGTTAATACTTATTTCTTCTATATATTCATTAATGTGTGTAAGGGCAGGGGATGTGGAGACTTAGCAACAAACATTGGCTCAACAAATGAAAAACCCTTCACCAATACAATTTCTAATCAGCCCATTGTACTTATACTAATAGTTTTCTAACTTTTCTAAGGAACCTGTTTTTAGAAGGTTTAAAGCATCTCGTGCCTCTCACGGTTGGGAGGCTGTGAGCAATCACATGTGGCCGGACAAGCCTGTCAGGCAGGCTAGAGAACCTTCAGAGGAGTTTGTAGGTTAAAACACTCTTATCACGCCCAGGAATTATTATTAACTGGAGCTCTAGGTTAACTCCTTCTCCGAAAGAGGTCGTGGGGGACAGCCCCCCATAAAGTCAGAGGTGTAGGTAAGAGCACAAAGTAGTAAAGTAGGCAGGCTCTGGTTATGGGGGTAGACGCTCGAGGATTTCCAGGGGGACTCCTGAGGCTCGATCCCACCTTTGCGTATGTCGAGCCTCCTTCCTCATGACCTTTGTCATGGGCGGAGTTCCTCACACTGGCTACCGGCAGTGATAGAATTCCAGTTGAGCTATTCCAGATCCTGAAAGATGATGCTGTGGAAAGTGCTGCACTCAATATGCAATATGCACTCAATATGCAATATGCTGGCTCCCGGCAGTCAGAGGCCATGCCTCCTCCAGAGGCTCTACAGGAGAATCCATTCCTCACTTCTCCCAGGAGCTTCTGGTGGCTCTTGACATGCCTTGGCTTGTGGCCACAACACTCTAATCTCTGCCTCCAGGCCACATTCTCCATTTCTGTCTAATCTCCTTCTACTTCTCTCCTATATGAGGATACATGTGACTGTTGCTCTCATTTAGTTGCTAAGTCGTGTCCAGTTCTTTGTGACCCCATGGACTGCAGGACTCCAGGCTTCCCTGTCCTTCACTACTGTCTCCCAAAGTTTGCTGAAACTCATTCATGGCCATTGAGTCAGTGATGCGATCTAACCATCTCATCCTCTGCCACGCTCTTCTCCTTTTGTCCTCAATCTGTCCCAGAATCAGAGTCTTTTCCGATGAGCCGGCTCTTCACATCAGGTGGCCAAAGTACTGAAGTTTCAGTCCAGGGACTTCCCTGGTGGTTCAGTGTTTAAGACTACATACTTCCAATGCAGGAGGCATGGTTCAGTCCCTTCTCGGGAACTAAGATACCACATACCATGTAGCCAAAAAGGTTTAAAAAAATAAAATAAAATTGAATTTTTATTTTTTTAATTTAAATTTATTTTAATTGGAGGCTAATTACTTTCAATATTGTATTGGTTTTGCCATACATCAACATGAATCCACCACGGGTGTACACGTGTTCCCCATCCTGAACCCCCCTCCCACCTCCCTCCCCGTACCATCCCTCTGGGTCATCCCAGTGCGCCAGCCCCAAGCATCCTGTATCCTGCGTTGAACCTGGACTGGTGATTCATTTCTTATATGATATTATACATGTTTCAATGCCATTCTCCCAAATCATCCTCTCCCAGCGTCCAAAAGACTGTTCTATACATCTGTGTCTCTTTTGCTGTCACACATACAGGGTTATCGTTACCATCTTTCTAAATTACATATATATGTGTTAGTATACTGTATTGGTGTTTTTCTTACTGGCTTACTTCACTTTGTATAATAGGCTCCAGTTTCATCCACCTCATTAGAACTGATTCAAATGTATTCTTTTTAATGGTTGAATAATACTCCATTGTGTATATGTACCACAGCTTTCTTATCCATTCATCTGCTGATGGGCATCTAGGTTGCTTCCATGTCCTGGCTATTATAAACAGTGCTGTGATGAACATTGGGGTACACGTGTCTCTTTCAATTCTGGTTTCCTCAGTGTGTATGCCCAGCAGTGGGATTGCTGGGTCATAAGGCAGTTCTATTTCCAGTTTTCTAAGGAATCTTGGGTTTTTAAAAAAAACTTTATTTAAAAGGATAATCCAGAATTATCTTCCCATTGCAAGATCCTTAATCACACCTGCAAAGACAGGTTTTTGCAGGTGTGATTAAAGACTTACTTTTTCCAAGTAAGGTAGCATTCACTGGTTCCAGGGGTTGGGACACATCCTTGGGAGCCATTATCAGCCTGTCATCCTCCCAACTCACAAAAGAGCTCCTCCAGCACACATCACGTTCTCAGTATTTAGGAGCTAGAAGAGCAGATGTCTGTGTGATACAGTTATTAGGCTTATAAAACTACCTCCTGATTATAAAATAAATATGTCAATATCTAGAAACAATAAAGAAATGTACATTCACTCTTTCTATCCTTCCTCCAAAGAAAATGGAGACGTTCTGTATTTGCTTGTTTTATAATCCCTCACAAAGGCCTTTAAGGCTTGTGGGGGAAAAAATTTCTAATTTTTTCTTTAGAATTTTATCTGAGCTTTTATAATCCAGCATATGGTAAGTAAATGTTAAATATTTATGGTTGTTAAAGAAATTTTTAAAAACTTTTGTTCCTTGCAGGATAAAGATAAAAACATTTTGTTTCAGTTTGCAAGTGACCTGCTAGATGAGGTTTATGGTCAGAGTCTACTGAGCATGAACGGGCCTTTTTTATTTCTTTCTGTTTTTTCAACATGAAAGGCAGGTTGTACCCCAAGGTGTTCTGAGCTACACCCACTCCTATCTTGCCTTGTCCTCATCGCTTCCCTTCCTGCTGCTTTTCTGGATCCTGGAATTCCTCTCCGCACATCAGCATCTCTCCTCTCAAACCCTCTTTTCTAGTCTGAGTATATCCTCATGTTTAAAACAGCTTTCACCAAAGCTGCCTCCTTGTCCATTGACTCGTGCGACTGGATGGTTCTGGAATTGGAAATGAGGAATTCGATTCCGTCTTCTAGTAGCTGGTTCCAATAGAATACAGGTCTGAAACTCCAAGACTTGGCCTAAAGAGCATGTGCTGTTGACCGAGGAGCCTGGTGGGCTACGGTCCATGGGATTGCAGAGTCGGACACGACTGAAGCAACTAGGCACGCATGCTCGCTGTATCAGCTCCCTTGTCGGCGCTTTTGTCCCTTCCTCTAAGGCAGTCAGCCAGCGGATCTTTTTCCCAGGCAGGGGTACCACCTAGTGGTGAATACGGACAACTACAGTTCTATACCGTGGTCCTCTCCTTCCCCGGGGACTCTTCGGTAAAGCAAAAGAATGCAGACAGGGACTGCATCTAGTACCATTTGTGATCCTGTTTGTGTTCAGAGTGAAGAACAAACTTAAAGCAAATGGTCTTCAGCATGCTTTTTGATTCCACAAAAGCTGCAAACAAGCGGTATCAAATGAGATGACGGTTCCATGGGCTTCCTGTCCTTTCCCTCTTCCTCTGTATCCATCCCCCCCCACACACACCCTCCCATCCCTCCCACACACACCCTCCCATCCCTCCCACACACACCCTCCCATCCCTCCCACACACACCCTCCCATCCCTCCCATCCTCCCACCTCCCATCCCCACTTCCCCACCCCCGCCGCCCCCCTTCCTCGTTTCTCTTCACTGCAGCTGGGAAACTTACAAACGTACATACATTAATGTCCTCTGCCCATGTCATACCTGGGACATACTTGTGCTAAGAAAATTATTAATTTTTTAAATCTGAAATTCAAGTTTAGCTGGGTGTCCTGTTAAACTTTGCTCTTTTTTTTTTTTTGCTATATCTGAGAACCCTAAAAGGTCCCTTCACAAACCAATTAATTCAGAAGCTCCTGAAGTCCTAAGAAATTTTGTGAATGCTCCCCAGACAATCCCACGGTCAGGCACAGTTGAAAACTAATGTCATAGAGCTTCACTCTCATGTTAGAGTCGCCTCCTACTCACCAAGCCCAGCTATTTATCCCCGTCCCCAGCACAAACCCCGCAAATGTCTGTAAGGCGTTTTGTCTCTCCCATCCCACCTCCTCCAAATCAATATTGCCATTTTTCCTTAGCCTACTATGGAAAGAAAGGGTGTGGCCAAGTAGTGTAGGCAATGATGACCGCAGGGAACTGGGCCATTTCATACTCGTGAGAGTTGAGATGTTTTAAAAATATTCCCTGCTTCAGTTGCTTACATCACGGAACAGAATAGTATAGGATACCACCCTCTAAGCTAATCCACCTCTTATTTACTTATTTGAAGTACAGCTGATCTGCAATCTTGTGCCAATCTCTGCTGTACAACAAAGTGACTCATTTATACATTCTTTTTCATATTCTTTTCTATTATAGTTTATCCCAAGGGGATTGGCTATAGTTCCCTCTGCTATCTATATAAGACCTTGTTTTTATCTGTTTTAAAGGTAATAGTTTGCATCTACCAACCCCACACTCCCAGTCCTTCCCTCTCCCTGCTCCTTTGGCAACCACAGCTGTGTCCTCTAAGCCCGTGAGTCTTCCTCTTTCATAGATAGGTTCATTGTGTCATATTTTAGACTTCACATATGAGTGACACCATATGGCATTTGTCTTTTGCTGAGTTACTTCAGTTTGCTCTCTTCTTTCTTCCAGGTCTATCTACTTGTCAAAAGCTGCTGGGAGGAAGATCCAGAAAAGAGGCCAGATTTCAAGAAAATTGAGAATACGCTGGCCAAGATATTTGGGTATGGTGGACATTTTTACTTTTCCCCACTAACTTCAGTTTTTTCTAATAATAGTTGACATCAGTGGTAGCTAAGTATGAGAATGCCTTTTCTAATGAAAAATCACAGACTATAATACCTGACTCCAAAAAATTAAAATGATATGGAGATGAACAGACCATTTTTTCGAGAAATAATCAATTTGAAAAGCTAAGTACTGTGTTCAAGGGCAAAATGAGCCTGATTAGAAAATAGATTCTGACTGATCATATCTGTTAAAAAAATATAGTTCCTGTACTCTTCTGCAGGTAATTAGGATTTAGAAGTCTAGGAGAATCCTGAGGATCTTAAAACCCCTGGATAATTCTTAACATCAGCAAGTTCCTTAGAGTTTTAAAAATCGTAAGATCATGAACTTTGGCTAAATCAGAGTATAATTCAGGATCAAGAGAAAAGTAACATACAGTTACCCAGTAAGATTGAATTTTAGATTTCCCATGTTTGGAGGTAGATACAATGTAGAGTGAGAAAAATAGCTCTCGGAGATCCAGTTTCTAGGCTAGGATCTAATAATAGCTAGTTATGGTTACCAATTTTGTTGCTCGTAAAATTGGAATGAATTTTCTGTAGATGATTCCTGCAGTTCCTTCTAGCTCTTTCTGTAGTTTCGTTAAGTCGAGGACTCAGACACTTAGTGAGGCTAAATAAAGCCCAGGACTAAGATGGGGTGGAGTAGTGGTCCCAAACCCCCCACACCAGGCCACACAGCAGGAGGTGAGGCAGGGTTGGGGGGCAGCTAGCAAAGCTTCATCAGCCGTTCCTCCTTGCTCACGTTACCACCCAAGTTCTGCCTCCTTTCAAATCCACAGCAGCATTCAATTCTCATAGAAGCGTGAACCCTAACCCTAAAGTCAGGGCAGAGTATCCTGAGATTGCCACAAAATAGAAATATGCTGCTAAGTTGCTTCAGTCGTGTCCGAGTCTGGGTGACCCCATAGACGGCAGCCCACCAGGCTCCCCCGTCCCTGGGATTCTCCAGGCAAGAACACTGGAGTGGGTTGCCATTTCCTTCTCCAATGCATGAAAATGAAAAGTGAAAGTGAAGTTGCTCAGTCGTGCCCGACTCTTCGAGACCCCATGGATTGCAGCCCACCAGGCTCCTCTGTCCATGGGATTTTCCCATGGACGGAGGTGCCATTGCCTTCTCTGAAATAGAAATATAGTGCACAGTAAATGTACCGTTGTTGAATCATCTCGAAACCATACCCTCCCCCACCCCCACCCCCGCCCAGTCCATGGAAAAGTTATCTTCCATGAAACCAGTCCCTGGTGCCAAAAATGTTGGGGACCTCTGGGGTAGAGTGAAGATAATGAAAGTGTGGCCACTGATTGCTTGATCTAAACCAGCCAATGTGGGAAAAGAGCAGGAAATAATAAATGATTTCAATCTTGCCCTTTTCATTCCTTCCCAGATCTATTACTAAGAGCAGATGAAACTGTATATGTGACAGATGAAATGTGAGCTCATGAAGATAAAACTAGGCCCCTGGTATTTAGCCTTTAATGTGGTGGTTCTCTACTTGGCTGCACATTGAAATCACCTGGGGATTTTTGCAAACTAGTGATGCTGAAGTCCTACCCGAGAGAGTCTGATGTAATTGATCTGGGTGCAGGGTGTCATCAGGAGTTTAAATAAGCTCCTCAGGTGATTAAAATACACAGCCAAGGTTGAGGAAACTGTTTTAATTGAATCAATTCATCATGAAATCAGATTATCCATCTTCATCCTTTCCACCTGCTCCCTCATTCTTTCTACCCAGCTAGATTTCTTTATGGTTTCTGGTGAGAATTTCCTGGGGACCTTGTTAAAAATTTCTCTTCTTCCCAAAGCTAGCAGTTTCCAGTTGTAACAGGTCTGTGATAGAACTCAGAAATGTATGATTTTTTTCTCTTTCTTTTTTATTTTTTTAAATTATGAAAGTATGATAACACATTTACAGGAGACTTGGAAAATACAGAACAAAGTTACATATAGTTCCACTATATAGTACGATTATTTTTTAAGCAGATAAATTAAGATTTTTAGTTGGAGTTTCAATGTCAAACTCTCAAAAGTTAATAGAATGAACATACAGAAAAGTAGAAGGATATAGTAGACCTGAAAAGCACCATGAACCAATTCAATACAATTAAGATTTATACAATTTTCATACAACAGTAGGATACAAATTCTTTTCAGGTTCCCATAGACTATAAACTAGGAGTCTCTGGAACATATCCAGGGACATAAAACAAGGTGCAAACATTTCATGGTCTGCTGCTGCTGCTGATAAGTCGCTTCAGTCGTGTCTGACTCTGTGCGACCCCATAGACGGCAGCCCACCAGGCTCCTCTGTTCCTGGGATTCTCCAGGCAAGAACACTGGAGTGAGTTGCCATTTCCTTCTCCAATGCATGAAAGTGGAAAGTGAAAAGTGAAAGTGAAGTCGCTCAGTTGTGTCCGACTCTTTGAGACCCTGTGAACTGCAGCCCACCAGGCTCCTCCGTCCATGGGACTCTCTAGGCAAGAGTACTGGAGTGGGGTGCCATTGCCTTCTCCTTTCACGATCTAATATTGAAATCATACAAAGTATGTTTCCTTATCATTGTGAAATTATGTTAGAAATCAATATCAAAAGATACTTGAAGATACCCACATATTTTCAAGTCCAAATGTGGCATTTACCAAGAGAGACATAGCCATCGAAAGCCTCAATAAAGTCAGAAAAATGAAAAAACACAGTGATTGCAGAGAAGAAATCATTTAAATGAGAAATGAAAATCAAAGATATTTTAAAAACCCCATGTATTTGGAAATTAAATGTCCACTTTTAAATGATGGGTGTATCTAAGAAGGTATAACAAGGAAAATTAGAGAATACTTAGAATAAAAACAAGAGAGAATTTACCAGAATTTGTTGCATGCTGCTGAAGCTGCTCAGTGCAGCTAAATACAATGTGAAATCTTGAATAAGGTATAAAAACAAATAATGGATACTAGCATAAAATTTTGTGAAATTTGAACAAAATCTATACATTAACTAATAATACTGTGGTGGTGGTGGTGGTGCTTTAGTCGCTCAGCTGTGCCCAATTCCTGCAGCCCCATGGACTGTAGCCCTCCAGGCTCCTCTGTCCATGGGATTCTCCAGGCAAGAATACCAGAGTGGGTTGCCATTTCCTTCTCCAGGGGATCTTCCTGACCCAGGAATCAAACTTGGGTGTCCTGCATTGCAGGTTGATTCTTTACTGACTGAGCTTCGAGGGAAGTCCACATGTTAATTTCCTGTTTGGGGTTTGTTTTTTTTTTTAACGACATAGTAGGAAATGTATTAAACTTTTAACAAACATCCCACCCCATACCAAGGGGATTACAACATAGTCTGTCTTTTTGAGCACAGAAATGGCAAGTTTAATTGTTGTTATGATGATGAAACAGTAGAATTTATTCATCCCTTGGGTTGTGTCATGAACATTGTCTCCAGTTCTCACAACAGTTGTAATTTCCGACTGGGGTCTGCACCCAGGCGGGTCACAGGGTCACGAAGAGCTGGCATCTCATCTAAGTCATCTCAATCTAACAAAATAGACTTATTAGGGCTTTTGCTTTAGGACCCTGACTCTCTATTCTGAGGGATAATAAAAGGCTCAGATTTACTTTACTTGGTTCTTTCCTTTTTTAATTTATTTTTTAATTGAAGGAAAATTGCTCTATAATATTGTGATGATTTCTGCCATACGAGGTTCTTTTCTTATATTTCCTTTTATTGCAAGTTGTTCCTTATTAAAACTTTAAAAGATATGAATAAGCAAACAAGAAAGTAAAAACATCACCTATTTTTCAACAGGTAATGACCAGTTTTCAAAAATTAAAAATGAGATGGTAATGTTTGCTGTTACATAAACTGGCTTTTTTCACTTAAATAATGTAAAGGAAGTATCTTTCTGTGTACTTTGCGATTTTAATTTGTATTTGATAGTCCATCATCTCATAATAATTTGATTACTTTTTGTTACACATTTAGGGTAATTTTTAAATGATTGTTTGTGAGGAATAACTGCTACTTTCTTTATAGTTCACTTACAGCACATTCGTGATAGTTTCCTTTGAATAATTCTAAGTAGAATTGAGAGGCTGGTCCACATAAGCATTCTTAAGATTTATGATGCATTTTGCTGTATTTCCGCCAGGAAGACTATAATGTATTTTTTCCTCCATCTTACATTGATTGCCATTGTGCTAACATTTGTTTTTCTTTTTTTTAATGTCTTTTCTATTTCTTTGATCCTTCCTGAGATTAAATTTTTTTGCCATATTTGTTGGCCATTTTTATTCTTTATTTAATTACCTGTTCATAATGTCTGCCTATTGCTTTAATAAATATTTATGTTTTCTTAATAATATGGAGAGCTCTTTATCTGTTTCTACATACAGCCTTTTCCATGACCAAAAAAATGAAAGTTACATGGATACCTTGATCCGACGTCTACAGCTGTATTCCCGGAACCTGGAACATCTGGTGGAGGAAAGGACACAGCTGTACAAAGCAGAGAGGGACAGGGCTGACCAACTTAATTTCATGTTGCTCCCAAGGTAAGGAAGTCCTTCTACGGATGTGACTATACAGGACTCCAGGTTGTGCCTCAGCCCTTAAGGCGGAAAGCCAAAGCATATTTGTCTAGCATTGGTTTTCTCTGTACTTTTCTTACTTTATTTATTTTTATGTATTTATTTGGCTGTGCTGGATCTTAGTTGCGGCACAGGGGATCTTTATTTGCAGCATGTGAAATTTTAGTTAGGGCATGTGACATCTAGTTCCCAGAGCAGGGATCGAACCTGGGTCCCCTGCATTGGGAGTGCAGAGTCTTAGTTACTGGACTGCCAGGGAAGTCCCTTCTCTACATTTGTATAGGATTGTTCCCTTTTGCATTTTCTTCATCAGATCATTGTGTTTAAAGATGCACGTTCTTCCTAAGCTTTGTCCTGGTTTGCACTGTCTAAATTGCTAAAAGAAAGAGATTGTTTTCCAGTGCCATGGGAGGAGCATGGATGGCAGAGTTAGAGTCACCTATGTTCCAGCACCTGTTGGCCACTGTTACTGAGTCTGAGACCTTAGGCCAGTCACTGTCTCTCCTTCATATAAAAATGAAAATTAAAGCATTAATTTCTTTGCCATCTTCTTTCAGCCTCATAGTAGAGGCCCTATTACAAGAAATTATATAGATGAGCTTATTTGCAAAGCAGAAAGAGAGACAAAGATATAGAAAACAAATGTATGGACAGCGAGTGGGAAAGGGGTGGGTGGAAGAAATAGGGAGATTGGAATTGGCAGATTCACACTGTTGATACAATGATGTATAAAATAGATGCTGGGGCTTCCCTGGTGATTCAGACGGTAAAGAATCTGCCTGCAATGCAGGAGACCCAGGTTTGGTCCCTGCACTGGGAAGATCCCCTAGGGAAGGGAATTGCTACTGACTCCAGTATTCCTCCTTGTGAAATCCCATGGACAGAGGAGCTTGTTGGGCTGCAGTCCACTGTGTCACAGAAGAGTCGGACACAACTTAACGACTAACATGTACACACACACATAAAATAGGTAACTACTGAGAATCGACTGAATAGCACAGGGAACTCTATTTACTGCTCTGTGGTGACCTAAACTGGAAGGAAGTCCAAAGTGGAGGGGATATACATATATGTACAGCTGATTCACTTTGCTATACAGTAGAAGCTAACACATTATATTTATTAATAAAGCAACTATGCTCCCGTAAAAATTAATTAAAAATAAAATAAGAGCCATCTTTAGTGGAGGAAGGCTTCCCTGGTGGCTCAGATGGTAAAGAATCCACCTGCAATGTGGGAGACCGGATTCAATCCCTGGGTGGGGAAGATCCCCTAGAGGAGGAAATGGCAACCCACTCCAGTATTCTTGCCTGGAAAACTCCATGGACAGAGGAGCCTGGCAGGCTGCAGTCCATGGGGTCGCGTAGAGTCAGACACGACTGAACAACTGAACACTCACCTTTATTAGCGTTATAATCAGGTATTAAATTAATACTGAACCTCCTATTCATCTGAGGCCACATACATGTGCTCTGTGTGTGTGCTATGTTCCTAGACTTGGTATTTGCAAGCTGTCTTTGGTTCCTCACCACACGACTCACTGGAAATCCTCAGTTCTAGAATTCCTGGTGAACAGTTAGTACTGTCTCAAAGATTTCCGTAGAGGAAGAAGGAATTTACTGAAATTGAAGGCCCTGTTTTTTCCTTCTCATCTAGGCTGGTGGTCAAGTCTCTGAAGGAGAAAGGCTTCGTGGAGCCTGAGCTCTATGAGGAAGTCACTGTCTACTTCAGTGACATTGTCGGGTTCACTACCATCTGTAAGTACAGTACCCCCATGGAAGTGGTGGACATGCTCAATGACATCTACAAGAACTTTGACCACATTCTGGACCACCACGACGTGTACAAGGTAACCGCTCCACCTAACCGGCTGAATGATGGTTTGGCCCCAGGTCAGCAGAGCCAGAATTGGCTGTTTCTGTTACTACAGTTCTCCTTCGCTGCCCCTACCACCTCTGCCTCAGGATGCTTCCAGGATTGTCATGGATCCCCAAATCCCCAGGTGCTCAAGTCCCTGGTGTAAAATAATACAGTATTTGCATACAACCTACATACCCATGTACTCTTAAATCATTTCTAGATTACTTATAATACCTAATACAATGTAAAGGCTAAGTAAAATAGTTGTTGGAGTTGTGGCAAATTCAAGTTTTACTTTTTGGAACTTTCGACAGTTTTGTTTAAATATTTTTGAATCATGGTTCATTGAATCCACAGTGTGGAACCTATAGATTCAGAGAGCTGACTTTACTCAGGTCTTTTCCTTTGTCATTTAAGAGTTAGTAAATTAGTGGTTGAGTCTGAGCGACAAGTGAAGTGGGAGAGTAAGAGTGGTCAGAAGTTGAAATTCTCACCCTGTGTAGATCAGAAAGTCTTACTAACAAGAGTTCCGGTCGAATAGAAAGTGATTATGCATTTTAGAGATATTGAGAAAGAAGAAATTAACTAACCAACACATTTGAACCATGCATATGATTATGAAAATGAAATTAAAAGGGAGAATATCAAAGAATAATGTTAATATAAGTCTACTTCCTATTACAAGAAAAGTGTTCAGAAGCATCCGGTACAAGAATGTGTATTATGTCTTTAGTGAAGTGAAAACAAAAATCGCTCAGTCATATCCCACTCTTTGCAACCCTGTGGACTGTAGCCCTGGAGAAGGCAATGGCAGCCCACTCCAGTACTCTTGCCTGGAAGATCCCATGGACGGAGGAGCTTGGTGGGCTGCCCTCTATGGGGTTGCACAGAGTTGGACACGACTGAGCGACTTCACTTTCACTTTTCACTTTCCTGCATTGGAGAAGGAAATGGCAACCCACTCCAGTGTTCTTGCCTGGAGAATCCCAGGGACGGAGGAGCCTGGTGGGCTGCTGTCTATGGGATCGCACAGAGTCGGACATGACTGAAGTGACTTAGCAGCAGCAGCAGCAGGACTGTAATCCACCAGCCTCCTCTGTCCATGGGACTCTCCAGGCTAGAATACTGGAGTGGCTTTCCATGCCCTTCTCCAGGAGATCTTCCCAACCCAGGGGTCAAACCCAGGTCTTCTGCCTTGCAGGCAGATTTTTTACCACCTGAGCCACCAGGGAAGCCCCTTTATGTCCTAGAGGAACCTACAATTATTTTTTTATCAAATGGTTTTTGAAAAGTAAAATGCTAAACATGACTTTTCTGGTAATTAGAGATGGTTTCCTAAAATTCCATAAAGCCATTCAGATTGTTTCAACACTATAGAATTGTCACCATATCTTCATGACTTACATTATTATAAAGTACTTCACTCAGTTAAAATCCTTTATAGTTGTTTTATCAACTTTTTAACTAGGCTATGGCTTTCTAGGTGGCGAAGTGGTAAAGAATCTGCCTGCCCATGCAGGAGACGCAGGTGATGCGGGTTTGATCCCTGGGTCAGAGATCCTCTAGAGAAGGAAATGACAATCTGCTCCCATATTCTTGCTTGGAAATTTCATGGAAAATTTCAACCACACAGCCTGGCAGGCTACAGTCCATAGGGTCACAGAGAATTGGACATGGCTGAGCATGCACACACCACATCCTAACTAAGCTATAAAAACCCTGAAGAAATTAGCATAGTACTGGTCTTGAACTAGTCCCAGCATAAGTGTGCAGGGCTATGCGCATATGAGTTCTCGAACATTTCTGAATTTGATGTGCAATGAACTGCTTCTGTTTACTTTCTGGTGCCTTTAGAAGGGACAGATTCACTGATGAGAAACCACTTCCACAGGTGGAAACCATTGGTGATGCCTACATGGTGGCCAGTGGTTTGCCTAAGAGAAACGGCAACCGGCATGCAATAGACATTGCCAAGATGGCCTTGGACCTCCTCAGCTTCGTGGGGACCTTTGAGCTGGAGCATCTTCCTGGCCTCCCAATATGGATTCGGATTGGAATTCACTCTGGTACGCAGCTGAGCACTGTAGCAGTCGGGAACCGTGTGTCCCTCTGCACACCAACTAAATTAGAAAGGTTGAAGGATCCTCAGACGAGATCAGTTTTCACATGAGGCTTACTCTTGAATCCGCCTGCCAAATACGAGGTCCAGTTACACATCCTGACATAATTAGACCTATAATAAGTGTCTGGAGAGTTCTAGGAAACAACAGTCACGACAGCACTCATGGAATGATAAACACCAACCAAAAACTGAAATAACAAGCTCCAGACCTCCTATTTAAGTCACCCTATTCCCTGGTGGCTCAGATGGTAAAGAATCCGCCTGCAATGCAGGAGACTTGCCTTCCATCCCTGAGTTGGGAAGATCCCCTGGAGGAGGGCATGGCAACCCACTCCAGTATGCTTGCCTGGAGAATCCCCATGGACAGAGGAGCCTGGCAGGCTACATTCTATGTGGTAGCAAAGCTGCTGCTGCTGCTAAGTCACTTCAGCCGTGTCCGACTCTGTGCGACTTCATAGACGGCAGCTCATCAGGCTCCGCCGTCCCTGGGATTCTCCAGGCAAGAACACTGGAGCAGGTTGCCATTTCCTTCTCCAAAGTTGGACGCAAATGCGCTGGACACAGCGCAGCATGTTTACTATTTATCTCTTCCCCATTCCCTCCCTCTCCCCATCTCTGACTTCTGTAAATTTTTTTTCAGTAAAATATTACAGTATTTTAAATGGATTTTATTATCTTTCTGATGTGATTGAGAAGTTTTAGAGACTTTTTTAAAAAAATTGGAGTGTAGCTGATTTACAATATTGTGTTAGTTTCTGGTGTACAGCAGAGTGATTTGGTTATACATATATATAAAATAGCTTGCATCTGCTAATCTCAAACTCCCAATCCCTCCCTCCCTTACCCCCTGGTAACCACAAGTCTTTTCTCTATGTCTGTGAATATGTTTTGTAGATAAGTTTATCTGTGTCATATTTTAGCTTCCTCAGAGATCTAATCAAGTAGCTGCTGCTGCTTCTGTTTGTTTCTGTTTTGTATTTTTGCATTGAGTCTAACAGGGAAGATTCATTACTCAGTATTTTTTTTTCAAGTGTACATAAGCAATGTACAACTTAATGTTCTATTTTTTCAGTGTCTGTAAACACAGTGTTCAAAGGACAAATCTATAAAGAAACTCATATAGATCAAAACCTGATAAACAAACCAGAAAATCAGTAGTTGCCTCTACACAAAACCTGGTTTTGCAGTTTCTGAGTTAATCTTTAACTTCTACAAATTTTAACTCCTTGCATTCAGTCTTTCCACACAAATACTTGCTTGAGCAGCCCTTCTTCCCGATCTAATATGCCCCTGTGCATCATCTGGCCTTGGCTTTTGTTCTGCCTTTTGGGGTATCCTTGTGTTGTAGGCTCCCCTTTCCTGCTGCATTCACGTGGTACATGAAAAGTGCAGGGAATAAGATTCCAAGTCCTTGTCATCTGGGTCTTCCATCATCAGGCCACAAATCCCTAAAATGCTGCGCTGTGCCATGCTTAGTCACTCAGTCATGTGGGACTCTTTGCAACCTCATGGACTGCAGTTTGCCAGAGTCCTCTGTCCATGGGGATTCTCCAGGCAAGAGTACTAGAGGGGTTGCCATACCCTTCTCCAGGGGATCATCCCAACCCAGGGTCAAACCCAGGTCTCCCACATTGCAGGCAGATTCTTTGCTGTCTGAGCCACCAGCGAAGCCCAAGAATAGTGGAGAGGGTAGCCTATCCCTTCTTCAGGGATTCTTCTTGACCCAGAAATCGAACTGGGGGTCTCCTGCATTGCAGGCGGATTCTTTACCAGCTGAGCTACCAAGGAAACCCAAAAATAAAACAGACGGGCCATTGAGCCTTCAAGTGCACTGTGCCCACCAATGGTTCCGAGCTCTGGGCTGTGTGGCTGGCACAGCAAGGTGGTGGTGAGATGGTCTCCATTCTTCTTGAGAGCCTTCTGTGTAATGTATTAAGGAACATTTTTCACCTTTGCATGCTGATCTCAATATGTCTTCTTGTTTCTCGAACATGTGCTTTTCTATGCTAGAGCAAAACACTTCCTGAAAGTGTGATTTGGATAATGATGCTATCCCCTAACAAATACATTCAGTTAGAGCCAAGGTCACAGCTCACATTTTACCCTTTAAACCACTTCTCCCATCTAATGAGGCATTGAGCGTTGTGATCTTGAGAAGAGGCTCACCCACCTTAACACCACTCTATGACTTCCGTGGCCTCCACCTTCTTGCTTTCTGTCCCTCACAGGTCCCTGCGCTGCTGGAGTCGTGGGGATCAAGATGCCTCGTTATTGCCTGTTTGGAGATACAGTCAACACAGCCTCTCGGATGGAATCCACTGGCCTCCGTAAGAAAGGAGAGGACTTTTCGTAGAGGACAAAGATTCTGTCTCCCAACCAAGGGGAACTGTAGGATAAAAATGCATAATACTGCCAGTGAGGTGAAGCATGACTCTTCACATTGACTGACTGTGAGCCTGGGTCAGTCCAGTCCTTGCTACATATTGCCATTTACTGATCATAATTTTTTTCTTCCTTTATGGCTCAGTTTGACTGTTCTTATTAGTCTGGGTTCGTTTGCAGTGCATTCAGGCATGCTCTACCTGGAATACTCTTAGATCCATGTAAAAGAGAAAGTGTTAGCTGCTTATTCCAACTCTTTGCAACCCCACGGACTATAGCCCACGAGGCTCCTTGGTCCATGGAATTCTCCAGGCAAGAATACTGGAGTGGGTTGCCATTTACATGGAGACCCCAAACCAAATTTCAGCTTTTTAGCTCAGCACCACAAAGTAAAATCCAAACCCAGGCCCCGGGGCTCCCCTCTCTGAGCTGGAATGAGAAGCTCCAGGGCTTAATCTAGAGAGCCTCCTTACTCAGGACCCTGAAAACCAGCACCAGACCCTCTCCCCGTGTCTGGTAATAGTTCTCATCTCACCGATGCTATTCTAAAGTTTTTTTTTTTTTTTTTAATGACAATATCTAAGCTGTCAAGAGCACCCATAATAAATATTCTGGCTCAAGGGGAAACAAACGGGGCCCTATGATAGCATTCAAAACGGACACGGTTTTCATTGATCTATTTTGCATTTCCAGCCTTGAGAATCCATGTCAGCGGCTCCACCATAGCCATCCTGAAGAGGACGGAGTGCCAGTTTCTCTATGAAGTAAGAGGAGAAACCTACTTAAAGGTAAGGAACCCATCGAGATTAATAGTGCCACCTAATAGCGCCACCGGGTGGCGCTAGTGGTAAAGAACCTGCCTGCCAATGCATGGGACATAAGAGAGGTGGGTTCGATTCCTGGGTTGGGAAGATCCCCTGGAGGAGGGCATGGCAACCCACTCCAGTATTCTTGCCTGGAAAATCCCATGGACAGAGGACTCTGGCGGGCTACAGTTCACAGGATTGCAAAGAGTTGGACATGACTTAGCAGTTAAGCACAGACGCCCCACCAGACCTGCTGAGTCCAACTGTCTCTGGGTATAGATCAGAGATCTGTATTTAAATCAAGTGACTGTGATGCATAGAGAAGAGTGGGAGTCCCTGTTCTAGACACGCCTTGCCATCCCACACATTTAGAGCAACCGCCTTTCGGAGCCACCAGGTGGCCCGAAGGCTGTCTGTTGAAGGTGACCAAACTCACAACAGATCTGAAGCCAGTGATCGGCTAAGACCATCTGCCCCCACCAGCCATAGCAGCACTGGCCCTTACACTGACGGCAACTTGAAAGAGCCTCCTATAGGTAGTTGTGTCCGAACAACACGCTGGCTATTTTAATTCTCTGTGAACACATTCTCTGCAGTGTTCCCTCCAAAACAGAAGTGGTGTGTGGATTATTACAGTGCAAGTGGTTAGGCATATGGGCTCAGTGGTGTCTGGCTCTGCAACCCCATGACTGTAACCCGCAGGGTTCCTCTGTCCGTGGGGTTTTCTAGTCAAGAATACTGGAGTGGGTTGCCATTTCCTACTTCCGGGGATTGAACCCTGGGATTGAACTCAAGCCTCTTGCATATCCTCCATTGGCAAGCAGGTTCTTTACCATTGGCGCCACTTGGGAAGTTCAAATATTTCAGTCCAAACACAGCCCCAAATCACTAATTTTTTTTGAATGAGTGGTTTTTAAAAATATAACTATCCAGTCTGCTTTTCAAACACAACCTACAGCCAAAAACTGAATTTCCTGTTGCTGCCATTTATTTTACAGCCTGCAGATGTACCCAGCAAATGTCAGTTAGTGAGTGTTTATTATGAGGCACGTATGTTTGTAATTTACACACTTCAGGTGGGGAAACTGTGGCAAAAGTTTCGTGGCAAAAACGGCCAGAATAAAATGTGACATTTCCAGCTGTGAAACCAGTTGGATTCATTGGAGTAGCAGGATCATAAATGAATTTTCTTCCTTCTTCATTTAGAGTTTTTGTGCTGTTGCTAAGGTGATATTTGGAAATGTCTTCTGGGGAATAAAAGAAAATTCTAGTTTGAAAAAAAAAAAGTCTGGTGGATGAGATACTTTTTTGAAGATGCTTAGAAATAGAGATTGGTCTGGAGATAACACAGATGATACCAGGAACAGGTGCTGTATTGAAATATAGGCTCTGATGACAAACTCAGAGGGGAAACGTCTCTTGGAAGCTGATACTTGTCAGAACGGTGGGTTAGAGCCGACTGCCTCGTTGGCCTCCATGGTCCACACCTTTCTTGTCTCTCTAGGGGAGAGGAACCGAGACCACCTACTGGCTGACCGGGGTGAAGGACCAGGATTACAACCTGCCGACCCCTCCAACCGCGTAAGCTGCTGGCTGGGCGGGGAGGAGCCGGGAAGTGGAGGTCTTGGCTTTGTATCTTATACTGTGTGCAGGCGGTTTAACTGTTGGCGAGGGCTTTGCCAGTGGCAATGAGGCATTGAATCCAAGGTGAGAGACAACACACATTGAAAGGCTTGGAAACCCTCTTCTCTGGCTGCTGGAGTGTTTCAGGCTCGCTCAGGAGACCAGAGGAAAGTTTAGGGCTCACCCCCTGCACATGTGGTCAAGAGTAGAGCACCCTAGGGACAAGAGACCAGTGCATTTCCACCCCTGCTCTCAGCTCTCTGCTGAGTCACCTGATGAAACAGGAACTCCCAGCACCAGGACTGTGGTTTGGGATCTCCGCACGGAGTGTGTTCTCCCTGAGATGAGTAAAACAGGCTGCAGGTCTAATTAACCGGTTTCAGTTTCCCTAAAGGTGACTCAAATGGTCTTCCAGTTGCATTTGGGCCACTGCAGTGAGTCATGTGGCCATTGGAATGGCTTTTGCTGTGGTAGAGAAACCCTGTCGTGCAGACACCTGGATGCGGGACCCAGACAGATGGCAACACCATAGAGATGCCAAAACAATGCAGACCATCCGTATGGCATGGGGGGACCTGGCCCCTTACTAAGAGCACCCCAGGTCCATTCTAATCTCTTAAAACCCTCCACTCATTCAGAGCCCTCCCCAGACAAGACTCACATTCCTAGGAAAGTGTGGGACCACGTTTCAGAGTTTTGTGGAGACTGGTGACTCAAATGGTAAAGAATCTGCCTGCAATGCAGGAGACCCAGGTTTGATCCCTGGGTCAGAAAGCGCCCCTGGAGAAGGGAATGGCAATCCACTCCAGTATTCTTGCCTGGAGAATTCCAGGGACAGAGGACCCTGGCAGGCTACAGTCCATGGGGTTGCAAAGAGTAGAACACAACTCTCCAAGTGTTAGTAGAGCGACTGACACTTCAGTGGCCTTCCCAGGTGGCACTGCCTGCCAATGCAGGAGACATAAGAGATGCGGGTTCGATCCCTGGTCAGGAAGATCCCCTGGAGTAGGAAATGGCTATCCACTCCAGTATTGTTGCCTGGAGAACCCCATGGACAGAGGAGTCTGGCAGGCTACTGTCCATGGGGTCGCAAAGAGTCGGACACGACTGAAGCTACGTAGCACACACACTAGGGCTTAGCACCCTCTTGGCTTCTGTTCCTCTCGCTCCAGTGGTATGTGTAAACCTAACCTCACCTCTGAATTCCACATTGTGGTGTCTCACTTGGAAATCGAAATATAATTTCCTGCTTGAAGTATATTCTGCTTTCCCTACAACTACACAGAGCAAGGGTGACAGTTCTTTAGGCTCATCGGTGGAAGCCAAGGGTCGTTCTGTGTTCTCTGGACTTCCTGCGTGCAGCACAGAGTAGGCATTCAACAAGATATCAGTGAACGAAACAGGCGGTTCTGGAGCTGAGGGCTAGTCTATTTGAATGGCTGAGAAGTTCCCTTTTCCCTCCATACTCTGTCTCTCCAGGGAGAATCAACAGCGCTTGCAAGCTGAGTTCGCTGACATGATCGCCAGCTCTTTACAGAAAAGACAGGCCTTGGGGATAAGGAACCGAAAACCAACCCGGGTGGCCAGCTACAAGAAGGGCACCCTGGAGTATTTGCAGCTGAACACCACAGACAATGAGAGCACCCATTTTTAAACCTCGGTAAGAGCTAAGGACTCAGGCAAGACTAAGTCCGGCCACACCTGGGGCAATGACCACAAGTGTCCTGAAGCTTCCGCTTCTCTGAGACCTCAGTAAAGCAGAAGAAGACTTAGATGCAGTCTCCAATAGCCTGGGCTTCCCTGTCTGGGACATAGGCTTGCTTCCGTGAATCACGTACACTCTCAGTGCAATAATTACCTTCTACTCTGCGGCCTGATCTCAATAGCTGCTCCAGGAAACTTCAACCTGGGAAAGAAGAGAAATGAATATGCACTATCTCAGAGCTGGAGAGATTTTGTTCTTATTTCACCTGTTTCAGCTTTGTTTACTGGCTCTTTTTCTTTCTGTATTCATGATAACATTTTTTTTAATTGTCCCAATGATATTTTCAGTATTTTATCTCCATTAAATTATATTTAACTCCTAATTTTGGCAGACAATATGCTGTATATGAGGCAGGAATAAAAATTAAACATTTCCTGGGTCTGTGGATGTGTTTCTCTCTCTTGCACCCATTTTCCTGGAATGCACCAGCCATTGCCTTGTGCTGGTTGAAAAACTGACTTAATACCCCTGCACTGAAGAAGGGCAAAGCTAGTATTATTGCTCAGAGGTCCAAACCTTGACATTCAGCATCACCTGTGTGCATGGGGGGATTTTGTGTCTAGTTCTCTACCATAGGGGCTCTTCAGGTGCTAAATTCACATCCTGTCTATCTGTAAAGACACCTTACTCCAGACTCTGCAAATATCCCCCCTCACATCCAGCAGTTATCTCGTTCCCCTTTTAATGGCAGCCAAGCATGATTCATTCGCTTGAAATCTCTGGAAAAGGACAGAGCCAGGTTGAGTAGACTAATATCAGCACAGACAAGAACAGGCATGTCACACCCCGGCATTGACCTTCACAACTAAAACAATTGCTCCAACCAGAGTATGCCTCCCCAGGCCTCTGCCACGAAAACCACTCTAGAGGTTAAGAAGTAGGTTACATCTTCTCCGTCACCTAGAAAAGCAGACTCTCAAACAATAATAAATGATCTTCTGGTGTACAGGCTGAGCACTTAATGTGCAACAAGAGTCTTTCTTGGTGCCTGGAGCTTTATGATCTGTTTGTGCCTCTGCGTCCAGCACAAGGAGACTTGACACTCAGGGATGAGGTTGTGATGTGGACGTTTTTGGTCATTCATTCAGGAAACATATTTGAGCTGCTCTTCTTATTCCAGGAGCTGGGCTTAGTGTACACGGTATAGATATGGTCTCTACCAAGCCTTGAATTTTACAGGAGAGAGAAATGTAAAGTGATAAATGGGTGTGAAGACCAAACATCTACCTTGACAAACAGGCAAACTTAGCAACTCTAAGCCCGACCAGAAAATCAGTCTTTTAAGGCTCATGAAATGAAGTGAAAGCCACTCAGTCATGTCAGACTCTTTGCGACCCCATGGACTATACAGTCCAAGGAATTCTCCAAGCCAGAATACCAGAGTGGGTAGCTGTTCCCTTCTCCAGGGGATCTTCCTAACCTAGGGATCAAACCCAGGTCTCCTACATTCCAGGTGGATTCTTTACCAGCTGAGCCACTAGGGAAGAGATTGATGAAAAGCTTCTCAGCTGAAGGCGCCAGTGTTCGTGTTCTTTTATAGACTCTACATGCTCGTGAAATATTTCTTGACCTTTAAACAGATGTGTGGCCTTGGCTTGTCCACTTAACAGTGTGGATATGTCATATCAGTGATGACAGTGACTAAGGACAGTAGCAGGCAAATTCTTTGCTCTTTCCTAGCTATAAATTAATTAATGTGTCCAAGCCCCTAATGTTTCATTAATAAATCAGCCTTCATAATATCCACCTCAAGGAGTTGCTATAATGATGTTTTCAGTTGAAGTATAGTTGATTTACAATGTTGTGTTAGTTTCAGGTGTACAGTAAAGTGATTAGGTATCATATATATATATGTATTCTTTTTCAGATCTTTGCCTTTGTAGGTTGCTACAAGATATTGAATATGGTTCCCTGTGCCATAGATCCTTGTCATTTATCTATTTTATATATAGTAGTATATGTCGGTTTATCTCAAACTACTTGTTTATTCCTCTCCCCTACTAGCCAGTTGACAAACAGCTTCTGTAAAGGACCAGATAGTAAATAGTTTATGTTGTGCAGGCTGCCCCGTCTCCATCGCAGCTACTCATCTCTGCTGTCATATCAGGAACGCATCCATAGACAATGGCAGTGGGTAGAATGTGTTCCAATCAAAGTTTATTTTTATTTGTGACTATCGTTTGCTTCCCTGGTGACTCAGACAGTAAAGAATCCGCCTGCAATGCAGGAGACCTGGTATCGATCCCTTGGTCGGGAAGATCCCGTGGAGGAGGGTATGGTAACCTATTCCAGTATTTCTGCTTGGAGAATCACCATGGACAGAGGAGCCTGGCAGGTTACAGTCCATGGGGTTGCAAAGAATCAGACATGACTGAGTGACTAAGCACATGTTTTTTTTTTTTGCTTACCCCTGTTCTAGCAGATAAGCATTTTTTTTTTATTTAATGAATTTTTAAAAACATAACTAAAATACCCTTATCATATCCAATGAAATGAATGATAATTCCTTAATATTAACTAATAATAGCTTTATATTTATTAAATGATTTCCCTGATTGTTTCAAAAAATTTTTTTAATTGGTCTGTTCAAAGCTGGATCCAAAAAGGTCCACGTTTGCATGAGCTTGAAATGTCCCTCTTGTCTCTTAACCTATACTGCTTCACCCGTACACACTTTTTTCCTATGACATTGATTTGTTGAAATTGAGTCATTTTTCCTACATAATTCCTTAATGAATTTAGCTGATTGATTACACACGGTTTTATTTAATTTGTTGTATTTTCCATATTTCTTGGAATTTGGTAGTTAGATCCAGAAGATAATTAGAGGCGAGTTTAATACTTTCCCAAGATAATTTATGTAGCCAGTCTCCTAAAGGAGAATTTAGATGTGGAGAATAATACACTGAGATCCAGCTCCAATGATCAATACTGATCTGATTATAATCAGACTAGATTATAATGCCACATTTGGTGCAAGTTTTAATCGCCCACTCCCACTTCATGCCCCCAAAATGACAGAAAAGTTTTATATAAAGAATTGGGAAACAGGAAAGAATATCCGTAGTGAAATAGAAATTATGAGTCAGTTCTGAAAGAAAAACAAATGGGATCAGACTAAACCAAGGAAGAGTAGCCCAAAGCAGTTGGAGAAGAGGACTGCTGGGAAAAGGTAGGATGGGACCTGGGGGAGCTCCAAGCTCAGAAGGAGCAGACAGAGTGGGAAGAGAGGGTCTTAGAGCTAACCTGCACTAGGGTGGAGGCTACCATTGCCCATGAGCATGCACACACTTAGGGGAATGAAGCCAGCTTGGTCCCTGCCTCTGCCTCTGAGGGAGACTGAGGCAGCCATTGTCAGCATGCGCCTCCCTGCCCACACTTGGGAGGAGTGGAATTAGCTCCGGGGTGGAGACCACCATAACTAATGAGAGCAAAACCAGCTGAGTAGTGTGGCAATAGCCCCTCAGACCCTGATCCAGCCTCTAACCAAGTCACGTGTACCAGGGAAAAGGTGAAACCAGCACAAAAGTGAAGCACCAAGCAGGGCCTCAGGCCCTGGCTATGATGCACACCAAGGTAGAAACCACCATCACAACAATCACATATCGGGGAGAAACTCAACTCCCTCAGGGCTCCTGCTACAGCCTCTTGGGCCCCATCTCCACCTCTGTCAGGGTGATAACAGCCATTGATCATAGGAGAAGCTCCAGTTTGTCCCTGGCTCTGGCTTAAGCGACTCCAGCTCTGGCCTCACCTCCCACCGAGGTGGAGGCTGCCAGCACACCAAGGGGAAGACATGCTCACTTCAGATCCAGCTCTCCCAGCAGAACCACTGGGCGCCGCAGACTGCTCAGGATGCTTTACACAAAGACTGGCCTTCAAGACCATAACAGGTAACTGTTTCACCTAATTGCATGGGGCAGAGAAAGTTAAATTGAGAAGACAGAGGAATTTGTTTAAAATGAAAGAACAAGAACAACAAAAAAAAGAAACCCAAATGAAGCAGAGATAAATAAGTTACCAGATAAAGAGTTCAAAGCATCTGTAGTAAGAATGCTAACTGAAACCTGGGGAAAGAATAGACGAATAGCGTGAAATTTTTGACAAGAAACTGGAAAATATAAAAAGGAACCAGTCATTGCTGAAGAATACAATAGCTAAAACGAAAAATACACCGGAAGGAATTAACAGCAGATTAGTTGATACAGAAGAACACATAAGTGACCTAGAAGACTGAATAATGGAAATCATCCACTCAGAATACAAAAAGAAAAACAAATTTAAAAAGAGGATAGATAAGAACAGCCTCAGTACTTCTAGGACAACATCAATCTTACCAACATTAGCAATATAGGGGCCCCAGAAGGAGAGACGAGTGAGCAAGAGATAGAAAGTGTACTTAATAAAATTGTGGCTGAAAACTCTCTCTCAACCTGAGGAAGGACATAGATTTCCAGGTACTGGAAACACAGAGTCATCAAGCAAAATGAGCCCAAAGAGACCCATACAGAGACATCTCTTAATTAAAATGACAAAAGTTAAAGAGAATTTTAAAGGCAGCAAGAGAAAAACCAAGAGTCACGTGTAAGGTAGCCCCATAAGGCTAACAACTGGTTTTTCTGCAGAGACTTTGCAGGCCAGAAGGGAGTGGCATGACGTATTTAAAGTTTTAAAAGAGAAAATGTACAACTTGAGGTTGTCATTCAGAATTGAAGGAGAGACAAGGAATTTCTCTGAAAAGCAAAAACTGAAAGAGTTCATTAGTACTAAACCAACCTCACAAGAAGCATTAAAGGGTCCTCTTTAAGTGAAAAAGGAAAAGGCTACAATAAGAAATAAGAAATTATGGGCAAGGAAAAATCCACTGGTAAAGGCAAGTATATAATAGAGTCTGGGGATCAACCACTTAAATAAGCGAGTATGAAGGTTAAAAAAATTTTTAATCAACTATAACTACAAGAAATAAGGAATAAACATGAAAATGTAAAATCCTAGAGGAGGAAATGGCAACACACTCCAGTATTCTTGCCAGGAAAATCCCATAGACAGGGAAGCCCTGGAGCACTGCAGTCCATGGGGTCACGGAGTAGGACATGACTTAGCGACCGAGCACACAAGCATGAAAATGTGAAATATGATACCAAAAACACATAACATGGGGAGAGGGAGTTAAAAATGTACCTCTGTTAAAATGTGTTTGAACTTCAATGCCTACCATTTTACAACTAGTAGATATAGTTCAATGTATATGAACACCACAGGAACCACAAATTAAAAACCTGTCATAGACATGTGAACACAAGCACAACACTGAAGAGAATCAACAAACCACAAAGGAAGAAACTAAAAGAAGAGGAAAACAGAGAACTGCAAAAACAATGAGAAAACAAGTAGCAAAATGGCTATAAGTGCATTCCTATCAAAAATTATTTTAAATGTTAACAGACTGTATGCTCTAATCAAAAGACATAAGGTGGTTAATTGGATTTTAAAAAATGGACCCATCTATATGCTGCCTATAGGAGACTCATTTCACAGCTAAAGATACATACAGACTGAAATTGAAAGGATTAAAAAAATATATTCCATACAAATGGAAATGAAAAGAAAGTTTGGGACAGATACTCATATCAAAGTGGACTTTGAAACAGGATAGATAGAAAGACATAAATGTACATGTGTCTATATACTAACCCACTAGTAGTAATTAGAAGTCATGACAGCCAAATAGCAATGAACAGAACTAGTGTCCAGATCATGGCTTCTAAATACCATTGTCAAAAAGACTGAGGACTCTGCAGAAGTGATTGACTTTAAGACTAGGGAAGGGAAAATACAAAAGAAACCTGGAGCATCTTGTGTTCACAGAAAGTAATGAAGTAAGTACTCAAAAATAAGCAAAAAAAAAAAAAAATATGGAACATATCAAAATGACACAGAAGCCAACTTGAAAGAACTCCCAATGGTTTCAGCTGGAAGGTAATTACTGATAAATAATAAAATTACCCATGATTCCATAAAAAGGAGGTATAATTAAATATATGAATAAATATTGGAGGTGAGACAACACTTCCTTATAGAATAATCTGAGAAATGTAGAAAAATGAAGGAAAAAGAAAATGACTATGGGAACACCAGACTAATAATTTTTCAGGCAAGATCCATTCAGTTGAGTTCAGTTGCTCAGTCATGTCCAGCTCTTTGCGACCCCAGCATGCCAGGCCTCCCTGTCCATCACCAACTCCTGGAGTTTAACCAAACTCGTGTCCATTGAGTCAGTGATGCCATCTAACAATCTCATCCTCTGTCGTCCCCTTCTCCTCCTGCCTTCAATCTTTTCTAACATCAAGGTCTTTTCAAATGAGCAGCTCTTCGCATCAGGTGGCGAAAATATTGGAGCCTCAGCTTCAACATCAGTCCTTCCAATGAACACCCAGGACTGATCTCCTTTAGGATGGACTGATTCCATCTCCTTGCAGTCCAAGGGACTCTCAAGAGTCTTCTCCAACACCACAGTTCAAAAGCATCAATTCTTCGGTGCTCAGCTTTCTTTATAGTCCAACTCTCACATCCGTACATGACTACTGGAAAAACCATAGCCTTGACTGGGCAGAACTTTGTTGGTAAAGTAATGTCTCCTCTTTTTAATATACTGTCTAGGTTGGTCATAACTTTTCTTCCAAGGAGTAAGCGTCTTTTAATTTCATGGCTTTAATCACCATCTGCAGTGATTTTGGAGCCCCCCAAAATAAAGCCAGCCACTGTTTCCACTGTTTCCCCATCTATTTCCCATGAAGTGATGGGACCAGGTGCTATGATCTTTGTTTTCTGAATGTTGAGCTAAGCCAACTTTTTTACTCTCCTCTTTGACTTTCATCAAGAGGCTCTTTAGTTCTTCTTCACTTTCTGCCATAAGGGTGGTGTCATCTGCATATCTGAGGTTATTGATATTTCTCCCGGCAATCTTGATTCCAGCTTGTGCTTCCTCCAGCCCAGCATTTCTCATGATGTACTCTGCATATAAGTTAAATAAGCAGGGTGACAATATACAGCCTTGACGTACTCCTTTTCCTATTTGGAACCAGTCTGTTGTTCCATGTCCAGTTCTAACTGTTGCTTCCTGACCTGCATACAGGTTTCTCAAGAGGCAGGTCAGGTGGTCTGGTATTCCCATCTTTTGAAGAATTTTCCACAGTTTATTGTGATCCACACAGTCAAAGGCTTTGGCATAGTCAATAGAGCAGAAATAGATGTTTTTTTCTGGAACTCTCTTGCTTTCCCGATGATCCAGAGGCTGTTGGCAATTTGATCTCTGGTTCCTCTGCCTTTTTTAAAACCAGCTTGAATATCTGGAAGTTCATGATTCACGTATTGGTGAAGCCTGGCTTGGAGAATTTTGAGCATTACTTTTCTAGCATGTGAGATGAGTGCAGTTGTGCTGTAGTTTGAGCATTCTTTAGCATTGGAATTGGAATGGAAACTGACCTTTTCCAGTCCTGTGGTCACTGCTGAGTTTTCCAAATTTGCTGACATATTAAGTGCAGCACTTTCACAGCATCATCTTTCAGGATTTGAAATAGCTCAACTGGAATTCCATCACCTCCGCTAGGCTTTGTTCATAGTGATGGTTCCTAAGACCTACTTGACTTCACATTCCAGGATGTCTGGCTCTAGGTGAATGATCACACTGTCGTGATTATCTGGGTCATGAAGATCTTTTTGTACAGTTCTTCTGTATATTCTTGTCACCTCTTGTTAATATCTTCTGCTTCTGTTAGGTCCATACCATTCTGTCCTTTATTGTGCCCATCTTTGCATGAAATGTTCCCTTGGTATCTCTAATTTTCTTGAAGAGATCTCTAGTCTTTCCGATTCTACTGTTTTCTTGTATTTCTTTACATTGATCACTGAGGAAGGCTTTCTTATCTCTCCTTGCTATTCTTTAGAACTCTGCATTCAAATGGGTATATGTTTCCTTTTCTCCTTTGCTTTTCACTTCTCTTCTTTTCTTAGCTATTTGTAAGGCCTCCTCAGACAGCCATTTTGCTTTTTGCATTTCTTTTTCTTGGGGATGGTCCTACTCCCTGTCTCCTGTTCAGTATCACAAACCTCTGTCCGTATTTCATCAGGCACTCGTATATCAGATCTAGTCCCTTAAATGTATTTCTCACTTCCACTGTGTAATCATAAGGGATTTGATTTAGGTCATACCTGAATGGTCTAGTGGTTTCTCCCACTTTCTTCAATTAGATTATTTAAAAAAATAAATAACAGCGTGGGGCAACATAGGGGCAAAGGATTGAGATGTGAACTATTAGTTATATATTTTGGGAATATAACTAATATTTTATAATAACTATAATTGGAGTATAACCTTTAAAAATGATAAATCCCTATATTATACACCTGTGACATATAATGTTATATACCAACTATTTCAACAAAGAATAAATTTAAAATAATGCAAAAATAACAGTATTCCATAAAAATTTGAACTCCTATGTTTTTAAAAGATTCAGAATAAAACTTATTTAAAATTTGGACATTTCCCATGTGAAGGAAATGAGGTTCAATAAAACAGGGAAAAAATAATTCATGCAATTTTTTTCAGGAACCTACTTTTGCACAAAATGAAGTTCAATTGTCTTTCCAAGAGCGTCTTTTAAATGATCATATAGCCTTTGTTTTTGTAACTGAGAGAAGAATAAAAACTGAAATGAGGTAGGAAATTGCTCCTTGTGCGCCTGAGTCATGTGAATTTTTATTCAGCCAGCAGATGGTAGACCAGATGTTGGATGATGTGTTCTGAAAATGACCTTGTTCTATTAAGTGATTATAAGTTAACCATTATAGAAATAGAAGACTTTCCAGCCTAGAATTCTCATGGACACTTTGTATTTGCAGCAACAGCACACTGTTTTCATGTTTGCTAAAAATGGCATTATCTTTTTTTCTGTATTTTTATAGAATGTAAAACTTTGTGCATATGTTTACACATATATTGCACAAGGCAACCCCAGTTAAAACACATCTTATCTAGCACCTTTAATTGCAATTTAACATCGTGTAGATTATTCCGCCAAATTGTTTAATCTGACCACAGGGAAATAGAGCTCCCAGCAGAGAAACCAGTGCCACACTCTTGGTTTGTGTCCTAATATTTGGACAGATCATGACTCAGAGTCCACATTTGTTAGAAAAAACATGAGTTATCACTTCCAGTTCTGTATTTCTTTTGAAATAAATAATCAGATTTTGTGGTTTGTGATAAGATAGATGTTTTGTAAGAGTGGGAATTGCACCAGAACCTTCTGCAACTTCTAAGGAGATCCTAGATTACTTAGTCATCCTTTCTGTGGAGAAACAAAATTACAAAAAGCAGTATTTTTCACTCTGCGATTGAAGATTTTTTTTGTTTCATTTTAATGTGATCTCAGAATGATACTTTTATAAAACACAGAAGCCTATGTTTAGATGTGGCAACAGTTCAGCTGCCATTGCAAGCCAGGACTGGCCTGCAGAGCCCCTGAAGTGCAGATTTCAGTCTCAGCTTTGCTACAGGCTAATCCAAGAGCCTTTGGACCAGTCACTTAACCTCACAGGGCTTCTGCAAGAACCAAAGTTTTTATAGACACAAAGCTTTGTAAAGAGCAGAGAACCATAATCATATTGAAGTGATGTGAAGTCGCTCAGTCATGTTCGACTCCTTGTGACCTCGTGGACTGTAGCCTACAAGGCTCCTCTGTCCTCCTCTATCCATTTTCCAGGCAAGAGTACTGGAGTGGGTTGCCATTTCCTTCTCCAGGGGATCTTCCCAACCCAGGGATTGAACCTGGGCCTCCCATATTGCAGGCAGACGCTCTACCATCTGAGCCACCAGGGAAGCCCCTATAATCATATTAGTTATCTTCTTAACCTCTCTGGACCTCAGTTTTAATGTGACCCAAAGAGAGTTGGAGATGATCTTTATAGTACTTTAAACTTTAACCATTCTGTGTACTGATGCATTTGTTTAAATAAAGCAAGAGATGTGGACAGTCTGTTGATACAGTGTAGTATCTCACTGGGTAAAGAATCTGCTTGACAATGTAGGAGATGCAGGTTCATTCCCTGGGTCAAGAAGATCCCCTGGAGAAGGGCATGGCAACCCACTTCAGTATTCTTGCCTGGAGAATCCCATGAATAGAGTGGACTCACAAGCTACAGTCCATAGGTTTGCAAAGAGTTGGACACAACTGAAGCAACTGAGCACACACATAGAATAGATTGTACAGGACCCATGTTTTATCCTGACTCTTGGCTCCGCTCCATGAGGTCTATGGTGACTGATAAAAACAAAGGCTGCTCTTGGAAACTTACAAGTTCCACTTGGAAAAGAACATATATCCTAAGCAGCAAGTTGGGGACAGGACTCAGTGTTACCATGGGAACAAGAAGTCCCACATTCCACCACCTAGTCCCCTCTGTGAGGTCCTCCATCTCCTCCAAAAGCACAGTTTCCTGTCTTGATTCTGCCTTGTTGCTTGTACACTTCTTCCCTAGTTTAGTTCAGTTGCTCAGTCGTGTCTGACTCTTTGCAACCCCATGGACTGCAGTATGCCAGGCTTCCGTGTCTACCACCAACTCTCAGAGCTTGCTCAAATTCATGTCCATTGAATCAGTGATGCCATCCAATGATCTCATCCTCTGCTGTCCCTTTCTCCTCCTGCCTTCAATCTTTCCCAACATCAGGGTCTTTTCCACTGAGTCAGTTCTTTGCATCAGGTGGCCAAAGTATTGGAGCTTTAACTTCAGCATCAGTCCTTCCAATGAATATTCAGAACTGATTTCCTTTATGATTGACTGGTTTGATCTCCTGGCAGTTCAAGGGACTCTCAAGAGTCTTCTCCACACCACAGTTCAAAAGCATCAATTCTTTGGCGCTCAGCTTTCTTTATAGTCCAACTCTCACATCCATACATGACTACTGGAAACACCATAACTTTGACTAGACAGACCTTTGTCTTCCCCAGTAAGAAGGCCCTTTCCCAGCTACAGACAAGAAAGTCGGCTCCAGCTAGTTTAAAAGTAAGGAGTTTATCAGGAAATGGCAACCCACTCCAGTACTCTTGCCAGGAAAACTCCATGGATGGAGGAGCCTGATAGGGGTTGAAATGGGTCAAACATGACCGAGCAACTTCACTTTCACTTTCCACAGGTTAAGGGTTCACTCTCACAAGACTGCCTTCTCTACAGATGGAGTCTTAAGTCCCAGAGGGCCACCAGTACATCTGACCAAATGGCTACAATCCAGAGGTTCCCATGGCCCTCTCCTCAGGATCAATAATTTGCTAGGGCAATTCACAGAACTTGAGAAAACACTTATGTTTTGTTCTTATTGTTGTGGTTCAGTCATATCTGATTCTTTGTGACACCATGGACTGTAGCATGCGAGGCTTCCCTGTCCCTCACCAACTCCCAGAGTTTACCCAAACTCATGTCCATTGAGTCAGTGATGCCATCCAACCATCTCATCCTCTGTTGTCCCCTTCTCCTCCTGCCCTCAATCTTTCCCAGCATCAGGGTCTTTTCAAATGAGTCAGATCTTCGCATCAGGTGGCCAGAGTATTGGAGTTTTAGCTTCAACATCAGTCCTTCCAATGAACACCCAGGACTAATCTCCTGTAGGATGGACTGATTCCATCTCCTTGCAGTCCAAGGGACTCTCAGGAGTCTTCTCCAATGCCATAGTTCAAAAGCATCAATTCTTCAGCACTCAGCTTTCTTTATAGTCCAACTCTCACATCCATACATGACCACTGGAAAAACCATAACCTTGACTAGACAGACCTTTGTTGGCAAAGTAATGTCTCTGCTTTTTAATATGTTGTCTAGGTTGGTCATAACTTTCCTTCCAAGGAGTAAGTGTCTTTTAATTTCATGGCTTTAATCACCATCTGCAGTGGCTTTGGAGCCCAAAATAATAAAGTCAGCCACTGTTTCTACTGTTTCCCCATCTATTTCCCATGAAGTGATGGGACCAGATGCCATGATCTTACTTTTCTGAATATTGAGCTTTAAGCCAACTTTCTCACTCTCCTCTTTGACTTTCATCAGAAGGCTCTTTAGTTCTTCTTCACTTTCTGCCATAAGGGTGGTGTCATCTGCATATCTGAGGTTGTTGATATTTCTCCCGGCAATCTTGATTCCAGCTTGTGCTTCTTCCAGCCCAGTGTTTCTCATGATGTACTCTGCATATAAGTTAAATAAGCAGGGTGACAATATACAGCCTTGATGTACTCCTTTTCCTATTTGGAACCAGTCTGTTGTTCCATGTCCAGTTCTAACTGTTGCTTCCTGACCTGCATACAGGTTTCTCAAAAGGTAGGTCAGGTGGTCTGGTATTCCCATCTATTTCAGAATTTTCCACAGTTGATTGTGATCCACACAGTCAAAGGCTTTGGCATAGTCAATAAAGCAGAAATAGATGTTTTGTCTGGAATTCTCTTGCTTTCCCAATGATCCAGAGGATGTTGTCAATTTGATCTCTGGTTCCTCTGCCTTCCCTAAAACCAGTTTGAATATCTGGAAGTTCACGGTTCACATATTGGTGAAGACTGGCTTGGAGAATTTTGAGCATTACTTTACTAGCGTGTGAGATGCGTGCAATTGTGTGGTAGTTTGAGCATTCTTTCACATTGCCTTTCTTTGGGATTGGAATGATAAGTGACTTTTTCCAGTCCTGTGGCCACTGCTGGGTTTTCCAAATTTGGTGGCATATTGAGTGCAGCACTTTCACAGCATCATCTTTCAGGATTTGAAATAGCTCAACTGGAATTCCATCACCTCCACTAGCTTTGTTCATAGTGATGCTTCCTAAGGCCCACTTGACTTCACATTCCAGGGTGGCTCTAGGTGAGTGATCACACCATTGTGATTATCTGGGTCGTGAAGATCTCTTTTGTACAGTTCTCCTGTGTATTCTTGCCACTTCTTCTTAATGTATTCTGCTTCTGTTAGGTCCATACAACTTCTGTCCTTTATTGATCCCATCTTTGCATCAAATGTTCCCTTGGTATATCTAATTTTCTTGAAGAGATCTCTAATCTTTCCCATTCTACTGCTTTCCTCTATTTCTTTGCATTGATCACTGAGGAAGGCTTTCTTATCTCTCCTTCCTATTCAAAAATGACAGAATGGTCTCTGTTCATTTCCAAGGCAAATCATTCAATATCACAGTAATCCAAGTCTATGCCCCAACCAGTAATGCTGAAGAAGCTGAAGTTGAATGGTTCTATGAAGACTTACAAGACCTTCTAGAACTAACACCCAGAAAGGATGTCCTTTTCATCATAAGGAACTGGAATGCAAAAGTAGGAAGTCAAGAGATACCTGGATCAACAGGTAAATTTGGCCTTGGAGTACAGAATGAAGCAGGGCACAGGCTAATAGAGTTTTGCCAAGAGAACACACTGGTCTTCTTAGCCAACACCCTCTTCCAACAACACAAGAGAAGACTCTACACATGGACATCACCAGATTGCTAACAGCGAAATCAGACTTTGCAGCCACAGATGGAGAAGCTGTATACAGTCAGCAAAAACAAGACCAGGAGCTGACTGTGGCTCAGATCATGAACTCCTTATTGCCAAATTCAGACTTAAATTGAAGAAAGTGGGGAAAACCACTAGACCATTCAGGTATGACCTAAATCAAATCCCTTATGATTATACAGTGGAAGTGATAAATAGATTTAAGGGATAGATCTGATCGACACAGTGCCTGATGAACTATGGACGGAGGTTCATGACATTGTACAGCAGACAGGGATCAATACCATCCCCAAGAAAAAGAAACGCAAAAAAGCAAATGGCTATCTGAGAAAGCCTTACAAATAGCTGTGAAAAAAAGAAATATGAAAAGCAAAGGAGAAAAGGAAAGATATACCCATTTGAATAAAAGGGGAAAGACTAGAGATCTTTCCCAGTATCAAGGCCTTTTCCTATGAGTCAGCTCTTTGCATCAGGGGCCAAAGTGTTGGAGCTTCAGCATCAGTCCTTCCAATGAACACTCAGGGTTGATTTCCTTTAGGATTGACTGGTTTGCTCTCCTTGCTGTTCAAAGGGACTCTCAAGAGTCTTCTCCAGCACCACAATTCAAACACATTAATTCTTCGGCTCTCAGCCTTCTTCATGATCCAGCTCTCACATCTGTACATGACTACTGGAAAAACCATAGTTTTGACTAAATTGACCTTTGTCATCATAGTGATGTCTCTGCTTTTTTAAAAGAAACAACAGACCCAAAGTGGAGTCACTTGTTCTAAGCCCATGTACACCAAAGTGAAACTAAATATATATCCTAATTATAGCCCCAACCCCTGAGGAATCTTCAACCAGTCAACCCGGAATTACCTGGTCAGCACTGAGATAATCTGCCCTGTAGGCTCTTTCATTCCCTTTCGGAGGATAATCTTGCCTGAAATAATGTTTTATTTGCTAATAATTTCCCTTTTCTGCCTTCTTTCTGCCTATTTAAAGGTCTTTTCTTTTTTATGCCTTAGAAGAGGTCCCTTCTATTTTCAAGGATGGATACTGCTCAATTCATTAATTGTTTAAGAAAGCAGATTTGATCCTTAAATTTACTCAGTTGAATTTTTGTTATTTAACAGTGTGATGGCAGCATCAGGACTGAAGACTTTCGACAACTTCGAAGACAGTAAGAGACACAGGTGTGGTGCCCTGTGAGCTGCCTGAGTTCACTGTCTTTCTCACTATTTCTGAGGCCCATGGGTAAGTCCCTTCTTGGTTCTCAGCTCTGCCCTCTTTGCACTGAGCTGCTGATCTATTTAGATTTCCATAGTTACTTATTTGATTGGAAACCCCAGCCCTTGGTTTTGTCCCCAGATCCCCAGATTCCACATCAAACTATGGGTGGTTATTGACCAGAGTTGGACTGGGTCAGACTTTTAAAAACCAGGCTTGGTCTGGATTCAGACTAGGTCTGATTTAAACTGGACTGGGTTCAAGTGTGAGGCCTTGAGTGGATAGATTTTATGTAAAGGCTATTGGTATTAGGAATCTCAGAAGAGAAAAGTCACAAAATTGGTGGGTGTGGGAAGCGCATTTAAAAGCTGTTAGAATATTCACCACGTAACCCAAGAGTCTGGTGTTAGGACGGTTTGGTCACAAAAGGGGATAGATCAGCACTCGGTTACCTGACAACCTCAAGAAGACTTCTGTGCGGTGAAAGTCAAAGTTGTTCAGTCATGTCCCCATGGACTATACAATCCGTGGAATTCTCCAGGCCAGAATACTAGAGTGGGTAGCCTTTCCCTTTTCCAGGGGATCTTCCCAACCCAGGGATCAAACCTAGGTCTTCCACATTGCAGGCATATTCTTTACCAGCTGAGCCACAAGGGAAGCCCAAGAATACTGGAGAGGGTAGCCTATCCCTTCTGCAGTGGATCTTCCCAGCCCAGGAATTGAACCAGGGTTTCCTGCACTGCAGGCGGATTCTTTACCAACTGAGCTATCAGTGCAGTGAGGTACCCTGCAAAACACCACACAGTTCCCAATCCAACAGTATATTCCTTTTAGGAATTATTTTGGCCCTGAGAAACCCAAAACCTTCTCTAAAATAATAATAACAATGGAATCCTTAAAAATCCAAATAGTTAAGCATGCCACCTTCCAGCACACCTGCTTAAAAGCTATGGTCCTAGAAGCTGTAATTATCTACCAAATGTGGTCAAAATCTTACTAAAGGCAACCTAAATTTTGTGTCTTGAGAACTTGCCTTGGTAACCATCAGGTTCATTGTTATTCAGTCGCTCAGTTCAGTTCAGTCAGTTCAGTCGCTCAGTCATGTCCAACTCTTTGCGACCCCATGAATCGCAGCACACAAGGCCTCCCTGTCCATCACCAACTCCTGCAGTTCACTGAGACTCACGTCCATCGGGTCAGTGATGCCATCAAGCCATCTCATCCTCTGTCGTCCCCTTCTCCTCCTGCCCCCAATCCCTCCCAGCATCAGAGTCTTTTCCAATGAGTCAACTCTTCACATGAGGTGGCCAAAGTACTGGAGTTTCAGCTTCAGCATTATTCCCTCCAAAGAAATCCCAGGGCTGATCTCCTTCAGAATGGACTGGTTGGATCTCCTTGCAGTGCAAGGGACTCTCAAGAGTCTTCTCCAACACCACAGTTCAAAAGCATCAATTTTTCTGCACTCAGCCTTCTTCACAGTCCAACTCTCACATCCATACATGACCACAGGAAAAACCATAGCCTTGACCAGATGGACTTTTGTTGCCAAAGTAACGTCTCTGCTTTTTAATATGCTATCTAGGTTGGTCATAACATTCCTTCCAAGGAGTAAGCGTCTTTTAATTTCACGGCTGCAGTCACCATCTGCAGTGATTTTGGAGCCCCAAAAAATAAAGCCAGCCACTGTTTCCACTGTTTCCCCATCTATTTCCCATGAAGTGGTGGGACCGGATGCCATGATCTTCGTTTTCTGAATGTTGAGCTTTAAGCCAACTTTTTTACTCTCCACTTTCACTTTCTTCAAGAGGCTTTTTAGTTCCTCTTCACTTTCTGCCATAAGGGTGGCGTCATCTGCATATCTGAGGTTATTGATATTTCTCCCGGGAATCTTGATTCCAGCTTGTGCTTCTTCCAATCCAGCATTTCAATGATACTCTGCATATAAGTTAAATAAGCAGGGTGGCAATATATAGCCTTGACGTATTTCCTATTTGGAACCAGTCTGTTGTTCCATGTCCAGTTCTAACTGTTGCTTCCTGACCTGCATACAGATTTCTCAAGAGGTAGGTCAGGTGGTCTGATATTCCCATCTGTTTCAGGATTCCCCACAGTTTATTGTGATCCACACAGTCAAAGGCTTTGGCATAGTCAATAAAGCAGAAATAGATGTTTTTCTGGAACTCTCTTGCTTTTTCCATGATCCAGCAGATGTTGGCAATTTGATCTCTGGTTCCTCTGCCTTTTCTAAAACCAGCTTGCACATCAGGAAGTTCACAGTTCACGTATTGCTGAAGCCTGGCTTGGAGAATTTTAAGCATTACTTTACTAGCATGTGAGATGAGTGCAATTGTGTGGTAGTTTGAGCATTCTTTGGCATTGCCTTTCTTTGGGATTGGAATGAAAACTGACCTTTTCCAGTCCTGTGGCCACTGCTGAGTTTTCCAAATTCGCTGGCATATTGAGTGCAGCACTTTCACAGCATTATCTTTTAGGATTTAAAATAGCTCAACTGGAATTCCATCACTTCCACTAGCTTTGTTCATAGTGATGCTTTCTAAGGCCCACTTGACTTCACATTCCAGGATGTCTGGCTCTAGGTGAGTGATCACACCATTGTGATTATCTGGGTCATGAAGATCTTTTTTGTACAGTTCTTCTGTGTATTCTTGCCATCTCTTCTTGATATCTTTTGCTTCTGTTAGGTCTGTACCATTTCTGTCCTTTATCGAGCCCATCTTTGCATGAAATGTTCCTTTGTATCTCTGATTTTCTTGAAGAGATCTCTAGTCTTTCCCATTCTGTTGTTTTCCTCTATTTCTTTGCATTGATCATTGAGGAAGGCTTTCTTATCTCTCCTTGCTATTCTTTGGAGCTCTGCATTCAGATGCTTATATCTTTCCTTTTCTCCTTTGCTTTTTGCTTCTCTTCTTTTCACAGCTATTTGTAAGGCCTTCCCAGACAGCCATTTTGCTTTTTTGCATTTCTTTTCCATGGGGATGGTCTTGATCCCTGTCTCCTATACAATGTCATGAACCTCATCCCATAGTTCATCAGGCACTCTATCAGACCTAGTCCCTTAAATCTATTTATCACTTCCACTGTAAAATCATAAGGGATTTGATTTAGGTCATACATGAATGGTCTAGTGGTTTTCCCTACTTTCTTCAATTTAAGTCTGAATTTGGTAATCAGGAGTTCATGATCTGAGCCACAGTCAGCTCCCAGTCTTGTTTTTGTTGACTTTACAGAGCTCCTCCATCTTTGGGTGCAAAGAATATAATCAATCTGATTTCGGTGTTGACCGTCTGGTGATGTCCATGTGTAGAGCCTTCTCTTGTGTTGTTGGAAAAGGGTGTTTGCTATGACCAGTGCATTTTCTTGGCAAAACTCTATTAGTCTTTGCCCTGCTTCATTCTGTATTCCAAGGCCAAATTTGCCTGTTACTCCAGGTGTTTCTTGACTTCCTACTTTTGCATTCCAGTCCCCTATAATGAAAAGGACATCTTTTTTGGGTGTTAGTTCTAAAAGGTCTTGTAGGTCTTCATAGAACCGTTCAACTTCAGCTTCTTCAGCGTTACTGGTTGGGGCATAGACTTGGATTACTGTGATATTGAATGGTTTGCCTTGGAAATGAACAGAGATCATTCTGTCGTTTTTGAGATTGCATCCAAGTACTGCATTTCGGACTCTTTTGTTGACCATGATGGCTACTCCATTTCTTCTGAGGGATTCCTTCCTGCAGTAGTAGATTCAGTCGCTAAGTTTGTCCAACTCTTTGGGACCCTGTGAGATGCAGCACTCCAGGCTTCCCTGTCCTTCACTATCTCCTGGAGTTTGCTCAAATGCATCTCCATTTAGTTGGTGATGCTATCCAACCATCTCATCCTCTGTCACCCCCTTTTTGTCCTGTATTCAATATTCCCCAGCATCAGGGTCTTTTCCAATGAGTCATCTCTACACATCAGGTGGTCAAAGTATTGGAGCTTCAGCATCGGTCCTTCCAATGAATATTTGGGGTTGATTTCCTTTAGGACTGATCAGGTTAGAGGGCCTCAAAATATTGCCAGACAGAAGTCTGGATTGCATGAATCTGTGGCCAGATGTGGCTGGACAGAAATGTGGGTTGAACTTATTTGGTAAGTGTCCTGCCAAACTGCTACCAGCACTCAGGGAACTTAGTAGTGACCATTATGAGGAATGTTCCAGTTGGATAATATTATTTAAGAAGTGTATTAAAACACAAGGGGTACATATTTTAATTGGTAGGAAGAAGCCTCCAAAATGTTTCAAAATTCCAAAAAAGCTCATTAGAAGATTCATTGTAAAAGGCCAGAATGAAAACACTAAGGACATAAAAGGTACCTAAAACAAAAGATCTTAGGACTGATATAATTCCTACTGCTCCCCTCTATGCTCCTTTGAGTACTTATTCTAACAATCCTCTGTCTGAATTGCCTTTCTACACTGAAAAGACTATTAAACAGTTACCTTTAAAGTAATAGCTTGGCTTGACTTTCTGCTTCCTTGGGACAGGCAGGCTGTTGGTTCCTTCTTTTGGCTATCTTTGGGAATGACTCTGATCTTGAGAAGGTAGTAACTTTTTCGCTCTCTTTGAAGATACCTCTGGGTCCATGAAGTTGTTTAATTCTGCTAGAAATATGTATTGTTTGTCCTGGCTGCAAACATAGAAAAACCCATGTGAGAACATTTCAAAAGATTAATTCTTTCTCTTTATAAAATGAGAGATGTTACACTAATTAGGCTTATTTGGCATATTAAATTATATGAGAGACATTGTTAAATAAGTGATGATCAACCTTAGGTTATATTATATATTACATAACCTAAGGTTATATAATATATTATATAACCTATGAATGTTATTAATATAATTTCAATTTTAGCAAATAATTTCTCTTGCAGAATGCAGGCTGGTGAAGAGAATCACAAATTCATGCTATGAGGCTGTGTCTTTGGGGTCATCTGCTGACCTCATTTCATTTGATGTAGGCTTTGTGCCTCATGGAAACTCCTAACGGCTACATGTCATGCATACTTAGGACCTCTCTTTGATCATTTAAACTGTGACTACAAAATCCACAAATAACAGAGGTCTTCTGTATATAAAAGGAAACCATTTTGGATCTTCCTAATTAAGATCTTACATGGAGTAGAAGTGAAACTGTTAGTTGGTCAGTCGTGTCCCACTCTTTGTGACCCCATGGACTGTAGCCCGCCAGGCTCCTCTGCCCATGGAATTCTCCAGGTAAGAGTACTGGAGTGGGTAACCATTCCCTTCTCCAGGGGATCTTCCCAACCCAAGGGTCAAACCCTGGTCTCCCACATTGCGGGTAGATTCTTTGCCGTCTGAGCCACATTGAGTAAAGGCTATGTGCCCAACAAATCTTCTTAAGTCAGTGAGTCTTCATATTTAATCAGATTCCCAAGCCCTGCTGTAGAAATTCTGATGTCATAGAGACCAGGACTCTGTATTTTATAAAGTTTTTGAAATATATATATGTATTTTTAAACTTTTTATTTTGTATTGGGGTATAGACAATAAACAGTGCTGTGACAGTTTCCTGTGAACAGTGAAGGGATTCGTCATACATACACATGTATCCATTCTCCCTCAAACTCCCCTTCCATCCAGGCTGCCACATAACACTGAGCAGAGTTTCCTGTGCTATATAGTAGGTTGTTCTTGATTATCCATTTTAAATATAGCAGTGTGTACATAGGACTCTGCGTTTTTTATAAGGATCTCAGGTGATTGTGATGCTGGTGGTTGTTAGAACTGATATTTGTGACACGATCAGAAATTTCCTAATGATTCTTATGTTTAAAATGACACATACCCTGAGAGTTGTGTCTAAGCTTCTATTTTCTTGCTACAGTTTCGATCTTAGTTCAGTGATCATTCTTTCCTATGTCCTGTAGAGTCCTCTTTTTTTATTCAAGGCAACTGGATTATTTTCACTTGGCTCCAAAGCCAAGGATAGGATTTTAAAGGAGAACACAGGATGGCTTTAAGGACAAGGGAAATATCTCAAGCATGAGCTCAAAGATACATCTGTCCAGCATGAGTTCCATCAGCCCAGGGTGTAAACGTTCCTCCTAACTCCCCTTGACTATCTGGTCGCCTGCCTTTTCACCAGGATGAGGATCCCCTGGGCTGACCCCAGGTATCAGGGCCCAGAAGGTCCAGTGCAGGATTTATTCCGCTGCCACACTGTCAGGGGACATTCAACTGTAAGGGATCAATTATGTTCTTCTTTTGTGTGCTGTTTCTCAAGGACTCTCTATTCCTTATCAGTTCCTGGCAAACAGGAACGAGCAGAGCTGCACGCAGCTGTCAGGACTGAGATCATGAGATCTCACCTGTTTGGATTCCTTTCAGTGACCCCCTTCAGTGACCTTTTCAGTTATGCCCTTCTTATGCAGGATATTGAATGCTTTCTGGCCCTTTGAAGATTGTTATTTGCTTGGCTTTGTTTTTGTTCAATTTTTTTACTGCCTAAAGCTGCCTTGTATGAAGATATATAAACATGTGTTTCTGCAAATAAAGCACCCTTGTTTCACTCGAGACTTGGGTCCCCTGCATCCCTCTTCTCATCAACTCCAATCTCCAGGTCCCAATCTACAAAGACCGTGACACTGCACAGCCTTTTACAGCCTGGCTTCCTCATCTAAATCACAGGATGCAGAAAATTATTTGACTATTTTCTTAATTCCCCCAAAGATGTACATAACTAACTCTAGTCTACATGCATAAAAGAGATTAACTCGTTACATACAAAGGATGTCTTTGGCCATTTAGGGCTAGATTTTCTCAAGGAATCCTGTTGAAAAATTCTGAAAGATGTCTGAGATACAGTCGTGCTCACTCACTCCAGCTAGGCTTCTATACTCCTTTAGAAATGAGTCCTAAGGGAATACTCACCCCCACCCTGACTCCTCATGAAAAACTTCAACAGTTACCTAATTGTCATACAACTTCTAACTGAAATCAAACTAACATCTGTAAATTGGCCCTTAAATTAAAATTATTTTTGTTTTTTGGCCATGCCACACAGCTTGTGGGATCTGAGTTCCCCCACCAGCAATGAAACCCATGCCCCTGCAGTGGAAGACAGGAATCTTAACCACTGGACCAGGGAAGTCTCTAAAATTCATTTTTTAACTTGGCAAAGCAGTAGATACTAGGTTCCACTTCATACTAAATGTAAATACTGTAGAAAATGAAATTGATGTGCCCTAATTTGAATGCTTGCCAAATTCAGACTTAAATTGAAGAAAGTAGGGAAAACCACCAGACCATTCAGGTATGACCTAAATCAGTGAAAATGACAAATAGATTCAAGGGATTAGATCTGATAGACAGAGTGCCTGAGAAATTATGGACAGAGGTTTGTGACTTGTACAGGAAACAGTGATCAAGACCATTCCCAAGAAAAAGAAATGGAAAAAGGCAAAATGGTTGTTTGAGGAGGCCTTACAAATAGCTAAGAAAAGAAGAGAAGCTAAAGGCAAAGGAGAAAAGGAAAGATATACCCATTTGAATGCAGAGTTCCAAAGAATAGCAAGGAGAGATAAGAAAGCCTTCCTCAGTGATCAGTGCAAAGAAATAGAGGAAAACAATAGAATGGGAAAGACTAGAGATCTCCTCAAGGAAATTAGAGATACGAAGGGAACATTTCATACAAATATGGGCAAGCAGAAGATATTAAGAAGAGGTGGCAAGAATACACAGAAGAACTATACAAAAAAGATCTTCATGATCCAGATAACCACGATGGTTTGATCACTGACCTAAAGCCAGACATCCTGGAATGTGAAGTCAAGTGGGCCTTAGGAAGCATCACTATGAACAAAGCTAGTGGAGGTGATGGAATTCCAGTTGAGCTATTTCAAATCCTGAAAGATGATGCTGTGAAAGTGCTGCACTCAATATGCCAGCAAATTTGGAAAACTCAGCAGTGGCCACAGGACTGGAAAAGTTCAGTTTTCATTCCAATCCCAAAGAAAGTCAATGCCAAAGAATGTTCAAACTACCACACAATTGCACTCATCTCATACGCTAGTAAGGTAATGCTCAAAATTTTCCAAGCCAGGCTTCAACAGTACATGAACCGTGAACTTCCAGATGTTCAAGCTGGTTTTAAAAAAGGCAGAGGAACCAGAGATCAAATTGCCAACATCCTCTGGATCATTGGGAAAGCAAGAGAATTCCAGAAAAAACATCTATTTCTGCTTTATTGACTATTGCAAAGCCTTTGACTATGTGGATCACAACAAACTGTGGAAAATTCTGAAAGAGATGGGAATACCAGACCACCTGACCTGCCTCTTGAGAAATTTGTATTCAGGTCAGGAAGCAACAGTTAGAACTGGACATGGAACAACAGACTGGTTCCAAATAGGAAAAGGAGTTCGTGAAAGCTGTATATTGTCACCCTGCTTATTTAACTTATATGCAGAGTACATCATGCAAAATGCTGGACTAGATGAAGCACAAGCTGGAATCAAGATTGCTGGGAAAACATCAATAACCTCAGATATGCAGATGACACCACCCTAATGGCAGAAAGTGAAGAACTAAAGAGCCTCTTGATGAAAGTGAAAGAGGAGAGTGAAAAAGTTGGCTTAAAACTCAACATTCAGAAAACTAAGATCATGGCATCTGGTCCCATCACTTCATGGCAAATAGATGGGTAAACAATAATAACAGTGACAGATTTTATTTTCTTGGGGTCCAAAATCACTGCAGATGGTGATTGGAGCCATGGAATTAAAAGACACTTGCTCCTTGGAAGAAAAGTTATGACCAACACAGACAGCATATTAAAAAGCAGAGACATTACTTTGCCAACAAAGCTATAGTTTTCCCAGTAGTCATGTACGGATGTGAGAGTTGGACTATAAAGAAAGTGAAAGTGAAAGTCACTCAGTCGTGTCTGACCCTTTGTGACCCTGTAGACTATACAGTCCATGGAATTCTCCAGGTCAGAATACTGGAGTGGGTAGCCTTTCCCTTCTCCAGGGGATCTTCCCAACCCAGGGATTGAACCCAGGTCTCCTGCATTGCAGGCAGATTCTTTACCAGCTGTGTGACAAGGGAAGCCCAAGAATATTGGAGTGGGTAGCCTCCAGTCTCCAGAGGGTCTTCCTGACCCAGGAATCGAACTGGGGTCTCCTGCATTGCAGGCGGATTCTTTACCAACTGAGCTGTTAGGGAAGCCCCATGAAGAAAGCTGAGTGCCAAAGAATTGATACTTTTGAACTGTGGTGTTGGAGAAGACTCTTGAGAGTCCTTTGGACTGCACGGAGATCCAACCAGTCAATGCTAAAGGACATCAGTCCTGGATATTCATTGGAAGGATTGGTGCTGAAGCTGAAGCCCCAATACTTTGGCCATCTGATGTGAAGAACTGACTCATTAGAAAAGACCCTGATGCTGGGAAAGATTGAAGGCAGGAAGAGACAGGGATGACAGAGGATGAGATGGTTGGATGGCATCAGTGACTCGATGGACATGAGTTTGAGTAAACTCCGGGAGTTGGTGATGGACAGGGAAGCCTGGAGTGCTGCAGTCCATGGAGTCGCAAAGAATAGGATATGACTGGGTGACTGAACTGAACTGGACTGAAGGGCACACTGGAAGCGCCACCCCACAGCTTCCCTAAGGGAAACACACATAATAAAAGGTCGCATCCCACAGGTGGTAAGAAGCAGCATTTTCAGTATTATGAGTTCTAAGTGTTGTCAAAGTTCCCTCATGATTTATTCTGTCATCCCTGAATTACTTAAATGTGTATTTTTAAAATTTTTAAATGTTTGGGGGAGTATTTTGTTACCTTTATCTAATTGATTCTGTTTTCATTTAATTGTGATGTATATACCATTAACTTTTTTTAAGTTGTGGATACTTGCTTTATAGCCTAGAACATAAATGACATGAGTGTGCTCGAAAAATAATGTGTGCATTCTTTATGCAAGATAAATATTTTTGTGCCAGTTGTGCCAGTGGGAGGGGCATTTAAAACACTCCTACCAAAAATAGTCCTTCCCTGTTTTTTAGTCCAAACCAAAAAGAAATTCCTTTTTGTGCAGCACACGGCCCTCGCTATGTGCCACTCTCCTCAGTGTTCCCTACGATCTTAACCTGTTCACATCTAACACCATCCAGGCTGCACCACTCTTAGTCGTTCCAGTGAATGTAGAAGACAGTCTTTTTTCTCTGATGCTAATTTTTCAAGCTTTCTTATACAACATACTTATTGTATAAGTAGTGCATTTTTATTCTAAAAAAAATTGAAATTACAGATAAAGTGAAAAGAAAATAAAGAATACCCCATGCTTCCACCTAGGTTTCTTTATGTAGGAAAACCACTCATAATATTTTATATACACATCCATACTTATGCATCTATGCATGTACACGCAATTATTTTATTTAAGTGGATGATATGCCCAATACATGCATGCATTAGTGCTCAGTTGTATCCAACTCTTTTTTATTCCATGGACTGTAGCCTGCCAGTCCCCTCTGTCCATGGAATTTTCCAGGCAAGAATAATGGAGAGGGTTGCCATTTCTTCCTCTAGGGGATCTTCTCAACCCAGCGATGGAACCCATGTCTCTTGTGTCTCCTGCATTGACAGGTGGATTCTTTACCAATGCACCAGCTGGGAAGCCCAATTTGCATAATACTCTGAGTTTGTGTTAATATGGTTTATCTAACTCTCAAAGGTTCAGAGACACCCCAATTTCACAGCCAGTGTTACGCTAATAATTTGGCAGGTGTATGTTCCCATGCTAATTTCTTTCCCCTGAAGTCTTAACATGACCTCAGCTCATGATGCTTGCTCAGCAGGTACTATTTGTGCCAGTTCCAAAAGACATTCTCATTTGATGCTTATCAGTCTGAGACCTGGCCCTGTTTCCCAAGCTCATCTTTCACATAACCATAGTCCTGAGGACTTTTAAATCCAGTGAATCATATAGATTAAGAACAGGAAATCAGGCCCACATTCTCAACCAAGCAGCTGCCTGTTCTAGCTAATTCCTTTTGCTCTGACTTCAGGCTCTCAAGACAACTGTTCAGCCTGCCTATATGGAGCACATGTACCAGTCATGACAACACGAGTGTTTCAGTTTGCATGACTTTCCTATTTTTATTCTACGTGAATGCATTGTCACTTTTATTTTCATCTCCTGTTTTTAAATTGAACCAGTCCGTAAGAGATTGTTAGTCACTCAGTCATGTCCTACTCTTTGAGACCCCATGGGCTGTAGCTGACAGTCCATTTTAAATTTAAAAAAAATATAATTATTTCTTTATTTTTGGCTGTACTGGATATCGCTGCTGCTCAGGCTTTTCTCTAGTTGCAGAGAGTGGGGGCTACTCTAGTTGCTGTGCAAGGGCTTCTCTTGGTGCAGAGCACAGGCTCTCAGGCACACAGGCTCAATAGTTGTGGTGCATAGACTTCATTCCTCCGTGGCATGCGAGGTCTTCCCAGGCCAGGAATCGAACTTGTGTCTCCTGCATTGGCAGATGCATTCTTTACCACTGAGCCACCAGGGAAGCCCTACCTTTTTTTTTTAATTAATTAAAGCATGGCATTCTTTACCACTGAGCCACCAGGGAAGCCCTACCTTTTTTTTTTTAATTAATTAAAGCATGTAATTCTCTTGCTTTTGAGTTGAATTGTGTAGACAGAGGAGCTTCAAAACCTTTCCCCTGTCTGCCTCCTCTCTTTCTTCTGCTCCCAGCTATTCATTTTAAGAATTAGCTCAAGTTCACCTCAACTAGGAAGATTTCTTTGACTCACTTCATCCCAAGCTAGATACTTCCTTCTTGGAACTTCCCAAAGTACCCTGTGTTTATCAGTCACTACACTTACCACAGTGTATTATAGTTACGTGGTTATCCCTTAACTTCCCTAAGACTGTGAGACCATTGAAAACAGAGATTTTGCCTTATTCTTCTTTGTAATCTCTAAGGTCAGAGAAGGCAATGGCACCCCACTCCAGTACTCTTGCCTGGAAAATCCCATGGACGGAGGAGCCTGGTAGGCTCCAGTCCATGGGGTCGCTAAGAGTCAGGCACGACTGAGTGACTTCACTTTCACTTTTCACTTTCATGCATTGGAGAAGGAAATGGCAACCCACTCCAGTGTTCTTGCCTGGAGAATCCCAGGGACAGAGGACCCTGGTGGGCTGCTGTCTATGGGGTTGCACAGAGTCGGACATGACTGAAGCGACTTAGCAGCAGCAGCAGCAGCAGCAAGGTCTAACAAAGTTCCTGATACATATGTTTCTTTATGAATGAGTAAGTGAATAACTGAAGCACTAGTCAAACTTGAAGGTCAAAGACAGCTGTATTACTTTATACTTATTTCCATATTGAATATATATACTTTGATATTTAGTTGCAAAACCTAGCCTTCTGACAACATAATTACAATAACAAAAATAATAATAGGTAACATTTACTGGGCAGGTAGCATGATAAATAGCTTTATATGCATTTTGTTGTTACTGTTGTTATTCAGTTGCTCAGTGATATTCAGCTCTTTTCGACTCCATGGACAGCAGCATGCCAGGCTTCCCTGTCCTTCTCTACCTCCTGAAGTTTGCTCAAACTCATGTCCTTGAATCAATGAACCCATTAGCTCATTTAATTCTCAAGACAGTGCTTCAAGGAAACTGTTGTTATTTTAAATTTTCAAATAAAGAAACTGATTCCAAATCCACATGTAGGTTATACTGCTTATATTGCTAGTTGTTATTCTGGTTTTAGTCTGTCCTGCATCCCTAATCCTGGTTTGTAAATTATATATATTTTCTGAGTAGATGAAACCTTAATATGGTTCTAAAGTTCAGGGCATAGAATGTTATACCCAGAGAAATGTCACACCTAGCCTCCCTTCCCTTCTGGTGTGTGGGTTAGTCACTCAGTCGTGTCCAACTCTTTGCGACCCCATGAACTGTAACCCACCAGCCTCTCTGTCCATGGGATTTTCCAGGCAAGAATCCTGGAGTGGGTTGCCATTTCCTTTCCAGGGGATATTCCCTACCCAGGAATCAAACCCGGGTCTCCTGCATTGCAGGCAGATCCTTTACCGGTTGAACCACCAGGAAAGCCGTCCCTTCCCTTCTGCTGCTGCTGCTGCTAAGTCACTTCAGTCGTGTCCGACTCTATGCAACCCCATAAACGGCAGCCCACCAGGCTCCCCTGTCCCTGGGATTCTCCAGGAAAGAACACTGGAGCGGGTTGCCATTTCCTTCTCCAATGCATGAAAGTGGAAGTGAAGTCGCTCAGTCGTGTCCGACTCTTAGCGACCCCATGGACTGCAGCCCTCCAGGCTCCTCCGTCCATGGGATTTTCCAGGCAAGAGTACTGGAGTGGTGTGCCATCGCCTTCTCCACCCTTCCCTTCTACCTTGCTCCAATTCCTACATTTTTTACACTCCATCCCAGACTATCCCCTGGGATAGAGGTTTTGGTTTATCCCTCCTATTTCTTTTTTATGAATTGGGAGGACACTCTCAGCTCCCAGCTTCTCCTTGGGGACGGAAGGAAAGGAATGGATGTTACAGCCAACATGTTGGTTGTTCTGGAGACTGCCCAAGGCACTTTTTTTGTCTTATCTGAATCTGAGCCTGGACAGCAGGGGATGCCAGATCTAGAGACACAGAGAACAAAGACAACAGCTTGTACAAGCCGGCAGGCATTTGGCATCAATCATCCTCCTGGCTTCGTGTAGGGTGAGCAAATGGAAATCCTCCTATCCTAGCTTCTCCCTGGGGAGGGAGAGAGAGAGAGAAAGAGATGGGGGCTTCCCAAGGGACAGCCTTCTGTCTTGCTTGTCTCGGAGCGCTGATGAGAGCCAGTGTACTCTCAAAGCCTAGAGGCTGCTGAGAATAAGGCAGAAGTCTGAATTAGCATGTCCTCCACCAACAGATTCCCTAACCCTGACTCAGCACAGCCCAATCAGGAAGACTCAGCTCCTGGCTTATCCCTGAGGAGAGAAAGAGAAGACCTAAACACACAGATGACACTCATACTTTTCAGGAGGCTGCCTGAGGGCTGATTTCAGTCTCACCTGTCTCAGAGTGCGAGTGGAACTGACATAGGTCAAAACATGTTTACACTTTAAATTCTACGCTTTAGGTCTGTGCAGTTTATTGTGTGTCAGTGATACCTCAGCAATGCTGTGTCTGTCTCTTATTACAGTCTTTGTTTTAGTTGGTTTTTTTTTTTTTTGGCTTCTCTGTATCTTCATTGCCGCACAGGTTTTTCTCTAGTTGCGGCTAGCAGGGCTACTCTCTAGTTGCAATGGACGGGCTTCTCGTTGCAGTGGCTTCTCCTGCTGCAGAGCACAAGCTCTAGGCACGTGGCTCAGTAGTTGTGGATCCCGGGCTCTGAGCACAGGCTCAAGAGTTGTGGTGCACAGGCTTAGTTGTCCTGCATCCAAGGGGGGTCTTCTTGAACCAAGGATTGAACCTGTCTTCCCTGCATTGGTTCAGTTCAGTTAAGTTTAGTTCAGTCGCTCAGTCATGTCCGACTCTTTGCGACTCCATGAACTGCAGCACGCCGGGCCTCCCTGTCCATCACCAACTCCCGGAGTTCACTCAGACTCACGTCCATCGAGTCAGTGATGCCATCCAGCCGTCTCATCTTCTGTAGTCCCCTTCTCCTCTTGCCCCCAATCCCTCCCAGCATCAGAGTCTTTTCCAATGAGTCAGCTCTTCTCATGAGGTGGCCAAAGTATTGGAGTTTCAGCTTCAGCATCAGTCCTTCCAAAGAAATCCCAGGACTGATCTCCTTTAGGATGGACTGGTTGGATCTCCCTGCAGTCCAAGGGACTCTCAAGAGTCTTCTCCACACCACAGTTCAAAAGCATCAATTCTTCGGCGCCAAGCCTTCTTCACAGTCCAACTCTCACATGCATACATGACCACTGGAAAAACCACAGCCTTGACTAGACAGACCTTTGTTGGCAAAGTAATATCTCTGCTTTTTAATATGCCATCTAGGTTGGTCATAACTTTCCTTCCAAGGAGTAAGCGTCTCTTAATTTCATGGCTGCAATCACCATCTGCAGTGATTTTGGAGCCAAAAAATATAAAGTCAGCCACTGTTTCCACTGTTTCCCCATCTATTTGCCATGAAGTGATGGGACCGGATGCCATGATCTTCGTTTTCTGAATGTTGAGCTTTAAGCCAACTTTTTCACTCCCCTCTTTCACTTTCATCAAGAGGCTTTTTAGTTCCTCTTCACTTTCTGCCGTGAAGGTGGCGTCATCTGCATATCTGAGGTTATTGATGTTTCTCCCGGGAATCTTGATTCCAGCTTGTGCTTCTTCCAAGCCCAGTGTTTCTCATGATGTACTATGCATATAAGTTAAATAAACAGGGTGACAATATACAGCCTTGACATACTCCTTTTCCTATTTGGAACCAGTCTGTTGTTCCATGTCCAGTTCTAACTGTTGCTTCCTGACCTGCATACAGGTTTCTCAGGAAGCAGGTCAGGTGGTCTGGTATTCCCATCTCTTTCAGAATTTTCCACAGTTTATTGTGATGCACACAGTCAAAGGCTTTGGCATATTCAATAAAGCAGAAATAGATGTTTTTCTGAAACTCTCTTGCTTTTTCCATGATCCAGCAGATGTTGGCAATTTGATCTCTGGTTCCTCTGCCTTTTCTAAAACCAGCTTGAACATCTGGAAGTTCACGGTTCACGTATTGCTGAAGCCTGGCTTGGAGAATTTTGAGCATTACTTTACTAACATCTGAGATGAGTGCAATTGTGCTGTAGTTTGAACATTCTTTGGCATTGACTTTCTTTGATATTGGAATGAAAACTGACCTTTTCCAGTCCTGTGGCCACTGCTGAGTTTTCCAAATTTGCTGGCATATTGAGTGCAGCACTTTCACAGCATCATCTTTCAGGATTTGAAATAGCTCAACTGGATTTCCATCACCTCCACTAGCTTTGTTCATAGTGATGCTTCCTAAGGCCCACTTGACTTCACATTCCAGGATGTCTGGCTCTAGGTGAGTGATCACACCACTGTGATTCTCTGGGTCATGAAGATCTTTTTTGTACAGTTCTTCTGTGTATTCTTGCCACCTCTTCTTAATATTTTCTGCTTCTGTTAGGTCCATACTATTTCTGTCCTTTATCGAGCCCATCTTTGCATGAAATGTTCCCTTGTTTCTTGAAGAGAAAATCTTTCCCATTCTATTGTTTTCCTCTATTTCTTTGCATTGATCACTGAAGAAGGCTTTCTTATCTCTTCTTGCTATTCTTTGAAACTCTGCATTCAGATGCTTGTATCTTTCCTTTTCTCCTTTGCTTTTCACTTCTCTTCTTTTCACAGCTATTTGTAAGGCCTCCCCAGACAGCCATTTTGCTTTTTTGCATTTCTTTTCCATGGGGATGGTCTGATCCCTTTCTCCTGTACAATGTCATGAACCTCCATCCATAGTTCATCAGGTACTCTGTCTATCAGATCTAGGCCCTTAAATCTATTTCTCACTTCCACTGTATAATCATAAGGGATTTGATTTAGGTCATACCTGAATGGTCTAGTGGTTTTCCCCACTTTCTTCAAATGTACTCATAATTTTGATGTGGTTATGGGACAAGGTGAACCTGGGATCTCTCTACTCTGCTGTCTCTCTTCTATTGAGAAAGACTATCCCTAGTCTCTCAATACATCCATTGACTGCTTATTCTTTTTTCCCCCTGGCCGTGCTGGGTCTTTGTTGCTGTGCATGGACTTTCTCTAGCTGCGGTGAGTGGCGGCTACTCTCTGGTTTAGTGCATTAGCTTCTCATTGCAGTGGCTTTTCTTGTTGTGGATCCCAGGCTCTAGAGAGAAGGCTTCAGTCGTTGTAGTGCATGGGCTCAGTAGTTGTGGTTGTGGGCTGCAGAGCACGGGCTCATTAGTTGTGGCATATGGGCTCAGTGCCCCCGCTGCATTTGGCCTCTTTCCAGGCTGGAGATTGAACCAGTGTCCCTTGCCTTCAGCTCAAAATAATTTTTATGTCAAAAAAGGCATATTTTAGGGTGACATTTTGGTTTCTTCAGTATATTTTGGAATACAATATTAGAATACAATAAAGTCAAACTAAAACTGTAAAGATTTTTCTATCGAGATTAGCTCCAATCGAAAGGTTAAATAATTTTAACTCTTTTTTTCTTTTCTTTTATAATTGTGCGTATTGTCCTAGTTGCAGCATTTGGAATCTTTAGCTGTGGCATGGAAACTCTTATTTGGGGCATGTGGAATCTAGCTCCCCAACCAGGGGCTGAACCCCAGCCCATGTACTGCGAGCAGGGAGTCTTAGTCTCTGGACCACTGCGGAAGCCCCCATGAATTCTCAAAAGGAATAGTCTTGCAATATTTTCATGCATAAAACTTTACATAAATTGGGAATAGAAAGCCCTTTTTTTAAAAGGTAAAAGTTACAGAATTCTTAACATGATCCAGGTTATTTCATAATTACATGATATTAGGCATGATTATAGGTTCTTTGGATAGCCGGACATAGCCAGTGACACTTGGATGAAAGGCTGAATTTTTTTTTACAGCTCCAAACTAGGGAAGGATGCCACGCAAGACCGCACAGTAGCTTTTGCCTGGAGGCATGGTCAGCAAGCTGGAGCTGTAATGGTAGTTTCATAGCAAATGGGGTGAGGTTAGCTAGGTTTTGTGGCTTCCCAGGGATTGGAAATTTGAATACTTCTGAGGGCTGGAAGAAGAAGAGGCCATTCCTGGGTGTTAAATATCTGAGGTCTCTGGCAGTGGGTACTGAATACTGTAACCCAGAGGTGTCAGAACCTGATAAGGAAAGAAGTTGAAGTGTGGGTTTAGAAAACTGCCTCTAAAAGGTGTGAATGGTTTTTTTGTTTTTTTTTGTTTTAATTTTAGAGACAGTTTTACTTTACTGAACATTAGGAGCATAAACAGAATCAAGCCTTAAGGATTTATCACTCAAATAATGTGCAGAATGATATAGTATCTGTTAGAAGGTTTCCAAACCTATGCTAATCGTAAACTTTTTTTTTACCAGGGTTGACTGCAAGGAGATCCAGCCAGTCTATCCTAAAGGAGATCAGTCCTGAGTGTCCGTTGGAAGGACTGATTTTGGAGCTGAAACTCCATATTTTGGCCACATGTGAAGAGCTGACTTATTTGAAAAAACCCTGATGCTGAGAAAGATTGAGGGCAGGAGGAGAAGGGGATGACAGAGGATGAAATGATTGGATGGCGTCACTGAGTCAATGGACATGAGTTTGGGTAAAGTCTGGGAGCTGGTGGTGGACAGGGAGGCCTGGCGTGCTGCAGTCCACGGGGTCACAAAGAGTTGGACACGACTAAGCGCCTGAACTGAACTGATAATAGTACAAGTCATGTTATAGTTTATAATAAAATATAGAAATGTTTCTTAAGAATAAGTCAAAATTTTCATTAATTCAACTGAGTAGACTTCCAGTAAATGCAAACTGATAAATATAATAAAGTTTTTAAAAATAAAATCACATTAGCTGTAATGAAAGAAAGTGAAGTCAGTCAGTCGTGTCCAACTCTTTGTGACCCCGTGGACTGTAGCCTATAATGAAGACTGTTATATATAGAATCAGGTTGGTTTATTCAGGTAGACTAGAAACTTGACTCTGAAGACTTCTAATTCTTTCACATGAATGGAGAGTTTTTAGCCCTGAGTTAGAAACTGGATCAAGAGAGCACTTGTGAAATCTTCTATCACCTGACCCAGGGATCGAACCTGGGTCTCCTGCATTGCAGGCAGATTCTTTACTATCTGAGACACCAGGGAAGCCCCTTCTATCACATGGGTATTGTTAAATCACCTTAAGTCTATTCACTCAGATACTTATGATACACATGTGAGGCAGGTACTAGCATTACTATTCCCACTATAAAGGTGAGAAAATAAAGATATGGAGCTATGAAGTTACTTGCCTAGTTAGTGGCAAAGTGAAGATTTAAAACCATCTGATTTGGTTCTAGAAACAACATACCCATATGGGTTACATTATGTGTCACTGACCAGAATAAGAAAGGTAAGAAGGAAAGTAAAAATAAGTCATTCCCTAGACCTTCAGACCCTAGTGTCAACAAGAGTTGTTTGATAGAAAATATAATGTCTTAAAAGGGAGAGAATCATGCTCTTAAGAGCATCAGAATATATACATACGGAGCTAGTGAAGCAATGTGTCTGAGAGGAAGAGCCAGGGAGCAGTCTTGGAGATCAAAGAGCAAGCTCATTGCTTTTACCAAGCTGATTGTTTATTTGGAGAGGCTTAGTAGAGTCTCTTCTTCAGAGCTTGGGGCATTTCAGTTCAGTTCAGTTCAGCTCAGTTGTGTCTGACTCTTTGTGACCCCATGGACTGCAGCACGCCAGGCCTCCTTGTGCATCAACAACTCCCAGAGTTCACCCAAACTCATGTCCATTGACTCAGTGATGCCATCCAACCATCTCATCTTCTGTCATCCCCTTCTTCTCCTGCCTTCAATCTTTCCCAGCATCAGGGTCTTTTCAGATGAGTCAGTTTTTTGCATCAGAAGGCCAAAATATTGGAGTTTCAGCTTAAACATCAGTCCTTCCAATGAACACTCAGGACTGATCTCCTTTAGGATGAACTGGTTGGATCTCCTTGCAGTCCAAGGGACTCTCAAGAGTCTTCTCCAACACCACAGTTCAAAAGCATCAATTCTTCAGGGCTCAGCTTTCTTTATACTCCAACTCTCACATCCATACATGACTACTGGAAAAACCATAGCCTTGACCAGACAGGCCATTTAACCAGTTCTTAACCAGAACAGTAGCTACAAACTTTCTAATTGGAGCTCTTATAGCATCTAGCATAAACCTATTTTTTTACCAGGTGTTCCAAAATGCTTATTGAAAATATCTGATTTGGACCTAGAGTTGAACCTTACATGATAGATTGTTTTTGTTTTATTTATTTTGGGGGCTGCACTGAGCTCTCTAGTTGTGACACATGGATTTAGTTACCCCACTGCATGTGGGATCTTAGTTCCCTGACCAGGGATTGAATCCATGACCCTTGAATTGGAAGGAGGATTCGTAACCACTGGACCAGCAGGCAAGTCCCAATAGATTGCTTTTTAAAGAAAGAGAGAACAAGGATAAGCCAGGAGAACAATCACATCAAAAAGGGAAAGGGGAAGATATTTCAGACAAACAGGAGGGGATTCACCCAGGAGAGAGAAAATGAGGTAGAAAGGCATACAGAGTCATATTTGTGAAGGTTAAGTTATGAAATTCTAACTTTCTCATGTCAGCTGGTGACTTTTAATAGTGCAGGCCAGGGGAAGTTCAAATCTTCTGAGGTGGTTTTTGAAATCCCAGCCCAGAGAAGATCAGGCTGATAGAGTATTAAGCAACCATGATGATTCTGAAAATGCTTCCTAGATGGTTCATACACACAACTATTGCTTCTGATAATGGAAAGGCTTTGGTGGAAGAAAAAAGAAAAACTACGGAAATGATATGAACAGAACTGTTAATTAAAGTGTTTGTTCAAAGTGAAAAAGCTTGATGTAAAATATATGTTTCAAAGTGTATAATAGCCAATTTAAAACTTCTGATTTGATTTAGACGTGAGTAAGAGGATTTGTTCAGTCAAGACACCTTCAAATATTTTTTAAAATAAAATGATATTTCTTATGGATATTTCAAAATAAAAATTTTAGATGAGAAAACTACCATATTCTTGTCATTAAATTTTGGGAAAATACTGACAGGTGAGGGAAAAAAATCAACCCCAAGCCCACAACACAGAGACATTCACTATACTATGCTCATGTAATTCTTTCCTTTGCTTAGCCAGCTTTGTTTTCCCAACCCCACTTAAAAGTAATACCCAATTGAGTATAACATTACTTTGCCAACAAAGGTCCGTCTAGTCAAGGCTATGGTTTTTACAGTGGTCATGTATGGATGTGAAAGTTGGACTGTGAAGAAAGCTGAGTGGCAAAGAATTGATGCTTTTGAACTGTGGTGTTGGAGAAGACTCTTGAGAGTCCCTTGGACTGCAAGGAGATCCAACCAGTCCATTCCAAAGGAGATCAGTCCTGGGTGTTCTTTGGAAGGACTGATGCTGAAGCTGAAACTCCAATACTTTGGCCACCTCATGCGAAGAGTTGACTGATTGGAAAAGACCCTGATGCTGGGAGGGATTGGGGGCAAGAGGAGAAGGGGACAGCAGATGATGAGATGGCAGGATGGCATCACCGACTCGATGGACATGAGTTTGAGTGAACTCCGGGAGTTGGTGATGGACAGGGAGGCCTGGCGTGCTCCAGTTCATGGGGTCGCAAGGAGTCGGACACGACTGAGCGACTGAACTGAACTGAAATGAACTTCATTACCTTCACTATAGTTTGGCCTCAGGTCAAACAACAGTGAGGGAACACAGCCCTGCATATCAACAGAAAATTGGATTAAAGATTTACTGAGCATGGCCCCACCCATCAGTATCTCCCCCTCATCAGTATCTCCCATCAGGAAGCTTCCATAAGCTTCTTATCCTTATGCATCAGAGGACCAACAGAATGAAAACCAGTCATAGAAAACTAATCAAACTAATCACATGGACCACAGCCTTGTCTAACTCAATGAAACTATGTGCCCTGTAGGGCCACCCAAGATAGACAGATCATGCTGGAGAGTTCTGACAGAATGTGGTCCACTGGAGAAGGGAATGGCAAACCACTTCAGTATTCTTGGCTTCAGAACCCCATGAACAGTATGAAAAGGCAAAAAGATAGGACACTGACAGATGAACTCCCCAGGTCAGTAGGTGCCCAATATACTACTGGAGATCAGTGGAGAAATAGCTCCAGAAAGAATGAAGAGACAGATCCAAAGCAAAAACAACACCCAGTTGAGGATGTGACTGGTGGTGGAAGTAAAGTCTGATGCTGTAAAGAACAATATTGCATAGGAACCTGGAATGTTAGGTCCATGAATCAAGGCAAATTGGAAGTAGTCAGACAGGAGATGGCAAGAGTGAACATCAACATTTTAGGAATCAGTGAACTAAAATGGACTGGAATGGGTGCATTTAACCCATTATATCTACTAGTGTGGGCAAGAATCCCTTAGAAGAAATGGAGTAACCATCATAGTCAACAAAAAATCTGAAATGCAGTGCTTGGATACAATCTCAGAAACAACAGAATGATCTCTGTTCATTTCCAAAGCAAACCATTGAATATCATGGTAATCCAAGTCTATGTCCCAACCAGTAATGCCGAAGAAGCTGAAGTTGAACAGTTCTATGAGGACCTACAAGACCTTCTAGAACTAGCACCCAAAAAAGATATCTTTTTCATTATAGGGGACTGGAATGCAAAAGTAGGAAGTCAAGAGATACCTGGAGCAACAGGCAAATTTGGCCTTGGAGAACAAAACAAAGCAGGCTAATAGAGTTTTGCTAAAAGAACACACTGGTCATAGCAAACACCCTGTTTCAACAACACAAGAGAAGGCTCTACACATGGACATCACCAGATGGTCAATTCTGAAATCAGATTGATTATCTTCTTTGCAGCCAAAGATGGAGAAGCTCTATACAGTCAGGAAAAACAAGACCGGGAGCTGACTGTGGCTCAGATCATGAACTCCTTATTGCCAAATGTAGACTTAAATTGAAGAAAGTAGGGAAAACCACTAGACCATTCAGGTATGACCTAAATCAAATCCCTTGTGATTATACAGTGGAAGTGAGAAATAGATTCAAGGGATTGGATCTGACAGACAGAGTGCCTGAAGAACTACGGACGGAGGTTTGTAACATTGTACAGGAGGCAGGGATCAAGACCATCCCCAAGAAAAAGAAATTCAAAAAGGCAAAATGGTTGTCTGAGGAAGCCTTACAAAAAGCTGAGAAAAGATGAGAAGCTAAAGGCAAAGGAAAAAAGGAAAGATACACCCATTTGAATGCAAAGTTCCAAAGAAGAGCAAGGAGAGATAAGAAAGGCTTTCTCAGTGATCAATGCAAAGAAATACAGGAAAACAATAGAATGGGAAAGACTAGAGATCTCTTAAAAAAAATTAGAGATACCAAGGGAACATTTCATGCAAAGATGGGCTCGATAAAGGACAGAAATGGTATGGACCTAACAGAAGCAGAAGATATTAAGAAGAGGTGGCAAGAATACACAGAAGAACTGTACAAAAAAGATCTTCATGACCCAGATAACCACGATGGTGTGATCACTCACCTAGAGCCAGACATCCTGGAATGTGAAGTCAAGTGGGCCTTAGGAAGCATCACTACAAGCAAAGCTAGTGGAGGTGATGAAATTCCAGTTGAGCTATTTCAAATCCTAAAAGATGATGCTGTGAAAGTGCTGCACTCAATATGCCAGCAAATTTGGAAAACTCAGCAGTGGAAAACTCCAGCCACAGGACTGGAAAAGGTCAGTTTTCATTCCAATCCCAAAGAAAGCCAATGCCAAATAATGCTCAAACTACTGCAAAATTGCACTCATCTTACACGCTAGTAAAGTAATGCTCAAAATTCTCCAAGCCAGACTTCAACAGTATGTGAGTGGTGAACTTTCAGATGTTCAAGCTGGATTTAGAAAAGGCAGAGGAATCAGCAATCAAATTGCCAACATCCACTGGATCTTCGAAAAGCACAAGAGTTCCAGAAAAACTTCTGCTTTATTGACTACTCCAAAGCCTTTGACTGTGTGGATCGTAACAAACCATGGAAAATTCTTCAAGAGATGGGAATACAAAACCACCTGACCTGCCTCCTGAGAAATCTGTATGCAAGTCAAAAAGTAACAGTTAGAAGGGGACCTGGAACAACAGACTGGCTTCTGATAGGAAAAGAAGTATGTCAAGACTGTATATTGTCACCCTGTTTGTTTAATTTATATGCAGAGTACATCATGCAAAATGCCAGGCTGGATGAAGCACAAGCTGGAATCAAGGTTGCGGGGAGAAATATCAATAATCTCAGATATGCAGATGACACCACCCTTATGGCAGAAAGAGAAGAAGAGCTAAAGAACCTCGTGATGAAAGTGAAAGAGGAGAGTGAAAAATTTGGCTAAAATTCAACATTCAGAAAACTAAGATCATGGCATCTGGTCCCATCACTTCATGGCAAATAGATGGGGAAATAATGGAAACAGTGAGAGACTTTATTTTGGGGGGCTCCAAAATCACTGGAGATGGTGAGTGCAGCCCTGAAATTAAAAGACACTTGCTCTTTCCAAGAAAAGCTATGACCAACCTAGATAGCATATTAAAAAGCAGAGACATTACTTTGCCAACAAAAGTCTGTCTAGTCAAACCTGTGTATTTTCCAGTAGTCATGTATGGATGTGAGAGTTGGACTATAAAGAAAGCTGAGCACCAAAGAATTGATGCTTTTGAACTGTGTGTTGGAGAAGAGTCTTGAGAGTCCCTTGAACTGCAAGGAGATCAAACCAGTCCATCCTAAAGGAAATCAGTCCTAAATATTCATTGAAAGGACTGATGCTGCAGCTGAAACTCCAATACTTTGGCCACCTGATGTGAAGAACTGACTCATTGGAAAAGACCCTGGGATGATGCTGGGATACACTGAAGGTGGGAGAAGGGGATGACAGAGGATGAGACGGGTGGATGGCATCACATCACTGACTCAATGGACATGAGTCTGAGTAAGCTCCGGGATCTGGTGATGGACAGGGAAGCCTGGCATGCTGCAGTCCATGGGGTCAAGACAAGAACCGACAAGAGTCAGACAGAACCGACGACTGAACCGAATATAAGAATATGCATGCAGCAAAACAAATTTGGCTATAATACAATTGGTGATTGATTCCCTTCCTCCTCCTAGTCACCATTTTCATTTCAGTGGCTCAGACAGTACAGAACTGGCCTGCCAATTCAGGAGACACGGGTTTGATCCCTGCGTCGGGAAGATCCCCTGGAGCTGGGCATGGCAACCCACTCCAGTATTCTTGCCTAGAGAATCCCCATGGGCAGAGGAACTTGGCAGGCTTTGGTCTGTAGGGTCACAAAAGAACTGGACATGACTTAGAGGCCAAACAATAGCAACAACCTTGCAAAAGGGTGCCCGTGATGTTAAACTAATTTGGGAGGGCTTCCCTGGTGGCTCAGATAGTAAAACATCTGCCTGCAATTCAGGAGATTCAGGTTTGATCCTTCGGTCAGGAAGACATCCCTCTTCCTCCCCTGGAGAAGGGAATGGCAACCCACTCCAGTATTCTTACCTGGAGAATCCCATGGACAGAGGAGCCTGGCGGACTACAGTCCATAGGGTTACAAAGATGAGACGCAACTGAGTGACTAACACTTTCACTTTCATTCATAGCATTATCATAGGGTTTTTCCATACATATGCACTTTATCTTTACCAGTGTCAGTGAAGTTTGGCCCCCTTGCAGTTTTTACTTGTGGAAGCCATGTTTCTTCTCTCTACTCCATGGCCCATGTGTCACCCGGCATCAGAACAATGCTCTAATGGCTCCAAGTCTCACAAACTCCCTGAAATCTGTTCCTTCTGCATGAAGCCCCTTTCTCTTCAAGCTTCGAAACCAAGTTAACAAGGCAGGCAAATTATGAAAGAGGCACCATGCTTTTCTCTCCACCCACTCATCTTTCTCCCCACCTATTCTACTTTCCCCCAGGTACTCAACACAAACCTACTTCTCCAGTTTCCTTCCTCAGTACAACTCAATTCAGGTAGATGGATACATGTGGACAAATGCATTCATCAGACATGTTCAAACATGAATCCTAGTTTTGCTTAGCCAAGACCCCACACCACTAGGTGTAATGAATAAGATTGATGATTCCTTAGAAGAACAATAAGATGTTGGGCTTCATAACTGCTAACCGATTGCCCCTGACTAATCTGTTTTTCATAGCCAGTTTAAAAAAACAAAACAAAACAAAACACATTTTTGAAGAGGAGTTGCCAGGATGTAGAAAAATCATTGCTCAATTTATTTGGCAATGAAAAGATCCATTATGGGTTTTTTTTTTTTTTTTAAGGCAACTTGACTTCTGTTAGGTAATTCTTGTTGACACAGCATTTCGATCAAATTGCTTGGTAGGGAGAGATGAGCAGAAAAGCACTTACAAGCTATCAACCACAGCAGGGACTCAATCCACACTGCACTGTGGAAAATGCAACCTGAGAAATCCACCTTGTGTCAGTGGGCAAGAAGGGGAAGAGGGAAAAAACACAGTCTTGCTAATGGAAGCCCAGAAGGGCAAGCTGCCACCTTCCTAGCAGAATTCACTGGAGAATACAGAACCCCTTTGATACCTGAATGTGGGGTCCTGAAGTTACTAAACCACGTAAAAGCTTCTCTAAATTTTTACAGTATAACTTCGCTATTTTTCTTAATTTTGACTTGTCATCCAGTCTGTTGAACTGTATCAAAGTAATTCTTTCAAAAATGATTCATGCAAGTTCTATTTTCTAAGTCCTTGAACACTGGTTACCTTAACACATGAACTAAAATTAACTCAATATAAAATTTCATGGCCACAACCTTTTCTCTCAACAAAGGCTGTAGAAGATTTTTGAATGGCGAAGTTGCTCTGCCTTTTTTTTTCTTTTCTACTACTTTGTAGGTAACATTTTCTATTTTCCCTTCACTGGAACAATCACAGTTCTTGATTTTTTTTTTTTTTCCCTCTTCTTATATACCATTCAAAACCTGTTTTCTTAATAGTTGATAGGCAGTTACCCCTAGGGAGAGACTTACCTTTATTGAGTGAAGACTTTGATAAGTTTATAAGGTAAAGTTTTAACCTCTAGGACCAGGGCCCCATAGATTGATGAGTTCAGGCTTGAGAGCTTCTGTGTTTAAGAGAAGTCATCTGCTGGTTGCTGAAAGGGCACGGGGAGGAGATGCCCGGACTTAGGTATTAGTGGCACCATGGAAAGGGAGACTCTGGAGATGTAAACCAATTAGAAAATCAATGGACAAATACTCATTAAAAACTCCCCCTTAGAAAAGAAGTTTGCTGAGAGGATTATTGTGGGAGTTCTTTGGTCATATTTATTTTACTTGTGTCCATATATGCATTTGGGCTTCCCTGGTGCCTCAAAGAACCTCCTGCCAATGCAAGAGACGTGGGTTCAATCTCTGGGCTGGGAGGATCCCCTGGAGATGGAAATGGAAACCCACTCCAGTATTCTTGCCTGGAGAATCCCATTGATAGAGGAGCCTGGAGGGCTACAGTCCATTGGGTTGCAAAAAGAGTCAGACAAGACTTAGCGACCAAACTACATGCATTTATTTTTAGCAAACCATTTGAAAGTAAGTTGCAAACATCATGACACTTGACCATAGCCTGTATTGGCTAAAAACTAGGACCTCCTTTTGCATACACAGAATGCAATTTTCATGCCCAATAAATGTTTAAATGTACAATGCCATTTCATATGTAGTCCTTATTTATTTAAAATTTTCCAAATATTCTCCCCTAAAATGTCTTTTGTAGATATCCCCCCATCATACACATATACCCACTCAAGATCCAATTAAAGCTTACACATTATTAATATTAATATTTTGGGTCGTCACGTCGCCTTAACTGCCTTTAACCTGGAAGAGTACTTCTTCATGCTTTTTCTAGAGCAATGGGTTTTTGAGGGGTGGGGAAGGGGATATCTATTAAGTAACTGACATTTTAAAAAATAATATAGGCCAGTTGTCTTGCAGAATGTCCCACAATGTGGATTTGGCAGATTCAGGAATGGCTGTATGATTTGTGATGCCCCACATGATGAAAATACAAGACTGTCTGTTCAGAAATTAGTAAGAATTTCAGGACAAGTGACAGCAGGGCGTTAAACCAAATGTGGGTCCCTTCTAAGGATGATGATGATGATGATGTGTGTGTGCGTATATATATATTTTTTTTTTGCAGGAAAGATTGCTGAAACTTTTATTTTTTATTTTGCTTAGAGCAAGTTAGAGATTGTAAGATTATAAACTGGTAACTTACTATAGTGTTCATTTATAATTTATATTTAGAACACATCTTACTATTTTTAACAAAAAATTTTTTTTTACTGTTATAAACTGGTTAGATTTAAATTATTTTTCTATAACCTGAAAGAAGATCTGGGACATTTAATACAGAAATATTTTGCATCTGTAGTCCAGATGCAATAAAAGTCACAAAACATAAAACCTACTATTGTAACCCTATATAACTGTCTGGTTCAGTGGCACTAAGTACATCCACATTGCTGTGCATCTCTCACCATCGAGGATGGGGGATATTTCACCACACAGGTCATGTGCCCGTGGAGCTGGCCCCAGCCAGATATGATCCCCATGATGTGATTTAGGCAAAGATGTAAGTGATGCTGTGCACCTCCCATCACATCATATCAGGAAAAGCACTCAGCTCAGGAAAGTTTTCCTGATTGTGTTTTGATCAGTGCTTCTGTTTGATTTTATTTGATCTTAATTTTCAGTAAGAATATCATTCTTAGGTTGGACTGTAGACTCTTTTGTGTCTCTCACCTTTACCTTCCTTTTCATTTCTATCTTTCTCCTCTATTTTTTGGAGGGCCTCATCAATTTTTCCATCAAATTCCTGACTCCATTTTCAATGGTGTCAGTTTCTGCTCTTCATTCATAGCTTTCAGTGGAAAGTCAATAATACAATGAAATTTTTTGTTTTCTATCAACCCTCTCCTATTCTATCCATCTCCCATTTCATCTCATGCCTTTTCTTCTCAACCTGTTTTTCTTTATAAATTTCCTTCTCTTGATAGAGACAGCCTATCTTCTCATATCCTATAGAAAATACTAATATTATTTTCCTAAAATTTCTTTGGGTTCCTAAAATTGATAGTTTTTAGAAATTTGAGCTTTCAGGATGATGTTCCTTTTCCCTCATATGGCAATATTTCTAAAAGACTCCATGTTGTCCTGGTTCTTTTTTCTGATTACTCATCTTTACATTGAAAGTGCTAGCAGACAATGTGTTTCTCAACAGAGAGAGTATTCAAATTTCTCTTGGCAATGCTCCCTAGTATTCCTTTCTCAGACTGCAGTTTTCTGGAAGATTGATATGCACAGTTGAGAACACAGTTCTCTGTATCCAGGGGATGTTCATCTAGTTTACTCAGCTAGACTGAAATAAGATCTTTTCCTAGTAACATTTTCCTGGGTTTTGACCCTGGGTTTCATTTACATGTTAATTTCTATCCACTTTCCAAGAATTCATTGCCTAAGACTTGTATTCTTGTTGTCTTCATTTAAAAATATCAATGGCAACTAGACCAACCAAATCTTGATCAAATACTTTTCATTTATTCACTGTTAACACACGGTTTAGGCTTAAATCCTTTTTATAATCTGAAAGGAGATCTGGGACATTTAATACAGAAATATCTTGCATCTGTAGTCAAGATTAAACAGAACTAAAAAAGGGTTGCATTTTGTTAACTGTTTTTACTTGGCCTTGGTATTTCTGTCTGTAGAAAGAAGAGAAAATACTAAGATAATTAAGAGTGGGGGAAGGAAAGTAAATTGAGAAATTGGTGGCATCTACTCCAGTACGTCGGACACCTGATGCGAAGAACTGACTCACTAGAAAAGACCATGATGCTGGGAAAGATTGCAGGCTGGAGGAGGGGGAGACAACAGAGAATGAGATGGTTGGATGGCATCACCAACTCGATGAAGATGAGTTTGAGCAATCTTTGGGAGTTGGTGATGAACAGGGAAACCTGGTGTGCTGCAGTCCATGGGGTCGCAAAGAGTCAGACACGACTATGCGACTGAACTGACTCCAGGAGATAGCCACTGAATTCAGAAAAGAAATAGAAAAAGAAAAATTATGAAAAAAGAACCCCAGGCAAAAAAATTACATCTCTTAAACAATGAAGAAAATGTGCTTGGCCTCAAGGGTGTTCAGTCTTTTTTTCAGCCTCTTTGGAAAGTAAAGATGGGGACCAAGATGCCTATCAGCTGGGTAAAAAGTTTATAGTTATCTGTAGAGAAAGATAATGATACTAAATCACCTACTCTATCCCATCTACTCTACTCTACTAAGCATCTACTCTAATCAGTATTCAACTTGTATAGCAACTTCTCTTTTAAACTCTGCTTCATTTACTTCAGTCAACCCATGCCTGATTCACGTCTCACCCTTATACTGTGGTCCTAAAGCTAAGATGTGCTAGTGGCCTTACAATTGCTGACCAATGGCAGCTCCTCTTTTATGTAACCAATTTACAAAACACCTGCAGTCTGAAAATTACAATGGATGGTAGCTTATATAAAGTCCGAGCAAGTGAGTAGAAGAGAGGATAGGGATATAGTACAGTTGTTCAGTTGCTATGTCATGGCTGACTCTTTGGGACCCCATGGACTGTAGCACACTAGACTCCCCTGTCCTTAAGTATCTCCCAGAGTTTTATCAAATTCATGTCCATTGAGTCGGTGATGCTCAGTACAGAACTGTGCTATAGGTGAGCAAAACAAGCTGCACGGGCATTAAGCTTGAGCCCAGGAATGTCCATCTTTTCTTTGGTTCTGTAGCAGTCTGAACTCAATAATCTGATCTCAAAGTACCAAATGGTAAGTTCAACTACCAAAACAACCTGCACAAAAATGAATGTAGGAAAATAATAAATAAATACAAGAAAAATTAACTACAGAAGTAAATATACATAAGGAAGTTGAATATTACCCTACACATTTAGTAAAACTTAGTAAATTTTCCAGTAGTAGATTAAATACAAAAAGCTAAGACTTGTTTCTCAAGGAAGGAGGAGACAAAAGTAATGAAAAAACCAAAGAGTAAAGCTTGTGACTTTTTGAGGTCTTGTGTAGATACAAACCATAATATTCAAAGTCATTCCAATGTCAGATGTGTGCATTTGAGAGAGAAAAATATTCAACAGTTGATTAAAAGGCACAGATTGAAATAAAGTGGTGTGAAAAATATTCAAGAACAATAAATTGGAATAAGAATACATAATAAGGTATATAGTAGATAATAAATGTTTAAAAGATAATAATGTATAAGAATGTATAATAACTCTTATACAAACATCTACAAAGTTTGAAGAGCTGATAAGAGAAAAACTCAGTGGGTTGGTGCAAGGGCCAGCACCACCCTTCCTCTAGGAGATGAGTCGCCTATTTGATGGGTGGGGCGGGATGTGGGAGCATTTGGTAATAGAAACTCCAAATAGGTCTAGAGTTACCAGAGCAGAGGAGGCTGTGTTTAAACTTCTCAGAATGTAGCTCATGAATTTGCAAGGAGTTATGTGCCTTACAATGACATGTGAATTGCAGATAAGCAGTGATAGAGGGCACTGTTTGGGGAGGCTGACTAACACCCCCCAAGTCAGAGGATCTTTGTGTCCCTACTCCACACGCCCACCCTACCTCCCCACTCTCCACCTCACCACATCCCCCACCCCCACCCACACACACACACATAGAGGGATCGGAGGGGTCTGAGAATGAGCCAGAGGATCCAGTAGAATCCAAGTCTGGATGGAGAGGTTGACCAGAGTGCCAGAGACAGCCAGCTTCCTTCCCCAAAAATGTACATTTTCTTTCCATGCTGAGAGGTGACATCTGAGCCAGAGGCTGCATTTCCCAGTCTCCTTAGCATCCAGGTATGGCAATATGTCTAGTTACTGTTGATGGAATGTGAGTGGAAGTGAATAAGAAGTAAGAGAGCTGTCCCATATTCTTGGGTGATGGTTCCTGTATCCAGTTTGACAACCACAGTGAATTCACAAGGGCTACCTAGAATATGGGCTTCCCTGGTGGCTCAGATGGTAAAGAACCTGCCTGCAATGTAGGAGACCTAGGATATGCTAAATATTCACAGGAAATAATAGTATCAGTGGAAGATACCACAATGAACTAAAGGGAACATTTGAGATATTATAAATCTTTGAGGAAAACATAGTACCATCTAGGACACTGAGTAAATTACTACTTATAAATTGTTTGATCCTAACTAATTAATAAAAGAAACTGTTAGATATTTCTTTTGCCCTGCAAGATTCTCAGGGCACTATGAACCAAGAAAGATGGGGACATCTGTCTTAGGGAATGGTGGAACCACAAAAGAAAGGATACTGGATTCTAAATTCCCACATGAAAGAAAGCCACCAACCAATAAAGAACTTCCACATTATACTGGTATATGAGTCAGGAATACATTTCAGTTGCATTAACCATTGAACTTTGGGAGTTTGTCATTACCTAACTAATATGCAGAGCATGTAGGAATCTAGATGTGAGGCCAAGAGCCTCAGATGTCAACAGTGGATTCCTTCCACTGCTGTACCACAACGAGGACCAGAAGAGATGAACTACATCTCACTGGAAGCCACCAAGCCAAAAAGATGACTCACAGAGTAGATGCCCTCTACCCAGTCAATGCATAAGCTCCCTGAAACAAAAATGAACCTTAAGTAAAGGGGCAAAGAATATGGAGGAGGTGAAGAATGCTTAGAATTTAGCCCAAATGAGATTGAGTAACAAATTTGTCATGCTAAAATTTTTGCCATCGGTGCATAAGTGTTTAAATGCTGTTAATTACACCTTTTGGAAAGAAACAGGCTTACTTGATGTGTTTAACAATTTGCATAGAGATCTGATGTAATTGTTTTATATCTTTCCTAGCAAGACAAATGTGTTTTGCCCTCTAGGGAAGGTGCCTCTTTCCCTCCCTTCCCATCTCCTCTCAACAACTACGGTAAGCTCAGAAGAAAGATGGAGAAGGCGGTGCCTTGGTCCCCAGGTGGATGCAATCATAGGTAAGCAGGGCTCTGTTACACACTGATGGCAACTTCCGGTACCTGTTTATTTATAGGGCTTTGTCGCTCCTTGCCTGCTGTAGACCGTGGTCTTAATGGTCTTTATAACACCTGTACGGGACACACAAGGTGGGCTCAACAGAGGTCTTATTGGATGAATAAAATGCCTTTTGCCTACTTCACAATGTCACCTAGGGCACCCTCTGCCACCTTCACAATGTCCCCCAAGGCACGGTGTTGCCTACTTCACAATGTCACTTTCAACAGACCCCGCACAGAAATGGGGACTTCACAGGAGTTTTCTGGGATATCACTGGTTTCAGTCCCATCTAATCTGAATCACTCGCCAGTGGTGGTTCCAACCAATGAAGTTTTGAAAAACAAACGATCCGAAGTCCTGAGCGGCAGCAAATGGATTTAGGTTAAACAGCGGGGATGGAGAGGGGCACTAAACCCTGAGTTGTAAGCACTTGGGAAGCCCTCTCCGAAAGCGCGAGGAATCGGAGCTGCGTGTAGGCAGGGGTATGCATTTCTACACTGCCCAGGACGCCCCCTCTCCGCTGCTGCAAACCAGTGGCCGGCCCTGGAGGCCAGCGGTGTGGACATGAACTGATCTGTCCCAGCCCTGGGTCGCCAGACCGCTCGACGGAGTGCGGAGAAAGCAGCAAGTAGGTCCCAGGAGTGCAGGAAGGGAACCGGCCCGGCCCGGCTCACGGGGCGCTAGAGGGTCAGAAAGGACCCGCCCTTCCCAGACGGGCCCAGCAGGGCGAAGGTTGTCCTCAAGACCACGTGAGGTTTCCTCGCCCCTAAAAAGCCCCAAACAGGCCGGGCTTATGAGAGAGGAAAGTTAAGAAGGACGCCCGAACCTCCGCGTCCGGGCGCCCCGCTGCCGGCCCTAGAACCTTTCTGCCTGCAGCTGCCTGGTCCTGCCAAGCGGAGCGGAGATCGCGGCCGCCGAGCAATGTCCCGCCACAGCCAGGATGAGCGCCTCGGGCTGCCCCAGCCGCCGGCCCGGCTACCGCTGCTCCTGCTGCTTCTGGCCGCCGCGGTGCCTCTGAGCCAGGCAGGTGAGCCGCGCGCCCAGTGTGCCGCCCCGGCCGGGGGCGCCGGGAGGGACCCTTGGAAGCCTGCGCTCTCCCCTCTGCTCGCGTGCCGCCCCGTGCGCTCCAATCCACTCAAGTTGACTTCCCGCCGGTGTCCGTCTGTTTTCTGGGTGGAAGCCAGCTTCTGCCAGGGGGAACGGCCCGGGTTGTTCCAGGCCTGCTGGCCCTCGGGGGTGGCCCCTGACGAGGACTTGGGGGTGTGTTTCTCCGAACTTAGAAAGTGCTGGCCGGAATTCTTGGCAGACAAATAGGTTCTCTCCGGCACGGCTCTTGGCTTTGCTGATTCTTGACTGATCCTAAAAGAGTCAGCCAAAGGACATCTAAATATATTTATTCTCATCACTGAGTGTGATCCAGGTTGCCACTTTTTTTTTTTTTTTTTAATTGACAATGGCTTTGGTTTAAAGTGTTGAGAAGAGCAACCTGGTATTGTTAGCTTGAAATGTGCTAGGCAGTGTACCCAAGGATTTATGTTCTTTCATATACTGCTCACTGCAGTCCTAAATGGGCTTCCCCGGTGGCATAGTGGTAAAACAGAATCCGCCTGCCAATGCAGAAAACGCAGGAGGCGTGGATTTGATCCCTGGGTGAGGAAGATCCCCTGGAGAAAGAAACCCACTCCAGTTTTCTTGCCTGGGAAATCCCATGGAAAGAGGAGCCTGGCAGGCTACAGTCCATGGGGTGGCAAAGAGTTTGACACGACTTAGCCACTAAACAACAACAATAACACGATCCTAAATAGGTTTATTATCCCTATTCTACAGATGAGAAAGTTTGAGACTGAGCAAGTTTAATGATTTGCATAAAGATACACAGCAAATGGAGGCAGAGCTGAAATGCAAAACGGCATGTACTTGGCTACTCCCCTCTTAATAAAACAGGTTTTAAACAAGGTTTTATCCCTACAGGTATTGACACTGAACTGTACCCTTTGCTTCAAAAGTAAAAGGAGTGGGTGTGTTTGTGTGTGTGTTGGGGTTGGGGGGGAGGTCTGGGTTTTGTCTGTTTCACTCCCAATGAGTAAAACTAAGATTAAGTTAAAAAAAAAAAACCAAAACCTGAAAAACTTCAAAAGTAACGTGTAAGAAACAATTTATTTAAAACGAGAGAGGATTCATTTTATTTCCTAATCCCCTTTCTATGCTGACCTTGCGCAAGACTAGGGTGGGGTTCAGCAGGGCTATCCCTTCCTAAAAGCGCCTTATGGGTTCTTGTTCTACTGTCTTCCATCAACCAGTATGTGCAGTTACCAGATTTCAAAGCCTTAGCTTTCGCAATGCGCCCACTTATCACTCTTAAATTTTTCCAGTCTCTGAAGCTGCCTCAGCTTCTGAGCTCAGAAGTGATCACTCCCCGGCTTCTGATCCGTGATTTGCTTGCACATTCTGGAGGTGGTGGTGTCGATGCCGCCTTGTGGTGGCGCACTGAAACTGCTCATTTTTGGACACACCTGGGACAGGCTGGGGAATGCCCCGGAAACGGAAATGGCGGTAGTGTCTGGAAGGATGGCAGAAACTTTTCTCCCTTTCCTGGTCTCCTTTTAGATTATTGGGATTGTTTTAAATGTTCCGGTAGATGGAATGGGCAGCCTAAAGAATGAGGTGGAGACATTGTTTTTCTGAAGATGGGGCACTGTTTATTTAGGAAAATATCACCCTGCAAGAAATTGCTTCTTAAACTGAGTCCCCGATTCTGGCCTCAGTCTATTATAGACTTCAAACATAATCACATTGCATTTATCTTTCCATACCAAAAGCCCCACGTGTGTTTTAGGATGCCTTGTAAATTTTTCTTTTCTTTTTTTTTTGCCCAGCAGCTTGTGGCCACAACCAGAGATTGAACCCAAGCCATCGACAATAAAAGCATGGAGTTCTAACCACGGGACAACCAGGGAATTACCAGTTTTTCTAGTCATATGTATAGGGAAGTCAGGTTGTCACTAGGGAAAGAGATGGGTTGGTTGCCAAGATACTCGTAAAGTGGCATGTGCCTTGGTAAAGTGAGTTTCAGATCTGGCCCTGGGTTTCTCAGGGATAGACTCTAGAAATTCATTCTTTGCAGTTCTCCAGAGCTGATCAGATACAAGGAAACTGATTTTTAACAATCTGGTTATTTGTGTAGCCTGCTCTGGGCACATTCTCACTGTAATCAAACTACCTGGGATAAAAAATATATCAGGGATTCTCAGGCTGAGGACCTGATTCATCTACCTTTCACTAGGACTGGGCATTTCAGACAGTACATAACTGCTCCTTACCAGTCACTGCTTGCCCAAAACAGCTGGTCACAGACTCCTTTTCCTCTTCCATGGCTTACCAGTACCACTTGAGACTAACTGACTGCCTGTCTAGATTAGCTAATCCCTTTAAGTGGCTATCAAGGAGTCTACAGTCCTGGGAGTTGTTCAGGCTCCTTAATTGACAGCAGACTTGTGGTTGAGGACAATCTCAATTGATCCTTTATCTCTGAGGGCTCCCTTATTTCCAGATTCCCTGTGGAAGTTGCACCATATGTTCACTCTTTCCATTGCAGGTCTTCATTCTTGGAAGTCAAATATTAGAGAGATGGGTTGAAATTCCAAGCAGAAGGCATGGGGCCAGACCGCCTGTGTTTGAAGCCTGGCTCCAATACTGACAAACTGCATTACTTTTAGCCAATTATCTAATCTCTCCATGCCTCAATTTCCTCATCTGTAAAATGGGTATTATAATAATACCTATATCGTAAGTTTGTTATGAGGAACAGTGCCTGGCACATAGTGTGAAAATCCATCAGTCATTTCCGACTCTTTGCGACCTCATGGACTATACAGTCCATGGAATTCTCCAGGCCAGAATACTGGAATGGATAACCTTTCCCTTTTCCAGGAGATCTTCCTTCCCAACCCAGGGCTCAAACCCAGGTCTCCCACATTGCAGGCAGATTCTTTACCAACTGAGCTATCAGGAAAGCTTAACTAACTAGGGCACATAGTAGGGGCTATATAATTGAGTGTCTATTATGACCAGCCATGGGAGTTGCTTTTCTCTGAAAAGGCGTCGTGGATCTCTTGATAAGAAAGTGAAAGTGAAGTCGCTCAGTTGTGTCCAACTCTTTGCGATCCCATGGACTGTAGTCTACCAGGCTTCTCTGTCCATGGGATTTTCCAGGCAAGAGTACTGGAGTGGGTTGCCATTTCCTTCTCCAGGGGATCTTCCTAACCCAGGGATTGAACCCAGGTATCCTGCATTGCAGGCAGACGCTTTACCCTCTGAGCCACTTGATATGGCAACAGAATTGCTGATGATAATTCCTGTTCAGTGAAGTAATAACTTGTTATAAAAACAGATTTTCTTAATCATGGCCTAACATTTTAGGGAGTTGGGGTGCCTACCAGTACATTAAGCAGCTCTTTCAGAAAGCACTTTCCTGGGTTATAAGTGTCTGAAGTCATCATGATTATTTTTGCCAAAGTGCAATTTTATTAACCATGGCTGCTTTAGAATTTCCCAACACTTTCCTGTTTTTCGGGGTTCCCTGGTGACTCAGCTAGTAAAGAATCCACCTGCAATGTGGGAGACCTGAATTTGATCCCTGAGTTGGGAAGACCCCCTGGAGAAGGGAACAGGTACAGTATTCTGGCCTGGAGAATTCCATGGATTGTACAGTCCCTGGGATCACAAAGAGTCGGACATGACTGAGTGACTTTCACTTCACTTCACCTCACTTCCTGTTTTTCTGTACCAGTTTTTTTTTTTTTAATGTGGTAATGTATTATCTTTTTTAAAAACACACACACACTTTTTATTTTACATTGGAATATAGCCCACTAACAATGTAATAGTTTCAGGTGCACAGCAGAGCAACTGGGCCATACATACACATGTATCCATTCTCCCCCAAACTCCCTTCCTGTCCAGGCTGCTTCATAACATTGAACAGAGTTCCCTGTGTTATACAATAGATCCTTGTTAGTTATACGCTTTAAATACAGCTGTGTATATATGTCAATCCCCAAACTCCCTCATTATCCCTTCCCTTCACTCTTTGCCCTGGTAACCATAAGTTTGTTCTCTAAGTCTGTGACTTTGTTTCTATTTTGTAAATAAGTTCATTTATATCATTTCTTTTTAGACTTCCCATATAAGCTATATCGTATGATATTTCTCTTTCTCCCTGTCTGACTTACTTCACTCAGTATGATAATCTCTAGATCCATCCATGTTGCTGCACGTGACATTATTTCATTCTTTTAAATGGCTGAGTAATATTACATTGTATATATGTACCACAGTTTGTTTATCTGTTCCTTTGTCAATGGACATTTAGGTTGCTTCCATGTCTTGACTATTGTAAGCAGTGCTGTAATGAACATTGGGGTGCATATATCCTTTCTAATCATGTTTTCCTCCAGATATATGCCCAGGAGTGGGATTGCAGGGTCATATAGTAGCCCTATTTTTAGTTTTTAAAGAAACCTCCATACTGTTCTCCATAGTGGTTGTATGAATTTACATTCCCACCAACAGTGCAGGAGGATTCCCTTCTCTCCACACCTTCCCTAGCATTTATTGTTTGTGGATTTTTTGATGATAGCTATTTTGGCTTGTGTGAGGTGATATCTCATTGTAGTTTTGATTTGCGTTCCTCTTATATGGCTGGATGGCATCACCAACTCGATGGACATGAGTTTGGGTGAACTCTGGGAGTTGGTGATGGACAGGGAGGCCTGGCGTGCTGTGATTCATGGGGTTGCAAAGAGTCGGACACGACTGAGTGACTGAACTGAACTGTACTCTCTTAGTCCTATATTAATTCAATCACATCCCAGTTGTTGAACTGGATCAGGCAAAGGCTGAGAAGTCAGTCCTGTGCTAATTAGAGCATCATGAGTGACAGCTGTGTGACCACAGAGGCCTCCACACCTGCCACGTTGACTAGGAAGGATGCAGGGTGCAAACATAAAAGCATCTCATTTTTATCTCCCCCAGTCCCATCAAGCTTCTTCAGTGGAGCCAGAAACTTTCTTGTCTCTTGGAAGAAATCTAGAGCAAGTTTCGATTTTTCTTGTCACTCTGTTCATAATAGCAATGCCTTACTCCCTGTAATGGTGAAAATCTCCAAACTCATGAAGAAAAAAATCTCTTTCCTTAACTGCTCATTTTTGACCTAGCTGTCAGCGTGGACAAGTGACAATGCCACCTACCTCTTAGTCTTCCTAATGCAGCTCCTCCTTCTCACTAGGCTGCACTGGCTCCTCCAAGCTGCAGGAGCTGAGGGGAGGACGGGAGGTGAGGGCAGCTGGCCCCACCCAGGCGGTCTGGATGCTCTTTGGGACTAAGAGCATCAGAAGGGCTTTGCTGGCCCACAGTCACTGATTTTGAACTTCCACATGCTACCCCCATCACATGGGTAAGTGCAAGTCTTGGGCTGTCATGTCAGACTCCTTTCGCCCCTGGAATTTCAGGAGTCCACCTGCAACTCCTTTTGTCCATCTAAGCAGAAGTCAGGGAGAAGGATATGAAGCAATATTCTCTGATTTGTTTTTCTTTTTTAGGAATGACTGAAACTTTGTCCTAGTAGTTTGGTTACACTTGCTGACTCTTTGGGGGCGTAAAAACAGCAAGGTATCATTGCAAATACAGTAAGAAAGCAGTAATGAATTTGTGGGCATCTGAATATACCAGCTCCCCATCTAGTCAAGGCTATGGTTTTTCCAGTGGTCATGTATGGATGTGAGAGTTGGACTGTGAAGAAAGCTGAGCACCGAAGAATTGATGCTTTTGAACTGTGGTGTTGGAGAAGACTCTTGAGAGTCCCTTGGACTGCAAGGAGATCCAACCAATCCATTCTAAAGGAGATCAGTCCTGGGTGTTCTTTGGAAGGACTGATGCTAAAGCTGAAACTCCAATACTTTGGCCACCTAATGAGAAGAGTTGACTCATTGGAAAAGACTCTGATGCTGGGAGGGATTGAGGCCAGGAGGAGAAGGGGGCGGCAGAGGATGAGATGGCTGCATGGCATCACCGACTTGATGGATGTGAGTTTGAGTGACCTCCAGGAGTTGGTGATAGACAGGGAGGCCTGGTGTGCTGCGATTCATGGGGTCACAAAGAGTTGGACACAACTGAACTAAACTGAACTGAACTGAATACTTAGCAATGTTGAACGTCTTTTCATGTGCCTCTTGGCCATCTGTACGTCATCTTTGGAGAAATGTTTATTTAGGTCCTCTGCCCATTTTTTGATTGGGTTGTTTGTTTTTGATGGTATTAAGTTACATTAGCTGTTTATAAACTTTGGAGACTAATCCCTTGTTGGTCACATAATTTGCAAATATTTTCCCCAATCTTTGGGCTGTCTTTGGTTTTGTTTATGGTTTCTTTTGCTATGCATAAGCTTTTGAGTTTAATTAGTTCCTATTTGTTTTTGTTTTTATTTCCACTACTCTGGGAGGTGAATCAAAAAAGATATTGCTGTCGTTTATGTCAGAGAGTGTTCTGCCTATGTTTTCTTCTAGGAGCTGTGGAGTGTCTTTAATCCATTTTGAGTTTATTTTTGTGTATGGTATTAAGAATGATCTAATTTCTTTCTTATTTTTTTTTACATGTAGCTGTCCAGTTTTCCCAGCATCATTTATTGAAGAGACTATCTTCCCACCATTGTATAGTCTGGCCTCCTTTGTCATAGATTAATTGAGCACAGGTGCATGGGTTTATTTCTGGGCACTCTGTCCTGTTCCATTGATCTATATATCTGTTTTTCTGCCAGTACCATACTGTTTTGATGACTATAGTTTTCCAGTATAATCTGGAATCAGAGAGCCTGGTCCCTCCAGCTCTGTTTTTCTTTCTTAAGATTGTTTTGATGATTTGGTATCTTTGTGTCTTTATACAAATTTAAAATTTTTTTGTTCTAGTTTTATGAAAAATGTCATTGGCAATTTGATAAGGATTGCATTTGATCTGTAGATTGCCTTGGGTAATATAATTATTTGGACAATAGTGATTCTTCCAATCCAAGAACATAATATATTTTTTCATCTGTGTCATCTTTGATTTCTTTCATCAGTGTCTTATAGTATTCCCTGTACAGGTCCTTTGCACCCTGGGTAGATTTATTCCTAGGTGTTTTATTTTTTTAAACAATGATAATGGCAATGTTTCCTTAATTTCTCTTTCTGATGTTTCACTTTTAGTGCATAGAAATGCAAGAGATTTCTCTGTATTAATTTTGTATCCTGCAACTTTACTGAATTCATTGATGAGCTCTAGTAGTTTTCTGGTAGTATCTTTAGGGTTTTTTATGTATAGTATCATGGCAGTTTCACTCCCCCACCCCCCCAACTTGGATTCCTTTTATTTTCTTCTCTGATTGCTGTGGCTTAGACTTCCAAAGCTATGTTGAATATAAGTGGCAAAAGTGAACATCCTTGCTTGTTCCTGATCTTAGAGGAAATGTTTTCAGCTTTTCACCATTGACTATGATGTTATCTGTAAGGCTGTCTTATACGGCCTGTATTCTGTTGAGGTATGTTTTCTTTATGGAGAAGGAAATGGCAATCCACTCCAATATTATTGCCCAGAAAATTCCATGAACAGAGGAGCCTGGAGGGCTACAGTCCACGGAGTTGCAAAGAGTCAGCCTTGACTGAGTGACTGAGCATGTGTTTCCTTTATGCCCACTTTCTGGAGAGTTTTTAAAAATCATAAACTGGTGCTGAATTTTATCAGAAGCTTTTTCTGCTTTTATTGAAATGATCATATGGTTTTTATTCTTTAGTTTGTTGGTGTGGTTTATCACACTGCTTGATTTGTGAATATTGAAAAATCCTTGCATCCCTGGGATGAATCCCACTTAATCATGGTATTTGAGCCTTTTAATGTATTGTTGGATTAGAATTGATAGTATTTTGTTGAGGATTTCTGTGTCTGTGTTCATCAGTGGTATTGGCCTGTAATTTTCTTATCTGTGTGGTATCTTTGTCTGATTTTGGTATCAGAGTGATGGTGGCCTCATAGAATGATTTTGAGAGTTTTCCTTCCTCTGCCATTTTTTCAGAACAGTTTCAGAAGAATAGGTGTTAGCTTTTCTCTAAATGTTTGATAGAAGTCACCTGTGTCCCAGACTTTTGTTTGTTGGGAGTTTTAAAATCACAGTTTTCAGTTTCAGTGCATATGATTGGGCTATTCATATTTTTTATTTCTTCCTGGTTCAGTCTGCATCTTTTTAAGAATCTGTCCATTTCTTCCAGGTTGTCCATTTTATTGTCATACAGTTGCTTGTAGTAGTCTCTTATGATATTTTGTATTTCTGTGGTGTCAGTTGTAACATTTTTTGCATTTCTGATTTTACTGATTTGAGTCCTCTCTCAATCTGGCTAAGACTTTATCAGTTTTATCTTTTCAAAGAACCAGCTTTTAGTTTTGTTGATCTTTGCTGTTGTCTTCTTTGTCTCTATTTCACTGATTTCTGCTCTGATCTTGTTTTCTTTTCTTCTATTAACTTTAGGTTTTGTTTGTTCTACTTTCTCTCATTGCTTTAAGTGTGAGGTTAGGTTGTTTATTTGAGATTGTTCTTGTTTCCTGAGGTAAGACTGTATTGCTATAAATTTTCCTCTTAGAACTACTTTTGCTACATCCTATAGGTTTTGGATCATTGTGCTTTCATTTTCATTTGTCTCTAGGTATTTTTTGATTTCCCCTTTGATTTCTTCAGTGATCCATTGTTTGTTGAGTAACATATTGTTTAACTTCTATGTGTTTGTGTTTTATTGTTTTTTTTTTTCTTGTACTTTATTTCTAATCTCAAAGTGTTGTAGTTGGAAAACATGCTTGATATGATCTCAGTTTTCTTAAATTTACACTCACTTTGTGGCCAAACATGTGGTCAGTCCTGGAGAATATTGCATGTGCACTTGAGAAACATGTATTCGTCTGCTTTTGGATGGAACGCTCTATAAATATAAATGAAGTCCATCTAGTCTAATGTGTTATTTAAGGCCTGTGTTTCCTTATTGGTTTTCTGACTGGATGATTGACGAAAGTGGGATGTTATAGTCCCCCACTATTATCGTGTTACTGTCAATTTTTCACTTTATGGCTGTTATGATTTGTCTTATGAATTGAGGTGCTTCTTCGTTGGGTACATATATATTTGCAATTGTTATATCTTCTTCTAGGATTGATCCCTTGATCATTATGTAGTGTCCTTCTTTGTCTCTTAGAAGTCTTTAAAGTCTGTTTTGTCTGATAGGAGTATGATTACTCCAACTTTCTTTTGATTTCCATTTGCATGGAATATCTTCTTTCATCCCCTCACTTTTAGTCTGTATGTGTCCCTAGGTCTCAGGTGGGTCTCTTATAGACAGCATATGTACAGGTCTTGTTTTTGAAGTCATTCAAACAGTCTCTGCCTTTTGGTTGGCACGTTTCATCCATTTGCATTTAAGGTAATTATCAGTATGTGTGTTCCTATTGCCATTTTCTTAATTATTTGGGGTTTGTTTTTGCAGGTGTTTTTTCTTCCTTTCCTCTTTTATTTTCTTCTCTTGTGGTTTGATGGTCATCTTTAGTGTTATGTTGGGTTGCTTTTTCTTTTTTGTGGGTATATCTATTGTAGTTTTTAGGTTTGCTGCTTCTATGAGGTTTTGATATAGCAGTCTATAGTTGCACAGTTTGTTCTAAGTTGCTAGTCTCTTTCCTACCTAGAGGAGTTCCTGTTGTATTTGTTGTAGAGCTTTTCTGATGATGTTGAATTCTTGACTCTTGCTTGTTTGAAAAGCTTTTGGCTTCTCCCTCAAATCTGAATGATATACTTGCAGGGTAGAGTATTCTTGGTTGTAGTTTCTTCCCTTTCATCGCTTTATATACGGTGTGCCACTCCCTTCTGGCTTGCGGAGTTTCTGCCTAGAAGTCAGCTCATAACCTTATGGAAGTACCCGTGTATTTTTTGGTCATTTTCCCCTTGTTGATTTTCATATTTTTTCATTGTCTTTAATTTTTGTCAATTTGATTACCATGTGTCTTGCTGTGCTCTTCTTTGGGTTTATCCTGCCTGGGACACTCTGCACTTCCCAAACTTGGTTGAGGGGGTTTCCTTTCCCATGTTCAAGAAGTTTTCAGCTATCGTCTCCTCAAATATTTTATTAGATCCTTTCTCTATTTCTTATCATTTTTGAACCCCTATAATGCAAATGTTGGTGTGTTTAATATGTCCCAGAGGTCTCTTAGGTTGTCTTTATTTCATTCTTTATTTTGTTCAGTGGCAGTGATTCCCGCCATTCTGCCTTCTAGGCCACTATTCCTTCTTCTGCCTCATTTATTCTGCTTGATTCCCTCTAGTATCTATTTAATTTCAGTAGATTAAATTAAATCTACTGATTTAAAAAATCTGTTTGTTCTTTAGTTCTTCCAGGTCTATATTAAACATTTCTTGCACCTTCTCAATCCTTGCCTAAATCATTTATCCAAGATCCTGGATCATCTTCACTATCATTATTCTAAATTCTTTTTCTGCCTATCTCTACTTCATTTAGTTGCTTTTCTGGGGTTTTATTTTGTTCCTTCATCTGAGACATAATCCTCCACATTTTCATTTTCTCTAACTTTCTGTGATAGTGGTTTTTATTCAACAGGTTGCAGGGTTGCAGTTCTTGCTTCTGCTGTCTACCTTCTAGTAGATGGAGTATCTAAGAGTTTTGTGCAAGTTTCCTGATGGGAGGGACTGGTGGTAAGTAGAGCTGGGTCTTGCTCTTGTGGACAAGTCTGTGCTCAGTTAAACTTTACCCCACTTGCCTGCTGATGGGTATGGCTGTGTTCCTTCCCTCTTGGTTGTTTGGTCTGAATCAGCCCGACACTGGAGCCTACAGGCTGGTGTGGATAATGGTGACCTCATGGAGGCCTCATGCCAATGAGTACTTCTGAGAACTGCTGCTACCAGTGTCCTTGTCTCCATGGTGAACCATAGCTGGCCCCCTCTTCTGCAAAGACCCTCCAGCTCTAGCAGGTAAGGTCTGCTTCAGTCTCCTATGTGGTCACTGCTCCCTTCCCCTGGGTTCTACTGTGTACCAGATTTTGTGTGTGCCCTCCAAGAGTGGACTCTGTTTTCCCCAATCCTGTGGAAGTCCTGCAATCAAATCCCACTGGCCTTCAAAGTCAGGTTCTCTGGGGATTCCTTCTCCTGTTGCCAGACCCCCACATTGGGAAGCCTGACATGGGGCTCAGAACCTTCACTCCAGTGGGAGAAATTCTGTGTTATAATTTATCTCCAGTTCATGAGTAGCCCACCTGGTGATTATGTGATTTTATTTTATCATGATTGCACCCCTCCTACTATCTCACTGCAGCTTCTCCTTTGTCTCTGGATATGTGGGACAGCTTTTTTGGTTGGTTCTAGCATCTTCCTGTCAATGATGGTTCAGCAGTTTGTTGTGATTCCAGTGCTCTCTCAAGGAGTGAGTGCACATCCTTCTACTCTGCCATCTTGAAGCAATTCAAGGGCTATACCAGTTTATCAGAATATATACAAGATAATTCCCAGAAATGGGAAAAAGCCTCAACTAAAGTGATACATAGGGAAGGAAAGGAAGTAGATAAAAGCGTGAGGACTTGGTAAATGGCCAGAAGGAACAACATCAATTTCCTTTTTAGGGTAAGAGCATTGGGGTGCATGTATCATTTCCAAGCATGTTTTCCTCCAGATATATGCCCATGAGTGGGATTGCAGGGTAGTATGGTAGACCTATTTTTAAAGAAACCTCCATACTGTTCTCCATAGTGGCTATATCAATTTACATTCCCACCAACAATACAGGAGAGTTCCTTCTCTCCACACCTTCCCTAGCATTTATTGTTTGTGGATTTTTTTTGATGATAACCATTTTGACTGATGTGAGGTGTTATCTCATTGTAGTTTTGATTTGCATTTCTCTAATACTTAGCAATGTTGAGTTGAGAATACCCAGATCAAATCGGGTAGATGTTTCTTGCCTTCATCACGGTAAGAACTAAAGGAAAAGGTGTTTATCTGAGGGTTGGGAATAGGGTGACTTTAGTTTGAGATGTGTGGAGTTTGGGATATTTTGAGAAAATTTAGGGAGGTTCTCTCATAAAGACTAACATACAAATATTTTGACTGAACATTTATTATAGACTCTGACAGGGCAAATATAAGCATGGCATCACATTTATTGATTAGACCTTAGCTAAAAACATTTTTTTAATAGATAACTTCAGAAGAATTTCTTGGAGAAGTATTAATACTTATTAATCTTTATTATTAAATTTTGTTTCCTGGTCCTGAAACTTATAGAAAAGATCAAAACCTTTCTCCAGAAGAAAATTGAAAAGACCCTCCTCCTTCAGTCCTGAAATTGGGGTATGTGTATGTTAGCTGCTCGGCTCTGTCTGATTCTTTGTGATCCCATGGACTAGCCTACCATGCTCCTCAGTCCATGAGATTCTCCAGGAAGAATACTGGAGTGGGTTGCCATTCCCTTATCCAGGGGATCTTCCCAACCCGTGGATCAAACCCAGGTCTCCTGCATTTAGGCAGATTCTTTACCATCTGAGCAACCAGGGAAGCCTCAAAATTGGGATAGAAAATTTTAAATAACTATTTCTTGGTGATTTACTTTCCATAATATTTGAAGTTTTTATCCGTGAACTTCATCTTGGGTCTTGGTTCTGACACACAAAATAGAAACTTTAGTTTTCACACTTATTTAGACATTATTTTCACTTGTGTCACCTGTTATGTTTTGTTGGATTCCAAATTACAATGCATTAACTATTGAAATAGCAAAAAAGGTAGTAGCAGCAATAATGTAGTGAATCTCAAGGAATTAATTTTGTTTAACTTTTAAAAATTGTTTAAGAATACATTTGTTTTACCTTTTTAAAAAAAAATAGAGAAGGTTCCAGTTGCTTCTACAACTTAGGTCTCACAATTTTTTGATAACTTATCTTTAAGATGTGACTAGAAAATGTATTAATAATGTTATTATGTAGGTTTCTTATACTACAATGAAACAGGAATTTACTTAATGTGGTTAAAAAAATGAAACTAATAGAGGTAGTGAAATTATGAGGAAACTTGAGTCTAACACTTGCAACTCCATGTCTGTATAGACAGCAGATATGTTATAATCTTCTTGGGAAAAATTGTGAAAGTCTCTTGATTGAGAGAGACAGGCTTGCTCTGAAGTTTGTCCTGCAGCCTTGCAAACACAGCTACAGTTCTAATATAAAGTAGTGTCAAGTTACTCAAACCAGACCTAAGATATCAAAATTCTAATTTACAGTGAGAAATCAAGAATTAATATACTGCAGATGTGATGTGAATCTGTCTCCAATGGTAACCTTCCAGCCAGTGTAAAAGCTGAGGATTTGAGTGGCCATAGGATAAAACATTATATTAAGCCCAAGGGAGTCAATACAATGAGATACATGATGCCACCCCTCATTCTTAAGAAATTTATAGTCAAATTTACTGCAACAAATACACACAAATTCATATAACTAAAGAGAGATCTAGATGAGCAGTGAGCTTAGTGCTGAATCAGAATGGGGCAAAGTTGACTTTCTGTTGATAAGACTTTTTTTTTTTTTTTTTACAAGTTGATATTTTTATTTTTTTTAATTTTATTTTATTTTTAAACTTTACATAATTGTATTAGTTTTGCCAAATATCAAAATGAATCTATCACAGGTATACATGTGCTTGACAAGAACTCTGAGTTAAGCCAGCAGTGAAGAACCAGGTACACTTCTAGGAGGTGAAGGAAAGAGATCATTCCAGAGCCAAGCAAACCTGCAGCATTTTTATGTACTAGTATTTTGTTTCCTTGAAGATTTTTTCTTTTAAACTAATCCGTTTCAACCTGCTTTGTGTATTAGACACATTATTCAACCCACCTCATATTCTGCCTTTTATTCTAGCTTCAATCAGGTAAGCTGAGGCACTTCACCTCAGCCAAACTGCAAGAGCCCCCACTTTCTACCTCAGAGCTCCTCTGAAATCATAGCTGTTTAGTACTGGAGCATGTGCATAACTGGGAATGGTCAAAGGCCACTTTTGACCTATGCAGGATGTGAGTAGGTGGATAAATGCTCCCTCTTTCCATCCCTGGGGTGTGGTCTTCAGAGGCTTATTTTGCACACCTCTTTGGACCATCTTAAATGCACCCTGCTGCTTTCCCTCCCTCTGTGTTTCACTCTCCTAGCCCCCTACTCCTGTTCTCTGGAGCACTTTGCCAAATGATTCTCTTTTCATCCAGAATCTCAGGCTCTGATTTCTGGAGAGAGTGAGAGCTAAAATACCAACTTATGATTTTGTTGCCTGGAGATTGATTATTCATTAGTTAGTTACTTTCTTAGTGATTCTGATGAAGAGATAAAGCAAATCTAAAAACCAGGTATCCATTTATTTTAAGTCCTTTCAGAGAAGGAAAGGTGCAAAGCCAGGGTACAGAGAAGGAAGTTGAGTGACTGTGCTCATTGAACATGAAAGAGAAAAGCAATTCGAGGATCATAGTAAACTATTAGCTGAAACTAATCTGAATAGATTAAGTTGCAATTTTGCTTTTATATTTTCTCTGACATATGCTCTGCTTTCTCATGTATCTTTTTTCCCTCTATCTGACTGACTATATTAGGGGGAAATCGTATTGCTCAGGGTTGAAAACCACTTCCTCTTTCATAAATGAAGTGCTAGCAAACTTAGGTTCCAACTATGGGAAAGAGTGATTTCGGCCATGTATTACTGTTTTACGGATTCTAAGACAGTGTGACGAATTTTTTTTTTTAACTGAAAACAATTAACTTATAGAAAATATTAGAATACATAAAGAAAAGAAATTCAATTTGGGTGTTTGGGTTTTTACTTAGAAATCAAAAATTGATGGGGCTTCTTTTCATCTTTATTTGTGGAAGAAAAAACTTTTTTAGAAAGTAATATTCTCAATCATTCAATAAATATTTATCAAGTGCATTGATTCTAAGGATGTTACTGTTATAAATGTTTAAATCTCATTTTCACGAAGATGGCATTTGCCCCTTGGACATCTGAATGTCCTCTAGGCTTCTTACCCGAGCTTGAGGACATAACGACTTGAGTTATTTTAGACTAACTTCTGTGAATGTTCAGGTAAATTTCACTTTGGGGTCAGGAACACACACATGTAATCTAGATCCATCACAGAAACAGTATTGTGCCAGCTCTAGCATTCCCAGGATATGGGGTCATCAGCAAAAGTGGCCCCTACCTTCACAGAGCCTGCATAGAGCAAGGCTGAGATTAGAATTATGTGATATTTTTCTACCTTTTTGCTATTACAGTTTCCACACCAGTCACTTCACAACGTGGGGATTTTTTTTTTTTTTAATAGAAAAGCATAAGGCTTAAACTAATCAAGTATTTAAGAAAAAAAAATTTTTTTAAAGGCATGAGACTGGACAACCAGGAAGAGTTGATATATGGAGAAAACATTGAGGAACGGAGGACATCAATTAGGGGTAGCACAAGAAACTCAGATTTTGGCTTAATTCTCAAAGCACTTGCTAAATTGGTCAGTGTGTTAGCAGTAAATTTTTCTCATTGAATTCTCTTGAGGACTGGGTAAAAAAAAATTTTTTTTCCCATATATGGGGGCACATGAATGTCAAAAAAGCACAGATTTGCAGAAGTTTATTATTTGTGGTAAGAAAAGGGGGTAGTACCAGTAACAGTGAAACAGCCATCCTTTCTCATTTCCCTCCAAGGTCACTGGTGGTAAGGGTGGATGAGAATGCAGGAGAAAAGCTGGGAAGGGGCTGAGGCTGTAGCATTCATGGTCCAAGATCAGTTTGGAAAGCATATTTATTATATTTGGGAGGAGCAGAAAGGATGTTTCTGTAGATGTTGCCCACAATTATCCAACTATGGTCAATTGACTCAGTAACAATTGGACTCTCTTTCATGACCAGAGCTTCCCTGGTGGCTCAGATGGTAAAGCGTCTGCCTGCAATGTGGGAGACCCGGGTTCGATCCCTGGGTTGGGAAGATCTCCTGGAGAAGGAAATGGCAACCCACTCCAGTATTCTTGCCTGGAGAATCCCAGGGACGGAGGAGCCTGGTAGGCTACAGTCTATGGGGTCGCAGAGAGTCGGACACGACTGAGCGACTTCACTTCACTTGACTTCAAGACCAGAAACCTGGTGAATAGGTGTTCTGCACCTGCCTCTGTTTATCACTGCCATTACTTCCACTTTACCATTTTCAAAGAAAACCCACCATTATGGGCATGACTTGACTGAGAACAACTGACTTTCCTGCTCAAGATCTTTCTTTAACAGTTATAACACTGGCTGATCAGGGCAGCTTGACCAAGTCCCAGTCTATCACCTTGTTGGGCCAAGGTGCCGTGATGCTCGAACAGTAAGATTCTAATTTTAGTGCTCATTTCATATACAGTTTTCCCTGGTGGTCCAGTGGTTAAAACACTGCACTCCCAATGCAGGGAGCCCGGGATTTGATCCCTGGTCAGGGAACTAAATCTTATGTGCTGCAACTAGGAGTTCGAATTCTGCAACCAAAGATTCCACATGCCTCAGCCAAATAAATAAAATACTGAGTCAGTTTTGAATGTTGAAAGCAGATAACTGTATTTAAATATTGTATCTGAGCTTTCTAGTATCTTAACCACTAAAAACTTAGTATGTCCAAAACTAAACATATGCTCCCTCCCAGACATGTTTCCCTTCTGCTCCCTCTCTCAAGTGATGATACAATACCCATCTGCTGAGTCCCAGCCCAGAATCTGAGTCATTCTGGCCTCCTCCCACCTCCCTGATGACCTGAATATAAAGTTTCTCTTTAACCTGAGCAGCTGTGCAATGGTTTCTTAGGCAGAGAAATGAATGCTGTGTATACCATTTCTTTTCTTCATTTTGCTCTCTTCCTATGTCCTCCTCCCTTTTATAGATATTTATTGAATACCTATGGCTTCCCAGGTGGCTCAGTGGTAAAGAACCCACTTACCAATACAAGAGACATGGGTTCATTCCCTGGATTGGAAGATCCCCTGGAGAAGGAAATGGCAACCCACTCCAGTATTCTTGCCTGGAAAATCCCATGGACAGAGGAGCCTGGCAGGCTACAATCCATAGGGTCGCAGAAGAGTCGGACATGACTTAGCGACTAAACAGCAACAAAAATTGAGTACTTGTTGTGGGCCAGACACTGTATTAGGTACTGAGGAAACAAGTTCACAGACTGGGAGCAGGAGCAGACGTGTAAGTAACATTAGACCAGCAGACCTACATACAAGGTACATAGAGCTTGTAGAGCGAGTCAGTCCCTATAAAGGGGGTGCTGCTTCCTGAGTCTTAAATAACAGTTTTGAGATTACTCAGTAGTCAACAAGGGGGCAAATCTCAGGCAGAGGAAACAGCATATGCAAAGTCAGAGTGTTGGACCAGCTCATGGTAGGCCGGAGAACTGTGTGTAATGGTTTCGAGATCACATGGAGTGCAAGAGGTGGTGGATGAAACTAGAAAGGTAGGCAGAAACCAGGTCATGAAGGACAAAGAGGATAAGTCAAAGAATTTTAATTCTAGGAAGTAGAAGCTGTTGACAATTGGGGGTAATCAAGTCAACAAATTAGTTTTGCATTTTAGAAAGGTCACTCTGGCAAAGTATGAAAAATGGATTAAAAGTCAGAGATACCTGGGGGAAAAAACCTCTTCAAAGTTTAGGCTAGCTGTGATATCGAAACTAGCATAGCAATGGTCTTCCCTGTGTCTCAATAGTAGAGAATCTACCTGCCAATGCAGGAGACACGGGTTCAATCCCTGGTTCTGGAAGATCCCACGTTCTGTGGAATAACAAACCCTGTGCACTGCAACAACCGAGCCTGTGCTCTAGAACCCGGAAGCTACAACTACTGAGCCTGTGTGTGGCAATTACTGAAACCCAAGCATCCTAGATGCTGTTCTCTGCAAGAGAAGCCACCACAATGAGAAACACAAGCATCGCAACTACAGAGCAGCCCCTGCCTGCCACAACTAGAGAAAAGCCGGTGTGCAGCAACAAAGACGCAGCACAGCCAAAAACAAATAAATTTATTTTTTAGAAACTAGCATAGAAAGGTAGAGCTAAGGAGGCACTTACTAACAGGAGTGCTATTTAGGAGGTTTTGATTAAATATAAGTTGTGGAGGAGAGAGGAGACCTGGATGGACTTGGGTTTTAGGCTGAAAGACACAGAGCTAGAAAGCAGATTGGAAGAGAATATGAGTTTTGCTTTAGATATTTTTAATTTCTAGTGCTAAAGGAATCATCCAGAAGGTATTAACCATTGTGCTGTTGGGGATAAAGTGGAACTCCTGGGAAAAGTAAGGAAAAGGCAAGTAGAGGAGGTGGTGATTCAGAAGTGATTGTTATTCCAGAGGCCATGGGAGGAAAGAGCTTTAAGAATAAGTGGTCACCAGGGACATGTGCTTTTGGAAGTTCATGTGACATTAGGATTCAAGAATTTCATTTGTGATCCAGAGAGGGCTGCTGTGGTTGGTTAGCTTAGAGCTGCAAGACAGTGGAGCACGTTAATATCCTGAATGGGGATGAAGCACTGCAGAGAGGGAGCTTTAGGGTACATGAGCAAGAAGATATAGGGTGCAGTGAAGTTCCTAATGAAAGTGACAGATCCACTTAAGGAAAGTGGTGGGACTCAGAGCATGGGTGGAGGGATGGAGGAGACCAAGAAGGGTGAGATGGACACAGGAGCTGTGAGGATCAATTCACAAAATTATCAAGAACTTGAGGAATCCACAGGTGATAGCTTCTATCATTTCTACAAAGTAAGAATCTAATGTCATTTGTGAAGAATTAAGCAGGATACCCCCTTCCATTGAAGGAGGCAGAAAGGCCACAGCCAGGAGGAAGAAATCAAGGCATCTGAAAAGAGTTAACCAGACCTGGCTTCCAGCAAGCCACTGACTCAGGACTTGAACCAGGCCCTGCCAAAGACTTTCTCCCAATTCTACACTTCCTGGGTTCTGTTGAGTTTTCACCAGGCCTTTTTTTTTTTTTTTAATACAAAAGAGAGAAGAGACTTTCCAGTATTAAGGGAGGGGAACTAGAGAATAAAATAAAAAAACTCCTCAATCTTTTTTAAATGTTGTGTTTAAAAAAGGTTTTTTTGGTCCATTGTCTCAAATTCATCTGATCTCCTATTAGCTCAGTTTTGGATACTGACTGCCGCCGACCCTCCAGGACAGACAGGCTGAGGACAACTTTATGACCCAGAGCCGAACAAGATGCACTGTGGGAGGTTACTATGTATCCTGAGAATAATTGGAACCACACTTTTTGGAGTTTCTCTCCTCTTTGGAATCACAGCTGCTTATATTGTTGGCTACCAATTTTTCCAAACGGATAATTACTATTTCTCTTTTGGGCTATACGGTGCAGTTTTAGTATCACACCTTGTCATCCAAAGCCTGTTTGCCTTTTTGGAGCACCAGAAAATGAAAAAATCTCTAGAAACCCCCGTTAAGTTGAACAAAACTGTTGCTCTTTGCATTGCTGCATATCAAGAAGATCCAGGCTACTTACAGAAATGTTTGCAATCTGTGAAAAGGCTAACCTACCCCAGCATTAAAGTTGTCATGGTCATAGATGGAAACTCAGAAGATGACCTTTACATGATGGACATCTTCAGTGAAGTCATGGGCAGGGACATGTCAGCCACGTATATCTGGAAGAGCAACTTCCACATGAAGGGTCCTGGTGAGAGAAATGAGTCACATAAAGAGAGCTCACAACATGTCACCCAGTTGGTCTTGTCCAGCAAGAATATCTGCATCATGCAAAAATGGGGTGGTAAAAGAGAAGTCATGTACACGGCTTTCAGAGCACTGGGACGGAGTGTGGATTATGTACAGGTCTGTGATTCAGACACCATACTTGACCCTGCCTCATCGGTGGAGATGGTAAAGGTTTTAGAAGAAGATCCCATGGTTGGAGGTGTTGGAGGAGATGTCCAGATTTTAAACAAGTATGATTCCTGGATCTCTTTCCTCAGCAGTGTGAGATACTGGATGGCTTTTAACATAGAAAGAGCCTGTCAGTCTTATTTTGGGTGTGTCCAGTGCATTAGCGGACCCCTAGGAATGTACCGAAACTCCTTACTGCAGGAATTTGTGGAAGACTGGTACAATCAAGAATTTATGGGCAGCCATTGTAGTTTCGGAGATGACAGGCACCTAACGAACCGAGTGCTGAGTCTGGGCTATGCAACGAAATACACAGCTCGATCCAAGTGCCTTACTGAAACACCTAAGGAATATCTCAGATGGTTAAACCAGCAGACCCGTTGGAGCAAGTCCTACTTCCGAGAGTGGCTGTACAACGCGATGTGGTTCCACAAACATCACCTGTGGATGACCTATGAAGCCGTCATCACTGGGTTCTTCCCTTTCTTTCTCATTGCCACAGTAATCCAGCTCTTCTACAGGGGTAAAACTTGGAACATACTCCTCTTCTTATTAACTGTCCAGTTAGTGGGTCTCATAAAATCATCTTTTGCCAGCTGCCTTAGAGGAAACACCATCATGGTCTTCATGTCCCTCTACTCCATGTTATACATGTCAAGTTTACTTCCCACCAAGATGTTTGCAATTGCAACGATTAACAAAGCTGGGTGGGGTACTTCTGGAAGGAAGACCATTGTTGTTAATTTAATAGGACTCATCCCTGTAACAGTTTGGTTCACAATCCTCCTGGGTGGTGTGGTTTTCACCATTTATATGGAATCTAAAAAGCCATTCTCAGAGTCGAAGCAGACAGTTGTAATTGTAGGAACATTGCTGTATGTATGCTACTGGGTCCTGTTTTTGACACTGTATGTTGTTGTCATCAAGAAGTGTGGCAGGCGGAGGAAGGGACCACAGTACAGCGTGGCGCTTGATGTATGATCTTACATTTGGTGTTTGCAGTTATAGATGCAGACACATGCACACAATCTTCATCCCTCCAAGGGACTGCACGGTGTCTTGGCATCAAATATTGCCACCAAAGGAGACATATCGCTGCTGCTAGGACTTGAACAAAGACATTTGTATGGGTTTATTTTAATTCTGCCAAAGTAAAGTGACATGTCAAGAAGGATGAGTCAGATTTAACCTGCTATTTCTATGAAAATGGGAAGAATTCTTTGTTCATGCACTCTTTCTTTACTTTACATTTGCCTAACAGTGTTCTGCCCTATGGGAGAAGGCGATGGCACCCCACTCCAGTTCTCTTGCCTGGAAAATTCCTTGGGCAGAGGAGCCTGGTGGGCTGCAGTCCATTGGGTCGCTAAGAGTCAGACACGACTGAGTGACTTCACTTTCACTTTTCACTTTCATGCACTGGAGAAGGAAATGGCAACCCACTCCAGTGTTCTTGCCTGGAGAATCCCAGGGACGGGGGAGCCTGGTGGGCTGCCGTCTATGGGGTCGCACAGAGTCGGAGACGACTGAAATGACTTAGCAGCAGCAGTAGCAGTTCTGCCCTATATACCTCGCTAGTGATAACTTACATGGGTTGTTGTTGTTCGGTGGCTAAGTTGTGCCCAACTCTTAGCGACCCCATTGATGGCAGCACACCAGGCTTTCCAGTCCTTCACTATCTCCTTGGATTTGCTCAAACTCATGTCCACTGAGTTATTATGGAAGAAAAGGATTTTGAAACTCAAGGGAAATTTCTTTCAACACATACAACCCTAACTTATGGACTGTGTTTGTAGCTATTTTTTTTTTTTTTTAGAAAAGTTTTCTGTCTAACTACCAAGTGAAATGCCAAAGGATATTTTACAGACTGTACTTTTATATAATTGTACTGTTTTAGAAGTTTGTATGCCAATCTTAAAACAAATTGTGCATATTTTTATATTTTACTCCTCTGCCAAAATTCACCTATTCTTCCTTTTTTAAAAATAAATAGATTCTGAAAAAATTCATACTTGAAAAATGTCTACCCAAAATGTGAAGCTTGGTTGACTGATATTATTCATGATAGAAAGAATAAAGTGTTTCTTTCTCTCTACTTTTAAAATTGAATAGTTAATTTCTGTGAAAAGGTGCTTAAACTTTCAATATTTTAATTTTTTTTCATTTATTTTTAAATATTTATTTATTTGGGAGCTCTTGTAACTGTTTATTTAGTTGCAGCACATGGGATCTTCCAACTTCATTGCAGCACGTGTGATCTTTAGTTGAGGCATGTGGGATCTAGTTCCCTGAGCAAGGTCCCGTACATTGGGAACAAGGAGTCTTAACCCCTCCCACTGAACCACCAAGAAAGTCCCTTTCTTCATTTGTCTTCAGTCAGTTCAGTTCAGTCGCTCAGTCGTGTCCAACTCTTTGCAATCCCATGAATTGCAGCACTCCAGGCCTCCCTGTCCATCACCAACTCTCGGAGTTCACTCAAACTCATGTCCATCGAGTCAGTGATGCCATCCAGCCATCTCATCCTCTGTCATCCCCTTCTCCTCCTGCCCCCAATCCCTCCCAGCATCAGAGTCTTTTCCAATGAGTCAACTCTTCACATGAGGTGGCCAAAGTATTGGAGTTTCAGCTTTAGCATCAGTCCTTCCAATGAAGACCCAGGACTGATCTCCTTTAGAATGGACTGTTTGGATCTCCTTGCAGTCCAAGGGACTCTCAAGAGTCTTCTCCAACACCACAGTTCAAAAGCATCAATTCTTCGGTGCTCAGCTTTCTTCACAGTCCAACTCTCACATCCATACATGACCACTGGAAAAACCATAGCCTTGACAAGACGGACCTTTGTTGGCAAAGTAATGTCTCTGCTTTTCAATATACTATCTAGGTTGGTCATAACTTTCCTTCCAAGGAGTAAGCGTCTCTTAATTCCATGGCTGCAATCACCATTTGCAGTAATTTTGGAGCCCCCCAAAATAAAATCTGACACTGTTTCCACTGTTTCCCCATCTCTCTGCCATGAAGTGATGGGACCAGATGCCATGATCTTAGTTTTCTGAATGTTGAACTTTAAGCCAACTTTTTCACTTTCATCTTTCACTTTCATCAAGAGGCTTTTTAGTTCCTCTTCACTTTCTGCCACAAGGGTAGTGTCATCTGCATATCTGAGGTTATTGAGATTTCTCCCAGCAATCTTGATTCCAGTTTGTGCTTCTTCCAGCCCACCATTCTCATTTATCTTAGAAAAGGCCAATATATCTGTCACACTTTGGAAGTAGAAATTCATACTTACATGTACCAAAAAGAAGTCCTTGAAAAGCAAAGCCAAGTGGGTAGAAAAACACAATTTTTTCATAAGATTGAAAAAAAAAAAAGCAAGTGCTTGATCTCAAAAGAAAGCACTAGGTATCCAGCAATAGATGAAATTTATGTATCAAAGATAGTCTTTCGAGATTCTCATAGTGTTTTTCCAGGCCAAGAAGAAGTGGGAAAAATTATCTGTGTAATTTGGACAAATACAGTACAGTTCATCATTTTGTTCTGTGACGTGTATTCACTGGATCCTGTCCATATGTTGAACATACTTCACCTACCTTTTTTTTTCCCCAAAGTTTTTTTTTTTTTCCAAAGTTCACTTTGTTGTTGTTTAGTCGCTAAGTTGTGTCCAACTCTTTGCGACCTCCTGGACTGCAGCATGCCAGGCTCCCCTGTCCCTCAACGTCTCCCGGAGTTTGCTCAAATTCATGTCCATGAGGTTTATATGGGTGAGTGGGATAAATTATAACAAGGATAAAGCATAGAGTACGCACAAAGCACGCTAGTAAAGTAATGCTCAAAATTCTCCAAGCCAGGCTTCAGCAATACGTGAACTGTGAACTTCCAGATGTTCAAGTTGGTTTTAGAAAAGGGAGGGGAACCAGAGATCAAATTGCCAACATCTGCTGGATCATCAAAAAAGCAAGAGTTCCAGAAAAACATCTATTTCTGCTCTATTGACTATGCCAAAGCCTTTGACTGTGTGGATCACAATAAACTGTGGACAATTCTGAAAGAGATGGGAATACCAGATCACCTGACCTGCTTCTTGAGAAACCTATATGCAGGTCAGGAAGCAACAGTTAGAACTGGACATGGAACAACAGACTGGTTCCAAATAGGAAAAGGAGTATGCCAAGGCTGTATATTGTCACCCTGCTTATTTAACTTACATGCACAGTACATCATGAGAAACACTGGGCTGGAAGAAGCACAAACTGGAATCAAGATTGCTGGGAGAAATCTCAGTAACCTCAGATATGCAGAAGATACCACCCATGGCAGAAAGTGAAGAGGAACTAAAAGGCCTCTTGATGAAAGTGAAAGAAGAGAATGAGAAAGTTGTCTTAAAGCTCAACATTCAGAAAATGAATATCACGGCATCTGGTCCCATCACTTCATGGCAAATAGATGGGTAAACAGTGGAAACAGTGTCAGATTTTATTTTTGGGGGCTCCAAAATTACTGCAAATGGTGATTGCAGCCATGGAATTAAAAGACGCTTACTTCTTGGAAGGAAAGTTAATGACCAACCTAGATAGCATATTCAAAAGCAGAGACATTACTCTGCCAACAAAGGTCCGTCTAATCAAGGCTATGGTTTTTCCAGTGGTCATGTATGGATGTGAGAGTTGGACTGTGAAGAAAGCTGAGCACCGAAGAATTGATGCTTTTGAACTGTGGTGTTGGAGAAGACTCTTGAGAGTCCCTTGGACTGCAAGGAGATCCAAACAGTCCATTCTAAAGGAGATCAGTCCTGGGTCTTCATTGGAAGGACTGATGCTAAAGCTGAAACTCCAATACTTTGGCCACCTCATGTGAAGAGTTGACTCATTGGAAAAGACTCTGATGCTGGGAGAGATTGAGGGCAGGAGGAGAAGGGGATGACAGAGGATGAGATGGCTGGATGGCATCACCAACTTGATGGACATGAGTTTCAGTGAACTCCTGGAGTTGGTGATGGACAGGGAGGCCTGGTGTGCTGCAATTCATGGGGTTGCAAAGAGTCAGACACAACTGAGCAACTGAACTGAACTGAATTGAAAGCATATAGAGTCAAAACTGGCAGAATCAAGCTCCACCTATTGTTATTTAACTTTCTAGGAAAGATTTTTTCTGATTTATACAGATAACTGCTTCATCTCTTCTGTTTGGCCTACATAAATATGTTCACATAGTAGACGTGGTATCAAGGTTTAATATTAATAGCTGTATCAAGAATTGGCACATAAAAAATTGATGGATCAGGTACCCCCAGCTTTGTTCATTTAGCTACTCTGGGATCTTATTTATTCATTTTGATTTTTGAGATGACCCATCTTGCCTTGTAGCTGGTGCTCTGTAGACCTGTGTTAAAAACACAACTGAACACATGAAGAGCTGAATAAAAAGTATTGTAATGAAGCAGAAATGTGGAGAAGTGTTCAACCATGTGGTTCCTGCCTTTCTACTTCCTTTTTATGCAGACACCTATATTCACCCATCTTGCTTAAGAATAAAACTGCACAGCCTACCTTCAGAGTACAAAAAGGATAATGTTCTACAATGTATACTTGCACTGATTGGAGAGCTTGTGGAAAGCAAACAGACCATGCCATTAAGTGAGACAAAACCTTGAGTTTGCCTTTCTATTTATGTTCCAAGTTAAGCTTTCAGTTCAGTTTAGTTCAGTTCAGTCGCTCAGTCATGTCCGACTCTTTGCAACCCCATGAACTGCAGCACGACAAGCCTCCCTGTCCATCACCAACTCCCAGAGTTCACTCAAACTCATGTCCATTGAGTCGGTGATACCATCCAGCCATCTCATCCCCTCTCATCCCCTTCTCCTCCTGCCCCCAATCCCTCCCAGCATCAGAGTCTTTTCCAATGAGTCAACTCTTTGCATGAGGTGGCCAAAGTACTGAACTCCTTATTGCCAAATTCAGATTTAAATTGAAGAAAGTAGGGAAAACCACTAGACCATTCAGGTATGACCTAAATCAAATCCCTTATGATTATACAGCAGAAGTGAGAAATAGATTTAAGGGACTAGATCTGATAGATAGAGTGCCTGATGAACTATGGAATGAGGTTTGTGACATTGTACAGGAGACAGGGATCAAGACCATCCCCATGGAAAACAAATGCAAAAAAGCAAAATGGCTGTCTGAGGAGGCCTTACAAATAGCCAAGAAAAGAAGAGAAGCAAAAAGCAAAGGAGAAAAGGAAAGATACAAGCATCTGAAAGCAGAGTTCCAAAGAATAGCAAGGAGAGATAAGAAAGCCTTCTTCAGCGATCAATGCAAAGAAATAGAGGAAAACAACAGAGTGGGAAAGTCTAGAGATCTCTTCAAGAAAATTAGAGATACCAAGGGAACATTTCATGCAAAGATGGGCTCAGTAAAGGACAGAAATGGTATGGACCTAACAGAAGCAGAAGATATTAAGAAGAGGTGGTAAGAATACACAGAAAAAAACTGTACAAAAAAGAGCTTCACAACCCAGATAATCACGATGGTGTGACCACTCACATAGAGCCAGACATCCTGGAATGTGAAGTCAAGTGGACCTTAGAAAGCATCACTGTGAACAAAGCTAGTGGAGGTGATGGAATTCCATTTGAGCTATTTCAAATCCTGAAAGATGATGCTGTGAAAGTTAAGCTTAGTAACATTCAAATGTCAAATTCTCTGCTTCTTATAAAAGATGAATGAATTGCCTGAATTTATTTTAGCAACTATTCAGTGTATTTACATTGAATTTTTTGTAATATTTTTGATAAGAAAAAAAAAGAATTAAGCAGGAGAGATAGCGTAGAAAGTGAGAGAATGTGGATGCTTTGGCCCAACTATTGAGGGGGATGAAAAGGGCTGCAGACCAGGGTTGAACCCTATTCTGTTTTGAAAAACTGTATTTATTTTATTATTTATTTGGCTGCATTGGGTCTTAGTTGTAGCATGCACGATTTTCAGTGTGTAATGTGGGATTTTTTTGTTGCAGCACTTGGGCTCAGTAGTTGCAAAGCACAGGCTTACCTGCTCCAAGGCCTGTGGGATCCTAGTTCCCTGACCAGGGATTGAACCCAAGTCCCGGGCATTGCAAGGCAGACTTTCAACCAGGGAAATCTCAGATCTTATTCTTGGTTGAATGACAAGGAGGGTGAGAGGTCCAGCTCCTGCCTTGCCCAGAATTCCATCCCTAAGGTTGAGGCACTTAGACCGCCTTTCTGATGCTCCAACTACACCCCTACCTTTGACCTGGTTCTTTGTGCTGTAAGCTAATTGCCTTTGTTCAAGGCTCTGGTTTTCCCCCATTTGTAACAAGGACAAGGGCTTGCCAGGTGGCTCACTGGTAAAGAATCCACCTGCCAATGCAGGGTACATGGGTTTGATCACTGGGTCAGGAAGATCCAGTGAAGAAGATGACAACACACTCCACTGTTCTTGCCTGGGAAATCCCATGGACAGAGGAGCCTGGAGGGCTATAGTCCATGAGGTTGCAAAGAGTCATACATGACTTAAGAGACTGAACAACAACAATAACAAGGATAAACTATGGTGTGACAGATTTCCCAACTCTAATAGAATGAAACTCTTTAAAAGCAGATGTACTAGAATTGTTGGTTACACAGAAAAAGAAAGCCATCAGCCACTCAGTTCAATCGCATCCTAGCATTATTCCTTTTTCTTTTTTTCCAGGGGTCTACTATGCAACTGCGTACTGGATGCCTACTGAGAAGACAATACAAGTCAAAAATGTCCTAGACAGGAAGGGGGATGCCTATGGCTTTTACAATAACTCTGTGAAAACCACAGGCTGGGGTATCCTGGAGATCAAAGCAGGGTACGGTTCTCAATCCCTGAGCAATGAGATCATCATGTTTGCTGCCGGCTTTTTGGAGGGCTACCTCACTGCTCCGTAAGTACCCCAGGCATGGTAGAGAACTGCAAGGCAACCTCTGTCCCTTTCTTTTTTCAGCAGTATCATTTTTCTTCCTAGCATTGTACACTAGAATTGAAAAGTCACCGTGGTTCTTCTCATATGATAGAAACATCAGAATTACATTTACAGGGACTTCCTTGGCAGTCCAGTTGTTAAGACTCCGAGCAGGGGGCCTGGGTTCAATCCCTGCTTGGGGAACTAAGATCCTAAGTTCTGTGCAGTATGGCCAAAAGTTAAAAAAAAAAAAAAATCACAATTACATTTGTATCTATAATCATGCTGCCTAGAAGGAGCAAAGCCCCCAGTTGTGACATTTAAAACATTTCCCTCTCATGAAACTGTTGTAAAGACAGCTAAGTCATTTCATCTCACTAGTCATTTATTGTCAGGGAGAAAGCAAAAGGGAAGTGGAGTGGCTCTTTGAGAAGCACAAAACAGAGAGGATTAACTAAAATTTAATTAAAAATAAAATGTAAGAGCATTTATTTTTAACTGTTTCTTAGAATGATACTTTCAAGTGGGCAAATATTTTAAATTGAAATTTTGATGTCTTATCATGAATGTTCTATTGTTGTTTGATTCTTGAGTTCTTCCTTTGTCTAATGAAAATAACAAAAATGTAGTTATAATAATGCAATCATGATGCATCCTTTTTGGAGAACGCTTCCTTGAGGAAAGGAAAGTTGCAAATTATCAAACAAGCCTCATTCTTCCTTTGATATAAAATATCTTGAGGACTTGGCTTTCTTCTTTTTATGTTCTGTGACCTAGATCGCTGAGTGCAAGTTTAACCAAACCTCATTTTCCCCTATTACAGCCTTAGTCATAGTAAACACAGTGCTGGTCTTAATCTGTTTCTAAGTGCTGGCAATTATATCAAATGTTGAATGGCTAATTACTGGGCTCTGGCTGCTGTGTTTTTTTTTTAACCTTAAACTAAAAATTCCTGTTTTTATCTTTCTACCAAATTTTTATTACCTTGCCATACAAGTCCCCGTAGTAGGGAACTCTCTATTTGGAGATGTAGAAAACAATAAAGTGAATACAATGTTTAAAATCATGTTTAAAACTATTATTCTGCATATAACAATCCAGACTTTTTTCTTTTTCCCTCCAAATCCTTATCTGTTTCTGGATCCACTGAATTCTCATTGCATTCTTTTTAGAAGTTTTTATCTATTTATTTATTTTTGGCTGTGCTGGGTCTCGTTGCTGTGCAGGCTTTTCTCTAGTTGCGGAGAGTAGGAGCTCCTCTCTAGTTGTTGTGGGCAGGCTTCTCATTGTGGTGGCTTCTCTCATTACAGAGCACAGGCTCTAGGGCCCTCAGACCTCAGTAGTTGGGGCTCCCAGGCTTGAGAGCACAGGCTTAGTAGTTGAGGCACATGGGCTTAGTTGCCCCTCGGCTTGCGGAATCTTCCTGGATCAGGGATGGAATACAGGTGGAATCTGTCTGCATTGGCAGATGGATTCTTTACCACTGAGCCACCAGAGAAGCTCCTGATTTCAGACTCTGAATCCGCCTTCCCTAGGATCCTGTAGCAGCAGCCTGGGGATCGGGGATCAGGAGTGAGGGAGGGGCCAGCCTAGGAAGCTCACTCATTACAGGATCCTTGAGGAAACATTGGGAAATATTCTTGGCAGCATCTCTGCTGCAGAGAACACAGAAAAAGTAATTCAATCATTAATCCTATGGGAGTCTGAGAGGAAGGCACCCCTGTAGACCAGAGCAGCCAAGGGAGGCTTTGTGGAAGCAGTGAGTGATGAGAACCCTTAGGCTTTAGCCAAAATCATTCAAGGTGGAAGGTAACAGAAGGGAGCACTGAAGAAAGGCACTCAGTCTGAAGAAGTTGCATTTACAGTGACCAGGAGTGGAAGCTCCAAGTGAGCAAGCAGGGACATCTGGTTTGAAAAGGCAGATGACAGCCATGTCATGGAAGCTCTGGGTAGAGGCCCATGTGACGGTGGTCATTCTCTACTTCAAGCAGAGTTCTCTTGAATTGGAAAGACAGCCTCTTTGTTCATCTCCATCTAGGATTTGTGAGTGTGGAAACTCTCCCCAGCTGCTCATGATGGGCTTCCCCTGTAGGTGGTACTAGGAGTCTGAGAGGAGCTCTGCTCTTCGCAGGACTTTGTTGTATCTCACAGAGCCCGAGAAGATGCTGGTGAGCAGGAAGTTGCCTGATAAAGGATAGAAGAGGGTGGACGGAAGAGTGAGATCAATATTTGTATGTTTGAAGGAGAAGAAAAAGAAAGAGAGGAGGAGAGGACAAAAAGAAAAGAGGAAAGGAAGGAAGGAAGGATGGAACAGAACAGGAAAGAGGAGGAGGAGGAGGAGGAATAATTACAACCAAGGGATATCCCTGGCTGTTCAGCGGTTAGGACTCTGTGCTCTCTCTGCCGAGGGCCCAGGTTCAGTTGCTGGTTAGGGAACGAATTGCCCATGAGCTGTGCAACCAAATAAATAAATATATGCTACTATTTTTTTTTTAATTATAACCAAAACCCTCTGTTTATTTATTTTTTTTCAATGTATGTTTTGGCTATGCTGGGTCTTCACTGTGGCACACCGGCTTAGTTCCCCAACCAAGGATCAAACACAGGTTCCCTTCATTGGAAGGCAGATTCTTAACCACTGGACCACCAGGGAAGTCCCCCAAACCTATCTTTAGAAGGGCATTTCCCATAAGCTCCTTTCAGAGGCTGTCATTCTGACTGCATTACTGAGAAGTTCAGTAAGTAAGGGAATTTCTGAATCAGCACACATTCCAAGGCTCTGCTCTGTGCCTTGCTCAAAGCTTGGAGCCATGGGATACGATGCAGCAAGTGTCAAACAGACCCCTGGCAATGGGTTGGGGAAGAGGGAGGAGAGGGAAGAGGTTACCAGTTTCCTGCTTCCTCTCTGATATGGTCCATGGGGTGAAGGCTTAGTACACATTCTGTGGTGCAAGAGTTTAATTTGAAGGAAGTGCCAAATGGAGTAGAGAGCTGGGGCTCACAGAGACAAGAGCTTTTGCAGGGAGATAGGGTGGGAGAGGCGGGGTGGAGGGTGGTGGTGGTATGGTTGGTGAGTGGCAACTGGAAGGATTCCTGGAATCGAGACTCTTAGACTGAAGGCCCCATCAAAGAAGGACTGCAGCAGTAAGAGCTCCATGCACTGTCTCAGCTGAGCAGGAAGGCAGTGGGACTCCCTCTGAGCAAAAGTATCCAGCATTCTCTGAAGCAAAGCAGAAATAGCTTAAAATATCAACCCTCTGGAAGGACTGTAGCCACAAACCAATGGTGGAGAAACAAGTCACAGGCTAGAGTCTTTTGTTTTCAGCTACACTGCTGCTGCTGCTGCTGCTAAGGTGCTTCAGTCATGTCTGACTCTGTGTGACCCCATAGATGGCAGCCCACCAGGCTCCCCCATCCCTGGGATTCTCCAGGCAAGAACACTGGAGTGGGTTGCCATTTCCTTCTCCAATGCATGAAAGTGAAAAGTGAAAGTGAAGTCGCTCAGTCGTTTCTGACTCTTAGTGTCCCCATGGACTGCAGCCTACCAGACTCCTCTGCCCATGGGATTTTCCAGGCAAGAGTACTGGAGTGGGGTGCCATTGCCTTCTCTGTTCAGCTACACAAGGGGAGTTATATGAGAAGCAATAGCATCTTCATACCCAGGCATCATTTCATCCACTTAAAACATATACTGCTGGAGACTGTTTTGCAAAGTACAGTCCCACGTACCCAGACACAGCCTTGGTGCTAGGGCAAAGAAGGTGAGTTTGTGCCAGAGGCCAGAAGAAAGAGCTGCCTTGTTTCCCTCTCATTTTACAGAGTTGCTCAGGCAGCTACCAAGAGCAGTAGAAGGTATAGGCCTACCACTTTCTTCCATGTTTAAAATGGAGTGTTCCTTATAGTCTCCTGAACCTCCTAAGGGCAGAAGTGTGTGGAAGGTTGGAGATCGTGGAATGAACGACTTGAGATAGACAAGGATGTTGGTTTGACAACCTCGGAAAATATCATTTGAAATATGAAATATTCAAGAAACCAAATCAAAATGCAAAGACATATCCTCATATGCTCCATCATCGCCTTTGAAGCATTCTGCAATTTGCTGCTTCTCTGAACTTTTACAACATTCTCCTGGGTCCAGCCCTTTGTATCAATACTTTATCCTGAAGCTCACGGCCATCTACCTGCGCTGCTTCTGCAGGGTGATCTTGTGTGGAGCAGCAGCACATCAGCTTAGAGCAGGCACTCACTGTTTTCAGGGGTTTCTCTCACTGGTTTGCTCTTCTTCATGCTCTACTCTTCCTCTTCTTTCCCTGCCCCACTCCCATCGCCCGAGGACCCCCCTCCCTGTGTGGTGCACCACGAATTTCACATGTGCCCATGAGCCGTGCCATGATGCTCCTTCTGCCTCTTGCTCATCCCCTTCCTAGCAACTCTTCGAACTATGATTCCTAAGAGCCAGATGCTGCTCTTCACATCTCTACCGGTCAAAATACTGCTCAACCTCCAAGACCCATCTCAGATGCTGTCTCCTTGATGAAGCTCTTCCTGACTCCATTTCTACTGGGTCAAAGCCCCATCTTTCTCCTCCACCATCTGTTAGTGCTTTGGGGACAGGGTCCCCATCTTTCATCTGTGCATACCCAAGAAGCCCAGCACAGCACTTCTGCCACCAGCACTTACTTAACAGGCTTGTTAAGTTGAACTGAATCCTGTTGTTGTTCCAGTTTTATTAGAGATGAATCAGAAGTGTGAGCTACCTATTTCCATGTAATGCCCTGTCTAGCAGCCTTGGCCAGATGGAATTTTTTCCTCCTTTTTTCTTTTTTTTTAAACTCTACTGGGGTGGCTCCCTAAGAGTTGCAAATTAAGAGTCTCTGATGGCTCACTAATGAGGTAAAAGCTGATAAACAGCCATAGATTGGTTTTTAATAAAATGAGTCATGAGACCTTTGTGGAAAGAATGGTGATGAGGGTGTGGAGACCTGGTCTGCTCTAGTTTTTAGCAAAGCAGCTTATCTCATGCATTGCTGGAGCAGCTGCAGAAATGACTTCTTCAGGGTTTACGCAGCTTGGGTGAGTGAATTCCATGCAGCCAACACTTGTGAATATTACCTTGTGCTGGGCTCTGGGAACAGAGAGACAGTGGGGAGTGAGTTCCTCAGTACTTTGCTCACTCTTTTTAAGTTAATGTGTTGACACAACAGTTGCTGAAACTATGATGAAAAGATATTCTAGCAAGATTTTGACACAAGTAGAGAAAGTAGGGAAAGCAGTCAAAAGGTGGAACCTTTTCAATGTTTGTCTTACCATCAGATACTTCAAGAATCTCCTCCATACCCCCAAACTTGCTCCTTCTGATATTAGAAACTGACTATGGCTTCTGGTCAAGGCTGTAGACACAGCAAAGATAAGTAAGACACAGTTCCACCCTTAAAATTATCAAATGACACATCAACCAGTAATTATTTGGAAATTAACATGAACCACAAAATGGTGATGATGATGATAACGACTGGCATATATATATAATTTAAAATATGTCAAGCATTGTTCAAAACATTTTATATATGTTATATTACTTGTATGAGGTGTGTGTATGCTCAGTTGTGTCTGACTCTTTGCGACCCGTGGGCCGTAGCCCACCAGGCTCCTCTGTCCATGGGCTTCTCCAGGCAAGAATACTGGAAAGTGAACATGAAAGTGAAGTCACTCAGTCGTGTCCGACTCTTAGCAACCCCATGGACTACAGCCCACCAGGCCCTCCGTCCATGGGATTTTCCAGGCAAGAGTACTGGAGTGGGGTGCCATTGCCTTCTCCATTAACATCGGCTAGGCATATTATATTTACTTGGAGCTGGTATACTTGGTGACAGCCTTAGTGCCCTCGGACACGGCGTGCTTGGCCAGCTCCCCAGGTAGCAGCAAGCTCACGGTGGTCTGGATCTCCCTGGAGTGGGTTGCTATTTCCTCCTCTAGGCGATCTTCCTGACCCAGGAATTGAATGCACGACTCTTGTGTCTCCTGCATTGGCAAGTGGATTCTTTACCACTGAGCCATCTGGGAAGCCCATTAAATTATTTCATCCATAACAGTGCTATAAGATATATATTATTATTATCTTCCTATCATTGATGAGAAAACTAGGGCACAGAGAAGTTCAGTAACTAGCTGAAAGTCACAAAGCTAGTAAGCAGAAGCCAGGTTTGGAAACAAGCTATCTGGCTATGGAGTCCACGCACATGCACACAACACGTACAAACACAAATAGATTAATCACAATGGGAAATACTACAGGAGCCCGTTCCTACTAAAGGAAGTAGGAAATCAAAACAGCTAGGAAAGAGTAGGAGAGAGCTCCTGACAAGCACTAAGTGAAACTCACTCAGTTGTGTCCGACTCTTTGCGACCCCATGGACTGTAGCCCACCAGGCTTTTCTGTCCATGTCATTTTCCAGGCAAGAATGCTGGAGTGGGCTATACCATATCAAGTGATATGGTATTAACATAATGCAGATAGATTCAAGGAAAAGTGGGCATACGAGTGTGTGAGAGATGGAAAGGTGGGTGAAGTCTCCACCAGCTTAGGAGGAAACTTACTGACTTTACACACCATAGGAGCTGGAGCTAAATCTAACACATCCTTGATCCGGAGACTGGTGTGGGTTCTGTTTGATGAGAATTCAGAGACATGGAGAAGCTGGGAGTCTTTCATATAGTCGAAGAGCCCTGAAGGAGTAGGTCGAGCTTTGAGCTCAGAATTCAAAGCCTCTGCTCTTATCTGCTGTCCGGTGTTGCTATAACACACACGAAATGTAGAGTCCCAGGGCCAAGGGTCAGAGAAGGGCCTCAGCCTTCTGAGGGGGCTGTGAGTGGACTGTGTTCCTCAGGGCCCCTAGATGGGGCAGAATCAGGCGAAGCCTCCATTTCTGATCTCAAGGTACAGGTTTCTCTTCACCTGCTCTGAATGTCAGAATCAAAAAATTTAGCCCTCACCCAAAAAAGAAAGAAGCAATTTTAATAATCCTAGCCTAATTACCCTCCTCTATCTCCATCTGTCCTGTCTACTGTGCTGTGGACCTCTCAGCTCCACCCCCAAGTCAGGGTGAATGTTCCTCTGTTTCAGGGTTTCTCAGCCTCAGCACTTTAACATCAGGGATTGAATTATCCTTTGTTGTGCATTGTAGGATGTTTAGCAACGTCCTTGCTATGTACCCACTAGATGCCAATTGCACCTTCCCTCCCCCTATTGTGACAATGAAATATGTCTCCAGACATTGCCAAATGGATGGAAAAATCACTCCAGTTGAGAAACATGGCCTGTATTGAAATAGACTGAAAAGTAGAGAGGATCTGGAACTCTGAATGGAGCTGGGCAAGACGCAGTGGTGGAGACCTCAGCTAAAATGTATGACTTTTGTTTCTTTACCTGAGTGACCACTGTGGGTCAATAGCCCACAAACTATTTTTTTCCAAAAAAAAAACTTCATTTTCACTTAAATCATTTTAATGTTAAGAGCCCATTCCTCCTCATGGCAAGAAATGTGACCATAGTTATTTCAATAAGAACAAAATAATTTATCATTGAGACTAAGTCAGTTCAAAATAGGCTTCCCAGGTAGTCCTAGGGGAATGAATCTGCCTGCCAATACAGGAGCATAAGAGACATGAGTTTAATCCCTGGGTTGGAAAGATCCCCTAGAGGAGGGCATGGCCATGCACTCCAGTATTCTTGCCTGGAGATTCCAATGGACAGAGGGTCACAAAGAATCAGACTTGACTGAGCACGCACCCACAAGCAGTTCAGAATATTACACTCCTGTCCCAAACACTTGTCTCCAGAATGGACTGGTTTTACTGAGGCATCATGGAGGGAGGGGAGATGTTTAAGTAGTGATTGTCTGTCTTGTGTCCTTCTCTGGAGCATCTACGGAAGTGGAAGGATCTCACTGAGTCTTTAGCTTTGGTGTTTCCCCACCTGACATCAGATGAGGCTTCCATGGTCTCCCTGGTCTCCAGTTGCACAATCAATGCCATTGACGCTGCGATAGTCACCCCAAGTGTTAGTCCTCTGCCCCGAGAAGGTTCATTAGCTCCCAATGTCCTCTTATTCCACCCTAGACCTGACAAGAGCAACTTTGGCTGCCCGCTAAAACTCAAGGTGGGTGCAGAGTTTGCTGCATTTAGCTCATGAGCCCAGACAGTCCAGGAAGCCATCTCTGCTTCCCCAGGCAACCTTGGAGGAAACATCAGGGCTCTTGCTTCTAAGCAACTAAATCAAGTCACCCAACATACCTGTAGTTTCTGCATTCCATTCCCCTGAACTATGAGGCCAGGGCAGAAGATCTCTTACCTGTCACCCACATACCTGTCTAGCTTTATTGCTGTTCTCTCCCTCCATTTTAGAGGTGATAGAAAAGGGATCAACTTGATAGAGAATATGGCAGCATAAGAGATATATAAATAAAAGTTAAATGCAATTCCTCAATTAAAAAAAAATACTTAAAAATAATTTGAAGGAAACGGCTTCATGAAGTTTGTTGACGTCAAGGACCATAAGAGATTTCAAAGGATTTTAATGTTTTTTGCCTGGATCTGCTGGGCCCTTGTCCTTGAAACAAATACTTTAAATATGCTTAAGGAAAACTTGAAGAATTGTTTTCTTTTGCTTTGTAATCAGTATATTAAAGAGACATTCATATATTTCAAGAATTGCTTAAATCCTGATACCCAGTTGCAGTGCTAGAAACTCTTAGATAAAGGATATCTAGATTTCCACTGTGCCGAGGGCCAAATTCCCATTTTTGAAAGCTGAGTCATGGCCTGCTTACAGTGCTGAACTCTAGGTCAACAAAAGCCTCAGGCTTCCCATGTGGCGCAAGTGGTAAAGAACCCACCAGATAATGCAGGAGACTCAAGAGATTAGGTTCAATCCTTGGGTCGGGAAAATTACCTGGAGTAGGAAATGGCAACCCATTACAATATTCTTGCCTGAAAAATTCCATAGACAGAGAGGCCTGGTAGGCTACAGTGCATGGGGTCACAAAGAGTCGAACAAGACTCAGCACAGCACAGCACAGTACAGTACAAAAAGCATCAAATGAAAACCAGAACTCAGACTTTAGGTAAAATTCCAGTCCAGAGAGTGCAAGGAGCTCACAATTCGACCTACTCTGCTCTAAATTTAGAGCAAATGGTAGACAAAATGTGCCACAAGAGAGCTTCGTGGTAATATAGCTGGTCCCCCAAACAGGGTTGAACAACTCTTGAACCAGAAATGGGGCAGAAAACAAAGAGAGGGAGTATGGATCTGCTGGGCCCTTGTCCTTGGAACAAACACTTTAAATATGCTTAAGGAAAACTTGAAGAATTGTTTTCTTTTGCTTTGTAATCAGTATATTAAAGAGACATTCATACATTTCAAGAATTGCTTAAATTCTGATACCCAGATTTAAGCTTGTGAACATATGATTTTAAACATACAATTAAAGCTATTCATCATAATTTGCTATAGTACCAACATTAAATTACAGTTACTCTGGAGTATAAGTTAAATGGTTTAAAGTAAGCCTACAACATACCTACAAAAACACCTTCCTATCTCATACATGCAAATTACTTCTCCATGTAAAGGCCTCATCACTCTAAGTTTCCCTGCTCCAGAAGTCACTACTCTAAGGCTTACTGTGGTCTGAAGAGAAGGGGGAGGGAAAAAAAGTAACAAGGACCAATAGCTATATATATTAATAAAAGACGACACAGCAGAAGAGAATGCAGTTCTATAAATGCAAGCCCTCAAGAAGCAGCATGTTATGATAAACCCCTTCTTTAGAAAGGCATCATTTCTATCACTGATAGCACAGGCTAAATTAAATTGTACAGCATGCCATCTTCAAATAACAGTTGAGGCAATAGAATAAATATAGAAGCATCACAGTGAATCCCACTTAATACAACTGTACAGACCAACACTTCTCTACAAATTAAGTTCTTTGTCTGACTGCCAGTTAAATACAATTTTAATTTCATAGCTTAACAATTAAGGGTCATACCCTGAAGTCAATACATATACCTGGCATTTCAGTCTAAGCTATTCCATGTACATAGCTGAAATCTATTACAAAGTATGGCCTAACAAATGCTATGCTAAGTCACTTCAGTCGTGTCCGACTCTGTGCGACCCCATAGACGGCAGCCCATCAGGCTCCCCTGTCCCTGGGATTCTCCAGGCAAGAGTACTGGAGTGGGCTGCCATTTCCTTCTCCAATGCATGAAAGGGAAAAGTGAAAGTGAAGTCGCTCAGTCGTGTCCGACTCTTAGCAACCCCATGGATTGCAGCCTAACAGGCTCCTCCGTCCTTGGGATTTTCCAAGCAAGAGTACTGGAGTGGGGTGCCATTGCCTTCTCCGAACAAATGCTAGGGGAAATTTTTTAAAGTAGTTTTTACAAGTATTAAACTTATCTTGCACACTTAAGTCATCATACATACAGGGCAAAGTCAGAGCTTTTATATTCCAGTTTATTCTTCATTTAACTTTTAAAACACTACTATAGTTGAATATTAAAACAAAAGCAAGTAGTGAGCATATTATGATTATAGCCCTTCACTCAATCACTACTGCAAATAAAACACTCGCAGTGAGTGTTATTCACCGACCCTACTAAGAGGTCTGACACTGAACACCACCCCTAGGATGATGTTCATCATCCACATATGCTTCTCCGTTGTAATGGTGCCATCGTTCCTGATTTGGATCAAAGTCCACTAATTCTACCTGGTCCATTTCATCAGTCTCTTCTACCTCCTTCCTCTCAGGCAGAAATTTTTCCAGCAAAGAGAGTTCATCAGGAGAGAGAAAGCCATTCTCAGGAAAGTTTACCTTAAATTCAATGATTAGGCGACCCTTTTCATATGGCCTATGATAAATTGGCATGCCTTCATTTAGCACACACTTGAGATCTCCATGGGTAACAATCTGACCTGGATGAGAAGTGATGACTATGAGTCAGTTGTCAAGAGTAGATATTGGCTTCTGGAAGCCACACAATGCCTCAGTCAACTGTATATCCATACACATGAAAAGCTCTTCTCCTTGTTGAGTAAAAACAGCATGGTCCTTCTGATCTAAAGCAAGGATAATATCTCCTGGCTCCGGTCCTGGTTCTTGGTCTCCTTCACCATGGAATGTTATCTTGTGGCCATCTTTCACGCCTTTGTCAATATGAACTTCTAGAATTTTCTTTTCTCAAACTGTCTTCCTTCTGTTGCAGCTTTTACATCTATCTTTAGGACTGATCCACTCCCCATGGCCCTGGCAGTCCATGCAGACAGACTGAATTTGCTGAACCATTCTAGGTCTTATTTGATGAATTCTTATTTGTATTCCAGTACTTTGGCAACTGGGACAGCATTCTGCCACTCCTTTCTTACCACTTCAGCCTTCACATTTGTCACAAATCACATTCTTTTGCAGAGCTACTTTTCTTGTTGCACCATTATATAAAAAGGTTACTGCAAGTTGACGCACAACGTTTTTACCTCCCTCTCTCTCTCTGCATCCTGTCTCCTCCTCTGAAAAACATATCAAAGATGTCCGTGGGGGAGCCCAAACCACCACCTGCTCCACCGTCTTTAATTGCCTGTTCTCCTCCTTTGTCGTATGATTCCCTTTTCTTTGCATCAGAGAGCACTTCATAAGCTTGAGAAATCCATTTAAATGTCTCACCTTCATTTGGATTCTTATCAGGGTGGTATTTCAAGGCCAGTTTCCTGTAAGCCTTTTTCAATTCTTCTTGGGTGGCATTGGGTTTGACCCCCAAGACATCATAAGAAGTAGTTTTTTTCACCATTTTCACCTGCCAATTAGCAGGCCGATGCCAGTGTCAGGGAGTGGGGAGGAGCGAGTTGCTGTGCACAGCTCAGGCAGCCACAGCTCCTCCGCCTCTCACTGGGCCCTTGTCTTTGGAACAAACACTTTAAATATGCTTAAGGTACTCTAAGTTATAAATGAAGGAAAACTTGAAGAATTAGTGGGACAAGAAGGAAGATAAGAAGACAGGTAGATATTTAATAAGAACTTGTTTGAAATATAAATGAAAATTAGGGAAATTAATTTTTTAAAATATTAATAAGTGGGTAAACCTTGGCCAAGACAAAGTCAGAGAAATAATTTCTGAATCAAACACTGGTATTGAGGGATTTACATAGTACACTGCCCAGAGAGAGAAAGGGGTAAAAATAACGAGAGAGCTGTTATTAAATAGAGAGATTTGATTAAGAAACTCCAACATATGTCTATCAGAAGCCCCAGAAAAAAACAATATAAACAAAAATCGGAGGGAATTTCAGATAAGGAGGAGTTAACAGGGTAGTAGTTGAGAATTGATCAAAATTGAAAAAGACGTGAAGGGAATTCCCTATGGCCTAGTGGTTAGGATTCCAGGCTTTCACTGCCATGGCCCAAGTTCAGTTCCTGCTTGGGGAACCGAGATCCTGCAAATCACCCAGTGCAGCCAAAGCAAAGAAAGGAAAAAACAAAAAACAAAAAACAAAACACTTTCAGTGTTCCCCAGCAGTCCAGTGGTTAGGATTAAACACTTTCACTGCCATGGGCCCAGGTTCGATTCCCTGGTCAGGGACCTAAGATCCCACAAGGTACGTAGTGCAGCAAAAACACAACAAATAAACAAAGGAGTCCTTGGTTAGAAGACACAGCCTATTAAATTGCTACAACCCAGAGGGTGAAACTACAGAGAACTGAGGATAAAGGGAATAATTTTATCTTTATCAACTGAGCTATCAGGGAAGCCCAATATTTTAAAAGTACTAAGGAAAAATAACTAGAGTTTTAAAACCATTTAAATTATCCAAGAGCAAGGGCAAAATAAGGATATTTTTAGATAAATAAAATATTTCACCATGCCCAGACTTCTATTAACCTGTTGATATTATAGGACATACACTGACAAGAATAGCAGGAGGGAATATTTGGGATATAAGGAACAATCATTAACACAAGAAAGAAAGAAAATAAGATTTAATTGTAAAACTTTGAAAATTTTTAATTTTTTTAATTGAAAAGGTAAAACTAAATCTTCTAACAATAACATGATGGATGATGTCAATGGGTAGGTAAAGCTTGCTAAGATGTATATGTTTGGAGGAGAGAAATATAAAATTCATTTAGATTTTATATGGGAATTCCCTGGTAGTCCAGTGGTTGACTCTGTGCTTCCATTGCAGGGGCACCGGTTGCTCCCTGGTCGGGGAACTAAGATCTCATCTGCCACTTTGTGCAGCCAAAAACAAACAAAAATTCACTTAGATTTTATAATAAAATGCATAGTTATGAATGTTTTTGAAATTTTTAATGATGGTTGCCCTTAGGATCGGAGAAGGCAATGGCACCCCACTCCAGTACTCTTGCTTGGAAAATCCCATGGATGGAGGAGCCTGGTAGGCTGCAGTCCATGGGGTCGAGAAGAGTCGGACACGACTGAGCGACTTCACTTTTACTTTTCACTTTCCTGCATTGGAGAAGGAAATGGCAACCCACTCCAGTGTTCTTGCCTGGAGAATCCCAGGGACAGGGGAACCTGGTGGGCTGCCGTCTATGGGGTCGAACAGAGTCGGACACGACTGAAGTGATGCACCAGCAGCAGCAGCAGCAGCCCTCAGGGTGGACATACAGCTGACCCTTGAACAATGCTGGGGTTAGAGGCATTGGTACACCCATCCCCAGCCCTATGCAATCAAAAACCCTCATGTAGACTTATAATTGGCCCTCCATATTTAAAGAGTATGTATTTTTTTCTTTATCCACATGTAAGTGGACCCTTGTAATACAAACACATGTTGTTCAAAAGTCAATTGTACATTTTATGGCTTCTAAATTAGCAGAAGCTAAAAGAAGGATAATAAAATGTTATCTAATAGGGAAAATATAAAAGAACGATGAAGAAAGGGATGGTAATTGGAAAACAGGACAGATTATAAAATGAATATTATAAAAATGAATCCAAGTATATTAAAATCACAATAGATGTAAAAGGATTATTTTCATTAATTAAAAATGTTCAAAAAAATAAATAAATAAAAATGTTCAATTGAGCAGATGTTGGTCAAGGACACTAACATGCCACCAGTAGGTAAATAAGTCCTAGAGATCTAAGGCACAGTGTAGTGGTTGTAATCAACCATCCTGATTGTAAACTTCAGAGCTGCCAAGAGATTAGATCTTAATTGTTCTCATCACAAAAAATGAAATTATAATTATGTACCACGATAGACGGAGAAGGCAATGGCAACCTACTCCAGTGCTCTTGCCTGGAAACTCCCATGGATGGAGGAGCCTGGTAGGCTGCAGTCCATGGGGTCGTGAAGAGTCAGACATGACTGAGCAACTTCCCTTTCACTTTTCACTTTCATGCATTGGAGAAGGAAATGGCAACTCACTCCAGCGTTCTTGCCTGGAGAATCCCAGGGAAGGAGGAGCCTGGTAGGCTGCTGTCTGTGCGGTCACACAGAGTCAGACACGACTGAAGTGACTTACCAGTAGCAGCAGCAGCAACCATGATAGAGGTGTTAACTAATACTATGGTGGCAATCATACTGAAACAGATAAATGTATCAAATCATTACACAATGTTATATGTCAAGTATAGCTCACCAAAAATGCTTACTGTATATCATATGAGGGACATTTAATTTTTTAAATAAGTTTTAAAGAAGCTCAAATAGCCAATAATCCTGAGGGGAATGGAAATTAAAACAACATATCATTTCAAATACATCGAATTGTTGAAAATTTGAAAGTCTGATATGCCAAGTGTTGGTGAGGCTATGGAACAAAGAGAAATCTAACATGTAGTTCAGAAGAATGTAATTTGGTACAATCACTATGGAGAACAATTTGGCAATATCTATAACTCTAGGTATATAGAATATTCACCCCAGCATTTTTATATGTGTGTGTGTATATATATATATTCTAGAAAAACAAATGTGTAAAAAGAGATATTTACAAGAATGTTTGAAGTTGTATTATAATAGTGAAAAATTAAAAACCAGTTAAATGTTTATCATCAGATCAGATCAGTCACTCAGTCATGTCCGACTCTTTGCGACCCCATGAATCGCAGCACGCCAGGCCTCCCTGTCCATCACCAACTCCCGGAGTTCACTCAGACTCACGTCCATCGAGTCAGTGATGCCATCCAGCCATCTCATCTTATGTCGTCCCCTTCTCCTCCTGCCCCCAATACCTCCCAGCATCAGAGTCTTTTCCAATAAGTCAACTCTTCGCATGAGGTGGCCAAAGTACTGGAGTTTCAGGTTCAGCATCATTCCTTCCAAAGAAATCCCAGGACTGATCTCCTTCAGAATGGACTGGTTGGATCTCCTTGCAGTCCATGGGACTCTCGAGAGTCTTCTCCAGCACCACACTTCAATAGCATCAATTCTTTGGTGCTCCGCTTTCTTCACAGTCCAACTCTCACATCCATACATGACCACAGGAAAAACCATAGCCTTGACTAGATGAACCTTTGTTGGCAAAGTAATGTCTCTGCTTTTGAATATGCTATCTAGGTTGGTCATAACTTTCCTTCCAAGGAGTAAGCGTCTTTTAATTTCATGGCTGCAGTCACCATCTGTAGTGATTTTGGAGCCCAGAAAAATAAAGTCTGCCACTGTTTCCACTGTTTCCCCATCTATTTCCCATGAAGTGGTGGGACCAGATGCCATGATCTTCGTTTTCTGAATGTTGAGCTTTAAGCCAACTTTTTCACTCTCCACTTTCACTTTCATCAAGAGGCTTTTGAGTTCTTCACTTTCTGCCATAAGGGTGGCGTCATCTGCATATCTGAGGTTATTGAGATTTCTCCTAGCAGTCTCGATTCCAGCTTGTGTTTCTTCCAGTCCAGCGTTTCTCATGATGTACTCTGCATATAAGTTAAATAAACAGGGTGACAATATACAGCCTTGACGAACTCCTTTTCCTATTTGGAACCAGTCTGTTGTTCCATGTCCAGTTCTAACTGTTGCTTCCTGACCTGCATACAGATTTCTCAAGAGGCAGATCAGGTGTTCTGGTATTCCCATCTCTTTCAGAATTTCCCACAGTTTATTGTGATCCACACAGTCAAAGGCTTTGGCATAGTCAATAAAGCAGAAACATATTTTCCTGGAACTGTCTTGATTTTTCAGTGATCCAGGGGATGTTGGCAATTTGATCTCTGGTTCCTCTGCCTTTTCTAAAACCAGCTTGAACATCTAGAAGTTCATGGTTCACATATTGCTGAAGCCTGGCTTGGAGAATTTTGAGCATTACTTTACTAGCGTGTGAGATGAGTGCAATTGTGCGGTAGTTTCAACATTCTTTGGCATTGCCTTTCTTTGGGTTTGGAATGAAAACTGACCTTTTCTGGTCCTGTGGCCACTGCTGAGTTTTCCAAATTTGCTGGCATATTGAGTGCAGCACTTTCACAGCATCATCTTTCAGGATTTGAAATAGCTCAACTGGAATTCCATCACCTCCACTAGCTTTGTTCATAGTGATGCTTTCTAAGGCCCACTTAACTTCATATTCCAGGATGTCTGGCTCTAGGTCAGTGATCACACCATCGTGATTATCTGGGTCGTGAAGATCTTTTTTGTACAGTTCTTCTGTGTATTCTTGCCATCTCTTCTTAATATCTTCTGCTTCTGTTAGGTCCATACCATTTCTGTCCTTTATCGAGCTCATCTTTGCATGAAATGTTCCTTTGGTATTTCTGATTTTCTTGAAGAGATCTCTAGTCTTTCCCATTCTGTTGTTTCCCTCTATTTCTTTGCATTGATTGCTGAGGAAGGCTTTCTTATCTCTCCTTGGTATTCTTTGGAACTCTGCATTCAGATGCTTGTATCTTTCCTTTTCTCCTTTGCTTTCTGCTTCTCTTCTTTTCATAGCTATTTGTAAGTCCTCCCCAGACAGCCATTTTGCTTTTTTGCACTTCTTTTCTATGGGAGTGGTCTTGATCCCTGTCTGCTGTACAATGTCACGAACCTCATTCCATAGTTCATCAGGCACTCTATCTATCAGATCTAGGCCCTTAAATCTATTTCTCACTTCCACTGTATAATCATAAGGAATTTGATTAGGTCATACCTGAATGGTCTAGTGGTTTTCCCTACTTTCTTCAATATAAGTCTGAATTTGGCAATAAGGAGTTCATGGTCTGAGCCACAGTCAGCTCCTGGTCTTGTTTTTGTTGACTGTATAGAGCTTCTCCATCTTTGGGTGCAAAGAATATAATCAATCTGATTTCGGTGTTGACCATGTGGTGATGTCCATGTATAGAGTCTTCTCTTGTGTTGTTGGAAGAGGGTGTTTGCTATGACCAGTGCATTTTCTTGGAAAAACTCTATCAGTCTTGGCCCTGCTTCATTCCCTATTCCAAGGCCAAATTTGCCTGTTATTCCAGGTATTTCTTGACTTCCTACTTTTGCATTCCAGTCCCCTATAATGAAAAGGACATCTTTTTGGGGTGTTAGTTCTAAAAGGTCTTGTAGGTCTCCATAGAACCGTTCAGCTTCTTCAGCGTTACTGGTTGGGGCATAGACTTGGATTACTGTGATATTGAATGGTTTGCCTTGGAAATGAACAGAGATCATTCTGTCATTTTTGAGATTACATCCAAGTACTGTATTTCGGAGTCTTTTGTTGACCATGATGGCCACTCCATTTCTTCTGAGGGATTCCTGCCCGCAGTAGTAGATATAATGGTCATCTGAGTTAAATTCACCCATTCCAGTCCATTTGAGTTCGCTGATTCCTAGAATGTCAACATTCACTCTTGCCATCTCTTGTTTGACCACTTCCAATATGCCTTGATTCATGGACCTGACATTCCAGATTCCTATGCAATATTGCTCTTTACAGCATCGGACCTTGCTTCTATCACCAGTCACATCCACAGCTGGGTATTGTTTTTGCTTTGGCTGCATCATAGGACTGCATAAATGAATTTTTACATAGTCATAGTATGGAATACCATCAGCACATGAAAATAATAAATTTAATCTGATAATAACATAGATAATTCTTTTAAAATGTCATATGGAGGGGTGGGAGGTGTGAAGGAGGTTTAAGAGGGAGGGGATGTATGTATACCTATCACTGATTCATGCTGATATATGGCAGAAACAAACACAATATTGTAAAGCAATTATCCTCCAACTAAAGCATTTAAAAAAAGAGTTGACCATGTTATTTAGACCACTTCCAGAATAAATTATATTAATGTAATTTAATACTATAGATTTGTATTAAATAAATATTATGACACTAAATGCAAAAAATTTTAAAAATGTCATGTGGAAACAACAAGTTAGAGTGGTAGATGGTATGATATTATTTATTTGTTTATATATGTTCTGAAACATGATAAATAATGCTATACATTCAGTTTAGTTCAATCGCTCAGTCATGTCCAACTCTTTGCAACCCCATGAATTGCAGCACACCAGGCTTCCCTGTCCATCACCAACTCCCAGAGCTTGCTCAAACTCATATCCAGTAAGTTGGGGTGCCATCCAGCCATCTCATCCTCTGTTGTCCCCTTCTCCTCCTGCCTTCAATCTTTCCCAGCGTCAGGGTCTTTTCCAGTGAGTCAGTTCCTCGTATCAGGTGGCCAAAGTATTGGAGCTTCAGCTTCAGCATCAGTCCTTCCAATTCAGGACTGATTTCCATTACAATTGACTGGTTTGATCTCCTTGCAGTGCAAGGGACTCTCAAGAGTCTTCTCCAACAACACAGTTCAAAAGCATCAGTTCTTCAGCGCTCAGCTTTCTTTATGGTCCAACTCTCACATCCATATATGACTACTGGAAAACCGTAGCTTTGACTAGATGGACCTTTGTCGGCAAAGTAATCTCTCTGCTTTTTAATATAATGTCTAGGTTTGTCATAGCATTTCTTCCAAGGAGCAAGCATCTTTTAATTTCATGGCTGCAATCACCATCTGCAGTGATTTTGGAGCCCCCAAAAATAAAGTCCTTTACTGTTTCCATTGTTTCCCCATCTATTTGCCATGAAGTAATGGGACCGGATGCCATGATCTTAGTTTTCTGAATGTTGAGTTTTAAACCAGCTTTTTCACTCTCCTCTTTCACTTTCACCAAGAGGCTCTTTAGTTCCTCTTCGCTTCTGCCATAAGGGTAGTGTCATCTGCACATCTGAGGTTATTGATATTTCTCCCTGAAATCTTGATTCCAGCTTGTGCTTCATCCAGCCCAGCATTTCACATGATGTACTCTGCATATAAGTTAAATAAGCAGGGTGACAATATACAGCCTTAATGTACTCCTTTCCCAATTTGGAACCAGTCCATTCTTCCATGTCCAGTTCTAACTGTTGCTTCTTGACCTGCATACAGATTTCTCAGGAGGAAGGTAAGGTGGTCTGGTATTCCCATCTCTAAGAATTTTCCAGTTTGTTGTGATCCACACTGTCAAAGGCTTTCATGTAGTCAATAAAGTAGAAGTAGATAAAGTAGAAGTAGATGTTTTTATGGAACTCTCTTGCTTTTTCAGTGATCCAACAGATCTTGTCAATTTGATCACTGGTTCCTCTGCCTTTTCTAAATCCAGCTTGAACATCTGGAAGTTCACGGTTCAGGTACTGTTGAAGTCTAGCTTGGAGAATTTTGAGCATGTGAGATGAGTGCAATTGTGTGGTAGTTTTAACATTCTTTGGCATTGCCTTTCTTTGGGTTTGGAATGAAAACTGACCTTTTTCAGTCCTGTGGCCACTGCTGAGTTTTCCAAATTTGCTGGCATATTGAATGAAGAACTTTCACAGCATCATCTTTTAGGATTTGAAATAGTTCAACTGGAATTCCATCACCTCCACTAACTTTGTTCATAATAGTGCTTCCTAAGGCCTACTTGATTCGCATTCCAGGATGTATGGCTCTAGGTGAGTGATCTCACCATTGTGGTTATCTGGGTCATGCAGATCTTTTTTGTATAGTTCTTCTGTGTATTCTTGCCACCTCTTCTTAATATCTTCTGCTTCTGTTAGGTCCATATTATTTCTGTCCTTTATTGAGCTCATCTTTGCATGAAATGTTCCCTTGGTATCTCTAATTTTCTTGAAGAGATCTCTGGTCTTTCCCATTCTATTGTTTTTCCTCTGTTTCTTTGCATTGATCAGTTAGGAAGGCTTTTTTATCTCCTTGCTATTCTTTGGAACCCCACAGTCAGTCTTTCCCATCAGGAAGCTTCCATAAGCCTCTTAACCTTATCTATCAGAGGCAGATAGAAAGCAAACCAAAGTCGTAGAAAACTAACCAAACTGATCACATGGATCACTGCCTTGTCTAACTCAATGAAACTATGAGTCATGCCATTTAGGGCCACCCAAGATGGATGGGTCATGCTGGACAGTTCTGACAAAATGTGGTTCACTGGAGAAGGGAGAAGTGAATGGCAAACCACTCCAGTAGTCTTGCCTTGAGAACAAAAATATATGACACTGAAAGATGAACTCCCCAGGTCAGTAGGTGCCCAATATGCTACTGGAGATAAGTGGACAAATAACTCCAGAAAGAATGAAGAGATGGAGCCAAGCAAAAACAACGCCCAGTTGTGGATGTGACTGGTGATGGAAGTAAAGTCCAATGCTGTAAAAAACAATATTGCATAGGAACCTGGAATGTTAGGTCCATGAATCAAGGCAAATTGGAAGTGGTCAAACAGGAGATAGCAAGAGTGAACATTGACATTTTAGGAATCAGTGAACTAAAATGGACTAGAATGGGTGAATTTAATTCAGGTGACCATTATATCTACTACTATGGGCAAGAATACCTTAGAAGAAATGGAGTAGCCCTCATTGTCAACTAAAGACTCCGAAATGCAGTACTTGGGTGCAATGCTCTACATTATTTATGATTAAATATTTAAATACATATATGTATTAAAATGTGTATGAGAATAATAAATACTGATTCAAGATTGCAGTTACCTCTATGGAGATTGAGTGAGTGAAGTCGCTCAGTCGTGTCCGACTCTGTGCGACCCCATAGACGGCAGCCCACCAGGCTCCCCCATCCCTGGGATTCTCAAGGCAAGAACACTGGAGTGGGTTGTCATTTCCTTCTCCAATGCATAAGAGTGAAAAATGAAAGTGAAGTCACTCAGTCGTGTCCAACTCCTAGCGACCCCATGGACTGTAGCCCACCAGGCTCCTCCATCCATGGGAGTTTCCAGGCAAGAGTGCTGGAGTGGGTTGCCATTTCCTTCTCCAGGGGATCTTTCTGACCCAGGGATAGAATCCAGGTCTCCTGCATTGAAGGCAGACGCTTTACCCTCTGAGCGACCAGGGAAAGGCCAGGAAGAAGGGAGAAGGGAGGACAATTAATGTCGGCACTTCAATTCTAGCTTATGTTTTATACCTTTTTTAAAAATATGAAACAAATATAGTAAAATATAATGAATGATTTAATATAGTTGACTAGTGGATCCTTGGGTGTTTGTTATATTCTATGCTTTTCTATACATTGAAAATATTTCCAATTTTAAATTGTATGTTTGATTTATTAAAAAAGGTAGGGAAGGTTTGCAATAGGGAACCTCCCACTTAGCCAAAATATCAAGTAATTTACTGTGATGGGAAAATCCCAGAAGAAAAATGGAAATGTAACGATTTTCATCTCTCCTTTCAGACACATGGATGACCACTTCACAAACCTCTACCCACAGCTGATTAAGAAACGTTCCATGTTGAATAAAGTGCAGGACTTTTTAACGTACGTATGATTAGCATCCTCTTCTCATTGCTGCTGAGGCTTCAGGGATTGAGTCTGTCATTTCAAACAGCCGTTTTCCCTTCACCCATTTCTTTTCCATTTCTAAGGCAGGACTCTGGAGTGGTTCTTATAGTTAAGTGTAACACCTCTTGTTGATAGCGTAAAAACTGGTTGCAGACAAATGCCTTCTAATTTATGCCCTTTCAGAGGTCAGGTTAATATATCACATTGTCAGCTGTGACACAGCTAGAGGAAACCTCACAGTACAAGACAGGCAAAACCAAACCCCTGGATCCCTTCCACCTGGGGGCTCCTCTCCTTTAGAAATCCCCCTCCTCCCTCTCTAAGGTGCTTTCTTTTTATGGACCTAGACTCATCCTAGCTGGGGAGTTAGTGCACATCTTAAGTTATAATTCCTCACATCCTTTGAGAATATTTTTATTTTAGTAAAGCTTTCTGGAGACTAATAATTCTCAATATTCAGAATTTGTTTTACATTTGTGGGAAGGACAGACTGAGACTAATTTGGGGATAGAAGAACTCTTGGTTTGGCCCTCTAAAATATATACCTAGCAACCTGTTTGCCAGATGTGAAGGTCCTTCCGAGCATCTAGGCTAGATCTCATGAAGCACTGATACTGTGTTTTTAAATTGATCTGGAGATAGCCTGAACAAATCAGAAACTGCTTTTAGTATACAAAGTTATGTCAACTCATCTTGCATAAAGTGCAGACAACTAAAACATGAGATGAAAGGAGTATAAAACAACGACAAAAAGACTTTTTTGTAGGACAGTCATTGAGGCAGTTATTGGCAAAAACTGGAATACAACAAATCTTAGACTATGAAAATGATCTGAGAGAAATATAAGCAAATACAAACCACTATATCCTTATGGATTTAGTGAAAACATTATAATGTTATATGAGATGCATTTGAATAGTCCGTCCTCAGCTTTCTTAGGTCTCAATATCACAGATAAATAAATAAATAAATATCACATCTGTGTTTCTAGATAGTTCTAGGTAAAGCATGCAGAGTTATAAAGAGAGAGTCATAGTCCTTGGGGCTTCCCTGGTGGTTCAGATGGGAAAGAATCTGTCTTCAGTGCAGGAGACTTGGGTTCAATCCCTGGGTCAAGAAGATCCCCTGGAAAAGGGAATGGCTATCTACTTTAGTATTCTTGCCTGGAGAATTCCGTGGACAGAGAAGCCTGGCAGACTGCAGTCCATGGAGTCATAGAGACTTGGACATGACTGACTGACTAACATGTTCACTTTCATAGTCCTTGGGAGAAATAAAAAATCACTTAGGATTTGCTCTGATATCTTTTCAAAATGACTGGAATGTTACAAGAGCCAGAATTTAAATTATACTAACCTTTGTGTGGGCTTAGTTGCTCAGTCGTGTCTGATTCTTTGGGACTGCATGGACTGTAGCCCACCAGCTCCTCCATTCATGGGGATTCTCCAGGCAAGAATACTGGAGTGGGTTGCCATGCCCTCCTCCAGGGGATCTTCCCAACCCAGGGATCAAACCCAGGTCTCCCACATTGCAGGCAGATTCTTTATCATCTGAGACACCAGGGAAGCCCTACACTAGCATAGGAATCTGAATATATAATCTTTAAGTGCTTGGTTTTAATTTGGCTTTGGATGAACAACCGTAGAGACCACTAGTACAAATCTAATTTGTCTTCCAGGAAGCAAGATCAGTGGACCCGGGAGAACATCAAATATTACAAGAGTGACCCATTTTGGAGACACGCAGACTATGTTATGGCACAAATGGATGGGCTGTTTGCAGGGGCAACAAAGAGAGCTGTATTAGAAGGAAAAAAGGTAAGATTTCTAGAAAGCTACTCAGGATTTATATGGTATGGCAAGAATACTGAAAGTGGTCTTTAAAATTACATTCCAGTTAAGGAGAAAATCAAATTAGGACTAAAGAATAAATTTCTTGCATAGAAGTACTGTCTTATCTATCTCATTACTAGAACCTGACTCAATGTCTTACACAAAATCCCAGCCTAACACATAAATAAACCAGCTTGTTTCTGTATCCTCTCTGTCTCGTTCATGTGCCCTGGGTCAGCTTAAAGTCCGATATGAATGTACTGGCTATTTGATTAACCTACTAAAGCTAGAGTTTTAGACAATATGATAAAGAAAAATGTATACATTTTAAAAAGTGTACAAGTACTATGATTTCCATCCTCCACAGCACTTGGACACACATACACACACATAAACACACACACACAACCCAGGCCCACATGTCATAATTTTTTCTGAAAAGTTTACTGAATCATTGAGGATAGAAAGGTACTGTTTAATATACTTCCAAAAATTAGGAAGAGTTTATTTCCTGGAGGTAATATATATACCACACGCACACTGGACAAAATATACAAAATGACAGTTTATAGAAAATAGGTGCAAAAAGTATTCTTAATCACATGAGCTCAGCCTTGGTAATAAAACTAGAAATACAAATTAAAACCATACTGAGAAATGCTTGTTGTTTAGTCACTAAGTTGTGTCCACTCGCTTTGTGAGCCCATGGACTGTAGTCCGCCAGACTCCTCTGTCCATGGGACTTCCCAGGCAAGAATATTGGAGTGCATTGCCATTTCCTTCTCCAGGGGATCTTCCCGAACCAGAGTTCGAACCCATGTCTCCTGCATTGGCAGGTGGATTCTTTACCACCAAGCCACCTGGAAAGCCATACTGAGAAATCTTTTCTTACTTATCAGTTTGGCAAAAATTCCAAAGTGTGAGAGCATACTGTGTTAACAGGTAATGGGGGGAAAAAAACATTTTCCTAAAAGACTGGTGGGAATACAAAATGGCATATCTGCTATGGACAGCTTGGCATCCAACACCAAAATCACATACTCATTTATCCTCTGATGCAAGATTTCCAGGATTATCACAAAGGTTCACTGGCAGCAATATAAGCCTATTCATTGCAGATAATTTACAGTAGTGAAAAGACTGAAAACAGCCAAAGACATGAAGACTGGCTGTACGAATGATGTGGCTGTAAACAGGAATGAGGTGTATCTCCATATACTGCTATGGACTGACCTTCAGAATCTGTTATTAAGTGTAAAAAGTAAAGACTGGTGTATATCATGTGCTGCCTTCTGCATAAGAAATTGAGATAGATAGATAATAGATGATAGATAGAGAGATGATAGATTTACACATATTTTCAAGGAGAAACAGCAATGAAAGTGTAAACCAATAACTAAAAGATAAATGAAAGGAGAATTGAGGGAGCAGAAATGAAAGCTACATTCCTCTGGATGTAACTTGTTTTTTTACATTTGACTTTGAAACCATGTAAATGCTGTTCATACTTACACAAAATTTTTGGAAGCTAAGTGATTCCTAAGACCTGAAAACGAATGCACACAAATATACTTAATACATCAAGTTCATGGTATAACCATATGGGCAACAGTTAGATGATGTCAAAACAGAGTTATTGAACTTCCCTGGTAGTCCAGTGCAGGGGGCATGCGTTCCATCCTCGGTCAGGAAACTAGGATCCCACATGCCACACAGCATGGCCAAAACAAACGAGCAAAAAACAGTTATCCTCACAAAGCAGTGCATCCTCAGTGGAATAGATGCTAAGGATAAGAAAACCACCAAAACAGAAATAGACAGCCTTGACTTGTAATCTTACTTTAGTAAAAATATTATATTGCTATTTTGAAATCTGATAGATTTTGATAGATAAAGATAAAGCAAAGAAGTATATTAGATAAAAAGATTTTCAGCACAAGAAAAGTTAATGAAGTAAACATGCTGTGTATTTTTTAATTAACATATAGGTAGGAAATCATTACTTTTGGCTTCCTTAATTAAAAAAAAATGTACGTTTCCTTTCTTTGTCCCTTGAAAAAGCCTAGAAGTAATGACAATAGCCTTGACCCAGCAGCATTTAGTCTTCCCCAGGAGAATATGGTCTATCTTAAACAAGACATAGAAGCACTAGCCATGGAGAAAAAGATTGGGAAATTTGACTAATTAAAATAAGAATTTCTTTTTATCAAAAAACAATATAGAGAGTGAAAAGATAAGCTGCAAACCAGGGGAAGATATTTGCAATACATTTAACTAACAAAGGATTTGTATCTAAAATACATAAAGAATGTCAACAAATTTTTAAAAAGAACATACCCAGTAGAAAAATGGGTAACGGGCACAAAACATCAACAGGAACTTCACAGCAGAGGAAGCACAAATGACCAATACACATGTGAAGAAATGCACAATTTCAAGGAAATGCATCATAAAGCCACAGTGAAATCCTATTACACACCAGAATTGGGAAATCCCAACCACTACTGGTGTAAGTAAACTCTTACAACCACTTTGGAAAAGGATGGGACATTACTTGAAACATTTGAGGTTAATACATATTCTACAACCTGGCAGACCCACTCAGAGATTAGATACAGTCTTGAACATGGGGTCCACATATGTAAAAGTTCACAGCATCATTGTTTACTGTGAGCTGTAAACATCTCAAATGCTTATCCTAAGTATATTGTGATACCGTATGTTCATGTAATGTGATACCATATGGGAATGAACATGAACGAACCGTTTCCACACTGTCGACATTGATCCATGTCAAAAAATAATTTTGAGCAAGGGAATGCACATGATATGATTCTATTTATCCATATTCTAAACCAGGCAAAGTTTTAAAAATATATTGCCTAGGGATTTATACATAGATGATAAAATGATAGGAAAGCAAGTAATGAACAACTTGAAATTTAGCAGAGTGGTTACTGCTGATGGGGAACAGAAATGAGATTGGTGACTTTCTAAGGCACAGCTGATAGTCTATTTAAAATAGTCTATTTTTTAACTGGGATGCAGGTACATAGGAGTTTATTTTTATTATTTTTTCTTAAAATGTGCATTTACATCTTCATTCTTTCATATGTATGATATCATTCTTGATTTTTAAAATAAATGCAAAAAATTTAAAGGCAAATTACAAACTGAAAAAATCTTGCAATTCATGTCAGACTTAAAGAGCTCTTAAAAGTAGATAAAAAAGAATAACCTAGTAGAAAAATAAAGCATGTTAACAGTTCACAAAAAGTAAATCCAAAGATTCTTAAATATATATTCAGCTGTATTCATAAATGCCAAGATAAACTACAGTGAGGGGACTTCCCTGGCAGTCTAGTGGCTAAGACTTTGTCTTCCAGTGCAGGGGGTTCGATCCCTGGTTGGGGAACTAAGATCCTACATGCCTCATGGCCAAAAAAAAAAAAAAAAAAAAAAAAAAACACATAAAACAGAAGCAATATTGTAACAAATTCAATAAAGACTTTAAAAATGGTCTACATTAAATGTAGCTACCAGATACTGTTTTTTCCTTATCAACTTGGAAATAAACTAATTGTTTAATTCGTTGTTGAGGCTGTAATAGTATAATTGAAATAAGCCCTGTGAAGATAATATGGAAATATCTATTAAAATCAAAATCATCTTTAGAAATCTGTTCTACACAGATTATAATATAATGTGTGTTCTACACACATTATTATAGAAAATAATGTGTCCAAGGCTGATTATTGGAAGATTGTCTTTAATAGTAAAAGACTAGAAACCACCTGAAAGTCCATCAATAAAATACTGATTAAAAACATTATAATGCATCCATTCATAGACATACTGTTTAAAAGAATGAAGAAGATTTTTACATCCAATATGGAACGGTCCCCAAGACACCAAAAGATACGAAGAGGAAAAAAAAAAAAATCAAGGTGAAAAGAAGCACATAAAATATATTATTATTTATGTTTTAAAAAATGTATTTGTAAGACATTTTAAAAAGATCCCTTGGAGAGGGCATGGCAACCCATTCCAGTATTCTTGCGTGGAGAATCCCCATGAACAGAGGAGCCTGGTAGGCTACAGTCCATAGGGTTGCAGAATTGTACACGACTGAAGCAACTTAGCACAGCACAAGGCATTTTTAAAAGTCTAGAGAGATACACTAGAAACCAAGTGGTAAGCTGGAGATAGGATTGAGGTTTGAGCAAACAGAGAAGAGGAGTGAAAAGAATTTCCACTATAAATCTTATGGCAACCCACTCCAGTGTTCTTTCCCAGGAAGTCCCATGGACAGGGAAGCCTGGCAGGCTACAGTCCATGGGGTCACAGAGTCAGACATGACTGGCCATGCACACGTGTATCACTTGTGCCGAGACTGAAAAAATCTGCAGTAGAGAAATGCAAGCAGAGTGCTCTGTTTTCCTTTCCTAGGACCCACTCTTCGAATCTGTGGATAAAAGGCTAAAATGTCTCGTAAACTATAAAGTAATAAAAATTATTTTGTAAAGTACAAAAAAATCTTGGTATCTGTTACATGAGGGACTCTTCACAAAGAAATACCTAACAAGGGGAACCCTCCCAATAGAAAATGACATGTGATAGTAACAAATCAATGTTAAGTGCAGTCTTTGTCTTTCCCCAGCCCATGACCCTGTTCCAGATTCAGTTCCTGAATGCTATTGGAGACCTGCTGGATCTGATTCCCTCACTTTCTCCCACAAAAAACTCCAGCCTGAAGTTTTTTAAGAGATGGGACATGGGACATTGCTCTGCCCTTATTAAGGTGAGTCACTCGGTAGCCTTTCTCTTTGTCCTTCTTCTGGTCCGTGGAGATTCTTTCTATATGTCACCCAAACATGGCATCTCACCACCCCTGCTGTAGTTACATATCACCTCATGGGTTCCTCTGTCATGGAAGTTAAGAACTGGAAGGAACTGATAGAGGGAATTGGATGTACATGATGTTACCTCTGTTTGGATGCTAGTGGTAAAGAACCCACCTGCCATTGCAGGTTCAATCTCTGAGTCAGCAAGATCCCCTGGAGGAGAGCATGGCAACCCACTTCAGTATTCTTGCCTGGAGAATCCCATGGACAGAGGACCCTGGTAGGCTACAGTCCATGGGGTCGCAAAAAATCAGACACGACTGAAGCAACTTAGCATGCACACAGCACTTCTGTTTCTTCCATCATTTTTCTCATGCTGTATGTACCTGCCACTCCTACCTTCTAGAATCTTCCATTTTGGAAGCTAGGACAGAATCTGTCTTGTGTACATTAAAGGTTAATTTTCCACTACCAAATATAGCAATAAACACCTCAGTAGATGTATATTTCCCACATTTGCAGTCAGTTATCTGTTTACTTCACTGTGATTCTGGCTACAGGTTCTTCCTGGATTTGAGAACATCTTTTTTGCTCACTCAAGCTGGTACACATATGCAGCCATGCTCAGGATATATAAACACTGGGACTTCAACATCGTTGATAAAGACACCAGCAGCAGTCGCCTCTCTTTCAGCAGTTACCCAGGTAACTAAATTTAGAGAGACATCTCAGTACTTTGAGTCCTATTTCCAGATGAAACCTTGGTGATTCAGAGTAACTGGAATGGATGAATAAATGTTTAGTGATTAGCATATATTAATAAAAACTGGTTTTTAGAGTGCTGTTTGAAGATATATAACTCTATTACTTTTACTTAAAGTACTATGTCATAAACTATGTTAAGAGGATTGCCAGAAATTCACTTCTACAAATGCCAACTGAGTATTAAGTACAAGTCACTTTCTGAGGCTCTGAAGTGGAAGCAAAGATGAGCAAGAAAATCCTGATTGCAATTTCTCCTTGAGAGCCTGTCTCCAGTTCTCTTTTTTATGATTTTTTTAGTCGAAGTATGGTTGATTTACCCATTTCTTGTATTCTTTGCAATATCCGCAGGACTTTACCTAGCGTATGGCAAAAAATAAATTCAGCAAAAAATAAATTTTTGCTGAATGAATGAGTGAATGAATGTACAAGCTTATAGGTCTTATACTAACAAGATAAATAAAATACAGATAAGAATAATATTACTGCTGAATACTGTATAGGCTACAAAAGCAGTGTTAGAAATGTTTTGAGTATTCAAAATAGGGATAACTCACATCTGATTGTTGGGAAAAGGAAAAAAGTTGAGATTTGAGATGAACTATGAATGATGACTAGAATTTGAGCAAGTAGAGATGGATGAGAAGGGACAATCTTTGTAGAATAGGAGTTGCAAATTCCTATGCCTAAAGCAGGGGGCTTCCCAGGGGGCTCATGCTTGCAATGGGCTTCCTAGGTGGTGCTAATGGTAAAGAACCACTTGCCAATGCAGGAGACATTAGAGGTGTGGGTTTGATCCCTGGGTTAAGAAGATCTAAAGGCATGGCAACCCACTCCAGTATTCCTGCCTGGAGAATCCCATGGACAGAGGAGCCTGGTCGGCTACAGTCCATGGAGCCACAGAGTTGGACACAACTGAAGAGACTGAGCATGCACATATGCATGCCTAAAGGAGACAAGAAGATGATATAATTGAATAAAAGGGATCAGTAAAAGTAAATAGAAGTGGAAACAATTGTAGCAAAGACAGGGTCCATTGAAAGGGAGTCAGCTGTTCAGCACCTACTAACCATTGTCACCCGGACACGTCCTGGAGATCAGTATTTCCATATCCTCTAGCTTCTCAAGAGAGAAATATGGATTTAAAAAGCAAAACCCACTGTGTAAACCCCTAAAATTGTATCTGATAGCTGGAATCGCCCCCAACAGCTGGTTTGCAACCTCTTCAGAAAACATCACCAGCAAAAAGACAAGGGGGAAGTTCTTACCAAACATCCAAGTGTCCTATAGGGATATGATGTGGATACTAACCTCTAATTACAAATACGCAACTTACAGGGTGGTTATACCAACCACCTGTCATATCTACCTTTGAAAGAGTATTTTTGTCTGAGTATTATTGCCTCTTCTGGTTCTGTTGTTCTTGATAATACTAGCTTTACCCTATCAGGAATTCTGACCAGGGGAATAGTGGTCTGTTTTACTGTCCTTGTGATCTGATCCTTCCTTTGAGATCACTTGGATTTCATCTTTGTTGTTGTTTGCTGAATTGTTTTAGTATTGAGGGGGACTGAGGACTCCTTTCTGCAAGTTAGACCATGATTTGATTCTTTGTTCCAAAATTTAAGGACAGCAAGATACTGAGACAATGAACCATTCCTACTCTTCCTCCTATTTTTGATAAAATGCAAAATTCAACAGCTACCTGAAATCTTTGCTTTCAAAACTCTCCAATCTTAACAGTCCTGGATCCCAAAAGTAGTGAGGGAGAGGGACATGGAGGAATTTCGTATGAAAACGTTTGGCTTGCTAATATTTGCATATATTGTTGTTGTTTGATCGCTTACTTGTGTCTGACTCTTTGCGACCCATGGACTGCAGCACACCAGGCTTCCCTGTCCTTCCATCTCCTGGAGGTTGTTCAAACTCATGTCCATTGAGTCGGTGATGCCATTCAACCATGTCATCCTCTGTTGTCCCCATTCTCCTCCTGCCTTCAGTCTTCCCCAGTATCAGGGTCTTTTCCAGTGAGTTGGCTCTTCAAGTCAGCCAAAGTATTGGAACTTCAGCTTCAGCATCAGTCCTTCCAATGAATATTCAGGGTTGATTTCCTTCCAGAATAGACAGATACAGAAGTATATATATAACTGAGAGAAAACAAAAGACATCTTTCTTACTCCAAGATGTTTTTATAGGAGCCAGTAGAGCAGTGTAATTCATAATTTCTCTAACTAAACTGCTTTGTTCTCAACAGCAAACATGAAAACCACATAGAATTTTATTTATATTACAAAGAATTGTTTAATTAAGGGATCAGTCACATCGGATTCATTCAATAGGTGTGGAACTAAGCTTTGCCGTGAACTCTATGCCATGTGAAGGTGCTGTTGATCCCAGAAAAGAAGCTGGGTGACTTGTTTTTTTTTTTTGGTGGAGGAATGCCACGGTAGATTGAGTGAATTAGGATCATGATGTTGGTTTTGTATTCAGAGTAGCAGGACCTGGAAGTTCTTCCTAATATGGATAAATATACTAAGAATTGTTGAGTCAGAACTGATAGATCAAGTCATGATATCATTTATTCATCTACAATTTTCCATTAAAATGTGCTAGACAGAGTGTTTGTGATGAAAAACAGGACAAATGGTCTCTATTCTAACAAAATTTTACCTTCTTGTAAAAAATAGAGACAAATAAAAGAAAGCAATGCTTAAAGTGTGATTTGTGTAATAATAGGGAAGAGTAGTTTGGGGACGATGAGAAAACTTTTAAGAGAAAGTAAAGTTTATGTTAAGACACAAAAGCAAGTATAAATTAGGCAGACCAATCGGGATATGTGATGGAATGTGATGGAATGTTCCACATGGAACATAGCACATGTAAAAGCCTGTAGGCAAGAAAAAGTTCAGAGAAGCCCAGAGGGAGGGAATGAAGGGCAATGCAAGACCATTAAAGTGACAAGTGAAAGTGACATTAATAGATTTGCATTTTAAAATTACAAAATGCCAAGCTCCTGAGCGCTGGACAAGAGAGGCTTCCAACAGAACATGTAGAAGTGTGAGGCAACAATCCAGGCAACTCAAACCATGTAACGTGTTATAGCTCAATATATGGAGAGAAGATTGATATTCATCTTCAAGAAGAAAAAAAATATGACTGCTGAATTACTAGAGCAGATCTTGGCTTTCTGTATATTCCTGTTGTTCCTGCCAAAATCCTTGAGGGATAATTGCCTAGTAAGAATTATTACAAGGGCACTCTCAAAACTGTCCTCCAGCATAGGGGGATAGGAGGAGCATTAGTAATCCTTCACAGTGCCTTGGTCAATATTGCAAAAGGATTTGCTTACCCCAGCACACCCAGACTTATTCAAGCCAATCTCATGCTCTGGGTTCACCAAGAGTCCCAGCTGACTTCATAAAAATAGAGGAGGTTATTCAAGGAAACAAATTAATATACTATCCCCCATTTTAATCTAGAAAGGTTTTAAGGCAGTGTCCAGGATGACAGAGTAGAAAAATTCTGAACTCATGGGCTCTCATGGACACACTAAATCTACAGCTAAGTATGGAACATTTCCCTCTGAAAAAGATCAGAAAACTAGACAAAATGCTCCCCACAACACAAAATAAAAGAAACACACTGAGGCAGGTAGGAGAGGCAGAGACAGGTTTGGCAAAAGACCTCTCCTTACTGTATGCAGCAACACTGGACAAGGACTCATGAGCCTGCCGCTTCTCCAGGAGAAGTAAGGGATTGGAGCCCCACCCCAGGCACCCCAACCCTTGGGGTTTGCCCCAGAAAGATGAGCCCCCAAAACTCCTGGCTTAGAGACCCAACAGGGCTGAGCTCCAAGGGTTCCAAAGTGCTATAGGAATGTGAAATTCCCCTATTAAAGGATTTTGCATGTGGTCTTACCCCCAGAACGAGCTGAGTAACAGTAGCTTGGAAAGGGCCATACGTGAAGGAGATTCGTTGTCAATCTAAAGGCATCAGCTGGAGAGGCAGGGGACAATTGAAAAGCTCCTGGGCTCCCCTGGTAGCTCAGTGGTAAAGAATCTGCTTGCCAGTGCAGGGGATGCGGGTTCGATCCCTGGTCTGGGAAGATCTCACATGCCGCAGAGCAACTAAACCCCAAGCCACAGCTACTGAGCCTGTGCTCTAGAGCCAGGGAGCCACAACTACCAAGCCTGTGTGCCCTAGAGCCCGTGCTCCACCAAGAGAGAAGCCACAGCAATGAGAAGCCCATGCACTGCAATTAGAGAGTAGCCCCCACTCGCCTCAACTAGAGAAAAGCTTGCACAGCAACCAAAATCCAGCATAGCCAAAAATAAATAAATAAGAGCAAAAAAAAAAAACCCTCCCGAAGGCAGAGGCACTCATGGACCTGGTTGTTGCACTCTCCACCTAGCACGCTAGAACAGGTTGGTGAGCTTGGATACAATACCCTCCCAACTGCCTAGCTAAGCAGGCAGGGGTGGATGGTGGTGACACCGTCCCAGGTCCTGGCTGAAGTCTGCAGGTACAGTGGTTGCGCCACTCCCCCACCTCCTGGCTGGGGCTGGAGAGCTGTCTTTCTGAAGCCAGTGAGCGTGCTCCAGCTGCTACACTCCTCATCAGTCTTGCTAAAGCCGCTGAGCACGTGCAATCCACACAGGGGACACCCTTTGATCCCTCAGCCTTGCTGGCCAAGGACACTGGCATTCCTGAGCTCCACAGGGCTGTAATCATCAGAAAGACAATTCTCAGCAGGCAAACATCCCCGGGGCACTGCACAGACAGCAAGTGGAAATAAAACCCAAGTATTCCTGTGAAAAAGACCTATTTACTTAGCCTGGAGCTTCAGCTTCAGACAAGCTTCAGGTTTTCCACCCCTCTAGAGGCTCAGGAGACATAGCCAGGGAACATAAGCTGGGAGACATCATGCTGGCACACCCCCTTGGCCTCACTATAGCTCGGGAACACTTCCCAGATAAAAGGTTATACACTGGGACTTCCCTGGTGGTCCAGTGGATAAGAATCTGCTGTCCATGCAGGGGCAACAGGTTTGAGCCCTTGTCCGGGAAGATTCCACATGCCACAGGGCAGCTAAGCCTGTGTGCCACAACTACTGAAGCCCATGTGCCTAGAGCCCATGCTTTGCAACAAGAGAAGCCACCATAATGAGAAGCCCATGTACTGCAAATAGAGAAAGCCTGCTTGCAGCAACACAGACCCAGCACAGCCAAAAATTAATTAATTTGAAAAACAGTTTAAAAAAAAAGCTTATATACTTGTCTGGATCCTTAGTTTCTGCCACCATCACTAGGCACTCCTGGAAGAGGAAATGGCAACCCACTGCAGTATTCTTGCCTGGAAAATTCCATGGACAGAGGCTACAGTCCATGGGGTTGCAAAAGAATCAGACACGACTTAAACAGACAACACATATGTAAAATAGATGACTAATAAGGACCTTACTGTATGACACAGGGAACTCTACTCAATATCTCTAATGGATGTGGGGAAAAGTGAACCCTTGTACACTGGCTGGTGGAAATCTGTATTGGTACAGCCACCATGGAAAACAGTATGGAAGTTCCTCTAACACTACAGCTATCATATGACCCAGCAATTCCACTCCTGGATACATATCCAAAAAAAAAAAAGCAGAAACACTACCTTGAAAAGATATGTGCCCCTCAGTGTTCATAGCAGCATTATTTACAATTTCTAAGACATAGAAGCAACCTAAGTGTTCATCAACAGATGACTGATAGAGAAGATGTGGTATATATGTTATATATATATATTTATATATACACACACACACACAATGGAATACAACTCAGCCATAAAAAGAATGAAATTTTGCCATTTGGAACAATATGGGTGGACTTGAAAGGCATTACGCTAAGTGAATTATTTCACTTATGTCAGACAGAGAAAGACAAATACTATATGAAATCACTTATATGTGGACTCTAAAACAATATAAATTAGTGAATATAACAAGAAAAGAAGACTCATATAGAACAAACTAGTTGTTACTAGTGGGGAGGAGAGAGGGTTTACAGAGGGTAGGGGGACTGGGAGGTACAAGCTATAGGGTGTAAGATAGGTTACATTTTACAACTCAGGGAATACATCAAAGTGTAGCCTTTAGAAATTATATTAAAAATAAAATTTGTTCATGTCAAAAAAAAAGATCTATTGATTTCTATTGCATTGAAGCTTTAAATCAATCAGAGAGAATCAACATGTCAGTAAACCTGAGTCTTCCCATCCACAAATATTGTTTCTTTATTTATTTAGGTCTTCTTCTTTAATTTGAGCAATTTTTTGGTAGTTTTTAGTATATTGGTCTTACATACCTTAAACTAATTTGAATCCTAAGTGCATTTTGATGCTACTGTCATCAGAATCAGTTTTTTATTCCCTTTTCCAATTGTTCATTGCTTGTATGTATGCATTAGTTATCTATCACCATGTAACAAGTCATGACCCAAACTTGTGACTTGAAGGAATGACAGTAATTGTTTAGCATTTCATAGTCTCTATGGATAAGGAATTTAGATAGGGCCCAGTTAGGATGGCTTGTGTCTACGAAGACTCGGAGACTGAGGGGCTGAAATCTCTGATAACTTAACTGAAGCGAAAGGATGTACTTCCAAGGTGACTCACTTCCATGGTCAAAAAGATGCTGCTGACAAATCGATTCCCTTCCATGGGCCTCTCTGTAGAACTGCTCAAGTATTCTTGAAAAAGGGCTCCTGGTTCCCCCAAACCAAGTGATCCATAAGAACAAGGCAGAAACAGCAGTGACTATTATGACCTAGTCTCAGAAGTCACATGCTGTCACTTCCACCACATTCTATTTATTAGAAAGAGGTTGTTAATGATTAGTCCACACTCAAGAAGAGGACGTTAGAATCTATCTTTTTAAGGGAAAATTGCCAAGGAATTGTGGAAATTTAAAAACCATCACAATATTGAAATACTATTTTTTGTATATTTACTTTTTATCTTGAGAATTTTCTAAGTTCATTTATCATTCTAATAGTTTTTTTTTTTTTTTTTTGGTAGATTTCTTGGGATTTTTCTAGATGCATCATCAGCCCATTTCTGTAGGAAGACACTTTTACTTCCCCCTTACCTTCTCTGTCTTTGTTTTCTTCCATGGGTGCACTGGATAAGACCTCCAGGACTGTAGACTATAGACTAGAAGTGGCATGGAAATCCTTGCCTAGTTCCTGATCTTAAGTGAAAAAGTATGCAGTCATTACCATCAAGTATGATGTTAATTGTAGGCTTTTTGTAGATACCCTCTATAAGGTTAAAGAGGATTCTGTCTCTTACTACTTTTCTTTATGTTTCTATCAATGAATAAGTGCTGCACTTCATGCAATTCTCATTTTCCATTAAAATCATCACCTGATTTTCATCTTGTATTCATATAGTGAGTTCCATTGATTAATTTTCAGATGTTAAATCAACTTGGCATTCCTTGGGTAAGCCCCAATTAATCATACTGTACCCTGGAGAAGGAAATGGCAACCCACTGCAACATTCTTGCCTGAGAAATCCCATGGAGAGAGGAGCCTGGCGGGCTACAGTCCTTGGGGTCACAAGAGTCAGATGTGACTGAGTGACTAAGCCACCGCCACCGTACAGTTTACCATTTTCACTTGTGGGAGGAATCATCCAATTTCTTTGTGTTGCTATTGGAATGTTCACCCTATGAACATTTTTATTGCCTTTTAATGCACCTTACCCAAATGTTTGCCATATTAACAAAAGTCTCACAAGCGCTCCTCTTCGAAGCCTTCCTTAACTTTCAGGCAGAGCCAGCTACCCCTCCTTTCAGCTTCCCTGGTGCCTGTGGGTAACTTCTTCAAAGCCCATGTTCCGTATTCATGTCTGCATCCCCAGATGTCTGCATCTCCTTCCTACAGAGGCTTGCATATGGTAATCATTGAATAAATATTTATGGAGGTAAGGAAGGAGGAAAAAGATAATGGAAAGAAAAAGGAAAGATTACAGCAGACAGATTACAGACAACCCATCCTGATGTGGACATGTGGAAACTGGAGAGAGAAAGATGGGAAATTCAGTGAGAGGTGGAGAAGGGCCTGCTGAAGAGAGCATCATCTCTATCACAGTCTCATTGACTTTTCTTCATCCTGCCCTCCCCTTTTTTTTTTTTTTTAATGAACTGTATGTTTTTAAAACTAATTTATTTAGCACCCTCCCTTTATAGTGTTGATTTGAAAACAAGAGTCTAAGATGTTCAGGAATTGTTATCAAGGCATCTCAGATGCACACCTGGACAGTGTAGGGATTGGACCTGTAAGTTGATCCTTTGTGGCCACCCAGGTGGCACTAGTAAAGAACCTGCCTGCCAGTGCAGGAGACAGGGGATGTGGGTTCCATCCCTGGGTTGGGAAGAAATGGCAACCCACTCCAGTATTCTTGCCTGGAAAATCCTGTGGACAGAGGTGCCTGGCGGGCTACAGTCCATAGAGTCTCAAAGAGTCAGACACGACTGAAGCAAGTTAGGACCTTAATAGGAATGACATGAATAGGACCCAACTAGTTGTATGGGAATTAGGCAGCACCCAAGTTTTAAGTAAGTTACTTTAAACTCATTTGTGCTTAACCTGTCTTTGAAATAAAAAGAAAAACAAAAAGCCCCCAAAACTAATGTTTGTTTAGTTCCTACTTACGTGTCCGGCATTATAACTTACACTTAGTGTATGCATAATTCACATTTGGTGTGTTTTATGTCACTTAATTTTCATAAAGACCTAACAAGGAGGGTATTGTATCAGTATTTTTCAAATAAACAGGTTCAGAGAAGTTAAATAGCCTTTTCAGAACCATACTGCTCAGAAGTTGGGCAGTGCGGTTCAAGCAAAACATATCTGACTACAAAATACCCATTTTTTGGTTTGTTTGTTTGTTTTCAGAAATGGTTCCGTTTGTATGTAAGTTAAATGGTTAAAACTAAAAGAGACCGTGGATTCAAAGGGCCTCCTGGGATGCGGGTGGGTGGAACTTTTGCGTGGGAACCAAAGCTGGAACCTATTCAAAGTGTTCTAATTGAGGAGTACAATAAATAATGATGATGCCTATGAGGCCGAGGCTTCCTGCTTAATTATCTGTAAGTGGAGCTCTCCAGAGCGCACTCAGTATGTTTCACCAAGCGTGCATGTGTTCCTACTTTGCATTACATCTAGGCGTTCCATCACCTCCCACACACATGTTACATACCCCTTTACAGTTTCCTCTGGAGCTTGTTAAAAATGAAGATTCTAAAGTGCCATCCATAGGAATTCTTAACCAGTTGATCTGGGTTGGTACATTCAAACAAGCACCCTAGGCGTTTCTAACTTATTGGGTTTCCATGTCTATCCTTTTAGACTCTGGCAGCCCTTCGGGTTTGGGTAGACATGATTTTGCTCAGCCTTCTTCTGTTTGAAGTTCCAATACTTGAAAGTAGGAAGATAAAAGAATACCCTCAATGCCTGGGGAAAATGTAGCCAAGTCTCCTTCATAATCCATAATATTACTACTTTCATTCATTATTAAATTGCCTTTATAGTTGTAAACATTTTTAATGAAGTACAATTACTTTTATTAATTTCATGTTACCTCTTTTATCCTAGATACTTTGATCATAAGGCTGAAACATATACAAACTATGATTTAATACATGCCAAGATCTATATCTTCTGCCTTTAAAAAGCAGAAGAACCAAAGGAGGAGAAGAAATAAAAGTAGAATTAAATAAAAGTAGAACTCGGTCACTTATTCCAAAGACTGTAGGTAGATTTTGTAGCACTTCATTCCTGCTTTCCTATGTGCCTTTCTTTTGTTTTATGTTCCTCTTTGGTACCATCCCAGGATACTGAGTAGCCACCCAGGTGGCGCTAGTGGTAAAGAACCCGCCTGCCAATGCAGGAGATGTAAGAGATGTGGGTTCAATCCCTGGGTTGGGAAGATCCCCTGGAGGAGGAAATGGCAACCCACTCCTGTATTCTTGCCTGGGAAATCCCATAGACAGAGGAGCCTGGAGGGCTACAGTCCAAAGAGTCGCAAAGAATTGGACAAGCTGAAACAACTTAGCACCCAGATGCTGATAACTTCTGCCAGGCCACCCCTGCCTTGAATCGTGCCCCACCTAGCCAAAGAAAGCTTCTTCCCTTCTATCTTTATAGAAATTCCACCTTACTCTCCACACTTTGCTTGATTGACTGGTCATAAGGTGATTTTCCCCACCTCCACCCTGTTTAAACATGCAACTCCCCATGATTCACCCTCTCCTTAATTGCTTCTAATGTATTTGCTCCATTGTGCCTATGTGTTGTTGCCCTTTGCATGACTATTCCCCTCAATGTTGTCAGATGTATGTTAGGGTGGAAAAGGCATGTGTTGAGATTCAGTTCTAGATTTATCCCTGACAATGCTGTTTATAAGCTTTAAAAAGTGAAATACTTAAAAAAAAAAAAAAAAAACCACCTCATCTAAGTGCTCTTTTTGTGAAGATCAAATGAAAGTATCCATCCTTCTAAAGCAAAGTTTCTGATGTGTAGTAGGTACACTATTAATGTTAGTCACCACCATCTTCTCCTTCTCTCTTGTATGTAACAGTTATTTACTGAGTACCTACTATGTGTCAAGGGGCTTCCCAAGTGGCACAGTGGTAAAGAATCAGCTTGCCAATGCGGGAGACGCAAGAAACACAGGTTCGATTCCTGGGTCTGGAAGATCCTTTAGAAAAGGAAATGGGCAACCCACTCCAGTGTTCTTGCCTGGAGAATTCCATTGACAATCCGTGGGGTCACAAAGAACTGGACACGACTGAGTGACTAAGCACAAAGATACTACATGTCAAATCCTTTTCTTGCCACTGGAGTGAATAAGACAGAAAAAGTTCCTGCCCTGGTGGAACTTACATGCTATGGGATAGATGGAAAAGGAAACAGTAAACAAGTAATATAACCTAAAGTAAATAACTTCTTATTGAAGAAAAGCAAACAATTTTGATTGTTTGAACATTGATTAAATGTACACCCACCTCTTCATATTTACTCTGTATAATCTTTGCTGTTGTTTAGTCACTAAGTCATGTCCAACTCTGCGATACCATGGACTGCAGCACGCCAGGCTTCCCTGTTGTTCACTATCTCCCCAAGTTTGCTCAAACTCATGTCCCTGAGTCAGCGACATGCTATCTAACCATCTCATCCTCTGTCATCCCCTTCACCTCCTGCCTTCAGTCTTTCCCAGCATCAGGGTCTTTTACAGTGAGGTGGCTCTTCACATCAGGTGGCCAAAGTTTTGGAGCTTCAGCTTCAGCATCATCCTTTCAATGAATATTCAGGGTTGGTTTCCTTTAAGATTGACTGGTTGGATCTCCTTGCAGTCCAAGGGACTCTCAAGAGTCTTCTCCAACACCACAGTTCAAAAGCATCAATTCTTTGGTGCTCAGCCATCTTTATGGCCCAAGAGATTATTATTATCTTAGAATAAGAATTATACTTATTGTTTTATTTGAGCTACTTCAGGATATTCAGGCTCCAAAGTAGGGTCTTCATGTGCCTGAATATCTAATAGTATGAATCTTTCATTGATCCCATTCCTATTGCAGGGTAAAGCAGAAATGTGCTGAAAAATAAAAACAAAAACCCAGCCATACTTGATTGAAGAATAATAACTGGAAAGTGAAGGGGGAAATTGGTTGGTACCAGTTAGGTTCTTAGCAGAAAGAGAAGTCAAAGAATGCCATTCTGTAAGGTAGGAAGACTGAGTCCATTGTAGAGTAGACAGAACAAGTGACTGGAAGATTTCACGTTGTGTGATGACATGAGAGCATCTTTTCTTAGGGAGGAAACAGAGGTTTTTCCCGCAGCAGTCACCTTAGTGCAGGGCTCCCGGTGGAGACTCAGAGTGGAGCAGAGGTGGGTAGGGAGAGCAGTCTGGGCATGTGACTTTTGGAGAAGCTGAAGGAATTCTACTACAGTCTCTAGGCTGGGGTCATTGCACAGTGCTTGGAATATAGTAGGTGTTAAATAAAGTTTTAATGAGAATCAGATAGGCTTTGAGACATCAGACAGCCCAGCATAGGTGATTGCCTTCCCCAAGATCTGAGAAGTGACGTTATTCCTCTTTAGCTGTGGGAAAAACCTGAGCAGAAAGGTGAGTATGTTGCCAAGATATTACTTTGTTTTTTCCTTTTAAAAAAGAAAACTATTCCTGAAGTGTCACATCCATCTATGTTAAAATGAAATGGCAGTAAGACATTTGAAAACAAAATATGTTGCGTAACTGGGTTACTATTATTATTATACTGGCTACTGCTGAACCCTCAAAAGTTTGTGCTGTAAACACATATGTGATTATTATTGCTTTTGAGTATATAGGACAGTGTCTCAGCTGGGCACATTCATGCATCCATGGTTGGCTGGGGTTGGGTGGGCAGCTCTGCTGATCTTGGATGAACTCTGTCGCACTTAGGGGGCTGCCCAGCTAGAGGCTGGGCCTCCTGCACTTTGCCTCCCATCCCAGATACTAGGCTAGGCTGCACCAATTTTCTCAGCTGTAACAGGATTATAAGGGAGTGAGAAGAAGTGTGCAAGGTCTCTTGAGGCCTAGGCTAGAACTGGCACCTTTTGTTAAGCCAAAACAGTTCAGATTTAAGGGGTGGGGAAACAGACAATGTCTCTTGCTGGGAGATGCTGCCATGTCCCATTGCTAAGTATGGATAAAGCAAGGGGTGAAGACATGCAGTACAGATATTTTTACAATCGTGATCCTCATGCCTGACCCTGAGTTGTATGTCATTCATGTCCTTGGTCAACAATAAGTCTACTCTTTTGGAAGGAAGGAAGGAAGGAAAGTTTTTGGTCTTCACAGTGTTGCTGAAATTCAGCCTCTTTACTGGTGCTGAATAGAAATGCAGAGACAGAGTTTGGGGTGAAGCAGAAAAGAGTAGCTTTTATTGCTTTGCCAGGAAAAAAGGGCCATAAAGGGCTAATGCCCTCAAAACTATATGACCCACCCTGAAGAGGGTAATGAGGAGTTTCATAGTGTGAGGAGCAGGGCATTGATCAGCTAATAGACAGTTCTTGGATTGGCTGGCATCAAGGTGAAGCTTCAGGCACCATCAGTCTTCAGTCTTCTTCAAGCACCAACCAGTCTAGGGTCTTTGTCCTTGTGGCCAGGAGTTTTCATCACTCCAGATGAAAGGGGGAGGGGGTCTGCTTCTTGTAAAAACAACTTAGGAATGTGTGTCAGGCCTTTATCTATGTCTTTCAGGGAAGTGAGCGTTCAGTAATTCTTCTGTGTGGCAGAATTATAGCTTAAGTTGTTACCAGTTCCCCAGCCCAACAGCTATTCTTTCTTCTGCTGCTGCTGCTGCTGCTGCATCACTTCAGTCGTGTCCGACTCTGTGTGACCCCAGAGATGGCAGCCCACCAGGCTCCCCCGTCCCTGGGATTCTCCAGGCAAGAACACTGGAGGGGGTTGCCATTGCCTTCTCCAATGCATGAAAGTGAAAAGTGAAAGTGAAGTCACTCAGTCGTGTCCAACCCTCAGCAACCCAATGGACTGCAGCCTACCAGGCTCCTCCATCCATGGGATTTTCCAGGCAAGAGTACTGGAGTGGGGTGCCATTGCCTTCTCCTCTTTCTTTCTACATCTTCACATTTTCCAATGATTAACTCTTGAGTCAGTATTTTACTTCAGAAGACAAGGACGCGGGGGCTTATGGTTTCAAAAGCTTTGGAGCAGTTAATGTATGTGATGTGCAAATGAACACCTTTTAAATTTTTAATGGTTTATAACATTATCTAAGTTATAGAGAATTCAGATACCTGTGAAGATACCCAATGAGCTACAAGAAAACTTTGAAAGGCAATTCAGTGAGCTCAGAAATAAAATTAATTAACAGAAAGAATACCAAAGAGAAATTGGTATTTTCTGAATACCAACTGAAATTCAAAAATAGAACCAAGTAGAAACTCTGGAGCTGAAGAACTTTAAATGAAATAAAGACTGAATTAGAAAGCACTGGAAATACTGGAGACCACATGGAAGAGAGAATTAGTGAGCTCGAAGACAAATCTAGAAATGATATAGATAGAAGAGAGGAAATTAAGGTCTACAAAGAAGAAAATCCTATAGAACTATCTGACTCCATTAGGAAATGTATCATTAGGGTAATGGGTATCCCAGAAAGGAGAAGGGAGAGTGAGGAGAGTGTATTGAAAGAAATAACAGTTGAGGACTACCCAAACCTGGGGAAAAAACTGGACATACAAGTCTATGAAGTTAAGCAACTGATGTGTCTTTTTTGTGCCAGTTCCATACTGTTTTATGACTGTAGCTTTGTAGTATAGTCTGAAGTCAGGGAGCATGATTCTTCTAGCTCTGTTCCTCTTTCTCAAGATTGTTTTGGCTATTTGGGAACCTTGCAAGTATTATGCTAAATGAAGTAAGTCAGATGGAAAAAGACACATATCATATGATTTCATTCATATGTGGAATACAAAAATAAATTAAAAATAAATGAACAAACCAAACCAAACAAAAACAAACACATAGATACAGTGAACAGATTAGTGGTTACCAGAGAGGAAGGGTGGCAGGGGGAGGGCATTTTGGGAATGAGCACACTGGAGTGTATACAGGAGGAGAAATATAATATTTATATATACAAAAATTTATATAATGTTCAGTTCAGCTGTTCAGTCGTGTCCAACTCTTTGAGACCCCATGGACTGCAGCACACCAGGCCTCCCTGTCCATCACCAACTCCCAGAGTCCACCAAAAACCATGTCCATCGAGTTGGTGATGCCATCCAACCATCTCATCCTCTGTCATCCCCCTTTCCTCCCGCCTTCAATCTTTCCCAGCATCAGGGTGTTTTCCAGTGAGTCAGTTCTTCGCATCAGGTGGCCTAAGTATTGGAGTTTCAGCTTAGCATCATCTTCCAAAGAATATTCAGGACTGATTTCCTTTAGAATTGACTGGTTGGATTTCCTTGCAGTCCAGGGGACTCTCAAGAGTCTTCTCCAACACCACAGTTCAAAAGCATCAATTCTTCAGCACTCAGCTTTCTTTATAGTCCAACTCTCACATCCATACATGACTACTGGAAAAACCATAGCTTTGACTAGATGGACCTTTGTTGGCAAAGTAATGTCTCTGCTTTTTAATATGCTGTCTATGTTGGTCATAGCATTTCTTCCAAAGAGCAAGTGTCTTTTAATTTCACAGCTGCAGTCACCATCTGCAATGATTTTGGAGGCCAAGAAAATAAAATCTCTCACTATTTCCATCGTTTCCCCATCTATTTGCCATGAAGTGATAGGACCAGATGCCATGATCTTAATTTTCTGAATGTTGAGCTTTAAGCCAACTTTTTCACTCTCCTCTTTCACTTTCATCAAGAGGCTCTGTAGTTCCTCTTCGCTTTCTGCCATAAGGGTAGGTCATCTGCATATCTGAGGTTGTTGATATTTCTCCCGGAAATCTTGATTCCAGCTTGTGCTTCATCCAGTGAATTTGAAGTGTCAAATATTTCTTCTTTGGGTAAAACTTCCCCCCCCCCCCCTTCTTGAGTAACTGTTCAGTAGTTTAGTAATTGGGCCTTCCCTCATAGCTCAGTTGGTAAAGAATCCGCCTGCAATGTTTAGTAATTAGATGCCTTTCTTTTGCTTTCCAGTAGGTGGCGATATAGCGCAAGTTGGTTTTGTTGTGGTTTTTTTCCTTTCCTATTTTTTACGACGGGGAGTGGTCGGGGTTCTTTTCCCAGAGCTGCCTCTGGTTATTTTTGAGAGCTGTCACTTCCCACCCTCTTCTGTCTCTGTCAGGGATGTTGCCCTGGACCCTCATTGTCACCGGTGCTGTTGGTGGGGCACCTCTGAGATAGCAGGTTCCTCGGCTGTGTGCTGTTCCCTGGGTATGGGGAGGGAGAGAGTGAAACGGAACCGGGGTCGCAGGTGTCTCTGCCTTGACTGGAGTTGTAGGTGCTGCTGCTGGAGGCAGTGGGGGAGGGGAGGCTGAGTCGTGGTGCCCTGTAGCTTGAGGAACAGGGTTGCAGGGCTTGCTGCCGCTGCCTTCCAGCTCCCTGTTGGCTGGGGGTGCTGTGACCAGGCCACCAGACTCCTGTGTGCCACCTACCCAGCTATTAAGGCTTCTCCCGGGCTCTGGGCCCAGCTATTGTGCCCAGGGGTTCAGGACTACAGGTACTGCCTTCATTGTTCCTCTGGTTCTTCCTCCTCCATGTGGTCCAATCCACCCACCTTTAGATAACAGATGTGTGGAATTCTCCAGCATCCTGCTGTGTGGGGCAGAGTCACCTTTGTTGAGTTACGGATGCTTTACTGGTTTTACTGGTTGTAGATTGAGGGGGAGAGATAAACGGAGTGTCTCACACCCCTGTGATGTTCATGTCACTCTTCCAAACGGGGCACATTTTAAATACACTTGGTAGGATAATAAGGATAAACTCTTCTGGGTTGTACTAAGCAAGAGATCTAAATAGAATTAGAGGAGAGTGGTCATTGTTTATAATTCAAGTGGCTATTTTAAAAAAGCCTTCTGAAAATCCATTTTTAAAAAGATTTTATTTATTTTTGTCTGCACTGGATCTTCGTTGCTTTGTGCAGGCTTTCTCTAGTTGCAGCGAGCTGGGACTACTTACTCTTGGTTGCGGTGCGAGGGCTTCTCATTGCAATGGCTTCTCTTGTTGCGGAGTATGGGCTTTAGGGTGCACAGGCTTAGTTGCTCCACGGCATGTGGAATCTTGCTGGACCTGATCTGTGTTCCCTGCATCGGCAGGCGGATTCTTATCCACTCTGCCACCAGGGAAGACCTCAGGTGGTTATTTTCTAAGTCCTGGAAGATGCTTTATTAACTGTAAGGGTTCTCTTTTGTCTCTTAATTAAATTTAGTAAGAAGCTTACTATGAAATGTAATTTGCCAGCTGGCTTTCATCCCAGATGTTTCACTCTATCCTTATCTAACATAGAGTGCCTTCTGAAGTTGCTAGTGAAAGATTAGAGCAAGAATATAATTTTACATATTCAAAGAACACTTGTTTCTCTTATAATGCTGTATTTCAGGACTTTGTCCCTTCCCTGGGCCTTTTCTTTAACGTTAAACTCAAAATTATAAAATTAGACTCCTTGACTAAAGTTTTTTGTAAGACAGTTTATCTTCTTTGTTCTAGAACTCTAGATGGCCTACTTTTTTTTTTTTTTGGTCTTCTATAAACAGTCTTGCTCTTGAATGAAATACTGTTCCTTTCATGTTAGTATTAGTCACTTACCTATACATATTAAAGAATGCCTGCCCTCTTGTGTCCATCGAGGCTGCTACAATAAGGAGTGAATTAGCAAGAATATTAGGCCAGAAATACAGCTTTCCATCATGTGGAGATTTTCTATCAGAGAGCTTGCTCAAGGCTGCCAATATGGTTGTTCAGATGAAACACTGCAAAATGACTCCAGCCCAAGTGGTGAATGAACAGTCATTAAAATTTGCTTGTATATAGTCATTAGTATGACTATATAATCATACTATGACTATATAGTCATTAATACTTTGCTTGTCAATCATGCATCCTTAGGTCTGGTTCCTGATTTAATGTATTTTCATCAAATCATAAAATCAAAATTTTTCAATGGAGAGCCCAGGGATGGAGGTTCACCGGCATCTGCTGCCGAGGTGAACCAAAGCTGGAGGAGGGCAATGACAACTGACACCCTAGAGCTTGTTATAAACAGTGAAGCAAGCCAGAGAAACACTATTATTGCATATTAACACACACATATGGAATCAAGAAAAACAGTACTGATGAGCCTATTTGCAGGGCAGGAATAGAGTCGCAGACAGGGAACAGACTTGTGGACCCAGCGGGGGAAGGAGACGGTGGGATGAACTGAGAGAGTAGCTCTGAAATATATACGCATTATATGTAAAATAGACAGCCGGTGGGAATTTGCAGTGTGATGCAGGGAGCTCAACCTGGTGCTCTGTAACAACCTAGAGGGGTGGGATGGGGTGGAAGGTAGGAGGGAAGTTCAATAAGGAGGGGATGTGTGTATACCGATGGCTTATTCATGCTGATGTATGGCAGAAACCAACAACACTGTAAAGCAATTATCCTCCACTTATAAATTTTTAAAAACCCCCAAAAGAAATAATAACTAATACTCTGCAAAATGCATTGTATATGCAAAGTTCTACATTAACAATGATGGTTTGATATTTTGCATGTATGTACGCTGATTCATATATTCATGTTTCCTGTAGGGTTTTTGGAGTCTCTGGACGACTTTTACCTTCTTAGCAGTGGTTTGGTATTGCTGCAAACCACAAACAGCGTATATAATAAAACCCTACTGCAGCACGTGGTACCCCAGTCTCTCCTGGCCTGGCAAAGAGTCCGGGTGGCCAGTATGATGGCTAATAATGGCAAGCAGTGGGCAGAGGTCTTTTCAAAATACAACTCTGGTAAGTGGCCCTGCAGAATAACGTTTACGCATGTATGATTTTTTTAGATTTTGAGTTAACCAGCCAAGAAGTACCCATGCCCTGTCTTCATGTCTTCTCTGCTTCAGGAACATATAACAATCAGTACATGGTCCTAGACCTGAAGAAGGTAAATTTGAACCACAGCCTTGACGAAGGCACTCTGTACATTGTGGAGCAAATTCCTACATACGTAGAATATTCTGAACAAACTGCTATTCTGCGGAGAGGTACTTTCTTCATGCTACAAGTCTGATGAGTGTGTGTGTGTCTGTGCACACATATATGATGGATAATGTGTGGTGTGTGAATGTACTATGGGGGTGTGTATGGTGGGGATGCAGGGGTGGGAATGCTGTTGCTTGTCACACAGGGAAAGAATGACAAGGTTCAGCACATGTAAACCTACACCTCAAACTCTTACATGACAATGTACTCTTTTTTATACTATTTTAAAAAAAAGTGTTTTGTACTATTTATTTATGACCTCTGTTGCATGCACTGGTTAAGTCACAGTGATGATTTTTCCTAGTACAGAGTAGCGGCTCATTTAATACTTATTTTGGCCGCACCATGCAGCATAAGTGATCTCAGTTCCCCGACCAGGGATGAATCGAACCTGCACCCCTCGGTGCGTGGAGTCTTAACCACTGAACCACCAGGAAAGTCCCATGACAGTGTACTCTTACATGTGTGTGCATGTGTGCAAAGCCACTTCACTTTAGTCATGTCCAGTTCTGTGTGACCCTAGGGGCTGTAGCCTGCTAGGCTCCTCTGTCCATAGGATTCTCCAACTAAGTATACTGGAGTGTGTTGTCATGCCCTCTTCTAGGGGATCTTCCTGACCCAGGGGTTGAACCAGAGACTCTTAAGTCTCCTGCATTGGCAGGTGGGTGGGCTCTTTACCACTAGCACGACCTGGGAAGCCTACCTTTGCAATTTCACTGGGTTTTATGAAAATGAATTGAGATAATTTCTATCGATTCTTAAGCATATTACCGGTTCATAGCAAGTCCTAGCATCTTGCATTGAACATACTGCTCAGCACACACAGGAAGTCCTCACTGGATATTTGTTGAATAAATGAAAGAGAAGATGATGTCTGGGTGGAAGTTTACAGGCTAGAAAGTTCAGTTCAGTCGCTCAGTCATGTCCAACTTTTTGCAACCCAACTTTTTGGACTGCAGCACGCCAGGCTTCTCTGTCCGTCATCAACTCTCGGAGCTTACCCAAACTCATGTCCATCGAGTTGGTGATGCCATCCAACCATCTCATCCTCTGTCATCCCCTTCTCCTCCGGCCTTCAATCTTTCCCAGCATCAGGGTCTTTTCCAGTGAGTTATTTCTTCTCATCAGGTGACCAAAGTATTGGAGCTTCAGCATCAGTCCTTCCAATGAATATTTAGGACTGATTTCCTTTAGGATTGACTGATTTGATTTCCTTGCAGTCCAAAGGACTCTCAAGAGTCTTCTCCAACACCACAGTTCAAAAGCATCAATTCTTCAGCGCTCAGCTTTCTTATGGTCCAATTCTCACATCCATACATGACTACTGGAAAAACAATAGCTTTGACTAGATGGACCTTTGCTGCAAAGTAATGTCTCTGCTTTTTAATATGCTGTCTAGGTTGGTCATAGCATTTCTTCCAAGGAGCAAGCATCTTTTAATTTCAAAGCTGCAGTCACCATCTGCAGTGATTTTGGAGCCCCAAAATAAAGTCTCTCACTGTTTCCATTGTTTTCCCATCTATTTGCCATTGAAGTGATGGGGCCAGATGCCATGATGTTAGTTTTCTGAATGTTGAGTTCTAAGCCAACTTTTTCACTCTCCTCTTACTTGCATCAAGAGGATCTTTAGTTCTTCACTTTCTGCCAAAAGGGTCGTATCATCTGCATATCTGAGGTCACTGATATTTCTCTCTGAAATCTTGATTCCAGTTTGTGCTTCATCCAGCCTGACATTTCACATGATGTACTCTGCACATAATTTAAATACGCAGGGTGACATATACAGCCTTGATGTACTCCTTTCCTGATTTGGAACCAGTCTGTTGTTCCATGTCCAGTTCTAACTGTTGCTTCTTGACCTGCATACAGATTTCTCAGGAGGCAGGTAAGGAAGTCTGGTATTCCCATCTCTTCAAGAATTTTCCACAGTTTGTTGTGATCCACATAGTCAAAGGCCTTGTAGTCAATAAAGCTGAAGTAGATGTTTTTCTGGAATTCTCTTGCTTTTTTGATGATCCAACAAATGTTGGCAATTTGATCTCTGGTTCCTCTGCCTTTTCTAAAACCACCTTGAACATCTGGAAGTTCTGAGTTCACGTACTGTTGAAGCCTGGTTGGAGAATTTTGAGTATTACTTGTTAGTGCGTGAGATGAGTGCAATTATGTGATAGTTGGAACATTGTTTGGCATTGCCCTTCTTTGGGATTGGAATGAAAACTGACCTTTTTCAGTCCTGTAGCCACTGATGAGTTTTCCAAATTTGCTGACATATTGAGTGCAGCACTTTCACAGCATCATCTTTCAGGATTTGAAATAGCTCAAGTGGAATTCCATCACCGCCACTAGCTTTGTTCATAGTGATGCTTCCTGAGGCCCACTTGACTTCCCAATCCAGGATGTCTGGCTCTAGGTAAGTGTGATCTGGGTCATGAAGATCTTTTTTGTATAGTTCTTCTGTGTATTCTTGCCACTTCTTCTTAATATCTTCTGCTTCTGGTAGGTCCATACCATTTTTGTCCTTTATTGAGCCCATCTTTGCATGAAATGTTCCCTTGATGTCTCTAATTTTCTTAAAGAGATCTCTAGTCTTTCCCATTCTATTGTTTTCCTCTATTTCTTTGCATTGATCACTTAGGAAGGCTTTCTTATCTCTCCTTGCTATTCTTTGGAACTCTGCATTCAAGTGGGTATATTTTTCTTTTCTCCTTTGTCTTTGGCTTCTCTTTTCTCAGGTATTTGTAAGGCCTTCTCAGAAACTATTTTGCCTTTTTCCATTTCTTTTTCTTGGGGATGGTCTTGATCACTGCCTCCTCTACAATGTCACAAACCTCTGACCATAGTTCTTCAGGCACTCTATCAGATCTAATCCCCTGAATCTGTTTGTCACTTCCACTGTATAATCATAAGGGATTTGATTTAGGTCATACCCAAATGGTCTAGTGGTATTTCCTACTTTCTTCAATTTTAGTCTGAATTTGCAATAAGGAGTTCATGATCTGAGCCACACTCAGCTCCCAGTCTTGTTTTTGTTGACTGTATAGAGCTTTTCCATCTTTGGCTGCAAAGAAGATAATCAATCTGATTTTGGTATTGACCATCTTGTGATGTCCATGTGTAGAGTCTTCTCTTGTGTTGTTGGAAGAGGGTGTTTGCTATTAACAGTGCATTCTCTTGGCAAAACTCAGTTAGCCTTTGTGCTGCTTCATTTTTTTTTTTAATTTTATTTTTAAACTTTACCTAATTGTATTAGTTTTGCCAAACATCAAAATGAATCCGCCACAGGTATACATGTGTTCCCCATCCTGAACCCTCCTCCCTCCTCCCTCCCCATACCATCCCTCTGGGTCGTCCCAGTGCACTAGCCCCAAGCATCCAGTATCGTGCATCGAACCTGGATTGGCATCTCATTTCATACATGATATTTTACATGTTTCAATGCCATTCTCCCAAATCTTCCCACCCTCTCCCTCTCCCACAGAGTCCATAAGACTGTTCTATACATCAGTGTCTCTTTTGCTGTCTCGTACACAAGGTTATTGTTACCATCTTTCTAAATTCCATATATATGCGTTAGTATACTGTATTGGTGTTTTTCCTTCTGGCTTACTTCACTCTGTATAATAGGCTCCAGTTTCATCCACCTCATTAGAACTGATTCAAATGTATTCTTTTTAATGGCTGAGTAATACTCCATTGTGTATATGTACCACAGCTTTCTTATCCATTCATCTGCTGATGGACATCTAGGTTGCTTCCATGTCCTGGCTATTATAAACAGTGCCGCGATGAACATTGGGGTACACATGTCTCTTTCCCTTCTGGTTTCCTCAGTGTGTATGCCCAGCAGTGGGATTGCTGGATCATAAGGCAGTTCTATTTCCAGTTTTTAAAGGAATCTCCACACTGTTCTCCTTAGTGGCTGTACTAGTTTGCATTCCCACCAACAGTGTAAGAGGGTTCCCTTTTCTTCACACCCTCTCCAGCATTTATTGCTTGTAGACTTTTGGATCGCAGCCATTCTGACTGGTGTGAAATGGTACCTCATAGTGGTTTTGATTTGCATTTCTCTGATAATGAGTGATGTTGAGCATCTTTTCATGTGTTTGTTAGCCATCTGTATGTCTTCTTTGGAGACATGTGCTGCTTCATTTTTACTCCAAGGCCAAATTTGCTTGTTACTCCAGGTATCTCTTGACTTCCTACTTTTGCATTCCAGTCCCCTATGATGAAAAGGACATCTTTTTTGTGTGTTAGTTCTAGAAGGTCTTGTAGGTCTTTGTAGAACCATTCAGCTTCAGCTTCTTCAGCATTACTGGTTGGGGCATAGACTTGGATTACTGTGATTTTGAATGGTTTGCCTTGGAAATGAAGAGAAACCATTCTGTCATTTTTGAGACTGCATTCAAGTACTGCATTTTGGACTCTTTTGTTGACTATGAGGGTCACTCCATTTCTTCTAAGGGATTCTTGCCCACAGTAGTAGATACAATGGTCATCTGATTAAATTTACCCATTCCAGTCCATTTTAGTTCACTGATTCCTAAGATGTCAGTGTTCACTCTTGCCATCTCCTGTTTGACCACTTCCAATTTACCTTGATTCATGGACCTAACATTCCAGGTTCCTATGCAATTTTGTTCTTTATAGCATTGGACTCTACTACCATTACCAGCCACACCCACAACTGGGCGTTGTTTTTGCTTTGGCTCTGTCTCTTCATTCTTACTGGAGTTACTTCTCCACTGATTGGAGGGTTTAAACAAAACATTGTGCACACCAGAGAACCCACAGAGACTGAGCTTAGACCTGCCTTTGAGTTTTTGTCTACTGTGGAGGTATGGGTCAGCAGTGGCCTGCTGACCAGGGGCAGCAGGGGCAGGGGCTCTGGGTACAGCAGACCTGGGTGTGGCGTAAGACCTCTTGGAGGAGGTCGCCATTAACCTCACCATAGAGCCACCAGAACTTACACAGGACTGGGGAAACAGACTCTTGGAGGGCACAAACAAAACCTTGTGCACACCAGGACCCAGGAAAAAGGAGCAGTGACCCCACAGGAGACTGACCCAGACTTGCCCATGAGTGTCCAGGAGTCTCCAGCAGAGGTGTGGGTTGGTGGTAGCCTGCTGCAGGGTCGGGGGCACTGAGTGCAGCAGTGCACGCATGGGGCCTTTTGAAGGAGGTTGCCATTATCTTCATTAACTCCACCATAGTTTGGCCTCAGGTCAAACAACAGGGAGGGAACACAGACCTGCCCATCAACAGAAAATTGGATTAAAGATTTACTAAGCGTGGCCCCACTCATAAGAAGACGACCCAGTTTCCCCCTCAATCAGTCTCTCCCATCAGGAAGCTTCCATAAGCCTCTTATCCTAATCCATCAGAGGGCAGAGAGAATGAAAACCACAATCACAGAAAACTAATCAAAGTGATCACATGGACCACAGCCTTATCTAACTCAATGAAACTATGAGCACGGGTCATGGTGGAGAGTTCTGACAAAATGTGGTCCACTGGAGAAGGGAAAGGGAATGGCAGAGCACTTCAGCATGCTTGCCTTGAGAACCCCACGAACAGTATGAAAAGGCAAAATGATAGGACACTGAAAGTTGAACTTCCCAGGTCAGTAGGTGCCCAATATGCTACTGGAGATCAGTGGACAAACAACTCCAGAAACAATGAAGAGACATGTGAGAAAGGAGCTCAGCAGTTTGACACGGGGACAAATCAAACAGAGAGAGACATGAGACCATGGCATGAAGAAGAATGTATTGGCCCAGGATGGCTGGAGAGGAGGCTGTGATGTGGAAGATAAGGTAGTGATGAGAAAACTACAGCCCTTGGATCTTGCTGAGCAGTTTAGCCTTTATCCTTTAGAGCATCAGTCCCCAGCCTTTTTGGCAGCAGGGACTGTTTTCATGGAAGACAATTCTTCTACAGCCTGGGGTAGGGGGTGGGGATGATTTGGGTTTGGGGATGATTCAAATGCATTATATTCATTGTGCACTTTATTTCTGTTATTATTACATCAGCTGCACCTCAGATCATCAGGCATTAGATTCCAGAGGTTGGGGACCTTGCTTTAGAAAACTGGAGTCTTTGTAAAGGGAGAACACACTGAAAGACAGAGAGAAGACAGGAGGTGAATTAGGAAAATGTTGAAATAGGTCCACTGAGAGATGAACAGGTACAGAACCAAGATAACGTGTGGATCCTGGGGATCAGGGCTGGTCCTTCATTTCCCAGGTCCTCACATTCATCTTGTAATGACACCCAGGGGGAGATGCCTCACTCCACGGTGGCTCCCGCCAGTGAAATGCATACCACGTGCGTAAAACAGAATTGACTAAGGTGGAAACTTCAGTTGCTAAGAAGATACACGTGCTACCAAGCAGTGGACCTGCCTCCACTTCTTCTTGGGAAATCCACCTGAGAAGTCAGATCACTAGGTGGTTACTTGGTTAGCACGACAATTCAAAACTGAGGACCCAGCTATCTGACTCTGAAGACTGGTCCATCCAGCTCCTAAGAGCCTGATAGTAATAGCCAGCCTCAAGAGGGAGATGCTTGTTAAAGTAGACTAGTTACCCCAGGCCTTTTCTTCTTGGGACTGCTGCTGCTGCTATGATGGGATTTGGGTTCTTTGCAATCCCATTTTTAGATTCCATGAAGAAATCTACCCTGGTATTAAATAAACTGATGATGATCTGTCTGTAGTTTGCGGGCTTTATGTTTTATTTTTCCCCCAGAGGCAGAAAATACAGAGTTAAATTCAGAGTGTCTACCATATACTTGATGTATCTTTTATTTATTGTCTTTTGTTTGACTTTCGTAACGTGTTTCCAAGGGCTTCCCAGGTGGCACAGTGGTAAAGGATCTGCCTGCCAATGCTGGAGCACAGGAGAGTTGGGTTCGATCCCTGGGTCGGGAAGATCCCCTGGAGAAGGGAATGGCAACCCACTCCAGTATCCTTGCCTGGAGATCCCACGGAGAGAGGAGCCTGGCAGGCTACAGCCCATGAGGTCACAAAGAGTTGGACATGACTGTGCAACTGAGCACACACACATACTTCCAGATAAGCAGTATTGTTACCGGAGAAGGCAATAGCAACCCACTCCAGAACTCTTGCCTGGAAAATCTCATGGATGGAGGAGCCTGGTAGGCTGCAGTCCATGGGGTCGCAAAGAGTCAGTCGGACACGACTGAACAACTTCACTTTCACTTTTCACTTTCATGCATTGGAGAAGGAAATGGCAACCCACTCCAGTGTTCTTGCCTGGAGAATCCCAGGGACGGGGGAGCCTGGTGGGCTGCCGTCTGTGGGGTTGCACAGAGTCGGACACGACTGAAGCGACTTAGCAGCAGCAGCAGCAGCAGTATTGTTACTATCTTACTGAAAGGGAAGAAAAGCTGAGGAAGAAACATATGATTTTCCCAAATAAGTGATATCGTACAGCCATTTTTTTAAAAGCCCCACAAACCTAGTATTTAGAAGCCACAGTGATGTATCGATAGAAGTCCTGGGTGCTTTTAGTCAGAAGGAAGGCATTCAACCTCTCTGAACCTCTGTTTCTTCCTTTAGAAGGAAGAATGGTAATATTTATACATCAGCAGGTGGTTTTGATACTATATTGCTGGCCAAAAAGTTCGTTCGGATATTTCTATACACTGTGATGGGAAAACCTGAAGAAACTTTTTGTCCAACCCGATACAAGATACTCTTTTAAATGCTTTTTTAATCATAAAGCTTTATGAAAATGTAAACAGCAACCATTTTTATTATTCATTTGAGCTATTCACGTAGAGAACTGTAATAGTTAATGTTCATCTACTGTTCACAAAGTACCAGACCCTGTCGTAAGCTCTGCCATCCATGTGAACTCACTTAATGCTCACAGCAGCGATCCTTGTGAGGTTAGACATCATTGTTCACATTTTACAGATGAAGACGTGAGCCACAGAGGGGTTAAGTAACTTCTGTAAGGTCACATACCAGGCAGTCTAACTCCCCAGTCTCAATTACCTAGATATACTGCAATAGTAAATGTGATTTTTAGCCTGTACTTTCAATGTTGTCTTTGTCTGCCTTCACCCTGATGCTGGCTCCACGCCCCAGAATCAGTGAGGTTGAATGTTTTGTCATTTGTTTTGTCCTAATAACTTCACCTCGAGCAGCGGATCCTATAAAATAGTACAGAGAAAGGAAGGCAGACAAGGGCCAAGAGAAGATGCGAGTGGCAGTTAAACCCTGAATGGTGAAGGTGGTCCTACATTGGCTGACAGTCCTGCAGCAATACCTGAGGCTACTGTAATCTGAGATGTTCCTGAAATGGTGATTTTATTAAAGTTGTGTCACATTTGATGCCTAGTGACGAAGGGCTGGCACTGTGAAGCTTCGAATGAAGCTGAGCCTTATGAATGTTTAGGGTCAGAGGAGTTACAAGTCTACTGGAATCTTAAGATCATCTCCAATCCCTTCACAATATAACTTTTCCTTTCCCTCTTCCTACTTAAAAAAAAAAGAGGGGGCAGAAATGAGGTTAACTGACAAAGGCCTAATTATTCAACTCTGAGCCTAGAAGTCAGGTTTTCTTCTGCTTAATAGATTGCCTTAAGACTCTGGGGTGAAAAACCAAAAAATTCTGATGCTCTTCTCCCCCTAATGGAATAATCTAGACTATACTGGTTCTGTAAATTTCTGAGGATCTGTGTGATTACCAGGGTTCACAGCCATTATTTTGTGTAATATTACTTTGTAATTACACAGCTGTGCTGATGTTCAAAAGAAAGTACCATTCATGACACTTTGTTTCCTCTCTCTTTTGTCTTCTGTCAATCCCACCCTTCTCTCTCTTCCATTCCAAATCAGGATATTGGCCCTCCTACAACATTCCTTTCCATGAAAAAGTTTACAACTGGAGTGGCTATCCAATACTGGTCAAGAAGCTGGGTTTGGACTACTCTTATGATCTGGCTTCCCGAGCTAAAATCTTCCGGCGTGACCAAGGAAAAGTGACTGATATGGAATCCATGAAATATATCATGCGATACAACAGTACGTAGCACATTTCTCAGGAATCATTCTTCAAAACTCCTTTTCTTCCCCATGGATAAAGAATCCATGTAAGTTTATCACCTCTGTACTAGAAGGCAGTCTAAGAAGTTATTGAATTATCTAGTATTCAGTTGATACTATACATATTATATATTCAACAAACAGAATTTTGTCCTTCTTTATAAAGATAGGGAAGAAGATTCTATAGATTTAATGGAAAAAAGTCTTATGTAAAACACAAAACAAATAACCCATACGGGGTAAAACCCATACGGGGTATACGGGGTAACTTTTTTTTCTTTTTTACCATACCATCCCAAACACAGATTTCCTTCCAAGGACAAAAGCAGTTACTAAAATAAAAATTACCCATAAACACTTTGTTTTTGATGAACAATATCAAAGTCAGATTCGTATTTGTTTTGTTTAAAAAAACTGGACACACACTTGTGCTGTTATTTCTCTTCTGTCCAGTCATCACTGTGAAGGTTTGTGAGTGCAGGTTGAGCCTGGAGTAGGGGCTCGAGGTTGCCTCCCCCCTGTACAAGTCACAGAGGCCTTCCGTATGTGGGAACAGACTGAGCAGAGGAGGCCTCTGGGGTGTATGCTCTGGACACCTAGGCTTGAATAGGGCCACACAGCTTACTGTGGAAAAAATGCATCTCAGAATGGCCAGCACTCACTCTGTCCCATCCCTGTTCCCTAGATTACAAGCAGGACCCTTATAGCAAGGGTGATCCCTGCAACACCATCTGTTGCCGTGAGGACCTAAACTCACACAGTCCGAGTCCTGGAGGTTGCTATGACACCAAGGTAATGTGCTGTTGGGTTCTGTCTGCTTTATTTTTGCTGTGCTGGGTCTTTGCTGTTTGGGGTTTTTCTGCTTATGGTGAGCAGAGGCTACTCTCCAGTTGCAGTGCCTGGGCTTCTCACTGCAGTGGCTTCACGGGCTTCAACAGTTGCAGTTCCCAGGCTCTAGAGCACAGGCTCTGTTGTGGCCCATGGGCTTAGGTGCTTGACAGCAAGTGGGATCTTCCTGAACCAGGGATTGAACCCGTTCTCCCACATTGGCAGGTGGACTCCTTCCCACTGAGCCACCCGGGAAGTCCCACCCTATTGGTTTTCCAGTGCCTACGCCTATTCAAAGGCAGAGCTGCAGAGATTTTTGTGGCATAAATCACAATAACGTCTCTTATTGTGCCTGTGCTCTGTTGCTAAGTTGTGTCTGACTCTGCAACCCCATGGACTGTAGCGTGCCAGGCTCCTCTGTCCATGGAACTTCCCAGACAATACCGGAATGGGTTGACATTTCCTTCTCAAGGGGATCTTCCTGACTCCGGGAATGACCAGTGTCTCCTGCACAGGCAGGAGGATTCTTTACTGCTGAGCCACGTGGGAAGCCCAATGTCTCTTAAACATGAACTCAATTACAGAATCAGCTTTTTCAGGTTATAGTGGTAGGTCCCTTGCACTAACTTCCAGTCCCTGCTCTGTCACTTCATCACATCATCTCACAGTGCTTCTGAAAAATGGAAAGAGTACTTGCTTCCTAGGGTTGTTGTGAAGAATGAACAATTTAATATCTATAAAATGTTTACAACAGTACTTAGCATGTTATTTGTAAATGTGCATAACCATAATGATGATGATGATGATGATGACGGTCATAGTGTTGCTGTCTTAAGTTTTCCCAGACTGGCCCCAAGTCCAAAGAACATATTGAGAGCACAGTGATGCCACTTTAAACGGAAATTGAATCGAGCTAAAGGAATAAGTATTGGGCCAGATGCTCAAGCACTAAAGGGTTTTCACTACACTACAATTGTTAAGTGCTGTAATGTGTCTCACAATATAGGTAATAAGTTTACAGTGGGGTTGAAGCCCACTCATATAGGCTTGTGAGAACCAGTTGTTTAAAACGTCAACACCAGTTTGATAGCCTGAAATGGTGGGATATTTACATCATGGAAATCAGCAAACACTACAAATTGGGGTCTTTTTTCCTAACAGAGCTAATTGTTAACAACTTATTGGCACAGGACTGCATCTGGAGTGTCCAAGATTATACATTAACTATCTAGTGGGTGGAAAAGAATCATTCTACCACATCTTTTTGTACTTTTGGGCTTGGGCATGTGTCTATTCATTTGCATCTATGGTCCTAAATTCTGAAGAAATCTATTAGATTTAAGAGTTAACTGTTCTATCTGAAGCTCTGAAAACTATTAAAAATGCCAACCCCCTGACACATTATTTTTTCTGTCAGCCTAATAACTAAACAGAAGAGGGTTTAGAATGGTTTGAGCCAAGCTTTAGTCTTTAGTGACCAAGATTTTGTGTAATGTACAAAAAATTTAGTGGATGTAGTGAGCCTGGCACACATGAAGCCCCAGTGAATGCTTTTGTATTTATTTCTTTTTAATGATATTTGCAAACATTCAGTAAAGTGTGTAAAAAGTGTTATATCCATTCCAGAGTACACAAAGAGAATTACTTGAACTGGGGAGAAACCAAGCCAAGCTTTCATCTGCCAAATTTTACCTTTTTGAGGAGACAAGAGCCTGCCAATTTTTCATCAAAAAAGGTTCTGTTGAAGCACATATTTTAAAAATATCACTTCTCTTGAGCCATTTTGAATGAGGAAAATCTGAAGTTATGAGACATTTTCTGCTTTCCTCTCTAAGCTTAAGTTCTGCTGCGATCCAATGTTCAATCAAGTGTTTTTAAGAACCATGGACCTTATTTTTTGATATCAAGTTCCATCTACTTTAATACTCTTGTTACTGCCCTGATTAATAACAACTTTTACTGAGGAATTAATACATTCTAGGTACTGCTTCAAGTATTTACTCTCATTAATCCTCATGACAACTCTTCTATGAAGTAGGGTTATTAGTCTAATTTTACAAATAAGAAAACTGAGTCAAAATAAATTTTGGAGGTTGAATTCTAAATATGAGTAATCTGACTCCAGATCTCACACTTTGGGCTGTTAGTTTAATACTCTCCTACGAGTCAATGCAGGGCTTCCCAGGTGGCACAGTGGTAAAGAATCCACCTGCCAAGCAGGAGACATGGGTTCAATCCTTGGGTTGGGAAGACCCCGAACAAGGAAATGGCAACTCACTCCAGTATTCTTGCCTGGGAAATCCTATGGACAGAGGAGCCTGGCAGGTCATGACTTAGTGACTGAACAACTAGTCAATTCACATTTGGATGCCAAATGGATACACAAGAGCATATTGTGGAAGCTTGCAGGATTTTATTTTAAGGGGAGCTAATATTGTGACTTTGGACAAAGAGCAGGGACCCCATCCAAAGGGGCTTAGTCGTGTTTTTTCCCAATGGTTTTCTAAAACATCCCCCTCCTCTCTCTGCAGGTGGCAGACATCTACCTGGCATCCAAGTACAAAGCCTATGCCATCAGTGGGCCCACCGTACAAGGTGGCCTCCCTGTTTTCCACTGGAGCCGTTTTAACAAAACTCTCCACGAGGGCATGCCAGAGGCCTACAACTTTGATTTTATTACCATGAAACCTATTTTGTAACTTGACATAAAATGGAGGGAGATAAGGGAATAGAAGGCTGCAAGGAAGATACCAAAGGCACTATTTTAGCTGTTTTTCCATTCAGAATTAGTTTTAATGAAATATATTCAATTCAGTCTATCACTTTCATTTTCTGCTGCTGATTTTGTCATTTTTAAAACAAGCACCTACAGTTGGGTGGGGCACCATACAAGAAACATATGATAAGTAAACAATACCATTTCAGCACACAAGCTTATACACCAGAAAGTATGTAGAAACTGCTCCCTCGCCCCGAGATCCACTGTCTCCATGTATGCCTGGCTGCACAGGCCGCACCTCCCACTTCCCCTGGGCAGCTATGCCATGTGACAGAGTCCTTGGGGGGACTCCGAGTTGAGTGCTGCTCCCAGGCCCCACTCCTCAGACCCTGACTCCCTCATGCTCTTTCCCTTTCTCCTTGCTGGATGGTTTTCATGACAAAGCCCTAGGGGATGGTGGAACCTCCAAGAGAAATGCAGTTAGTACGTTTTTGTTTTTTTCTGGTCATTAACAAGCAACAGTCGAAGTCTTTCTCTGGTGCACATACACAATACAGCAGACTTTAATGTTGTTACCTATTAGTTAAAAACAGTTTATCTAACCTAGCAGCAGCTCTGCCTAACAACATTTCTTTCAAAGCTGGAGGATTATATGTTGTTTGAGGGCCACAGTGTTGTCAAATTAAGTAAACCATACTGAACGGTCTAACAGTGACTCTTAACAAGGTGAGAGACTCACAAAAGAAAACAATACTCATAAGGTCTGAGGATAACAGAATGAATCAGAGTACTCAGAATGTTAAAAACCCAGTAGTTTATTTCAAAGTATAAATTTCAGGCTTGCTGGACAAAATCCCACTACAGTTAACACTTATACAGACACCACTCTACTGTACATTTAAAAAAGAAGAAAAAAAAAAAAACCCACAAAAACCTTCAAAACCTAATAAAAATAGGGCAACTTGCTACAGCCCAGTTTCTATTAGACATCAGAAGGTCTTACATTGTCATTATTTACACTTTCAACTGTAATAAAGAAATATTAGGATGCAAGTTTCCTACAAAGGAATTATTTTTATACTTAATTTTGAAATGGCAGATAAAATTCTAAAGCCAGGATTCCCCAAATGATGTTTGATTGCCCAGTTGCCTTATTTACAAAAAAAAAAAAAATTTTAAGGTAGCAATTAAATATAAAGGGTGGGTATTTGACTCTACAAGTAAAAAAAAAAATGACAAACTTAGCATGATGAAACTGAAGATGAGAAGACAAAACACGTGTTTGTATCGTTCTATTCCTCCCCACTGGCTGGCTCAAGGGAAGTAAGTTTTTGGAATTGGATAAACCTGCCACACTAATGAAACACTTTACAGGAATTGTTCTAACCTTTTTTGTTTGTCCCAAAATTTTCAGAAAGGGGAGGGGCCATCATTTACCCAGTAGAGAATAAGGCAGGCACAATTATACATTGGTTTTAAATAGTTATTTGCAATAATCTAATACTGGGACATGGTCTTTCTGGAAATCAGAATACAACAGGCCAATGACTGGTCAATGATCAAGCTAAAATAATGAATAAATTACAGGATATTGAAATAGCCCAACAAAGAAAGTCTAGGAGAACACTTGGAAGTCTTTGCGGCAATGTGCTGTGCCAACATTACAGTGCATACAAATGGGAGAGGAGGATAACGCAGGTATTATTCTGTTAATCTTGTACAGCACTGGAAGATTTGTGGAACGAGATAAATGCATATCATGCAATATTAACACCTTGCTGCATGAACAATAATTTGGAAAATACAAGCAAAAGAGCAAACAAACAAAAAAACCACGTTAACACTTATTGGCTACAGGAAGAGAATTGTATGGTGCAGCCTGCCTAGGGAGTTCTGCTGACAGGTGGTCCTAAGCTCCTTGTTTGAGGTCATTTTATTCAATCAAACTTTTCATTTCTTATCTGGCAATGGGGGTTGGGACAGTGGGGAACACATGTCTGTGAGGCAAATGGCATCCCAACAAACATTCACTTTTCAAGGAAGCAAGCTCTGCTCTTCACTTCTCTCGTCAACTTCCACTTTGTTAAATAGCACACAGTATTCTGCATGTTTTAAAAAGTGAGTCCAGAGAAATAGAGGGATATAGTTACCTCACAAAGTTACCTGTTACCAACAGATGTCTTTGTATGTACTTTATAAATGTACTGGCAAGACTATAATTTTAAAATGTGAGGCTTGCTCACACTTAAAATTGGGTGAAAATTACTCTGACAAAGTACAAAGTAGACAGTAACAAACATCACCATTACCTTTAAACATCATATAAACATCCTCTATTTCAGGTTGAAGTATCAGAAGTTTCCAGGATTTCCAATAAGGCAATACTTACACAAGTATTGTCAGACTAAAAAGGTAGCAAACTCGCATTCCCAAAGTGGGATTATTAAGCTTATTTGTAATACTCTGTGAAAAGATACTGTGAAATTAAAAAAGGTACCATGAAGTGTGATTGCTATTAAAAATTATGTGACCAGTAGCTATTTCTAGTTGAGTCCTCCATTCTCTGTCTCTAAAGAAACAACCAAACAGAAAGCTCTCTTCAACATTATAAAACCTGCCTGAAATAAAAACCTAGAGTTCAAGTCTAGCACCCATTGGTAACTCCAATATAGTTGTTGCCTATAAATTCTGTGGCAGGCTAATTCAAAGAAACCATCTTATAATATCTTTTCCCTCAAATAATTACAATCTCTCTTTGTACCTTCCCTCCACTACATGGAATAAAAAGTTTTATTTTACTGTAGTAAATCTATTTTTTAGGGTTACTATTTATTTCTTTTTTCTCTGACAGAAATCACACAGTATAGGTCAAAATAATATTTTCATTCTACTGGGCTTTCTTCACCTGATTATATAATGCTATGAAAGCTTTTTCTTTAAAAAAAAAAAAAAGGATTAGTAAACATAAAGTACTCACCAAGGGAAGCTTTCTAGGCTAGGTAAGCAAATTATCATATGACCATAAAACCGGTCAATAAAGAACAATTTTGAACATGGGCTTTCTATTCTGTCAACTGAAATGCTCTTCAACACATAATCAACACTGCAACCACTGCAGGTAAAAACATATGTACATGCAGATATAAGACAGGTGCTCACATACATCTAGAAGATCATCAATTTCTCCCTTTAAAAATTTTCATTGGCATGACATTGGCAATTTCTTTACCATCATCATTAGACCCACAATGAGTAACGCCTACATAGTTGGTTGGCAAATATGACTCATGGAAATTTTAATTCTCATTGTGGCCTATTTTCTGAAAGCAAAAGGAAGATTTTGGAGCATTTACTTTTGGCAATCTGTAGGCTTTCTTCCACATCAATCAAACTTCACATCCAACCTGACAGTACAGTGACCAGTAAAAGTCTCTAAAGAGAGTTTCTTTACAAGTAGAATGTTTCCTATTATAAGCCATTGAAGTTGCAAACCAAGAAGCATTAATATGGAAATGACAGTTCCCTCTTATAAGTCCAGAATACATTAATGACTTAACTCATTTAAGAAGGCAGGAATATGATTTCAAATATGATATGGAAGATGGCTTGAAAATGTATTCCACAAACTCCACAAATTCCAAGTATCGCCAACCCCTCTTATCCCCCAAATTATGCCATCTCTCCTGTCTTGAGCTACCTACACTCCAACACGTACCTGATAGCAGTACAACTGGCACTCAAATAGAAAATCCATAATCAAAGTTTGATTAAAACTTTGAAGAGGAACAGAGATGCACAGAAGTTGTAAAGTCATTCTTACATAAATGACCCCAAAGGATATACTTTAAACCTTATCCAAAGCTGACATGTGTTGAATCAGATACAATTTAGCACCATCAAAAGAAAAGATTAATAATATAGGAAGAATGATATGAGGATAAAGAAGAAATGGAGCTTTCCCTTTGATAGTTTAGCTTACTGTATTTTGTGAATTTTACTATTTACTTTCTTTGAAAGAATTCTATGGGTGATAAGGTGAACCAGAATTGCTTTCATAATCTCTAAGACAGTGTGCAACATAGATACTAAAATATGTTTGAAGGGAAATTGGCTCATATAAATGTGGTCTTCTTTTGGTTCATTTTACAGAGTTAAATAGTGACCAGAAATAAAGAGCATTAATTTTCTTGGAAGAAAAGAGAAAGTTAAATGTAATGATGTCACTGATCAGACTACATATAAAAGCCTTGGTTTATAATTTACTTGAGGGAAATGTGCTACATTTGGTGGAGAAAAAGGAGAAATGACGATGAAAGGTTGACAGAGAAGAGTAAACCACAATGGAAAAACGGCCCTGTTTACTTTTGCAGTTAATCTTTAAGGCACAAAAATAAATGGAAAAAATCTCAGATTAGAAAAGGGAGGGCCCACTGCAATTCTTTTTCATTGAATTGACAACCCAGAAAAGACAAAAGAAAACATGAAAAGATCTTTTCCTGTGTTCAAATTAACCTTTTTAAACTATTTGACCATTTTGCTTTTTACTTTTTCTTTGGGTTCCATTTAGAGTCAGTTTAAATCATCTATCTATAAACCTACAAATCACGTAGAAGCAGAATCATGCCAGATACATACCTCAAATCCTTTGATCTACTTGCTTCACACTGGAAGAGAGGTAAATTTGAGAATGAAAATGGGAGATTCCACTGTAATAAACATATAAATACAGAAAAGCACACACCACACATATACTCCAGCCTCAAAACTAAAGCAAGGTGCACATTTACATTTCAAAACCTTGAAGCCTGAATTGTTCAGGAAAAGATTCTGCTTTATGGGCTGAGTTTATTCTGATTATAAACAAATGTAGTGTATATACACATCGGTCCAAGAAATCTTGCACAATGTGCATTTTACAATGGGTATCATGCACAAGATTAAAACAAGACCAAAAAGTAGAACTTCTGAAAGAGGAAGAGGGAAAGGCTCCAAGGTTTAACTGCTCTGTGAAGAAGAGATCACATCTGTTGACTGAGGATCACAGAAAGGTCCAAAACGCCCATAAATATCCTTGGCTCGTACTGCAAAGTAGTATTTGCTGCCAGACACGAACTGGGTGAGAGTGCATGCCATGGGCAAGGGAAGTGCCTTGACTTCGCCAATCTTCTTCCACTGTGAGGGTACAGTGGCACTGGGTTCCTCGTGGTAAGCGTACAGGTGGTAGCTGTCAACAGTGGCGCAGCTTCTGTCCACCTCCAGAACACTCCAGGACAGTACAATGCCATTTTGACTCTGAACTCGTGCTAACTTCAAGTGAGGCTTCTGAGGCAGAGACGTGCTGGCAGCTTCAGGGGGCAGACGCTGTGGTTGTGGGGCTTCTGGTAAGGGTGCCGGGTGCACAGGGCGTGGGGGCTCCTAACAAAAAAAGAGTCATGTTGATGGATAATGATTGGAGAAAGGACTGTTTGTTAATGCGAGAACTGTAACATCCTAGAAATCACTTACTTTTAGAGAGTCTTCATTTTACATCAAGAATACTGGGAAATAGCAAATATCACACATCTGGCAAGTTCTCCCTGATGATTTGAAATCAGTTCATGACCCAGAAGATGAGTGTTGAGATTATTCCCTCTGTGCTTTTTGGGTCTGAGATACTGAGTTTTCCTTAGGAGACAAAAGCCCTGGCTGATGGAACATCATCTTGACAGAAACTGAAATAATCATCTACTTCTGATAAAATAATTAATGATTTAATGATCTATACCACAGACCCTTGTTTTAATATAACATATTTTTTAATAACATATGTTGGCAGTCTATCAATCATCTAAAATTTGAGTATCAACTCTACTTTCATTTTCAGACTGTTTCTCCATAAAAAGACTAGCATATTCTTATAAGTTAAGTACATATAACACTGACTGTATATTATGTTCTTGGTCAGTCTGCATGTAAAAGGTGACATTTATACCAGACTGTGAAAGAGAGAATTTAGAAATGTAGAAATAGTTGTGAATCTTTCTGCTAATAGGTAAAAGCATGAACAAGGGCATGGGGATAGGCAAATGAGGGGATTTATGGGCAAAAACACGGAGAACATGAAGAAGAACACACAAATTTGGAAAGGTAAGTTAAGGCCAGATAATGGAAAAGCATGAATACTAAGCTTACAAACTGACTTAATGCTGGACATTATTATCATCTGGGTTTTAAGATTACAATGATAACAGTTTTTTCAAAAAGATTTAAGTAAGAGCCAGGAACAGAGATATAAGTGGTCTTTTTTTCCCCCAAAGTCAAACATTATTGCTCAATGACTTTAGTTTGGAAGTCATGAAAAAAATAAGATTTCCTTAACTGAAATTCATTTAACAAAATTATGTTTTAATATGTATTTCATTAAATGGATAATTTGCATATACTAAATAGTGAATTCTGTGAAGATCTGTTATCTTCTAAATCTCCATGCCTTTTCAAAGTTCAGTGCTAGTAATGTGCACGTAGTAACAACTCAAAAAAGGATCTGCCAAATAATCTCAAGGAATGAAAATATGCTGAAATTCATGTGTGAAGTGGAAAAAAATTCATATACACATCTAGAGAAAAGCATAATCCACAGTTTAAAAGCTAAAATAGATACAAAGTTAGAGGGGAAAAAAAAGCAAATGCAAATACATTAAACATGGAAAGCTGAAGAAAAACAGATTTGAATACTGGCCATCTTACTGTATTACTTCTCTCAAATTAAGTAAATAACATTAAATAAACATACAACTAGTAAGATCTATGAGAAGGCTGAAGTCATGAACTTGACTGGAGAGAGTAGGAATTTAAGGAGTGTGATAATAGCTTACAACCTATAACAGCCCTTTCTAATTCTTAAAATTCGAGGCTACGAAATCCTCTCACATCTTAAAACAGTTAAGTCAACTGAGTTACTGTTTAGTTTCTGCCACTGCAATGGAGGTTTCTATTGAAGTTTTAGAGATAATATATCAGGGATTTGCTTCAAAATATTCCAGTGCATACACAGGTTTTAGGAGTTTGGGGGTGGCAATACAGAAGAAAGAAAACTGGCTATGACTGCTGAAGACTGATGACTACTGAAGACAGGTGATGGGTATGTGGGGATTGCAACACTAGTCTTTCTACTTTTATATATATTTTTGAAAATTCCCAGTTAAAAATATTATTAAAATTAAATTAAAAGAATGTTTCTTCTATGAGATACTGCTGCTGCTGCTGCTAAGTCGCTTCAGTCATGTCCAACTCTGTGCGACTGCATGGACTGCAGCCTACCAGGCTCCTCCGTCCACGGGATTTTCTAGGCAAGAGTACTGGAGTGGGTTGCCATTGCCTTCTCTGATGAGATAAGTGTATTTATTGTAAGACAATTCATATGGAATCATGTGTTAAAAAAAGCTCTGATGGATCATCACATTTGCAAAACTGTGGCATAAATAAGAGATTTTTACTATATATTTCTCAAAGGAATATGGGATGAAGTAAGTTATTTGTAGTTGCAAACAACAGTAATGAGATATTTGCCACAGATCCTATAAAGCTAGATCTGAAGCACTGTGACAACATGCTGGAGGTGCTGGGACCAGAAAAATTTGAGTTTTAAAATGGCTCTGCCTCTGACACTAGTTTGGTAATGACACTGAGTAATCACTTAATGATCTCTAAGACACAGTAGCCTCTTCTATCAAATGGACAATACTGATTCTCAAGGGCTTCCCTGGTGGCTCAGACGGGAAAGACTCCACCTGCAATGCAAGAGACCTGGGTTTGATCCCTGGGTTGGGAAGATCCCCTGGAGGAGGACATGGCAACCCACTCCAGTATTCTTGCCTGGAGAACCCCATGGACAGAGGAACCTGGTGGGCTACAGTCTATGGGGTCACAAAGAGTCAGTCACAACTGAGCGACTAAGCACACAGCAAGGTTGGGAGGAGTAAATAAAATAATACAAGTGAAATAGTAGAGTGCCTCGTATATGTGAAGTGCTCCATTAACGTGACTTTTTTTCACTGCAGTGGGACAGTAAAATAACAGCTGCTAAGAGCACAGGCTCTGGAACTGAAATGTAATGGGTTTTATGAGGTATGACCTGGGGCTGGTTATTCAACCACTCTGTACATTAGCTGCCATACCAATAATAAAGGATAAAAAAAGAAAGCTAGAGTTCTGAAGAATTTCTGTGTAAGGACCACATAAATTAACAGTGCCTTGTGCATAGAAAGCACTTCACAAACTTAGCCATTATTATGTATATTTTAAAAAGGATGCATTGCTTGGTAAAAAGTGGTATCAGCCTCAATCTCCTACCACCATTAGAGCCAGCATTTCCATTCACACACTCTATCATACCAAATACTATTACAGTCAGGTCACAGGATAATGTGACATTGATTTGGAGACTAAAACTAAGGAGAAACCTTTGGTTTTCTCTATTATTGCTTAACCAATGAGTTCCCAATACCACTAGATGATTAAAAGTAGTAACTGATAAGTCAGAAAAAGACAAATTTATATGATATCACTTATATGTGGAATCCAAAAAACACAAATGGTCTTCTTTACAGAACAGAAACAGGCTCACAGACACAGAAAATAGTTATGGTTACCAAAGGAGAGGGGAAGGGATAAATTAGGAGTATGGGATTACCAGATATACATTACTATGTATAAAATAGGTTAACAACAAGGATTTACTCTATAGCACAGGCAACTCCATTCAGTATCTTATAATAAACTATAATGGAAAAGAATCTGAAGCTGTACACCTGAAACTACCACAATACTGTAAATCAACTACAGTTAAATTAAAAAAAAATTTTTAATTAAAAGTTTAAAACCAATAAAATGATAGCAATGTAACAGAACTAGTACAAAATTCTGAGGAAAAAAATAAAATTAAACATGCAACAATATTTCTTAAAATATTTAATACTTTTAAAAAATATTCACTACTCAAGAATGCTCTCTTTAACCTAACCATAAGTTTAACATGGTCTATTTCACTTCTCATGCCCCAGACGTGGACTCTTTTATATGCTGCACACCACCACAAGCAAACTCTATACTCCTCAACCATCATTACCCAGAAGTGCTTCTGGGTGATGGTGATAGTACCAGCTGCAGTGGTATCTGACAGCATTACAGGTGAGGATTTTGTGAAGCCAAGGGTCCTCACTTACAGTATGCACTTGTGGTGGTCGGTGATGCACTGTGAGCTGAGGTCCCGTTGATCCCAGGGTTAATCCATTGTTTACAACATATGTAGTTGCTTGAGGCACTCGGACTGTAACACCTATAAAAGAAAATGAAGTGATAGAATTAGAATTCTATTCTCAATTTGGTAGAACACTGAATTAAACATTTAAAAATCAGTAAAGTGATGTTTTTAAAATTCAAAAGAAAAAATATATCTAACCTAGAAGTCTATACTCAACTAAAGTATCATTTGAGCATGAGGATAAAGAAATCCTCACATATGCAAGCTACCAAAATAAACAGTCTACCTCCATGAACTTTTCTTCAAGTAGCCACAGAGAGACAAGATCAATAAAGGACAACAGGAGACACAGTGAACAGGAGATCCAGCATAGGAAAGAAATCAATGCAATCCATACCCAAAATCCTAGCACACTGAAACACTGGCAGAACATAGAAGGCAGACAGGCCAGAACGGAGCACTGGGACTCTAAAGATAGAAAACATGAAGCTCTCTTCACAAAGATCTCTGCTGCCTCCAGAACAGGCAAGTTAATCTTGCCTCATTTTAACAATGTTCCTCTCTTCCTTTCCATGCTCTGCTGATCAGCTGAGGATACTCATTTCATCCAACAGAAAACTTTAAGCAGAAAATTTAGAAGCAGACTTCCTCAGTGGTACAGTACATAAGAATTTGCCTGACAATGCAGAGGACACAGCTTTGATCCCTGGTCTGGGAAGATCCCACATGCCACGGGGCAACTACTGAGACTGTGCTCTAGAGTCCAGTCTACTCTACAGCTGCAACTACTGAAGCCCGAGCCCCGAGAGCCTGCAGTGCACAAGTCACCGCAATGCGAAAGCTGAACACCACAACTAGAGAGGAGCCCCTGTTCCCTGCAACTACAGAAAGCTCATGTGCAGCAGTGAAGACCCAGTGTGACCAAAAATAAAATAATTTTTTAAATTAAAAAATGGAGAAAATTTAGAAGCCTCTCATCGCTCAACCATATTTCTGCAATATATCCAGTACTGTGGGCACCTTGCCTGGGGTGAGCCCTGTTTCCCAGAATTCATTTAAGACACTGCTGACGGATTTCCCCAAAGAAAGCTCTTGTAAACTTGAGAAAGCTAAAGCCAGAATGTGAACTAGAGACTCTGTTTAGTTTATTTTCTCCTATAGCCATCACCTAATAATGGCATGACTGAAGTTTCAGTAAACAGGTGGATTTGTCCCTGCTTGTTAAGTTTGGCAAAACTAAATATTTTTAGTGATACCTATAGAGATTGCAAAACCATACAGAAAAACAAAAAGTAAGGGTGATGGTTACCTCTGATGGAAAGGGAGAAGGATGCAATTAAGAGCAGGCATACACAGACTTTTGGATTCTGATAAAGTTCTATTTCTTAGCCTAGTGGAGAGTTCATATGTGGTTCATTTTGCTATTTTTCTTTAAGCTTTAGATATATCCTTTATAGAAACTTGTTTGTATATTTTGCAACTGAAAACATATATATTTCATATATATATATGTGTGTGTGTATACACACACACACACACACACACACACACACACACACACACAGAAATTACAAGTTACCTTAAACATTTTCCCATCTTTTATTTCTCAGCCACTTTCCATACCTTTAAGACTCTCATTGGAGGCTATCCTTTACCATTATCTCCATCTGGGCTAAGTCACAATTGATCATTCCCATTTTAATTAGGCAAGTTGTCTCTAAAGTATGGTACAGACCAACATCAAATCAAGTAGGCCATAAATAATTAAACTGAAGACAACACACAGAACACAAATTAGATACCAGTCCATTTTTTTCTGGTTAACTCTCCTAAGAAAAGAAAATGAATGAATAATAGTTTTAGTATGATATTGAACACTTTTTGCTGCATCTAACATCAATATAAGCCACTCCAACTACATGCAAAAGAACAACATAAACAGGAAAAGGGTCTCTTACTGTTTTGGGGATTGACCTGCCGAACAGCAGGAGCCTGCATAACAGTCCCTCGAAGGGGAGCCTGAGCTGGTGGTGCGGGCAGGGTTGTATAAACCACCTGGTGGTTTGCAGGAGCTCTCGGTACAGGGAGTCTCGTGGTCACCTGAGTCACTGGACGATGTGTTACATTCACGGTGGTTGGAGCTAATGAAAAGCAGAAAAATAGATTTAAGATGCAGTAAATTCTATGTTAAGTAAGCAACATTAAATAACAATTCACTTTATACAAAATCTAATTTACTATAATAGACAAGAGTCTCCTTTTGTAATCGTGAAAAAGTTAAGAATGACAGGGTCAACCAAGGTTAATATTAGTACAATCCAAGTTTGAGAAGAAAAGAACACCTCAACCATGTCCAAGGCCCTTCCCACTCTTGTCTGTCTAGATAAATAAACATGTGAAGATGAAGAAAGGGTTTAGACTTTGGGGAGTATGATGCTATAGGAGTGACTTAGAAGGGTGAATTTTCCCTTCCTCAATGTTAAATTATTCTTAGCAGAGTGGAATTTTAGGCCCTCCAGGCCTTCTACTAATGGGTATAAATCAAAAAGAGTAACTTGTGGTCCCATAGTTCAAAAAACTGACTGGCTATTGTAACTGACAGGTTCTTCAGATAAGTCAAATCACCTCCTATTCCAAACAATAAAATATCTATTAAAATATAGGCTTCTTCGTTCTCTATCATGGCATTCCCCCTAATTTATGTTCCAGAGAACATTAATGCCTTGAGTGATATTAACATATATTTACCAATAATGAGTTCTAAAATGTTCACCGATAGCATGGAGTACAAATAGTGATTTTAAGGAGTTAACAATTTTTTGTTAAAACTTTCTGAATTAGAACTACATTTTACAAATGATGTGTTAGCTATATAATACATATCAATAATCAATATACTTTCCTATGGAAAAATATGTTCTACAATAAAACAAATTTGGAGGTAAAAACTGTATACAATAAAGAGACTCCTTAGCCTTTATATATCCTAACTTTCAACGTGAGTCTTTACAAAGAAGAAAGTATATAAGGAGGAATACTTAGCTCTTCATCTTTTTATTCCCCATTTTATTATCTATATTATTAACACTTCTTTCTAAATCATCTAAATTGACTGTCATTTTATTTCACTGGATAAAATTCCATGTAAGCTCAATGCTTTCCTTAATGAGAAAAGTGTTTATGTAAGCATTTCACAGATAAATTTCTTAAGCAATGGGCTATTTTATGAAGAAGACGACATGTCTTCATTGGCTTCCAAACAGATTAGGGGAGAAGGCAATGGCACCCCACTCCAGTACTCTTGGCCTGGAAAATCCCATGGATGGAGGAGCCTGGTAGGCTGCAGTCCATGGGGTCTCTAAGAGTCGGACACGACTGAGCGACTTCCCTTTCACTTTTCACTTTCATGCATTGGAGAAGGAAATGGCAACCCACTCCAGTGTCCTTGCCTGGAGAATCCCAGGGACAGGGGAGCCTGGTGGGCTGCCGTCTATGGGGTCGCAGAGAGTCGGACACGACTGAGCAGCAAACAGATTTGGAGATACAAACTACATGTTGAAATGTCTAGTTAATAGTTTCTTGAGAGGTAGCAGGGAAAATATTAATGGTTATCTTCTGACAGTAGTGTTAGGCCAGTTAAAACAATTTCTAGTTAAGAATCACTGAAAAACTCTTATTTGATCAATTATAACATCTTGGTTATAATTAGAATGAATCATTATATTCATCCCTTCCAGAGAAACTGTATTCATTTCTGCTGTTTACACTGTCAGATGACAAAGACATATATAGTTTAACTCTTCTTTATAACCATTCTGTATCAATGCTGCTAGTTAAAAGACTGTCTGCAAAATTAAGTTACACTGCATTCAAAAACATACTTTGTCTTCAAAATGACAATGAGGAATATGCCAATACAATTTTTTAAAAAATAAAAAATAACAATGATTATTCTTAATCTTCTAATCTTTTTAAAAAATAGTTATAGCTTTTATAACTTATTACTAACATAATTAGGGTTAAAACAAGTTCATCTCAAGGGAATGTGAAGAAAAGGACAAAATATCTGCAAAAGACATTTGGTAAAGGACTCATCCAAAACATACAAAGAACTAGAACTCAACAAGAAAATGTACAACCCAGTTAAAAAGTGGACAAAGGCTCTGAACAGACACCTCACCAAAGAAGACGAACAGATGGCAAACAAGCACAGGAAAAGCTGCTCAACATAATATATCATCAGGGAGATGCAAATCAAATAACAATGAGATTCTACTATCCCTATTAGAACGGTGAAAATCTAAAACACTAACAATACCAAATGCTGGTGAGGATGTGGAACAACAGTTCCTTCCTCACACTCACTGCTGGTAAAAATGCAAACTGGTACAGCCACTCTACTCTGGCAGTTTCTGCAAAACCATACTCTTCCTGTATGATCCAGTAATCATGTCCATTGGTACTTACCTAAATGACCTAATTTTCTGTCTAACCTTTCCACTCAGTTTCACAGTCATATTTCACAACAGGCAAAACTAAAGTTTCACCTCAGTGATTCAGTAAGTTTACCTGTCGGTAGCAAGTGTATGGTTGTCTGAGATGGTCCACTTGTTGGCACTCCAGATGGTTGAAGAGGTGGTGCTGGCTGGATGGGTTGCAACGGTCGAGATAAAGCCTGAGAAGAACTCATGGTTGACACAGCGGTATGATTTACCTTTTTAGGGTCTGTTAATTAAAAGTGAAGCAATATGATTACTGATACAAAAATATTAGATATACAAGTTTATCTTTGCCATTAAGTCACATTTTACCACTAAGAGAACAATTTCATTGTATTTTAATTAAGTGTACTTCTGCCAATGTGGAAACCAAGTCAGAACCTTAAATAATTCACTGTTGGTTCTAGCATAGATTTTAAATCACATTTAAAGAAAATATAGTTGTAATTTTTTTTAAAAAATGAAAAGAATCCTACTTTTAACTTAATACAACACGCTTACGGCTTTAGCAGCAGCTACTTTAATATTTGAGTGTTGATGAAGAAAATGCACATTAGATGGCAGAATTTAAGTAACACTCAATGGTGGGGCAATGGAGAGAGATTCTAAGAGGCAGGGATGCTACATAGGGAAAAGGCAAGAGTACTGATGACAAACTTTTATTTTACTTTTTAATCCAAAACCAGCCCTATCTGTGTCCTCTTACAAATAACCAGTATTAACTTGTGTGCTCTAGGAAATTTCTGTAAGATTTGTGTATTAAAAAAATAGTAAAAGCAATACAGAAAATTTGAAATGTTTAAACAGTACTCAGACAGGCATAAATTCAACCCCAACAAATGATGACATAAATCTTCCAATTTTATATCAGTTTTATACAAAGAACCTGACCTTACTGTCACATAATGAATTGTATAGCTACTTAATTTTGGTTTTCTTGAAACCAACTGAACTATCTTATTCCCTAAAATATAATTTCTTAAAATCTCTAGTACTTTTTTTTTAATTAATGTCTTAAAGGTATAATAACATCTGATCCTACTAGATTTTTCACATGCATTATATAATTACCACCACAAAGTTTTACAGATATGTCTATGAATAAAGTCATTTTGTACAGTCAAATAAGTTTGAGAAATACTCTATGAATCATTCTTGGAGATTTACATTGTAAATCAGCACAGTAAAGGTTCAGAGATATCTGTATTAAGGGAAAAAACCCATATAATTTTAACTCAGCATTTCCCAAGCATATTTAACCATGAAAGTTTTTATTTACAGACACCTATTAACACTGTGGAAGAATAACTTGGAATATTGTTCAACAGCTAACCAATATAATTTCTAAATATTATAACTCAGAATAATACTGAGAATTCTGGGTATACATGCTTTTTAACAATATCTTGATTTAACGCCTACATTAAAATATACATATACACATATGGAAAAAACATTTAAAGTCCAAAGACCTAGATTCAATTCGTACTCTAAATCTATCCTCAATTCTAAAATGGGCATTACAGGGTTATTGTAAGGATCAAGTGAAATAACAGATATAAAAAGAGAAGTATTCCATAAGTTAAATATTCTCCTAGTTGCTCTGTTTTCCTTTATGCTTTGTTAATATTCTCCCAAGATTTGACTTCAGTTTTTTACTTCTAATCTTAAAAACTCTTTCTAAAAAGGACACAAACAGTGCTGTCAAGATTTGTACTAAGTATAATGAGTTAAGAGAGAAAAATGGTACCAAAGCATTCCTTAATATGATTACTTATATTTAAGTACCTTGTAAAGCTCCACTCTCTTCATCATCCATTGTGAGATCAATGACGCCACCTGAATCGTTGCTTGTGGCTTTTCCACTCTAAAAAACAAAATATTTGCATTTTGCTATGGGAACTCTGGTAGGCATAAGGAAAATAAAACAATACTGAGGGGAAGCAATGATAATGCACAGCCTGGTTCAATCTGGACCCCTAAATGACTTTACCTAAAGAGTGTTTGTCACATAAATGATCCAAGGATACTCAAGAGTCAAATATCTGCCACACACACACAAAAAATCTTCCACAATAAATTATTTTTTTAATTATATTGTCAATCGCATAGAGCTATGCTCTAAGCACTTTAAGTGATTAAATGTAAACATAATTCATTTCTAATATTTAAATGTTGACCAAACCTACACTAAATTATCAACATTAATTCACAGGAAGACCAAAGGCAACTTTAAAGTCAGCATTAGGTTACATAAAATAATCTATTTTTCTCCCCTAAAGAATGGTATGGTATCATAGGATGTAATGTGCTATAATCAGATGACATCCAGTTTGACCAAAGTCAACTCATTGTCCAAAATTATTAGAAATGTAGTTAAAACTTTTTTTAAAACTATATAATGGCAACAAAAAAAGGAAAGCTGTACAACATAGACCTAAAGAGCCAAGATCTTCAAGTCAAAAAGAATAACTGAATCTTTTAGTTCCAACACTTACAAGTTATGTGAACTTATGTTAAAATGTCATTTTCTAAATTTCAAAAAATTGGATATGAAGTCTATTATAAGTATTAATACAAATATGCATTCAAACAGCTTAACACCAGGCATGACACACAGTAACCACTCAATAAATGCTAATCATAATTACTTTATGGTATATTTACAGTCATGTCAACTCCAAATGATTACGGTTTTCATCCACAACACTAAAGTTTTACAAAATTAAAGAAAATGATATCTTGATGTTAGATATACAGGCCAAATTCAAAGACCATGATGTAACTCTAAATCTTACAATTATAAACCTTTTCTAAGATAATGACTTCACAGAAAATGACTTGTTAATAAACATCACAAACCTGTAAATCCGAAACTGAAAAGTTCTTAACAAACCCTTGAAGAAAATAACAGAATCCACTTGCTACAACGTATCTATAAGATCCACTTGTCCAACTTAAGTCCACTTTTAGAATTAAATTTTAAATTCATCAAAAATTACTAGAACAACAGGCAAAGACTAGTAAAGTAGAACCCAACTAGAAATAAAAGATAGTCAATAAAAATAACTCCAAGTGGAGCCAGATGTTGAATTTAGCAGACTTCAAAGCAGCTGTTAAAAATATATTCCAAGAATTACTAGAACAAATAATCCCAAAACTTATGTAGGATCATAAAAGACCCAGAATTGCCAAAGCAATCCTGGGAGAATAGAATAAAACTGGAGGCCTAACACTCCCAACATCAACAATACAACAAAGCTATCGCAATCAAAACAACATGTGGCGTTGGCATAAAAACAGACATGGATCAGAAGAGAGCGCCCAGGAATAAACCCACACACATATAGTCAACTAATCTTTGACAACGGAGACAAGAATGATAACAATGGACAAAAGACAGTCTCTTCAGCAAGTGGTGCTGGGAAAGCTGGGAAGCCACATGTCTATCAATGATGCTGAACATTCCCTCACACCATACACAAAAGTAAACTGAAAAATGGCTAAAGACTTAAATATGTAAGACATGACACCATAAAGCTCCCAGATGAGAATGTGGGCAAAACTTTCTCTGACATAAATCACAGCAATGTTTTCTTAGGTCAGTCTTCTGAGGCAATAGAAATAAAAGCAAAAATAAACAAATGAGACCTAAAAAAACTCATAAGCTTTTGCACAGCAAAGGAAACCATAAACAAAAAGACAACCTACAGACTGGGAGGAAATACTTGCAAACAACACAACTGACAAGGGCTTAATTTCCAAAATATATAAACAGGGTATACAAATCAATAACTAAAAAACAAATAGACCAATAAAAAAAATGGGCAGAAGGCTTAAACAGACATTGCTCCAAAGAAGATGGGCAACAGGCACATGAAATGATGCTAATACAGCTAATCACCAGAGAAATGCAAATCAAAACTACAAGTATCATCTCAAACTGGTCAGAAGGATCATCATTGAAAAGTCTACAAACAATAAGTGCTTAAGAGTATGTGGAGAAAAGGGTACCCTCCTACACTATGCAACCACTATGGAGGAAAATAAAGAGGTTCCTTAAAAAACTTTACCACTTGATCCAAACATCTCATTGCTGGGCACAGATCCAGAGAAAACTCTTAACTCAAAAAGATACATGAACCTCAATGTTCACAGCAGCACTATTTACAACAGCCAAGACTCTTGAGAGTCCCTTGGACTGCAAGGAGATCCAACCAGTTCATTCTGAAGGAGATCAGCCCTGGGATTTCTTTGGAAGGAATGATGCTAAAGCTGAAACTCCAGTACTTTGGCCACCTCATGCGAAGAGTTGACTCACTGGAAAAGACTCTGATTCTGGGAGGGACTGGGAGCAGGAGGAGAAGGGGACGACAGAGGATGAGATGGCTGGATGGCATCACTGACTCGATGGATGTGAGTCTGAGTGAACTCTGGGAGTTGGTGATGGACAGGGAGGCCTGGCGTGCTACGATTCATGGGGTCGCAAAGAGTCGGACACGACTGAGCGACTGAACTGAAGATACAAAAGAAACCTAAATGTCTACTGACAGATAAATAGATAAAGATGTCTCTCTTACACACACACACACGGAATATTAATCAGCCATAAAAAAGAATGGACCTAAGGATTATCATGGAGAAGGCAATGGCACCCCACTCCAGTACTCTTGCCTGGAAAATCCCATGGACAGAGGAGCCTGGTGGGCTGCAGTCCATGGGGTCGCTAAGAGTTGGACAGGACTGAGCGACTTCACTTTCACTTTTCACTTTCATGCATTGGAGAAGGAAATGGCAACCCACTTCAGTATTCTTGCCTGGAGAATCCCAGGGACGGGAGCCTGGTGGGCTGCTGTCTATGGGGTCACACAGTGTCGGACACGACTGAAGCGACTTAGCAGCAGCAGCAGCAAGGATTATCATACCAAGTGAAGTAAGTCAGAAAGATATATGATATCACTTACACATGGGATCTAAAATATACAAATGGATTCACTTATAAAACAGAAACAGACTCACAGACATAGAAAACAAATTAATGGTTACCAAAGGGCCAAAGGCAGGGAGGGATAAATTAGGAGTCTGGGATTAGCAGATACAAACTTCTATATATAAAATAGACAACAGTAAGATTCTACTATATATCTAAGGGAACTATATTCATTATCTTCTAATAACCTGTAATGAAAAAGAATATATACATATGTATAACTGAATCATTTTGCTGTACACCACAATCTAACACAACATTGTAAATCAATTATACTTCAATTTTTTAAGAACAGACAACAGAAAAATTAAGAGCATTAAAAATCAACACAAAATTAAAGTAGGGGGAAAAGTACCCCAAAACAAAAAATAGATGATATATTTTTTAGATTATAAAACAGACCTAAATTCAACCATATCAAAGACTAAACCAACTGAATGGAATAAAATTTCCTATCAGTATTAGGGACTGTCAGATAAAATAACACATCAAAAAATCAATAAATAAGTAGTTTTTTCCTCCTAGATACTCACTTTAAATACAAATACACAAACACACTGAAAAAAACTGCTGTAATTACATTAATGTTAGAGAAGATACAAAGAGTAAGTCTTATAAAGATAAAAGGGTCAATTTGTCTTTTTATTGTTTTAATGCTCTATTATAAGGTGCCTATTTTTCAATAGTGTATAATCTATAATAGGAAGAGAAGGTCTATAATCAATGAGCTAATCTACTGAATTGTATTTTTATTTATCCTAACTTGACTGATAAAATTCATCTATTATCACATACTACAGTAGTCTCCTGTTTCTATTTTCTAAAGAAATAAAATCTAATTATTTCAATAATTATTAACAGCAAATAAAAGATAGTCATGATAGCTGGAACTATTTCTATCAGTCTCTTCAGTGTTCTACATTCATTAACAAATTTCATCTATAATAATCTGTGGCTGAGATCAGCATTAACCATATTTTATATGTAAGAAATCAAATCCAAGGTTTAGATAACTTACTCAAGCCTTACATATTAGGTAAGTTAGAGCTGCCAGAGTGTCTGACTCAGCTGCTGCTGCTGCTGCTAAGTCACTTCAGTCGTGTCCAACTCTGTGTGACCCCTGAGATGGCAGCCCACCAGGCTCCCCCATCCCTGGGATTCTCCAAGAACACTGGAGTGGGTTGCCATTTCCTTCTCCAATGCATGAAAGTGAAAAGCGAAAGTGAAGTCGCTCAGTCGTGTCTGACTCTGAGCGACCCATGGACTGCAGCCTACCAGGCTCTTCCGTCCATGGGATTTTCCAGGCAAGAGTACTGGAGTGGGGTGCCAATGCCTTCTCCATGTCTGACTCTAGATCTTATTATTTCTGTGTCACTAGGTTCATGTTTTTCTGCCATCAATTCTGAGAAAACTTATGTAATCAAGAAACATTACATGCCTTTATTTGCATTTATATATATTACCAAAGTTCTGAAACTGCTAAAAAACATCTTGTGTCAAATAGGTTTTAATACTAAGAATCTATTTTATTAAAAAGTTATTTAATCATGTGTCCTTCCCCCAAATGACCACTCTCATCATATGAACACTAAGAAAATTTCAAGAAAGCAAAGATATTGGCTTTGTAGGGTACATTTTTTTTGTACTAAAACAAATAATAAGATCATATTTAAAAGGCAATAACAAAGAATATATTTGAAAAGCTAGAATAGGGCACTTCGACAACTGCAGAGAATGCCAGTACAGAAGACCGGGCTGCTCCCTCCACACACATCTCTCCAAAGGAACTTGGGAACTACCTTAAGGTTTGGTTGGCTACCAAAAATGTGGCCCTTAGAAAGTTTACATAAATTATTGATAATTTTCTTATGTCCCTTAAACACCTTAAATAATGAACTGTGTCATACTGGCTTATCAAGGTTGATCTGCACAAACACCAAGACTGATGATGCACATCTGGTTTCACTGTTAGGAGTCCTGCATTTTGACTGCCATAGCTGGTTACACAGAAAGAAGCAGCTGTCCAATCAGCTCAGGCCATGATACTCAGTCAGGCTTACCTGGGCAGAGACTTTTGTCACTTGTTACTTAAGGTAGTATCCAGAGAGAAAGCCCCTCCTGTGCAGTGCTGGTTAGGGAAGAACATGGAAGCCTCAGCCTGACCGCACTTGATCCCACTTGATGCTTATTTTTTTTCCCTGCTGGTTTGGTTCTCTATTTTTTGCTGTGATAAACCATAACCATGAGTATAATCAACCTATCACAGGTTTTATGAGTCCTTCTAGCAAATCAGCAAAATTGAGGTGGATCTCAAGTCCCTCCAAACAGTAATATAAAACTACAGATGCAGCAGAAAATGATTTCTACACTGTCTTACAACATATGATGGTAGTTTCAATAAATAATGTTTTACCACATAAAATATATTAGTAATGTACTACATGAAATGAGATCTATGAATAAAATATGTAATAACAATGATATGGAATATGCTAATAAATACTTATTTGGAAGACATTAGAGAAATCTTCATTCAAGGACTACAAAAAGAGAACATTTTATATCTTTAATTATTTTCTCATTAGGTATGAACAACAATCATTTCCATACATGCCATCTAGTTCCTTCTAAATTATGATAGTCTTAGAAGTGTTCAGAAGTACAACTAAGACAGACTTGGCATAGGAAAAAGAAGTTATCTGAGTGGTTAGAAAGCTAAGAGTGTAAAGAATCATAGGCTACCTATTTCACACCAGATTCTATTTGCTACCAAGTAACATACAGGGTCGGAGAAGGCAATGGCACCCCACTCCAGTACTTTTGCCTGGAAAATCCCATGGACAGAGGAGCCTGGTGGGCTGCAGTCCATGGGGTCGCCAAGAGTTGGACACGACTGAGTGACTTCACTTTCACTTTTCACTTTCATGCATTGGAGAAGAAAATGGCAACCCACTCCAGTGTTCTTGCCTGAAAAATCCCAGGGACGGGGGAGCCTGGTGGGCTGCCGTCTATGGGGTCGCACAGAGTCGGACACGACTGAAGTGACTTAGCAGCAGCAGCAGCAACATACAAGGTAAAAAGCTAACAGCAATTTCTTAACATATGTTTTAAAACAACTGTAGTGTTACATTATCAAAGTATTTTTGCACAACAAAACTTTTATCTATAACCCAAAAAGCCAATAAAGCATCAATTTATAAGTAGCAGCCCATATATATTTCCATAATAATTTCTTATTATATAATAAAACTTGCATATTACATTTACTATTTAAATTCATAACTGGAACTCATTCAAACCTTTGATCAGGCGTGACTTTAACAGATTAGCTGCCTAGTCATGCTACTTGTGTTTTTCATACAATGGTAGTGAATTACTATTCCTGTAAGCCAAATAAAATATTCATTGAGAGACTTTCCTGGTGGTCCAGTGGCTAAGACTCCACGCTCCCAATGCAGGGGGTCTAGGTTTAATCCCTGGTCAGGGAAGTTAAGATCCCACATGCCACAACTAAGACCTGGTACAGCCAAATACATTCATTAAATAAATAAGAAGAATTTTTTAAAAAATATTTTTTGAGAACTTAGAATTTGGTTATATAGTCTCTTTGCTAATCTGATGTAGACACTTCAGGTGTCTTTTGGATCTACTAGAACAAGTTGCTTCATCAAAATAAAAGTTATAGAATACAATGTAAACTAAAACTTGTGAAGTAGTAATACATGTCTTAGAATTTCTAGAACATAATAAGTAGCTGAGTGTGACTAAATTTTATATTATTTTTTTATTTAAAAAGAATATTTTTAAGTAAAGAATTTTAAAAGTATGGCAAACTTCTGTATCAATTTTAATTTCACTGAAATGTTTACAATATTATATATACTTTATTTCAGCAATCTAATATAACTTAAAAATTTTTTTTATTTTATACTGGAGTATAGCCAATTAACAACGTTATGCCAGTTTCAGGTGGACAGCAAAGGGGTTTAGCCATACATGTACATGTACCATTCTCCCCGAATTCCTCTCCCATCTAGGCTGTCATATAACATTGGAGTATAACTTTTTGCAATGATGAAAATGTTCCATATCCTTGTTTTCCAATATGGTAGTTACTATCTATGTGTGGCTTTTGAGCCTTGAAATGGGCCTACTGTGATAGAGGAAGTAAATTTTTTATTTAAGGCTAAATTAAATCCATTTTCATTTAAATAGCCTACATGTGATTAGTGGCTACCACATTAGACAGCACAACTCTAGAAGAATCACCATTTATAACAAGATGAAAACACAGCCATTACAGTGTACATCTTCCTCTCCTAAAACATTACCTAGTATGTCCAAACAAACAAGAAAAAAATTACTGAGAGAAATGAGGATGTTTGTAATTTCTTTCTTTAGCTTTGGTTTTACTTTATAAAGTAAAGCTAGACTTCCTATGTTACCTAAAAGTCACTGAATATATTGATGCTTCCTATACCACATGCCTCCCAAAAAAGTACTCCATATACTTTTAATTAAAAACACAGCTACAAGACATCCTCAGAAACAATCAAAACTTTGACCTTTAATATCATATAAAAAGCCTGCTAAAATTTGTAAGAAATAAAATATTTCTAATAGCTTTAGTTTGAGCTATACAGCATGGGGTGTGCTGCGATTCAAGGGGTCGCAGAGTCGGACACGACTGAGCGACTGATCTGATCTGATCTGATCTATCTATCTTTAGTCAAAAATATCATTTTAATAAAGATGAAGAGTCAAAATTAAAGATCACTATGCTCTTGTTTTAAAATTCACATCATTTATTCATGCCTGACTTACTCAAGATTTTTTCTCTCACTAGGAAAATAAATGAGTTTCCAGATATGATTAAGAGGAAGGGAAGAAATTAGACCATCAAACATGCAATGACTTCCCTATGCATCTATTATACCTAAAGCAATGTAGAAGAAGAATCGTGATGAACTTTATTAATACAGGAAAAATGGAGTTACTCCACTCCTGGGTGACTTAAATTTAACATGAAAAAGTACCAAGACTGGCAAAATGCTAATAAGCCAGAAAAACCAAAATTTTCTTTCCATAAAACTATTTCTGATCAGCTCTGAACAACCTAAAATGGTGTCTCTGTGTGTGCTGGCTATGGCAGGACAAAGGATGGGGAGGCGTGGGGAGAGATAAACCAGGAGACCTTCTTAAACAGATGGGCCAGGAAGAAATTACATGTGGAGACTAAAACTTCCCACTGTATGAAAGAAAATAACCAGACTGTCAGTTATATACAATCCAATATCACTAAGAGAATTACTAATCAAAAAAATTCAATTCTTGTCAAACAACACAGAGAAGCTGTTTGAAAAATTTTGGACAGTTGTAAAAAACAAACTTGGAATAATTTTCATTTTATCAATGAATATCAACAGAAATCCATCTTTTCATTTTGAAACAGTAGGAAACATCTTACCTGTGATGTGCTATCGGCTGCTTTCTTATTAACAGAAGCATCTACTGTTTTGTTTGTCTGGTTTTCTAAGGAGTCAAAAAACAAAACAAAACTCAGAGCTATTTTTAAAGGAACCTACAAAATGTAAAAGGACAGGTTTCTTTATGTACAACAATTCACGTTAATTTTCTCCAATAGTTTTTTGTGTGTCAACATGTTACATATGTAAATTACTCTCTCAGAGACCACTGCTACAAATCTTTCAGAAGGACAAATTGATACTAGAAATCCAAACACTTCATATACCCATTAAACAGAAATTTTAACTCTAACCAAATGAATATTGCAGGGAAGCAATTTAAGATGTGTATAACCTAAATGCTGTAACACAAAAAGTTAAATAAAATATAATCCTTCCCTACTACACACCTCTGGAGAAAAAAACTTAGTAACATGCCAAAATGTAATAAATTCACTAGAAAAATAAAATGATCCTGATGAAATATACATGCATAATCTCAATAGCTCAATCACAGATGATTTTCCTTTATTCATTTTTCAATAAACTTGTATTGAGTATGTACACACACACAAACATACATATGAATTTTGCATGTATAGAACTACAACTATATAGTCGTATAAAAGATAGCTGAATGAAAAAACAGCACAGAAAACAAAGTATGTTTTTCTGCCTCAATTTCTAAAGAAAAGGTATTAAGTTTTGTCAAATGTCTTGAGCGTCTACTGAGGTGATTAATCAGTTTTTTCTCTTTGGTAATGTGGTCAATTACATTAATAGGAGTTCTCCAATGCTGAAACATCCTTATCCACACTTTCTGTCAAAAAGACTTTAGTCAAAATATGACACTCCTTTCATTTGTAAATCTTCATAACATACATACAAAGTAAATCATTTATCAATATATTTAAAAAGATAAAACCAGAAATGATAGATACAATTATTTCTATCTATACATTAAAAAAAATGAGGATAAATATCTACCTGTTAAAAAGAGGGTTTTACAGGCTAGGTTAAGTAAAAGGGGCCCTTCCAATTTCTGCCTACCCTATCTGAATTATCTTAGTTCTTTGCATAGCAAGAAAATATACATATATACACATACATATATGTACATATTCCTGTGTGTGTATATATAACCTAAGGAATCTCTCAGGTATATTTAAGATGTATGTAACTTTTAAAAGACATATACATATCTTTAATATCTTAAAATTACTTCATTTATAATGAATCAGCTTCATTTCTGGACTGCAAAGTTCTTGAAATACTACTTAATAAAAAGTTTTTTTAATTAGTACTTCTTAAAAATACTACTTAATAAAAAAAAAATTAATTCCAGGTTACTGACATGCAGCGTATTAACACACATTCAAGACATTACCAAAACATAAGCAATTTACTACCAGTTTTAAAAAACATATATACAGTGTTAGAATACATTCATTTTGATTTAAAACACATTTTCAAGTGAAAATAAAAGGTACGTCAAGAAGCAAAGCAGGTGAGGGAGTTTCATTTTTATTTTCTGTTGATTGGTTGGTTGGCTGGTTTAGTTCTAAGTCATGTTGGACTCTTGCAACCCAAGGACTGTGGCCCACCAGACTCCTCTGTACATGGAATTTTCTGTGGAATTATCCTCATACAATTATTCTCAAGATTCAGGAAAGATTTAAACTGATTAATGAAATGTTTTATTTCTACACACACACAAATACTAATAAATATGAGAGTTTTCTTATCCAGCATGATTCTCTCTTTGACTTAATTGTCTCAGGACACAAAGGTAATTATTCATAAAGCTGTAATAATATTCTTTATCCTAGATTTCCCATTAACTTCTCCTACCCTTTTATTAGATTGTTGTCTTGATTCTCAATGTAACATTTTATAGATTCAATGTATATTTTGTTTTCTTTTACTACTTCAGATGAATTTTTAAAGTTAAAAGTTACAAATCAATCTATCAAGCAATAAAATTGGCAGGATATAAAGTCAAAAATTGTACAACAAACTCTTTCTATCATATAAGAAACATCTCTGTCTCTTTATTCTTAAAAGACACTGTCACTTTTAACCAACACTGAATTTTTACCAGCATCAAAAAACGGATGCGTGTATGTGCACAGGACATCACGAGCATCACAGAGCGGAAGTGCATTACGTGCATGTGCGTTTCACAGGCGTGCGCTAGTAGTGTACCTTGGTAGGTGCTGAATAACTGAATGAAAATAAACTGAGTGCAAAAACTTGTAAGTCATTTTTACAACTCTCTCTCTCATCTAGAGCATTCCCAAGTGCCTGTAACTCCATTTTCGCCCCTCCTGTAGCCAGTGTTTGTGGATGTCACACTCCTTCCTCTCTGTAAAAATCCTTTAAAACTCTACTTCCCACCATCTTGCCATTCACTCCATTCTCGTACCTTCCCAGAGCTCCCATATTCTCTCACAGAAACCTGAATATATTTACACTCATCACATTTATAATTATTTAACATTAAGTTCCCTATTTGACTATGAGCTTAGTTAGAATAGAGACTATTTTGTACATTTCTGTGTGTCTGCATGATTTTAGAACAAAACAGGCATTCAATGTTTTATGAATGAATGCATGCATGCTAAGTCACTTCAGTTGTGTCTGACTCTGTGCGACTCTATGGACAGCAGCCCACCAGGCTCCTCCGTCCACAGGACTCTCCAGGCAAGAATACTAGAGTGGGTAGCCATTTCCTTCTCCTGTGAATGAATGAGATAAACTATAATTTGGTCTCTAAATTTCCAAGTAATCCTTAGGACAACTTTTATTTTACACTTTATAAAAAACATTGACTTACTCTATGAAGATATATGTATATAAATATATACAAATGCATGCTGTCTAGTTATACATTATGTAGACAACATATTAAAAAGCAGAGACATTACTCTGCCAACAAAGGTCCCTCTAGTAAAGGCTATGGTTTTTCCAGTGGTCATGTATGGATGTAAGAGCTGGACTATAAAGAAAGCTGAGCACTGAAGAATTGATGCTTTTGAACTGTGGTGTTGGAGAAGACTCTTGAGAGTCCCTTGGACTGCAAGGAGATCCAACCAGTCCATCCTAAAGGAGATCAGTCCTGGGTGTTCGTTGGAAGGACTGATGTTAAAGCTGAAACTCCAATACTTTGGCCACCTGATGTGAAGAGCTCACTCACTGGAAAAGACCCTGATGCTGGGAAAGATTGAGAGTAGGAGGAGAAGGGGACGACAGAGGATAAGATGGTTGGATCACATCATTGACTCGATGGACATGGGTTTGGGTGGACTCTGGGAGTTGGTGATGAACAGGGAGGCCTGGCATGCTGCAGTTCATGGGGTCGCAAAGAGTCAGACACAACTGAGTGACTGAACTGAACTGAACTGAAATAAAACTTACATAAGCCTAGTTTTCAAAAAGTTTTAATTAAATAACTAATTCATCACTTTATGGATGTATTAAAGTTTGGCTTCAACCTTCATATTCAGCCAAATTTTGCTATTTGACCTCAGCTTAGGTTTTTGCAAGCCTCAATAGCTAAATGCTTACTTTCATGCCACTTATGGCATCCTTAAAATTATGCATAATCAGAGAATATATCATCTCATAGGACCTCCTTCTAATTAACATGGTAAACAAAGCCAAGCTTATCATTAATATTTTTGGTTAATATCTAATAATTTACTTTCAAATATATGTAAGCATTCCAAATAGAACTCAAAATGAAGATCTCCATAATATAATTTTTATATTAAAGTATATGTGTTAAATATATATATGTTAAAATATAAAGTTTTAAGTATACATATAAATGTATTATCACAAAAATAATAATTACTAAAATTATTAATTTTATATACAAAAAAAAAAGACAGTCAAGAAATTAAACAAAACAGACTGACATTACAACTAATAAAGTGCATTAAGCTAGATAATTTTGGGAAAAACACACCCTTTGGGTCAACAAATGTTCATACAATGTTAACAGGATAATGAAATTAAATTATAATTCTGATGTGTGTGTGTATGCTCAGTCAGGTCCAGTTGTTTGCAACCCTATGGACTGCAGCCCACCAGGCTTCTCTGTCCATGTGATTCTCCTAGCAAGAATACTGGAGTGGGTTGCCATTTCCTCCTCTAGGGGATTTTTCTGACCCTGGGATCAAACCTCCGTCTCCTGCGTTGCCTGCATTGACAGGTAACTCATTTACCAATGAGTCACCTGGGAAACTCATAATTCTGCTACTGTATAAGTATTTAGGGAACTTGCAATCATAACATTAGACAGAGTAATCTCTCAAGTTATTTACTTCTTTTCAGGCTATGGTCTTTCAGGGAAAGTTCTATATTTAAGAATTTACCTTATCTTGTAACCATGATTTAAAAACAATGTCAACTAAGCTCAAAATTTCATAAAGAAAAACTCCAAAATCACAGAAAAGAAGGTCCATGATAATCATCTTCCACCCAACATGGTAAAAAACAGTAATGACTGGAAGAAATGTAACCCACCCCCCAAAAAATCTTGCTCATTCACTGAACTCAATTCAAAGTAGGCATCTAAGGAATGTTGTGACAGCAGATACTGCTAATAAATATCATTACTGTACCATGCAAATATTTAATTTTAAATACTAATAATAACTGTATTTTAAATTTCAGATTTAATCTTATATCCCAGATGTTAATTGTATGAAGGTGATATTCAACTTCATTCCAGTATGAATTTTTATCTACCATTCATTTACTCTTAGTAACTCTATGAAACTCTTATTTTATGAGAATATATACTCAGAAGACAAGTACTCTACTGAAGATCACATAAGAAATTAGAAAAACAAGCCCTGTATATCTCACATGTAAAAATTAATTTTGTACTTTATAATTTTTTCTTATATTTCAAGTTCAACTATATCAAAAGGACAGCTATTACAACAATTTCACTATATACATGATGCCCAGGTACTCTTTCCTGTCTTTCCAAAAGTAGTGGGGATAAATATAAAATCAGAAATGAAGAATAAGCAAGTTCAAGAATGTATATATAATCTATGCTTTCTAAGAACAAGGAAGACAGAGTTCTACAGATTTTAAATTAGGAACAATCAAGTTCTCCTTCTTGTAATACTACAAAGTATATATAAATATATAAACATAATCATGTAAAATATGCCATATGGGAAAATATATAAGAGAAAACAAGAAGCAAGGAAACGTTCTGCAGTAAATTAAAGAGGGAAGACCTAGTATAAAACCATTCAAATTTGGAAGATAGGAGTGAAGAATGCACAAAGGTTTTCCCAAATGGGATAATGGGCAGGGGCTTCCCTAGTGTCTCAGATGGTAAAGAATCTGCCTTCAATGCAGGAGACTGAAGTTTGATCCCTGGGTTGGGAAGATCCCCTGGAGAAAGGAATGGCAACCCACTCCACTATTTTTTTTTAAATTCATTTATTTTTTAATTGAAGGATAATTGCTTTACAGAATTTTGTTGGTTTCTGCCGAACATGAACAAAAAATATGGAACACTTCACAAATTTGCGTGTCATCCTTGTGCAGGGTCATACTAATCTTCTCTGTATCATTCTAATTTTAGTATATGTGCTGCCCAAGTGAGTACCACTCCAGTATTCTTACCTGGAGAAGTCCATGGACAGAAGAACCTGGCAGGCTACAGTCCATGGGGTCACAAAGAGTCGGACATGACTGAGCGACTAACACTTTCACTAGAGAAGATGTGTGGTTGTTATTTTCCTCTTATTAGCATATATTATGTCACTTAGATACTTTAAAACATACTGTTTTCTGTATATTCAGATATATCTGCAAAATGTATTATGAAAGTAATTCACAATGCTTGCTACAAAGACAAAATTAAAAATTTTCCCAGGTTAGGAAAACTAGTAAAAGATGAATTACAAATGATAACTTCTCAGTCAAAATAAACTCTCAGATCCCACTTTAACATCATTCCTCTTGGGTAACTAAAATAGTCTCTGTGAAATTCTATTCACTCTGTCTTCTAATAATGTTTGTCAACTACATACACACATACACACACAAATTCAATTATCTACAGACTATTAACAAGCTTGCATTTCTATTATTAAATCTACATGTTGACTTACCAATTCTTGTGGTGGTAGTGCTGCTCTGTTCTGCAGGAGATGAAGTACTAAAAGCAGAAATTGGAATTTTCATCTGTATAGGACCTCGATTATTTGACGGACTATAGAGTCCTGATGGGCCTACTGTAGGTAAAGAAGTCCTGGTGGCTTGTACAATAGAGTGTGCTGTTGGAACGGCCTGTACAGCAAGTGTTGTTCCTAACGGTGCAGCACTGGCAGGAGAATTCCTTTGAATACTAGGACTGGGCACAGAAGGAACGTTGTTTGGTTTCGTGGGGTTTGGCAAAGATGGCAAAGACACTGGATTTTTGGTAAGACCACTCACTGTAGGTGGGCTTTGTACAGAAATGAATTCAACGTTGCCTGATGGTTGATTGGTCACTAAAGTCCCTGGATGGCTCTGGAGGAGCTGAGGCTGGGAGGATACAGCAACAGGTACATGTAAAATCACTGGTAAAGACTGTAAAGAGATTGTAGGTTGGGGATTTCCACTAGGCACCTGAGTAGAAGCAACTACTGTAGCTGTGTTGGGTGCAGGAAGAACTGACGTGGCTGTCAGAGAACCTGAAGTCACTGGAGGCTGCAATTTAGGTTGACTACTGACAACCGTTGGAGGAGTGACAAGATTGGTTGAAGATACTATAAAAAAAAGAGAGAAGTTTCAGTTTAAATGCTATCTTTATCAGCTAAAATAATACAAAGTTGATGTAGTGCAATATATACAGTAGTCTCTCGTATCTTTTAATTTGATTTAAATTCTTGAATTCTTAGATTATTTGCAGAATCATTTCTGCATCTACATTTGGTACATTATGAAAATAGCACGTTTTATCATTAAGATGGAGGACTGCTATTTCTGTACCAAGAGTCTCTGAAAATTAGCATACTTACTTCAGAGTTACTAGCGGGAAATACAACTATAAAACAGTGAAAACTAGGCAAAATTGTAAAGACAATTTTGAAAGTACATTAAAAATGCCTTAGAACACTGGCAATATATAAACTCAAACAGAATATCTAGAAAGAGTATCATAAATTCATAATAGGTGAACTTAGTGATGGTATTTTATGATATGGATAAAGTGAAACCTGTACCTGTGGATCCAATTTTACTGAACTCCCTGGGAGAAGAACTAGTGAGGAGAGGCTACTACCTCTATTAACATTCTACTGACATTATGTGATATGGAAAATAACATAGGGAAGATGGGAGAAGAATTAAGGAGCTGACAACAAAGAGCAGAGTAAATCAAAATGTTGGTCGCTGGAGTTTTATAGTCTTTTTAGTTCAGCCATTTGTGTATCTTCTCATTTGAGCAGGTTTAATAAAAATCAATGACTAAGTCTCCTTCTCACTGATTTGTAAAGTCTTTCCAAAATCACAGGCACACATAAAGCATTACTGCTGCATACCAAATAAGGCTGGCTGGCTCAAGGATGAGTGCTCGGACGACTGGCTGAGCTGTAAGCTGAGCTCACAGCCCATTTGATGGAATACCACTTTTACTTGAAAGACTGACTTATAAACATACTATGGTTATTCACACTTGGGTATCTGGCAAATTTTTTCTTGAAAATAAACCAAAGAAGGTAGAGACTTCAAAGAAAACAACCAACAGTATCGATTGGCAATAGTAAAATCTGAGTTTAAAAAAAAAACTTAGAACTTGGGACAATACATCTACCTGCCACCCTGAGAGCATGGTTAGCTTCCCAAATCTTTAAAGGCTCTTCTGAGAAAAACTGATAACAAAGTAAATAAATACAATTAAAAAAAAATTAATGAAATGTACCAGTGTTTGGAAGACTTAGAAAACTCGGTGAATATTTTCCAAGTGATCAATGAATGATATTAGTAAAAGACCCATCCAAGTACAAGAGAGATAAACAAATTTAGTGAAAAATGTACAAACGTTTATTGGTGTGATTTCTGATTTCACTTTGCAACTAACCTTTAAGAAACCATTACTTGCTATGTCAAAGAATAATACCCACATTCTCTCTAGGCCTTTTCCAACTACATATTTGTATGAGGCTGAATTTTCTTCACATAATTCAACTAAAACAACAAACTGCAACAGATTGAATGCAGACACAGATATGAGAATCCAGGTGTGTTTGGCCATCTTAATGTTTTAAGTGAAGTTTAAAAGAGACATAAAAATTTAATATAATAATACTCTTTTTGCTAATTTTTTAAATTTTGGTTAAGAGCTACTTTTCACTAAAACTTGCGACTTATGGTATGTAATTCTGTGGTTTAATTGCTAAATCATGCCCAATTCTTCTATGACCAAATGGACTGTAGCCCACCAGGCTCCTCTGTCCATGGGATTTCCCAGGCAAGAATAGTGGACTGTATACTGGTACAAAATACAGGTTTGCAATTATTTTTAAGTGAATTAATAAACATTAAAAGATTATATGTTTTAATTTCTACCATAGTAAATATCAATTATATACCCACATAAATACAATTCTGTAGATTCTTAATAATTTTTAAGATTATACAGGGATGTCAACACCCCAAAATTTGAGAATCACTACAGCAGAAATCTGAATTTCTGTATTTTTATGCACATCTGTGATCCTACTTTTTAAACAAAATTTTGCTCTTAGCACTCAATTTTACATAACTGTGTTCAGTTTCTTAGTCCATTTCAAGCTCAAAAGTGTGTAAGAAAAGAGAACAAAAGCCTTCAATTCCTAACAAAATGTATTTTGGTGTTAAGAATATTACCTGTATTCACAGGGGTTTGAAAAGATGGTGGTGCACTCTCACTTATATTTCTTTTGGACTCCAACATCTGTCTCACCGTGTTTGTATTTCTGTGAAATAGATACACACACAAATGGTCACTGGACATGCCGTTCTAGGGGATATCTACTTATGCATACAGAAAGCAGTGGCTCATAGGAAGAAAGGGTAGTTAGACTTGGATATTAATTTAAAGCACTAAACTGGGAGTGAATGTGGTGAAGCAAAGCTGGTATGAAAACACTGGAATGTTGGGGTGTAGGGCGTCAGGGGAAGAGTCTTCCTTTTATATTCTATGTCCTTAATACTTTAACCTGAAAACCAAATATGGGTCCGAATATCTGCAACACATTACTTTTTATCAACTCTGACCAAAGAATTTCTCAAATACTTAAGGTAATACTATTTAACACAAGTGTATAAAGAAATCTGCAATGACAAAAGAAAGCCTTATAAAAAAACTAGCAAAATCAATATCCATAGGAGAACAATTACAGCAAAGCAAAAAGAAGCAAATATACTTAATTCAGTATACCAAACACTTATCTCTACAAAAATATATAGCATCACATTCTAAGATCTTTCTGCACAATAAAGAAAATCAGAACCTTGTTCTCTTAATGAAAAACTTGATAAACAGCCTGTTTACAATTCTCACCTGTAGGGCACACTGTTATTGCTGATGACATCAACTACAGACTTTCCTGGTGATACAGGTGGGTTTGGTGGGTTCTGGGGAGAAAAATACCAAGGTAAAATAAAGCCCAATTCACAAGCAATCTTTCAGTCCTCTAAGTGCTTTGTTAATATGTTATCTGTTATTTCTATGCTGCTGCTAAGTCGCTTCAGTCTTGTCTGACTCTGTGCAACCCCAGAGATGGCAGCCCACCAGGCTCTCCCGTTCCTGGGATCCTCCAGGCAAGAACACTGGAGTGGGTTGCCATTTCCTTCTCCAATGCATGAAAGTGGAAAGTGAAAGGGAAGTCGCTTAGTGGTGTCCGACTCTTAGTGACCCCATGGACTGCGGCCTACCAGGCCCCTCCATCCATGGGATTTTCCAGGCAAGAGTACTGGAGTTGGTTGCCAGTGCCTTCTCCCAGCTTATTATCTAAGAATGGTTATAAATACTGTTACCTCATAAGACCCCTTTAGAAATGGCAGAATTGACTGCTTTACTGTGGAAATAGGGCATTTGATGACCAAAACGTGTAAATTAATCATCACTATTCTACAAAACAAGACTTAGAAACTTATGTTTTTTGCCACTTACTTACAAATCTGTTGCAAAATTTAAGTCTTTTTGTAGGTGTAAAATAAAAGGATTAGGGAATTAATGGTATTAGATCAGGAGTCTGTGAACTTTATAAAGGGCCAGATTGTAAATATTTTAGGCTTTGCAGCTACTCAGCTCTGCCACTGTAGCACAGAAATTAGCCATAGATGATATGTAAGTGAATAATCATGGTTGTGTTTGAATAAAATTTTATGTATGGACACTGAAATATGAATTTCAAGTTATTTCTATAGTACAGGAGAAAATCTTTCTAAGAAAAAAAAAAAACCTTGGCATTGGCACATATTAAAGTGCTTACACAAATTAGTCTATTGTCACAACTACTTACTGTATGAAAAGTGAATAATTCCTAGACCTCAGTTTTTTATGAGTAAATAAATAATGTAAAAATAGTTTATATGCTAAAAGTGTTCAGTAAGCATTAACAATATGAATCTAAAGAATAACTAGAAAAAAAAATAAATAATTTTAAAGAATAACTAGATACTCATTCAATAAACATCTAGTAAATGCCTACTAAATACCTAGCAGAGGAAGCACCAGATTACAAGCAGAAACTCAAGAAACAAGGAAAATATTTGTTTATCCTCAGAAGTAACTGATTACCAATTAAGTGGTATCCTAGGTCACAAAATTATTTTTATAATTTTTGTTTAAAAAAAACTACTTGTCACTATGTGACTTATAATTTCATAAAAAGATGCCCCAATTATAACTTCAGTACAAACTAAGCCTTTTTCCATCCTCCAAAACAGGGACTATAGAAATACAGTTGTAACATTTATATGCTAATTATCATTATTTGGGCCTCCATTATAATTCTTTCATCCTCTATTTCTTAAACTGAGAAAAATAAGTCCACTCAAGTCTTAATTAAATATAATACATATTAAACAAAAGGTGATAAACAGAAGCATATCAAGCAGATGCCACTAATCACTCTTCTCAACAACAAATATATTTTGCTACTTTTTATAGGATAAAAGAATGATTTTATCTGCGTAGAGGAGGAAAAAAGATAAAGAATTAAGATAAACTGCTCTGACAGAAACATTTGAAATATCTAGAAAAGGAAATGAAAGTAACATTGTAGCCTCATTGGGAAAAGTTTTAAAAAATTTTTAGGGGAAAGAAGTGCATCTTCTAATAAGTCTTTGAGTAATCAGTACACTCAAAACACTTAAAATGAAGGTAAACATTTCAGAGGGAAAAAATATAAAAGGAGTATAAGCATAATAAATAGGTATATATAAGTAAAGTATGGCTTAATGTCACTGGATGGAGGACCTTAAACACTACAGTGTGGTGACATCAGCAAGATGGCAGAACTGAAAATCCTATAGAATCCTTCCCTTATGAAAACAATGACTTAACAACTTAAGGATCAAATTTCACTTGTAAGAAGTCAAGAAACCTGTTGAGAGATTAGAGCACCCTAAATGAGAGTAAGCCCCAAAGAGATAAATAGTACAAGGTAGGAAAGTCTGTTGCACTTAACCATCATATCCCACCTCCTTCCTTACACAGTGTAGTAAAATAGAAAAGAAAAAGGGAAAAAAATCCCAAAAAGTGTCCTCTTCTTCAGGAAAGAAACACTGGAATTTGCATGCAACACTGACTTTCGGGGGACACTGATCAAGGTACTGGCTTCCGTCTCACCCAACTTGGAAGAAGCAGCACACATTGGGTGTCTTGGGGGGTAGATGAGAAGAAAGGCAAACCTCTTGGCTTGGTACTAAACCAGAAAACTGGCAGTAATACAGAGAGACAGTAGGGGTAACTCCAGTATAATGGTTTGCTAAAGCAGCAGCAATTTGAAAGGCAGATACCAGGTCGGGGATGGGACGTTCCCAAATAGAACCAGACAAAACTCTGCAGATTGGAGATACACACACAAACGCCAAGAAAATGCCATCTCTGAAAAAAGGTTTGAAAGGAGATCAGAGTTATCTAACTTGACCTACTAGTAAAGGTCTTCATCTGTACAAAGATATTCCAAAAAGATGGGAAGTGTACTTTTTCAAATGCCTAATTTCAGCAAAAGAGAAACATACCAAAAAAAACAGAGAAATATGGATCAATCTATGAAATTAATCTCTAGAAACTAATCTTAAAGAAACAGACCTAGGAACTACCCAACAAAGAATTCAAAATGACTATCATTAAGATGCTCAATGAGACAGAAAAGAACACAGAAAGAAAACTAAATGAAATTAGGAAAATAAAGCAAGAAGAAAATGAAACTTCAGAATAGAACCAACAGAAATTCTGGAGCTGAAGCCTACAACAACTGAATTTAAACATTTACTAGAAGGGATAAAAACCAGACTGTATCAAGCAGAAGAAAGAATCAGCAAACCTGAAGATAAATCATTTGAAATTATTGAGTTAAGAGAATCAAACAGAAAAAGTGAATGAAAAAAAGGTAAAGACAGACTAAGAGATTTATTAGACACTATCAAGTGGGCCAATATACAAATATGGGAAAACAAGAATGGAAAGAAATAAAGTAGGCAGAAAGCCTTCTTAAGTAAAGGCCAAAATCTTCCCAAACTTAAGAAAGAAAACTGACAAATTCAAGAAGGTGAAAGACTTCCAACTCAAAGAGACCTACACTAAGAAACATTATAGTCAAGTTGTGAAAAGTCACAAAGGTTGTAAAAGTGGCAAGAGAAAAGGGACCCATCACATTTAAGGCTGCTCCCTTAAGATTATCAGTGCTTTTATCTCAGAAAAAACCTAGCAGGCCACAAGGGAGTGGAATGATATATTCAAGTGCTAAAAGAAAAATACTGCCAAGCAAGAATATCATAACCAGCAACACTATCATTGCAAAAATGAAGGCAAAATTAAGAGTTTCACAGTAAATACAAAGCTGAGTGCATTTTGCACCACTAAATCCACCATACAAATGTTAACCAGAGTCCTTCAAGTAGAAATGAAAGGACACTAGAGAGCAACCTGAAAGCAAAGAAAAATATAAAACTCTCTAGTAAAAGTAAATACAAAAATAAATACAGAATACTGCATTACTAGAAAGTGGAAATAGAAATCCCACCTAATTCTAGTACAGAATTTAAGTATAAAATATAATTGTAAATCTATATTAACGTACACACAATACAAAAAGATATAATGTATGATATCAATGAAGTGGTGGGAGGAAAAAAGTGACCTAAATTTATTTCCAGTTTAAAACAGTTGTAAACTTAAGAGACGTGCAAATCAAAACTACAATGAGATATCATCTCACACCAGTCAGAATGGCCATCATTAAAACATCTATAGTATTATTAAAATGTCCATCCTACCCAAAGTGGTCAAAAGTTTCAATGCAATCTCAATCAAAATTCCTGTCATTTTTTGCAGAAATAGGAAAAGGCACCCTAAAATTCAAATGAAATCTCAAGAAATTCTGAATTACCAAAACAATCTTAGAAAAGAACAAAGTTGAAAGCTTATACTTCTAATTTTAAAACATGTTACAAAGCTACAGTAATCCAAACAGTATGGTGCTGGAATGCAGACAGACACATAGAAATGTCAAACAGAATACTGACCCCAGAAATAAACTCTTAATGTAAACACTCAAATGATATTCTACAAGGGTGTAAAGGCTATACAATGGGTAAAGAACACTCTTTTGACAAACTGTGTGAAATTGGATATCCAAATGCAAAAGAATGAAGTCAGACCATTAAATCATATGTAAGATTTAATCCAAACGGATTAAAGACATAAAACCTAAAACTATGAAATTAAGAAGAGAAAACACAGAGGAAAGCTTCACGACAGTGGATTTGGCAATGATTTCTTGGATCAAAGCAAAGGTAACAAAAGCATTAACAAGACAAAGAAGATTACATCAAACTTAAAATCTTCTGCACATGAAAGGAAACAATCAACAGAGTGAAAAGGACACCTACATGATGGCAGAGAATAACTACAAATCATGTAACTGGTAAGGTGTTAATATCCAGAACATAAAAAGAACTCCTACATCTTAACAATTAAAAGATAAGTAACCAGATTTATGAATGGCCGAAGGACCTGAATAAACATTTCTCCAAAGAAAATATGCAAAATGATCAATAAGCATGTGAAAAGATGCTCAACATCACTAAGCAGAGAAATGCAAATCAAAACCACAATGAGATAAGGCCTCACATCCATTAGGGTGGACACTATCACAAAAGAGGAAAAAAAATTTTTTTTGCCAAAAATATACAGAAATTGGAACCCTTGTGCCATGCTGATGGGAATGTAAACGATGTGACTGTTCAGTTCCTCAGTGTTACTTGTTCAGTCGTGCCCAACTCTGCAAGCCATGGACTGCAGTCCACCAGGCTCCTCTGTCCATGGGATTTTCTGGCAAGAATACTGGAGTGGTTTGCCATTTCCTTCTCCAGGGGATCTTCCAGACCCAGGGATGGAACTGGGGTTTCCAGCACTGAAGGCAGATTCTTTACCGACTGAGCTACCTGGGAAGCCCTAAATGTGACTTTAGCAGTGATGTGACTGCAAAAGAAAACTATATGGAGGTTCCTCAAAAAATAACAGAATTACCAAATGACCCAGCAATTTCACTTCTGGGTAGAAATATCCAAAACTTTGACCTCAAAGAGGTATCTGCACACCAATGTCATTGCAGCATTATTCGTAAGAGCCAGAAGTTGAAACCAGCCCAAATATCCATCAATAAATAAATGGATAAAGAAAATGTGGTATATACATACAATGCAGTATTAGCCTTAAAAAAGGAAATCCTGTCATATGCAACAACCCAGATGAACCTTGAGAACACAATGCTTTGTGAAATAAGATAAAACAAATACTGTATGACTGCACTTATGAGATATCTAGAGAAGTCAAAACCATGGAAACAAAGTAGAATGATCATTTCCAGGGGCTAAAGGGGAGAGGAAATGGTAGTTGTTCTATGGAGGTCTTAGTTTTGCAAGATGAAAAATTCCTAGAGATATGTTACACAATAATGTGAATATAGTTAACACTACTGAATTGTAGAATTTAAAATGGTAAATTTTATGTTAAGTTTTTATTACAATTAAAAAAAAAAAATTATTTTTAATAAAAAATTGAAATGCAGGATTTAGATTAAATCTAAAATTTGAGAATCAACTATAAGTCACTGATTTCCATAAAGGAGAGAAATATCTTGATATTTCTTTTATAGTAAAAAAAAGATAAAGGATGAAAGTTAAAGATATCAGTCATAAAGCCCTAAAATAGATTAAACATGAATACGTCTTAATAGCAAACTGCTTATGAGGATTTTATTTTCTTTCAGAAATTAATAGAAAATGTTTTAAGCCAAATCTGAATAATGGGGTTTGTTATTAACTGATTAATATCAGAGGACCAAGGAGCAAATCTAAACAGAAGAAAAGAATCTGAAGTGGTATTGCTTGTTTAGTTATTTTGGTAAGGGGGATAATTCTCAATATTATTTTATGTGTCTTGTTTTTAAAGCCTAGAAAGACATATGTAAAATTATAGTGGAAATTAAAACATGGAAGAACAAAATCTTTTGACATTTCTCTAGAAATATCTCTCATAAGAAGAAAACAATAACAAGAATGAGTTAGAAAGATGTCTAAGTTTTGAAATTTAAAACTGGCCTTACAAACTAAAAGAAGTAACACAATTTGAAAGACTGAACACTACCTTAACATTTTCTTCAAGTGCCACACACACTAATTGTTCAAATTAATCTTTTCTGATTTTTAGGAATTACACAGTATTTGTCCTTCTTTCCATACTTATTGTAGCTCTTCAAGACAAACTTTTCAGGGATCGTAATATTTTTATCTGTATATCTTAAGGTCTCTGCCTATCTCCTTTAACTAAACAAGTAAGACCTGGAAAACAGTTCTGATAACAAATGAGATATGCACAAACACTGGAAAAATACAAGGTGGGCAGCACTACTTAGTTCAGACACAGGATGAAAAGAAAAAAATGGAAAATCATATTGTAAAAAACAATGGAAAAATTTCAAAACCCTATGTTTCGTTCAGGCATAGCAAATAAAGGTTTATACCAATTTTCTAATAGAAGAAACAGTTTTTATAGTGTGACCAAAAAAAAAAACAAACTTTTTTTAAAAGCTGAGAAACTAGAGTTTAAAATCAGAAATGTAATTACATCAGTGAAGAAGACCATAATAAAAAAATCTTTGGGTGTGGCCAAATGAGGATTTGATGATTAGCCTGTGTAAACAAACTGTTAGTTGCTCAAGAAAAGATAAATCAGAGCTTAAAAATTTAAGTTCAAAGAATATAAAGATGCAGAACAGATCTGTAGCTGCCAGAAAACAGGAGGTAAGGGTAGGGTAAAAGCATGGTTGAAATTGTAAAAGAGAAGCAGGAGGGTATCCCTGTGTGGTGTGTATCTTGAACTGTGGTGGCAGGTTACATAAATCTATACATGAGATCAAATTGCAGACAAACACACAGATAAACATAATTAATTTATGTAAAACCTGAAGGAAACTGATAAAGTCTACAAAACTATCTGATAGAACTGTACTAATTTCTTGGTTTTGATAATGTACTATGGGTATAGATTTCACCAATGAGTGAGGCTGAGTGAAGGGTTCATAGGAGTCTGTGTGTTATTGTTCCAATTTCTTGTGTATCTATCATTTCAAAATGAGTTGTTTTAAAAAGTCAAGTAAACAGGATATGAAAATGATTCAAGACAGAAATATCTATAGGAATAATGACTACTACTGGAAAAACTACTATTGGAAATTACTACGTACTAGGCAATAAAGTGCGATTCGTGGGGTCGCAAAGAGTCGGACACGACTGAGCGACTGAACTGAACTGAGGCAATAAAGTTATCAAGACTCAAAGAAATGTAACTTGCTCAAATGAAAAAAAGAGGAAAAGAAATTCAACTAAAAACAATACTGCAATGTACAATGCTATACTAAAAATCCATATTACAGAATAACTAAGGAAACAACAGAAAGCAAAGCCTAACTGCAGACCACAGTTTGTGCTATGCTACGACACCTGTACTAAACTACATGGAGTAAGAAAGGAAGAGGAGAACTGGGCTACTTGAGGCCATGTAATACTGAACTGTTTTGCAGGACATAAGAGACTAAACCACTACACTGGCAAATACAGGCATGCCTTGCTTTATTGCACCTCACAGACACTGCATTTTTAAAAAACTGAAGGTTTGTAGCAACATGCGTCAAGCTTGGTACAATTTTTCCAATAGCATTTCCTCACTTCTTGTCTCTGTGTTACATTTTGGTAATTCTCGTAATATTTCAAATTTCTTCATTATTATTATACTGCTATTTGTTGTTGTTTTAGTCACTGAGTTGTGTCTGACTATCTGTGATCCCATGGTCTGTGGCTTACCAGGCTCCTCTGTCTATGTGGTATTCCAGGCAAGAATACTGCAGTGGATTGCCATTTCCTTCTTGACCCAGGGCTCAAACCTGTATCTTCTGCATTGGCAGGTAGATTCTTTACCATGTAGCCACTAGGGAGACCCTATTATAGTCTACAGTGATCTGTGACCAATGATCTCTGATGTTACTGCAATTATTTTATGTTTTGCATTTTTAAATTAAGGTATGTACATTAAAACGTATCTAAACGATTTTTCAGACATAATACCACTGCTCACTTAATAAGACTACAGAATTAATGTAACATTTATGTATTTTTTTCTTTAATGAAACTTTTTTTTTTTTTTTTTTTTACAAATTTGTGGCTTGCTTTATCACAATAATTGCTTTACTACAGTGGTCTGGAACTGAACCCACAGTATCTCCAAGGTATGCCTGAGAGAAACATGGTAAGGCAAATCCCCAAAGCTTAATTTTAAAGATGGATAGAAAATACAATTTCAAGAATGCCTTACATATACATATTACATGTACTGATGTTCATATGAAAACAATGAGGATTAGAAAGGGTTAATTAGCAGAAGTTCCAGAAACAACATGCAGGAAGTACACAGTATAAAAGAAAATTTCAGACTTCTTTCCTCCTAGGTCAGCACCTCCTAAGATTACCACTTAAAGCTAAATATCAACTATCCAAGAATAGAAATTCTTACTTCTTGTCTTTTCTTAAGATCTTCTTTGGCTGCTCCAAAGCGTTTGGTTAACCTGGCTATCTTGGCCTAAAAAAAGCAAAAATGAGACAGAAATCAAATGGCATTATAATATTAAAAAGGAACCTGTGCATACATAACAAGAAATCTATGGGTAATAGGATCCTCAGAAGACAGTCAACAGCAAAGAAAATAAGACAAGTTGTTGTATAATCCTTGACTTCAAAACCCAAAGTAAACACTCTTAAGTTTTAGAAGATTGGCTTTTTTCCTCCTTGCTCACAAACCAGCATATTTCTGAATATATGTGCTTGCATTTCTTATTATTTAACATAGTTGGAACCACACTTAATTTTCTCACTGAGAATTATATATTAATAGTAAACATATCTATAAATCACAGAAGATCCCTAACCAATAGTACATATGAGTCTGAAATTCTCTAGGCCAGAACACTGGAGTGGGTAGACTTTCCCTTCTCTGGGGGATCTTCCAAACCCAGAAATCAAACCCAGGTCTCTTGCATTGCAGGTGGATTCTTGACCAGCTGAGCCACAAGGGAAGCTACATCTACAGTAATCAAATACTTCTTTTCAACAATTAACCTACTGGCAGATAAATAGCAGCAAGATCTTTTTTGACCCATCTCCTAGAGTAATGAAAAATAAGTAAATAAACAAATGGGACTAATTAAAAGATTTTGCACAGCAAAGGAAACCATAAATAAGATGAAAAGACAACCCTCAGAATGGGAAAAAATATTTGCAAATGAAGCAATTGACAAAGGATTAATTTCCAAAATATAAAAACAGCTTATCCAGCTCAATATCAAAACAAAAAAAAATACCAATCAAAAAATGGGTAGAAGACCTAAATAGACATTTTTCAAAAAAGACATACAGATGGACAAAAAACACATGAAAAGATGTTCAACATCACCAATTATTAGAGAAATATAAATCAAAACTACAATGAGATATCACCTCACATTGCTCAGAATGGTCATCAAAAAAAATCTACAGACAACAAATGCTGGAGAAGGTGTGGAGAAAAGGAAATCCCTTACACTCTTTGTGTGAATGTAAATTGATACAGCCACTGTGGAGAATGGTATGTATGTGTGTGTAAGTCGCTCAGTCGTGTCCAACTCTTTGTGACCACATGGACTGTATACAGTCCATGGAATTCTCCAGGCCAGAATACTGGAGTGTGTAGCTTTTCCCTCCTCCAGGGGATCTTCCTAAACTAACCCAGGGATGGAACCCAGGTCTCCCTCATTGCAGGCAGATTTCTTTACCACCGGAGCCACAAGGGAAGCCTGGAGAACAGTACAGAAGCTCCTTAAAAAAACTACCATATGACCCAGCAATCCCACTACTGGGCATATACTCAGAGAAAGCCATAATTCAAAAAGACACATTCACCCCAATGTTCAATGCAGCACTATTTACAATAGTCAGGACATGGAAGAAACCTAAATGTCCATTGAGAGAGAAATGGATAAAGAAGATCTGGTACATATATACAACAGAGTATTACTCAGCCATAAAAATGAATGATATAACGCCATTTGAAGCAACATGGATGGACCTAGAGATTTTCATACTGAGTAAAGTCAGACTGAGGAGGAGAAATATTGTATGACATCTCTTACAAGCAGAATCCAAAAAGAAATAATACAAATCAACATTTACAAAACAGAAACTGACTTACAGACTTAGAGAAAGAACTTATCATTGTCAGAGGGAAGGGATACAGGAAAGGCTTAGTCAGGGAGTTTGGGACAGACATGTACATACTGCTATTATTTAAAATGGATAACCAACAAGGTCCTACTGTATAGCACAAGGAACTCTGCTCAATGTTATGTGACATCCTGGATGGGAGAAGCGTTTGGGAGAGACTGACAGATGTATATGTATACCTGAGTCCCTCTGCTGTCCACCTGAAACTATCACAACACTATTAATCAGTTATACTCTAACATAAATAAAAAGTATTAAAAAAAGAAAAGAAATGCCTGAGATGGAAAAGGTTGGGAAAGAAGACACATGGCAGAAGGGGGCTTTAAAAGCTCTCACCCATCTCAGGAAATTGAGAACACTATCTGAATGTTCAGGACAGAATGCAAGCTCACAAGTGGCCTGAAAAGACCCTAAGCTGCCACCTCAGACTAACTTTCAGAATTTATGCAAGCAGGAAGAGAAGAATAAGGCAAGTGTGATAAAACAGGTTGTAAATGGTCTAGCCTAAGTGTTGAAAGAGTACCCCAATGCAGTTAATCTGCAAACATTTGGGAGAGTAATCATTTTATTTTTTAGGCTCCAGGCATTTAAATGAAAGTTGCTCAGTCATGTCTGACTCTGCTACCCCATGGACTGTAGCCTGCCAGGCTCCTCTGTCCATGGAATTCTCCAGGCCAGAATACTGGAATGAGCTGTTCCCTTCTTCAGGGGATCTTCCCAATCCAGGGATTGAACCCAGGTCTCAACCCAGGTCTCCTGCATTGCAAGTGGATTCCTTACTGTCTGAGCATTTAAGTTAACTGTCAAAATATCAGCTGACCACTAAGCTAACAAAACATAGACTTCAGTGACCATACACAATAACGAATATATACTTTCCAAAAATTGTTTAGAAAACCCACTAATCAAGCAAACAACAACAAGCAGCAATAGCAAACCCTAGATAGAAGGGGGAAAATCTGATTTTCTGAATTGTCACATTGCAATATTCAAAATATCCATTTAAACAGTAACAATGAACAAATTAGGGCATATGCAAAGAAGTAAGAAAGTATGGTTTATTCACAGAAAGAAAAAAAATTAACAGAAATATAGCTCAGGCATAAGACTTACTAGACAAAGACTTTAAATAAATGGTTTTAAATCTATTCAAAGAGCTAAAGGATACCATTGAGAAATAACTTGAAAAGAAAAAAAGGAAAAAAATGTCTCACTAATAGAGAGAATATGAGTAAAGAGACAGATATTATATATTTTTTAAAAAGCATAAATTCTGCAGCTAAAAGTACAATAACTGAAATTAAGAAATTCACCAGAGAGATGGGAGGACAAGACTGTGAAAGAAAAGTTTTGTATACTTTTTTGCATAATAGGTATTAATTCAAGAGGTTAAATTTAATCTCCAGAGTGATCACTAAGGAAAAAGTAAAAACTTTATAGAAAGAGAAAAATGAAGAGAGTTTAAATGGTTCACTAGAAAAAAATCACAAAATAAGGCAATAATGTAGGAATTAAGCAACAAAAAAGGTGAAAGACAAGTAAAATGGTAGGACTAAGTCTTTCTTTATCAATAATTTAAATGTAAAGAGATGAAAAACTCTTCAGTTAAAAGGCAGAGATTGGCAAAGTGGATAATAAATCATAACCTAACTCTATGTTGCCTACAAGACTTCATCAAAATGTAAAATTTCTGTGCATTAAAAGACATTATCAAGAGAGGAAAGTAAAAAGAAAACTTACAGAATGGGTGAAATAGTCATAAATCATGTACTTTAAAGTGTTCAATATCCAAAATATGTAAAGAACTCTTACAGCTCAACAATAAAAAGGCAAAAACAAAAAATCCAGGAATAAAAATAACTTAAATTTTCTCTAAAGTAGATACACAGATGTTTAAACAACACATGAAAAGATACTGAACATAAGTAGCCACTAGGAAAACACAAACCAAAATCACAATGAAATACCACTTCATATCCATTAGGATGTCATAATTATTTTTAAAAAACACAGACAGTAACAACTGTTAACAAGGAAATGGGAGAAATGGAAACCTCAACATTGCTGGTGGGAATATAAAACAGGAAACAACTGACTATTCTACAATCAATTAAAAGAATTACCATATGACCCACAATTCCATGCCCCAAAGATTTGAAAACAAGTATTCAAACAAATACTTGTATACAAATGTTCACAGCAGCATTATTTTCGATATTCAAAAGGTAGAAAGAACCTAAATGCTCATCAAATGGTCATCAACTGAAGAATACATAAATAAAATATGTGTATGTGTGTGTATGTATACACAAGTTAACATCTTGAATTAATTCCTATTTATTTTCAACAGTATAGAAAGATAAATATTACTTAGCAATGAAAAGGAATATAGTAGTGATACATGCTACAACATGTATGAATCTTAAAAACATTATGCTGTGAAAAAACAGGCCAGACACAAAAAGTCACATATTGTATAACTCTGTTCATATTAAATATGCAGTATAGGTAACTCAGTAGAGACAGAGAGCAGATTAGTGGTTCCCAAGAGCTAGGGGGAGAAGGAAATGAGAAGTGACTATTTAATGGATACAAGGTTTGCTTCTGGATTGATAAAAATGTTCTGGAACTAGATAAAGATGATGATCATACAACAGTGTGAAGGTACCAAATGACACTGAACTGTAAACTTTGAAAGTAATTGCTATCCAAATTTTACTTCCATAAATATCTAAATATCAGAACAACAAAGAAAGAGATGGGAACTAAATCGGGCTGAGTAAAATGTAAATAAATGGCATGGTAAGGACAGATCATAAATGAATGGAAGCTACAATATGAAATCAAATGGCTGAAATAAAAATACTGTGAGCATTAACACTCTGCAGTGGGCTTTCCTGGTGGCTCAGTGGTAAAGAATCTGCCTGACAATACAAGAGGTACAGGTTTGATCCCTGGTCTGGAAAGACACCACATATCGTGGAACAGCTAAGCCCGTGCACAACTACTGAGCCCGTGCTCGAGAGCCTGGGAATCACAACTACTTAGTCCATGTGCTGCAATTACTAAAGCCCGCACACCCTGGAGTCCATGTGCAGTAACAAGAGAAGCCACCACAACTAGAGAGTAGCCTCCACTCGCCTCAACTAAAGAAAACCCCACACAGCAATGAAGACCCAACACAGCCAACAAATAAATACAATTATTTTTTTTTTAAATCTTAAAAAAAAAATACTCTGTAGGACAGTGAAGCAACTGGTGGGATTAGGAAAAGTGGATCAAAAACTAGGAGATCTAAATTACAAATCAGAAAATGAACACAGGTTTAAACTGGTACACAACTGAGGAAACTGAACTACACAGAAGAGAATTAACATGCAGCATTTTAGAAAGATGAATACAATGCTTGAGAAGGACCAGTAAAGATGTAAAAAGCAGTACCAAAGTGGTCGTGTAAAAGGCTGCTATTATAATCAAGGAACTGGGTAATGATGGTCTTGTAGAAAGTTAAAAGATATAAAAGACAGACTTTTAAAAGAAATTTAAAAGTTTTAATTTGGCAACTCACTGTGTATACGTGAAGTGATATAGAGGAATTAGTTTCCAAGAACTAAAAAATTGTGAATAAAAGAAACAATGGGAAGACATTCCTTGAAGATTTTTCTGAGAATTCAAGAATTTTGAGTAAGGGGAACAATGTGCAACTCCACAACATGACTTATTTGTGGAGAAGATGATTGATTTGATGTTGCAAAGATTAAGATTCTAAGGCTACAAAGAAATATGCAAGTGCAAAGGTTTATTAAGTTAGAGACAGACTTGTATCTTAAAAATATGAGTTAAAATCTCAGGTTCTAAAAGCACAAAATCATAGATGCAGCCATGGGACTGATAACAAACCATGAATGAAATTATTCTCTTAAATCTTCCAACATTTTCAGTTCTAATTCAACATTCTAAATAGTACTAGTAAAATAAAATGTAATGATCAGACAACACTATCACTAACTATATAAGGACCCGCTAAAGGTAAGAAACAGGAATAGTGTTGTCCTAAATGATGCATTATAAAATAACTACAATGACCTTATTATTAATAAAGTCTCACTTTAAATAAAATTTACAATATTAAATTAAAAAACTAAACTTGTTGGCTGAGATACATAATTCCTAAAATCTAGTCACAGTTGCTTGCAATTTGCTTTCAACTGCGCAACTTTATTTTCATGAAACACTTCTCCCTTATTTGTAAGTAAGCCTCTATAAGTGGTTTTCAAGTCAGCATCTGAGACAATGCTCATTTTTCAGACAACCTACCAAATAGAAACACATTCCCTTCTGACAGAATGAATGCATTGATGAAATTTCCCAGTTTCTTAATCTTGGAATGAAATTAATTACTAACACATGCTACCATGTGCACATTTCAACTAATCAGAAGCTCAAGCACTACGTGTTAATATACAGACATATTCAATAAAAAATTAAAAGTAGCAATTATTCATAAACACAGATCAACAAACTAATGTCTTTAAAAATACAATTCATTGGAGGAAATAGATTAATATAAAAAGAATCACAGCAAACATTATTTAGTACTTAACAGCATTTTAGATGATGCCAGCCTTTCTTCACTGACTGAAGAAATACTGAAGATGCACTACCAAGATTATTTCTGAGGCTTGGCATGGGTTGATACATATCTCAAAAGTATGTTGAAGTCTGAACCCTAGTATTAGAACACAAACTTATCTGGAAATAGGTAATTGTAGAGGTAATTACAGTTGACCCTTGAACAACATGGAGTTGAACCGCATGGGTCCAATTATACATGGAAATTTTTTTTCAATAAATATACTATTCATATTTTCATTTTACAGATCTTTAAATTGAGTTAGAGTCTGTGTTCAATTAGAGATCACCATAACTGAAATCAAAGGAACTAGGGTTTGAGTTCTGATTCTATCCGAACTGTTCACTGCTGTGGGTGAGTCATTTATGAATTTCTTCATTTTCTGAGGCAGGTACCAGTACACAGATTTTCAACTGCAGGCAGTGGGGACAGCACCTCTAACCCTTACATTGTCCAAAAGTCAACTCTAGTTAAGATGAGGTCCTACTAGAATAGTGTGGGTCCTAATCCAGAGTGACTAGTATCCCTAGAAAAGGGGGGAATTTGGAAGCAGACACACATACAGACACAGCACTATGTGAAGATGGAGCCAGAAATCACAATGATACTTCCACAAGACAAGAAATGCCCAAGATTGTCAGTAAACCGTAGGAAGCTAGAGGAGACAAAGGCAACAACTCTTTCTTACAGCCTGATGGCAGCTTGACCTTGGGCTTTTAGCCTCCAAAACTATGAGACACTACATTTCTGTTTTGGAAGTCACCCAGTTGATGGTATTTTTTTTAATGGCAGCCTGAGCAAACTAATAGCGATTCCTTTTATTCCTAATACTTATAAGTTAAATATACTTTATTGTCAACTTGGAAAACATATACTAGAAAGTAAGTTATGAGAATGATGACACGTGGATATGCAATTTACTGTACAAACCTGTAGTTCAGCAAGAACTGTTTTATGCCTCTTGTTACACTCAATCTTTTCCACTCGTGTTTTCAATTCTGCCAATGTCTTATCAAATACAGCACACTGCAGTGCACACAATTTTTCTTCCAGTAACCACTGTACAACCTAAAAATATATATTCCTTTGTTACAAAAATGGAATTTCAAGCAAGCAGCAAACAGTAAATATTCTGAAGTACTCATAAGACAGTACTAATACATTAGCTAGTTTGTTTAAAAAAAAGTACTGGCATCCATAACACAATGATATCTGTTGAAATCCTCTACTTCTGCCTATATATAATATCTACTGTAACAGAATAAAATGTACTAAAAATAGAAAATTTCCAGAGGGTGAAATTTTTAAAACATTTTGAAATTGGAAGTTTTAATATTTTCCTCCCATACCCTCTATTGTGATTTGAGGAAACAAGGTGAAGGACCAGATTTTAATATTTTCTAATCTGTTACAGATGATATTTTTAGCAGACACTAAGAATCTCACTGCTCTATGAAATTTACTCACAGTTTTTATATTTATCTCATTATGGACCCATAAAGAGGACACATGGTGCGTATCCATGGACCACACTTGAGTAACACTTTCCTAGAGGAGTAAACCCTCAGTATACACAGATGTTTTCAAAATCCTTTCACATAGCTATCTTCATATTTCTAATAGCTCTAAAAGAAAGACTAAACCGGCATTATTATCACCATATGATAAAAAGATCCGAGAGAAAAAAAGCTACTTTTTTACTGTCTCTGTTCCTTTCTCTAATGGGGATATTTACACTTTGAGGCCTAGGTTATTTATAATTTCACCATTAAATCTGTAAGGCTTTGAAAAATTAATTTCACCCGTCTCCTATTCTTCTCTTAAAAAAAGATTTGTCGACATTTATGAACACATTTTGAAAAATATATTAAATACTTCATATTTTCATTATTTTTATCTCTAGTCTAATACATACAGTGAGAAGTTTCCAATGCCTGTACTTTAAATATTCCTTTTCCCTAGTCCTTCCAGAGCCTTGTTCATACCATTTTTAATACTAACCCTAAAACACATAACAAAGAGCTTAGAATGCAGGGACTTACAGTCATGAAATCAGCTTATGAAAAAAATTATAAAAGCTAAAATGTTAACATATGAGACTCTAATGTTCCTACTAGAATGAAGTTGAGTGTAGAAGGGAAAAAAAGCTGAAAACTGATACCCAGTTTTGTATAAAGCAAGTAAGAAGTCATAATGTCTCTCCTATTTTGATGATTAGTATTGTATCTTTAGAAAAACAAAAACAATTTAGCTTCAAAAGAGTCACAAGGAATTTTAGAATTAAATTAAGGGTAATAAGCCCAATCACTTTCTTCAAGTTCTTTGTTTCTATGAGAAATCTGAATATGTCAATAAAATACAGAGTAAAGTCAAAAACCTAGAAGAATAAAGATGGTGGTGCCTTTTATTTAATATGGTTTTAACTTATAATCTCTAACACCTTTTGTAGCTTCTGGTTTATATCTCCTTTGGCTGTAATCTTTACTTGAAATTCTGCCTCATATTCCTCTTCCAAATATCGACGGCGTTTGGACTGTATATTGTCCATGTCCTCTGACTTAGAACGTTTTCTTCTAAAGAATTCACCTGAAAAGAAAAAGTAGGTGTTTTTATTAAACACCAATTAGATGCTTTTATTATAGACTTTAATGCTTATTTTCCATCCTCAGGAAAATATTATTTCTATCTACAAAACAGCTTTCTCAATCATTTGCTTTTGTGATCAGAAAAGTTAGTAGATAGCTTTTAGCTTTAAACTTGAAATGATTTTCAATATGCTAAATAAGAACTTCCCAATGGCTAAATAAGCAAATGGACGAACAACATGAACAAAGAACATTCTTTCCTCAAAATCTTCCTATTAAGATGGAAGATGAACTAACAATATGAGATCATCTCAAACTCATTCCTTTTAATAAATTCTATATACAACATGAATTCTGACAAAATACAGCATTCATTCACAAGTCACAGATTTCTCAGCATGCATTCTCATATCACATACTTCTACAACCGTGCATAGCTTTAATTATTTACTTCTTTCCCCTCAGTAATATTTTTTCCTCACTAAATTTAGGAAAAATTCTTCCTTAATCATTAGCCTTAGGAAAATAACATATCAACAGTTACTCTTAACATATCTTAAGAAATTGCAAATATATATTGATAAAAATAATAAAATTAATATTAGGAAAGCAATTTGGTAAATAATAAATATTCAAAGACCTTCACTTAGAAATTTGTTTTAAATACTGACAACACTCATGAGATCATAAGCAAGTTTTATCTGGTTTCTTTTTGAAAGAAAAAAAATATAAGAAAGAAAATATTAAAATCTCCACACTTATTAAAGAAAAATGGCTATATGTGACCATAAATTTTCCTCTCTACCTCACCCTATATCCATATCTATGTGCCTGATTTAAAATCCAATTCTATTCCACAACTTTTCTTGTATTATAACTTACACATGCACAGATGGAGGGCAGTAAGACAGAGAGTTACAGAATACCAATTTCTTGACTTCTGGTCCAGTGATCTTTCCGTAAACCTAATGACATTCAGTTACATTGTTTTCCCCTTCCCATAAGGCTTAAGAACTTTAAATAAACTGAGATACATACTTTCATTAGCCATATCACCTCAGACACAATTCCTATAGGCCCATGATCTAAAAGAAAATCTAAAACAACTTCTCTCAAGATATTCAGATAGTACCTTACTAAATAGTAAGCTTAAATCTTTCTTATGGAACAACGGAAAGAATAAACAAAACAATAAAGCACATGAAATAATTAACATTGAGTTAACCATCAACAAAATGATTTTACTGTGGCTTACTTAAACTGAAAAATTTTACAATCATTTCATGGACAGAAGAGTATTTTCTACAGCCTTAAAAGCAGAAACAATTTTTAAAACAATTTCAGGTTTGCTTGTACATGCTTACTTTTCTCAGAAGGTCTTTCATCTTCACGTATTACTTGCTCTTCCTCCTCAGGTTTGCTGTCCTTTTCATTGCTTTCTACTTGTTCTGTAACAAAAATAGAAAAGGAAAATTTCTTCCAATATAATTTGTCAACAGTTCATAATAATTTATATTTTTGGTGTAATTAACCAGCTAATGATATTTTATGAAATCAGTCTCAAAATGTAAAATATTGGGAATAAAAAAAGGAGCATGAACTGGTGGAAATCAATGACCAAGTCTAGCTTTAAATGTTCTTGCAAGTACATAATAAACTCTTAACATGGAAAAAAAATAATTTTGATTTTAAAACAAAATATCTTAATAATTTACTGTCATCAATAGATGTGAAAACAACTACTATAGTGCATTTAGATTCCTTTACATTCAGTTATTAAAACTAAAACATTAGTTGTGACTAATTACAAAAAAATACAAAAAAAATTACAAGTTACTGACAAACTCAAAACACCTAATATTTTTGACCAGATAGGCTGAATCACTATTTTAATGGTTATGGATAGGTAAAGTCTACCCTAAAGATATCTTTTATCCTAAAGATAAAAAAAAAGTTTTACTAAAAAGTATTAGCTACTTCAATACCAGTGCCAACAACTAAATTAGCTAGGTGCTTGACATACATTACTTCTTATTCTCCAAATAATCCTACACGATAAACAGTATTTTTGCCATCATGTAGATAAGGAAAGTAACATTCGGAAAGGTTAAGTAATTTTCGGGCTTCCCAGGTGGCACCAGTGGTAAAGAACTCGCCTGCCAATGGAGGAGAGTAAGAGATGCAGGTTTAATCCCTGGGTCAGGAAGATCCCCTGGAGGAGTATGGCAGCCCACTCCAGTATTCTTGCCTGGAGAATCCCATGGACAGAAGAGCCTGGCTGGCTTCACAAAGAATAGAACATGACTAAAGCAATGTAGCACAGGTAATTTTCACAAGAGGCATATAAAAGCTAACAATTAAAGAACGTGACCAAAAAATATTTATAAAGATATCTATACAACTGCAATGTTATAACAAAGAAAATTCCACAGGCACCAGAAATGGCCTTTGGTCAATCAATTTATAGCTCCTCAACTAACTCAATCATTTAGGGGAGAAGAATGATTCTCTAATCACTAATCACTAATCACTAATATACTTGGGTTCTATTTTTCTCCCTTATATCCTTTAGCTTCAATAAAACATGCCATATTTCATCATATACTGCAACCAAAATTAAATAAGCAATGATGTGCATATAGCACTATATAAAGATTCCAATAAGGCATTTCTGCTTCAAACACCAGGATTTTAGTTTCAACAGCCCTGAGTAGTGTGTGTGTGTGTTAGTTGCTCAGTTGTGCCCAACTTGTGATCGCATGAACTGACTATAGCCCACCAGGCTCCTTTGTCCATGGAATTCTCCAGGCAAGAATACTAAGTAGAAGCTGAGGTTTTAAAAAAAAAAAAAAAGGGAATTTTTAGGAGAAAACAGGCAAACACGACTGTTTGTTTCCTATTACAATATTTTTCACACTAAGATATTAAAACAATAAATCTGTAAAACACAACAATAGTAAAAACAAGAATGTTAACACAGTACATATAAAGATTACTGAGACTATACTTAAATTTTAAAGTTTAAAGTATTAGAAAATTAACTTCCTATTTACCACCCTATGCTCATGAGAAATGTTTTTCAGATTTCATCCCTCAACCTCAGTTCAATGAAATCAAAGTTTGTTTTGCTCCTTTGTAGACTACACACTCATTACAAAGCATTTACTGTATTTACTTTCCCAAGTTTTCTTGTCTTTAATACTAAGGGTGGTGACTCCCATAGTTTTCTAGTTTCCAGAGTAACTGGGTTGCTTAAGATTAAGATTTACATAGTCTTAATTCAGCAAACCATCATACCACCAAAGGACAAAATTAGTCTTGTAACTTCAATCGATCAGAAAACAGCAGAGCAAACTGGCCTGGTTTGGTCTGCCTGTCTTATGTGTATGTTACTCTCCCTCTTCTCCAAGAGAGATGTCAAGCTAAGCTTGCGATTCCTTCATTTTATTAAAAAAACTCCTCTTATCATCCAATTCCCTTTTTCCAAATTTGTTTAGAAGATGAGACTATATTCTCAATACTTAAAACACTTATTAGGACTTAAAAATAGACAAAGAGAATTAAAATTTAGGCTTGAGTTTGACTTTATTAATAAAGAATTTGGGATTAAAAAAATGGTATTAACAGAATCTACAGAAAGGAGTAAGGCCCTATCTTTAATTTTTTTTGTTGTTGCTCACAAAGCCTATACAGAATCTAAGTGAACTTGCATCAACTCAGAATAATAATCAAAAGCCTATGTACACAGGTTTATATATAACTTAAAGTAGTTTCTGGGATTCCTAAAAGTTATCCAAATACTTAGGTTAAGACTGTTTTTGTTTTTTAGAAGCTGTCCTCATCCACAGTTTCTGCTGTAATCCCTCCCATCTTGAGTACAGACTCATATATTGGCATGCTTTCATATGCATTTCTATCTGTGGTATTCTTTCAACCAGATGAGACAGTAAATTCCCTAAGAGCAGGTACCAAACCTTGTAATTTTGGTGATCCTAAAAACCTTGGGAGAGAGCTAAGACAAATCTTTCTGATGACAGTTACCTTTAATATAATTCCACTAAATTACAGTAGAAAAACTGTGTTGTAGAGGATAAGAAGACAGAATTTACATCAGGGGTTATTTCCCCATTTTCAGAATTACATGGAATAGAACTCTATTCCAAAAAAATATGGACAAAACCATTGCCCTGGGTCAGAGTTGACAAACATTTTCTGTAAATGGTCAAAACATAAGTATTTTCAATCTTGTGGGCTCTATGGTCTCTGACACAACTGCTCGATTCTGTGCTTATGATGGGAACTACTGATAAAAAAATATGTAGTACATAAACAAATAGATGTGGCTATGTTCCAAGAGAACTTTATTGACCAAAACAGTTAGGGCTTGTAAGTCATAGTCTGCAATTCCCCGCCTTAGATTAATGTCTATGAGAAACACTTAAAACAAAAAGTTCCTACAGACTAACTAAAGACAATATAATCCACACACACACAAAAAAAAAAAAGGCAAAGAAGATAAAACAAGCAATTTATAGATACTAGGAGAAGGCAATGGCACCCCACTCCAGTACTCTTGCTTGGAAAATCCCATGGATGGAGGAGCCTGCATGGATGGAGGAGCATGGCTGCAGTCCGTGGAGTCGCAAAGACTGAGCGACTTCACTTTCATTTTTCACTCTCACGCACTGGAGAAGGAAATGGCAACTCACTCCAGTGTTTTTGCCTGGAGAATCCCAGGGACGGGGGAGCCTGGTGGGCTACCGTCTATGGGGTCGCACGACTGAAGCGACTTAGCAGCATCAGCAGCAGGAACATAAATAGCCAATGTAAATGTCAACCTCACAAGACATATTAAATGTCAGAAAAATGTGGCATTACTGGTAAAATGTCTTTTCCAGAACATTTTTAAAGGCTTTGTTTAACTAATACAAATTTCCAAATAATGTATCTTCCACAGTAAGTTTTTGTGCTCCCTTTTAAAGCAAAATTGGGGGGCAAAGTTACATTTTATTATCTTCAATTCTCCCATTCTCTCTGAAATTCAACTTCAAATAGGCTTTCAACTACGCTGCCCCTTGTGACAAATGACCTCCAGGTCATTAAATATTTCTCTTCCACCTTAACTGAACAAATAGCAGCATTTGATACATAAATAGAGCTAGTTCTTCCTTCCTTCTCAGAACATTCTTTACTTGACTTTCTAAGACAACAAAATCTCCTAATTTTCTTTCTAACGGAAGCTCATTCTTGGTACTCTTTGCTGGTTCTTCCTCATCTCCTCAATCTCTAATCACTGGACTACAAAGAGCTCAGTTCTTGGACCTCCTCTCACTCACTTATGTCTATATGGTCATATAGACATTATCTATGTGTGCATGCTTGGTCATGTCCAAATCTCTGAGAACTCAAGAAGTGTAGTCTGCCATGCTCCTCTGTCCATGAAATTTTCCAATCAAGAATACTGGAGTGGGTTGCCATTTCCTACTCCAGCCATATGGTAATGTATCTACTCCTAATTATTCCTAGACAGTCCAAGCCTCTGCCCTAAAATCCAGATATATATCTAACATGGGCAACAACAGCCATCTGAATCTGACCTTCCTCTCACATTTCCCTTTCCAAAACTGGTTTTATCTTTGATCTTCCTCAACTTCTTGATAAAAAAAATCTGCAACTTCCACACCAATGTATAGGAATACGAGGTTCCATAAAGAAAATCCAAATAGGTTAAGACAGTTGAATATTAGTGGGCTGAGATAATAAAGAATTTTAGCTGAACACAGTAAACAGTGAAAACAAATTATTAATAATTTTAATTGTCTAAACCATGGCAATTCTATTACTTTCCCTAAAGCAAAATTAGAAATCTTAAATTCTATTCCCATGCAATTATCCTGATTAGCATTTATGATCACTTAATTTATCTTATAAATAAATTAACTGAAGATGAGATGGTGGATGGCATCACTGACTCAATGGACATGAGTTTGAGTAAGCTCCGGGAGTTGGTGGTAGACAGGGAAGCCTGGCGTGCTGCAGTGCATGGGGTTACAAAGAGTCGGACATGACTGAGTATCTGAACCAAACTGAATTTATCTTAAGGATTCAGTAAAAAGGGAAAAACAAATCAATCAGATATTTTTAAAATCTGAAATAATATCTGGAAGGAAATTATGTCAGAACTTAGTATAAAGTCTTATTTACTCTCAAACAGATTATTCTCCTCAAAAATATTAAGAAATAACAATGTTTAAAGAATTTTAAAAAGCCAAGTAGTCAGAAGAGCTCTCCCTTTCATTTCTCCATAAGAAACAGAATGACAAAGGCAAAAATGGAAGGAAAATTTGAGAATACAGTAGCTTGAAAGCTAAGGAGAATCTCAAGAGAGAGGGACTGTTATTAAGAGATCATTTAAGTATGAGAATAAAATTAAAAGAAGGATGCCCCTGGATTTAACAACAGGACCATCAATGTCACTCCTCTGAGAACAATTAAGTAGGAGGCTGCTGCTGCTAAGTCACTTCAGTCGTGTCCAACTCTGCGACGTGGAAATCACAATTCAACTAAGTTAGAGAGTAATAGGAAGAGATGAAACTATGCTAGCTTTGTTAATGTAACTTGAAGAGTGCCACTGAAGACAGGAAAGATGGAACAGTAGCTAGAGGAGAGTATAGTAGGAAAATACATGAAAGGTATAACTGATGTGTACACCTCCTCTAGTGTTGCTGCAATGTTCCCACAGAGAAACCTTTCTTTTCCTAGCCTTTTTACACAGACTATGATTTTAAACATTTAGTGAGTATCAGTTATTATACAGTAGGAATAGCTGCAATCGTTTTAGATTTTTCTATCTTTGTAAATCTGAAATAGCTTTTCTATTTGCTTTCTGATATCATTCATTATTTTTTATTGATGCTAATACATATCATAACTGCTACATTTAAAACAAATTTGCTAAAGAAGTGTCTGAAATAAAAAGTTTTATGTTTTCCTACTAGTACAGCCATAAGCATTAGTACTTAGAGGGAAAAGCCAGATTTATAATTCTGTGTTCTGAAAATACTAAAAATTAGTCAAGAATAAGGAATCTGAAGAAAGTAATACCTTGACAGATGAACAGCAACAAATATGACATGAAACAGATTCTACCACCATATAAAAAGAACAAAGAACAGATAAGAAACTATACTTTAATCTACAATAACAAAATTTCCTTTGGATCCGGGGACAGAAAATAAAAGTTCAGTTACCAGCTAAGAAATTAAATCTATTACTAAACTTACTCTGTTAACAGCATACAACCAAATAAAAGTCTAAAAGTAAGTAACCAAAAATAAACCCAACTCTGAATTTTCAAAGTATGCAATAGGGGTAGCTGAATATTCATCTTGCTGCATTTAACAGCACTGTGTGGGAGGAATAGTCTCCAACAGCCTAGATTCTGGAATAAAGGTAAAACATATAAACCCATTAAAGCTTCAATTTGCTCTAACTTTCTTATATTCACTACCAAAAGATATTTTTAATACTACTCTCTCTATACTTACTGAGAAATAAGTGAAGTTCACCCTAAACACTGTTACTTATTATCTTTCTAAAATGTAAATTTGATCATGTTATTCTCCTCTCCTTGAACTCATTCAATGGTTCCCCAGTGCTAGTATGTTCTGGCATTATATGCAAGGTCCTCCATGACACACTTTTCTTTATATTACTTAAAATATTCTTATATTTCTTATATTACAAATTACTTAATTCCACAAACATTTACTGAGCACTAACTGTGACCCAAGTATTATTTTGACCTGATTATGATGGCTCAGAGCAGAAGTGATAGCAGTGAAGATGACGAGAAGACACTACATTCTACATCTATTGTGCAGGCAGCAACAACAGGATTTCCTGACAGACTGGATATGGAACATGAACCAAACAAAAAAAGAATCATTCCAAGATCTTTGACCTGAGCAAGTAGGATGCAGTTGCCATTAAGAGGGATTATCTTCATTAAAACTCTACGTTACACAGATAGTGAAAGGAAAGTGCTTCCCTGAATACATCTGTATCTCATAAAGTTACTCTCCTCTAAACTCCCAGCCTACCAATTTAACATTATTACTGTATTCACAACCTTGTATTTAATGGCCTGTGGTTTAATTCTTGTCAGAATCCTCAGGGCAAGTAATAAATTTTACCTTTAAATCCCCAAGCCAAGAAGAACCTGGCCTTTCTATATACACAGGTTTAATAAATGAATGAATGCTCTTTGGAAATGAAGTCATCTTTAATAAGGGGAAAGTTTCTATTTCCAAAAGAAATGTAGGTTTGATATATTGGAGTGGGGTGGGGGAATCCTGTGTCTTTTTTTTTTTTTTTCTTCAAACAAACTAAAACCAAATGCTATGCTTCTTATTACAAGGTCACTCCACTCACAGGGCTCTAAGGCTAAGAGAATGTGACACAAAGGAACCATAAAAGTACTCATGCCAGTGTGAAAGTAACTGAGAAAGTTTCACATGGGAATGATGCTTGAGTTTGACCATGAAACCAAAGTAGGATTTTCTCATTCTCCCTTTTTCTCTAGCAATAACAAAAGAGATGGGAAAGACAAGCATTGACCAAATCATGAAGTTTATACAGTTTTTATATAAGGAGTCTGAAATAATCCTAAAAGTAATAGGGATCTAACCAAAGAGAGGAACATAATCAAATAATAGAGATGTAAGTTATTAAGAGATCATTTAGAAAATGAATCAAACATTAGGTAGAATCTAGAATGTTTAGGAAGCAAATGGATAGTCTTTATCAAACATATAATTAGGCCTCCAGGTTTCTGAATTCCAGCAATGATGGTATCATTCCCTGGACAAAGAATATTAAAAAAAATCAGATTTCAATTGGAAAATTGTAAAATGGAATTTGTCACACTTGAAGAAAATAAATTAAATAGTAGGCCTTTATAATAGATTCAAGGTTATTCAGTTGGTAAATGATAGCAAGAACAACTTTTAGAATTTTGATTATGTACTGGAAATTGTTATATTACAGTGTTATATTGGTCCATCTTATCTCTATTTCCAGTCTACAAGCTTCTTACGGGCAAGTGTAATATTTTCTACGTTTTTTATCTCCCTTCTCAGCACTTTACATAATGCTGCTCTCAGAATGCATCTTTGTTAATTCTGAATTCTGTGAAGTTAGGAACCTGTCAAGTTAGAGTATTCTGCTGCTGCTGCTGCTAAGTCGCTTCAGTCGTGTCCAACTCTGTGCGACCCCATAGACGTCAGCAGCCCACCAGGCTCCCCCGTCCCTGGGATTCTCCAGGCAAGAACACTGGAGTGGGTTGCCATTTCCTTCTCCAATGCATGAAAGTGAAAAGTGAAAGTGAAGTCGCTCAGTGGTGTCCGACTCTTAGCGACCCCATGGACTGCAGCCTACCAGGCTCCTCTGGCCATGGGATTTTCCAAGCAAGAGTACTGGAGTGGGGTGCCATTGCCTTCTCCGAAGAGAGTATTCCAGTCATCATCATTCTCAACTTCCTCTGTAACTAAAAGAAACTTAAAACTTTATGAGAATGTTTAACTAAGCTGTTTATTAAAGATAATCAAAATCTTTAAAATTTAAATAATATGCTAACCTGGAGAACATGTCTCATTTTGTGATATAACTTCAGACTCATCCTTTTCACCCGAGATATCCTCTTCATCAGAGAGGACCAAGAAGGCTTCTTTTGGCAAGCTCTCACTACTTTCTTGTTTAGACGGTGAACCAAAAGAACCTTCCATCTTTTCTTCCAAATCTGGATTTGACTCATCAATTGGAAGGAGAGAAGCTTTAGAAAAGCAAGTGAGTTCATCTTCAGCAGGTGCAAGCTTTTCCAAAATAGGAATGATTTCATCTGTCTCCATAGAATCTGTATTTTCTAGGATATTCTCATTTTTGTCATCTTTTATAACATCTTCACTAATGGTTTCTATAAGGTCTGCAGAATTTTCTTCTTCATTCTTTTCACTGTGGTCAATCTCCACACTGCTAGATATAGCCTCCTCTCCAAGAGCAGATTCTGTGATTGCATCTTCTTCTAACTTCTTTTCAGGAGACAGATCTGAACAAATAATTGTATCATCTGTTTCGAGAGCTTCTGCATCAGCATCACTATTACTATCAGCTTTATTTTTCTCATCAAATGAGAAAATTTTATCTAACTTTTCATCGTCTCTATTTTGTTGAAGAAAATCATCACCTTTATTGCTACTGGGCTCTGTACTATCAGTTTCAGGAACTGGTTCACAGGCTGGTACCGAACTTGGGTCAAAGGTGGGGTCAAAGGCTGTCTCAGAAGTTGGTTCATCAGAGGCTGGATTACCAGAGGCTGAATCACCAAAAGCTGGATCACTAGAAGGCAGATCACCAGAGCCTGGATCATCAGAGGCCAGTGATTCAGAGGCAAGATCACCAGAGGCCGGATCATCACATGCTGAATCACTGGAGACTGGTTCACTGGAGACTGACTCACCAGGGACTGGTTCACTGGTGACCAGTTCATTAGAAACTGGCTCACTGGAGACCAGTTCACTGGAGACTGTTTCACCAGAGGCAAGATCACCAGAGACAGGGTCATCAGAAGCAGGATCACCAGAGGTTAATGTTTCAGAGGCCAGGTCTCCAGAGACAGGATCTCCAGACCCCAGACCTCCAGTAGCCAGATCAGAAGCTGGATCACCAGAAGATGGTTCAGCAGTCAATTTAGAGGCTAGATCTGGACTTATATTATTTGCAGACAAAGGTTCACACTTTAAGTCATCATCCTGCTTGCTTTTTACATGAACATTTAAGGTACAGGGTGTTTCTTTCCATTCTGCTTTACTTTTTTCAGGGTCAAAACAAACATTCTCAATGCCATTCACCTCTTCCTTGTCATTAAGATAGTCCATATTTTCCAAAGGTGAGGTTGGGTCCAAATCTCCATTTTCATGGTTGCCATTTAACAGCTTGACATCAGTTTTCAATAGTTCTTCCTTGACCTTGTACACTGCTTCAAGTTGCTGACGATCACTCACTCTCATTGTTTTTCGAGCCTTAAAGACTTTTTTTTGAGGTTCTTCTATACTATCCATTTTGAATCTTTAAAAAAAAGAAAGAAAAAGAAAGAGTTTAACAATTGAAACCAAAGCCACCTAATTATAGACTTATTGCAAATTGATCTTAGAAGCAAGCACCACTTTATGTAATTTTAAAGTAATTACAGAAAGCATAATTATTTATGCTAATTTATTTAAAGCATAACACATATAATGCTGTGTATTAATTTTTATATTTATTGAATTTATATGACATAAAACTGATAATAGGTACAGTTCATAAGAAATTAATTACTAGGCAATGTTAGGGGGAAAGTAGTTTTCATTCTCAGTAAGCTAATGGATTCAGAGTATGGAGGAGAGAGCGTTAAAAAAGTACATGAAGTAAAAAAGTAGTTGTCATAGGAATAATAAGAGAATGAAAGCAGAGAGGAATGGGGGAGAGGTATAGAGGTAGGGGAAAAAAGAAAGGAGAATTAAGGAACATAAAGAAATATTACATTTGTAACCAGAAATATCTAAATAACTGTTAACATAATGTAACAGATTATTACCTAGAAAGTGAAAAGACAACTCACAATAGAAGAAAATACAGTTGATCCTTGAATGTGGTTTGAACTTTAGGGGTCCTCTTAAAACTTGGAATTTTTTTTGATAAATACATACTATACTACTACCTGACCCACTGTTGGTTGAATCTGCAGGTACAAAGGGCTAACTATTAAGTTACATGAGGATCTTCAACTGTGCAGGGGTTCGGCACCCCTAGTCCCTCCATTTTTCAAGGGTCAACTGTATTTGCAAATCATATATTTGCAAATAATATATCTGATAAGAGATTTACATCTGGATGTAAAATACTATTGCAATTGAAAAATAACAACAACAAAAAAAACAACTTAAAAATAGGCAACAAACTTGAACAGACATTTCTCTGAAAGATACAAAAAAAGACAATAAGCAATGAATATAAACAGATGCCTCACATCATTTAGTCATCAGAGAAATACAAATCAAAACCAAAATGAGGTAACATCTCACACACACCAGGATGGCTATTATCAAAAGAAATAATGAGTGTTGGTAAAAATGTGAGCAAATTGAAACTCTCATACAATGGCAATGGGATTGTAAAATGGTACAGCTGCTTTGGAAAATAGTCTGGCAGTTCCACAACATGCTAAATATTACACATTAAATTTAATCTTTCCTCTTTTTTGTAATGTATTCATGTAAAGCTATAAATTTCCCTCTAAGCGCTGCTTTAGCTGCATCTCACATTTTAATGTGTCATATTTTTCACTGTTCTATTAAAATATTTTCTAGTTTCCAATGTGATTTCTTCTTTCATCTGTGAGTTATTTAAAAGTATATTTCTTTAAAAGGTAGTAACACACAACTATGTGAATAGGCTCTTTAAAATACATATACATAAAGTCAATTTCATTAATAAAAAAATGAGGCAGTGTAGATTTATAAGTCACTAAGCATTGCAGATTTTAGGCCTAACAAAGATGTCCACTTGAAAAAAATAAACACCCTAAGACATAATTTCTCAAATTGTAACCTTATTTGAATAGGGGTCTTTGCAGAGATAATAAAAGTTAAAATAAGGTCATTAGGGTGGGTCCTAATTCCATATGATGAGTGCACTTATTAAAAGGGAAAAATCTGGACACAGACACATACATGTGAGAACACTGTGTGGTAACTGGAGTTAGTCACAAGCCATAGCTAGGAGAGAAATATGGAACAGATCCTTCCTTAGCTTCATCAGTAAGGGCATGGCCCCCTCAGCACCTTAATTTCAGACTTCTAACTGCCAGAAATGTAAGACAATACATTTCTGTTATTTAAGAAAAAAAATTTTTCTTTTTCAAGCAATGTGATTTACCATATAAACAGAAGGTAAAAATAAACAACAGATTATCTCAACACAGAATATTCATTCTACAAAATTCAAAACTGAGTCATAATTAAGCTCTCAGAAATCTAATAGAAGTAAACAACTAAAATCTAATACAGGTTATCTATAAAAGAAAATTGCAAATATCATACTAAATGGTAAAATAGATCAGAACTAAGATAAGGATATTCTCTATCAGTGTTTCTGTGTGTGTTAACATCTGGCCAGTTCACATTTGGTCCTAGAAAAAGACAATGTTGCCACTCTACAGTGGAATAAAACAAACATCCTTTTAAGGACTAAGATATACAGGAATCATGAATATTGCTTTTAAATGGATATTCACTTAGTATCACCATTACCAGTATGAATGATGCTAGGATATACTTGCTTGGAGAAGGGAAAAAAGCAGCTCTGAAATCTAGGAATTTAAGGTTCAAAGCTCAGTGTTATTATAAATTGATCTGATGCTTATAGCTAAGCCATGTTGGACTTAACAACCTCAGCATTTAAATTAGGCAAGGTCACTGTGCAACCCAGCAACACATAAATTACTAAATATCTTCCCCTTTGACTAAACAAGTGATGGTTACACTTTTTTTTTGATCACTTGTGGTTTTACCCTCACTGTAGTTTGTCTTTCTTATAGGTAACAGTTACTGAGATAGTTACTGAGCACAGAATTGCTCCTCCCCTCCATCACTTTCTGATAGTACCTAATCCAGAGTAAGGCTCTCCTGCCTCAAACCCTTCCAGCAAAACCCAACCTATACTATAAGTAAACCCTTTACCAGGTTTTTTTCTAATATCCTCCTACTGATACACCTCAGTTTCCCCCAAGGTGAGCATTCTCTCTCACTGCAACAAATAATAAACCCAACTTTTCAATTACAGGTATGTTCCTGATATTCCATCGTTCCTCTAGCTGAAAGGCACAAAACTATGGCCCAGCCTATTTGCTGGAGGCCAGTAAAGCTTGAGAATCAACCATTTTGTCACAGCACTTCTAGATTGCAGTACAAAATCTGCATTCATACTATTACCGTAGGCCAACTACTTATATTTCTTAGTCTCCTAGGTTTTTAAGTTATATAGCTGAGTAAAACTATTTATAAAAACTACCTTAAAATGAGAAGAAACGTCAAAGCAAAATTATCATAGCACTATTTTTAAGGATTATTAAATGCAGCTACAATTTAAACTTCAAAATTTTCCCCACCTACAATCCATTTTAAACTCACTTACTGAAAAATGTTCTGCAAAGAAGATACAATGCAAGTTTTGTAGACATTTTCCTTGCTGACTCCAAACATAAAAATGATTAAATTTATAGTACTAGGAGTGTGGTTACCCTTTAAATATTTTCAAATACTGAACTGCAGTTCTTCTGGATTTTGACATTGTAAAAGCCACATTTCTCAGCCGTTATATACATAACTGGTCGCTGTTGCCAGATGCATTAAAAACAAACATTCCTCTTTTTAAAAAAGCATATTTTCATAATTTTTAGTAATTCCAGTAAGAACATGAATTCTGCCAACAGAAACATGTGCTTTAGTTCTAACTCTTATGTACTTACTGTGTGACACAGGGCAAGTTACCTAGCATTTCAATGTTTAATATCAGCCACCTTAAAAAGGGAATATCAGTACCTGACACAGAGGTTGCACTAATGATTATGAGATTCTATACATTAAGTGTTTGGAAGGCAGTTAGCACTCAACAAATGTTATTGTAATTGTCTATGTACATTCAGGATGTTTTTAGGCATACAGAATCTGAAACAAGTTTCTCTTAAATATTTTTGGTAGTTTGTATATGAATTAGAAAGTCTACCATGTACACATCATGTTCAATGTTAACTGCCACCAAGTAACATTTAATAAAAATAAATGTTATCAAAGCAAGCTGGTTTTATCAACAAAATTGCCATCAATACAGTAAAATAAAAGCCTATACAAAGAATTACAGAATAACTACCATCTATACCCACAAGGGCGCACACTACAGCCATTTACAGGATCTTTTAAGGGTTCTAAGTAAATATAATAAATAACAAAGCAAGAAGGAAGAAGCATGAACAACCAGTTCAAACTAGTTCAGCCATATCTATGCAAACCAATCAGCAGTAAGTTTTTTTAAATCTATTTTGCATAAATAATGTATATTTAAGAAAGACACAGCAGAGAAGGGTGTGTTACCTGCAAACAAGTCTCCATTACTATATGACTGGAACAAAACATTTCTAAAGATCATTTTAAATATCGTCATCTGGAACTGACATATCATTCACAAAACTATACTACAAAAGAAATACTACTTTTTTAGGTGGCAACACTACAGTCATGAAACTCTCACAGGACTGCAATTTATTTTCATAGGAAAAGCACTTATATTTTACAGCAGAAAGTGTCTGCCATATCTAGAAGCAAATATGTAAAATGTAATGAACTACTTTCTCCTGAAAACATTTTTCATAAGGAAGATAATAAGAAAAACATGTTTTAAGTCCTTACTTTAATGTTTAGATTCAAGAACTGTGGGGAAATATCACCACTTAAAAAAAAAAAATCTTTTTCTACAGCATTAACAAGAATTTCACCTTTACTAAAGGAATTTATATTTAAATAACCAAGAAGGGTATGTTACCTGCAAATAAGTCTCTATGGCTTGGGGTTTTTTTGTTTTTTTTTTCAAATTTTGGGTAAATTATTTTTAAGGAAAGCCCAATAAGCCTCTTCTTTAAGTGAAACCATTATTTTTTTCTCTGCTTCATCCCCCTCCACCCATTCCTTTCACACTCTTCTTTCTAGCAAAGAGATTATAGCTATGAAACAACAAAGAGAAGTATTACCAAAAGCTGTAATGTCTTAGCCTACAATCTGCCTGCTCAAAAAGCTCAAGAATTTAAGTGGCTGTTCAAGAGCTGCTCACAAACTCAGCCAATCAGCAGCCAGCATTCTGATTCCTGCCCAGCAACAGGAGACAGACAATAAGGTCAGAAAAACATAGTTAAAACCTGGATTCACAACACTTCAGTGAGGTTCTTTGTCTGATAAAAGTAACCTAGAACATGATTGCATAAAATTCTAAACCTATAACGTACACAAAATATACCACATAAATAAAATAGAATAAAAGGTGTAAATCTTATTTATCTTCATTTAAAGAATATTTCCAGAAATATAAATCCATGCCCTACCTGGGGAATGAGTCAAATATGGACAATACATAACAAGAACATACATCTCTACACAATGGGTTAGAATCTGCGAGATTCAACTGTAAATTTCTTTTTAAAATTCCATAGTCTTTAACGTATATAAAACATTTATACTAAAAATCCAGCAAAATCTTAAATCCAAATAACTAACAAGATTATTTTCATACCCATCTATCCTTATCGTTATAGATTTCCAATTCCAAAAGTTAATTGTATTCTGGACCCAAAGGTTAACTATGGATAGCATTATAAAGTGTTTTGCTGTCTACTGCACTGAACTGACTTAGTTTGATTCATTTAATGAAATTAAAATGTGATTCTTAATAACCTGTATTAAGTGTTTTAAGTACAATTACTATATTCTTTTCACCTTAACTGCCTTTGGCAGCAGGTTACAAAAAGGTTATGAGCTCTCCCTTTTTGAAGAAATAAGCAAATATATATACTACATAATAAATATTCATGTAAATTGAAGGGAAATTTTTTCTACATGATATCATTCTAGTCCTTTAAAAATAAAATTATAAAATAAAAATAGGAAATCTGTTATCAGAATATTTTTTCTCAAATTCACTACCTATGAGATTTTTAGTAGTAAATTTTTAAAATAAACTTCATTTTTTTCTCTTTCAATTACAGAGAGAACCTTGTAATTTTTCAAACATACCCAAGAGGGAGCTTGCTGCAGCCATACTCTTAGTTTATATAATCTCACCATAGGAAAAATAAATCAGCAGCTGCTTGAATGCTTCAGTCTCGTGAGAGAACTGAAATTCACTGTTTGATTGGCTTAAAGCCATAGCTGCCTACACCAATCAGACGTCAGCATCACAAACCTTGCCCGGCAACAAGGGAAGCAGATGAGGGCAAGTGCTCTACCAAGAATCCAAACGGGGTAAAATTAAAGGTGAACTATGAAATTGACACATATTTGTAACATACCCCCAGATTCTTATTTCAATAACAGGTCCATAGCAGGGTTTTCCTGATTAAATAAACAAGGATCTATACTACTGCTTTCCAAGAACTGCTTTAACTAACAAGACAACAGGAAGTACCAAAACTGTTGGGTCAAAGCGCACAGACACATACACAAACACTATATTAATTCAAAGTATGGATATGTGATGAAATATATTTAAAAATAAAATTTTAGCAAAAACTTGCAAAATGCTAAGCAAAGCCATTTAAGTGGACTTGACATTTCTATCTTTGACACAAGCACTCCAATTAAATTCATGCTTTTAACTGATAGTACTGTAACATTATTCTGAATAATGGGATGCTGAAAATAATTTTTCAGATTTGAGTTTATGTTAAATGGATTAAACAAACATTAGTCAGTAGGCTTGACTAATGATGGCTTACTCTTAAATAATCACTTTATGCTGAGGATTCCTAGCCTCTATAGAAACGCAACTCAGTTACTGTGCTAAGAATTCCATTCTCAATTGAGAACCGTGTGATATTATTCTGCACTTCTAAATTTTACTTGAGAATTCTGCAATAGTCCTGGAAATAAAATCATAAAGAATAATCACTCTGCTAATCTGCATACTGTTTACTGTTCATTAGTGAAGACTGGTGAAACTGCGAGTGAAATGATTCATCCTCTTGATATTTATCTGTGCAGATTTAATATAGTTTCTAAATTTTTATCTTAAATACTAGATATCTTGTCAACTTTGTCAATAGCTATTTTTCTAAAACTGTAGTAAAACATAATCACTACTCCTATTAAAACTTCCACAAGGATTTTCATCTTGTTTCCAAACTTCTCTTGAAGTCACTCACAAAGCATTGGCAATATTTACTTGAGAATCCAGAATCCCTTACAGTTCACAATTCTTCAATTCTACTATGCTATGGTTCTTCCCTCAATTGCAAAAAAACACTACTGCACTAAAAAAAAAAAAAAAAAGGAAACATTAACTGGTGGAAATCCATTCCTTATCTAATAATTTAACTCATGAGTTTGGTATGGTTTCACGTGCTCATAATATTTGATGCAACAAATAACCCCTTCTGCCTCTCAGCAACCTCATGATATCAACTGAGATATCAAAACATATAATGGGATATCCCTTAACTAAATGTTTAAAACTAATCAGCAACAAAGCAAACAGAAGTTTGCTCTACCAACAATCCCTTGGACAAAACAAGAGCAAATCAATATTGATTAATAAGCACAGCAAACCAGAACAATCACTACAGTCTAATTTGTTGCATTCACTGATATATTTTGAAGAATACTAGAATATTCTATATGAAAAAATGCAAGATACCTTAAAATAACTTCTTCCAGTGTATTTCGGGGATCATTCTGTTACATACGCAAAGTCAAATTAATTGACCTGATCCAACAAACTCAATTATAGAACACACTTATTAAATTACATCCCCTCAGAAAATTAGCCAGTTATCCATCAGGGCCCACTAGCTTATCCAACTCATCAAACTCCACCAGCACCTGGGCAGCAATGAGTAAAGTTACAGACAGCTATGTATTTTATTTCCTCAAGAATTTAAGAACCACTTGTCCAAAATTTTTCATACTTTACTTGGATGAATTAAAATACCCAGAATGATTTAGGAGGGCAACATGAAAGATGTGAATCCTTCAAATGATAGGAAATAGAGCTCACTTTTCTTATCGACTCAATCTAAGGAGAAAGGACAGACAGCTTACTTTCTGTGTCAGTCAGCTTTCACTAGGTAATAAAGCAGTAAGGAAAAAATGACTGGCTAATAACCAACAATCTTCTTCATTCTAGGTCATCAGCTGAAGAAGCAGCAAATGCTTCCCCAGCCCCCACAATTCCAGGTCTTGTGGCATAGAGAAAAGCCCATAATGACCGAGAAAAAAAAGCCCACAATAACAGAACCATACAATATACAATGGATTTTAAAGCTTTTTCTTAGACACAGTATACGCCACTTTCACTCACAGCCCATTGGCTAAACCCAAGTTAAGAGGGTAGAGAGAAAAAAGCTCTCATGGGGAAACATTTCACGTCACATGGCAAAACGCAGGGATAGGTAATCTTACCAAAACAATAACAACAGTGAACTATATAATTTACCCATTGGAGTAGGAAATGGCAATCCACTCCAGTATTCTTGCCTGGAAAATTCCATAGACAGAGCAGCCTGGGAGGCTACAGTATATGGGGTTGCAAAGAGTCAGACACAACTGAGCATGCATGCACATATAATCCACCACAACTCAAAAATACATTATTATAAAAGCTTGGCAAAACAAAGATTTCTAAACTAACAAAACCAAATCTACTCTGTGTTCCAACATTAGCATAATAGTTGTCACAGGATAAATCACCCAAACTCTCCTGATTTCATGTCACTCACCAGTAAAACCGAGGAGGTTAGACTAGATGCTTGCTAAGTTTGATTCTAGCTTAAATTTTGAATTATTTTACTAAACTCTAGCTATATTGATGTTCTTTTATAATTAATTTTTCATTATTAAATACAGAGAACATGCAGCAAGATATAAACTCCAACATAATGAACACATGTGAACCCATCATCCAGATAAGAAATTAAAAACAAAGCCTCCTGTATAACACTATCAGATAGCATGCTACTCCTTCCCCATCCCAATTCCTTAACTCAAAGATAAGCATAATCTTGAATCTGATGTTTATTATTCCCAGGTATGTCTTATACTTTTTTTCTATATTATAAAGTCCCCATTTTATTAATGAAACAACCCACCTTAAAGGGATAAAGAAACTGACACTTATCAAGGGGTATTTATATGTCAGACCCTATACCAAGGCATATTTTTTCCCATTTAAGTGACAAGTTATACAAGTTCAACTTTACATCTGAAATAATACATCAATAGCCAGGCTACTATCATTCATTACATGGATAATAATTAACTTAGTAAAGTAAAAAGACACTTGATTCAGCATGAAATTGCTTTCTTTGTATATATACACTTCTTATGCATTTCATCCTTTAAATTTTGCAACCATGGGGGTCTTCCAGAGTTCAAAACAATAAGCAATAAACTATACTGTATTTGCCACTATTTTCTTCTCTCTTTGAAAATGGAAAAGTCATTTAATATAATTGCTAAGGCCTATTCACACAGTGAATGAGTTCTGACTGTTACAGCCTCAATTTCATCAGCCTACAGACTGGTTCACATATTAGCGCCAACATTATTACAAAGAAGCTCTTAAACATCCAAGTATCTTTTTAAAAGTAACTTTTCATTAAGTCATCCAAGCAAGTAACAATAGAACTAGCTCAACAAACCACAGGGAATTTCCTCAATCTGATAAAGAGCATCTAGGAAAAACCCATAGCTAACATACTTAATTGTCAAAGACAGAAAGCTTTCACCCTAAGATCAGAAACAAGACAAAATGTCTGCTCTTAGGCACTGACTAGAGGTTCTAGCCAGGACAATTAGGCAAGAAAATGAAATAAAGGTCATGTACCTTGAAAAGAAAAAACTGAAACTATCTCAATTTGCAGATGATAAAATCCTATGTACAGAAAATCCTAAGAAATCCATCAAAAATTTTATTAGAACCAGTAAATAAGTCTAGAAGGTTGCAAGATATAAAATCAATATATTGAAAAATATAATAAAAAATACTTGTAAAAACAATTTCAGAATGAAATTAAGAAAATAGTTCCATTTACAATAGCATAAAAAGTAAATTTAACAAAAAGTACAAAACCAATACTCTAAAAAATTACAAAGTGTTGAAGAAACTAAAGATCTAAATAAACAGAAGGACACCTTATACTCTTGAATCAGAAGTCTTAATATTAAGACGTCACTACTCTCAAAACTGATTGACTGATTCAAGGCAAAGCCCTATCAAAATCTCAACTATCTTCTTTGCAGAAACTGACAAGCTGATTCTAAAACTCATATGGAAATGCAAGAAATTCCAAATAGCCAATATGGGGGAGGGGGGTGCGGCAGGGAGAGACAGTGAAAGACTCACGCTTCACATTTTCAAAACTTATTATAAAGCTACAGTAATCTTTACAGTGTGGTACTACTAGGGCTTCCCAGGTGGCTCAGTGGTAAAGAATCCACCTGCCAATGCAGGAGATGCAGGTTTGATTCCTAGGTTAGGAAGGTCCCCTGGAGAAGGAGATGGCAACCTACTCCAGTATTCTAGCCTGGAAAATCCCATGGACAGAGGAGCCTGGTGGGCTACAGTCCATGGAGTTGCAAAGAGTCAGACACAACTTATCAACTGAGCATGCACTACTAGCAGGACAGACAGAGAGAGCAATGGAATCAGTTCAGTTCAGCTCAGTTGTGTCCAACTCTTTGCGACCCCACGAATGGCAGCATGCCAGGCCTCCCTGTCCATCACCAACTCCCAGAATTCACTCAAACTCACATCCATCGAGTCGGTGATGCCATCTAGCCATCTCATCCTCTGTCGCCCCCTTCTCCTCCTGCCCCCAATCCCTCCCAGCATCAGTCTTTTCCAATGAGTCAACTCTTCACATGAGGTGGACAAAGTATTGGAGTTTCAGCTTCAACATCAGTCCTTCCAAAGAACACCCAGGGCTGATCTTTAGAATGGACTGGTTGGATCTCCTTGCAGTCCAAGGGACTCTCAAGAGTCTTCTCCAACACCACAGTTCAAAAGCATCAATTCTTTGGTGCTCAGCTTTCTTCATAGTCCAACTCTCACATCCATACATGACTACTGGAAAAACCATAGCCTTGACGAGACGGACCTTTGTTGGCAAAGTAATATCTCTGCTTTTGAATATGCTATCTAGGTTGGTCATAACTTTCCTTCCAAGGAGTAAGTATCTTTTAATTTCATGGCTGCAGTCACCATCTGCAGTGATTTTGGAGCCCCAAAAAATGAAGTCTGACACTGTTTCCACTGTTTCCCCATCTATTTCCATGAAGTGATGGGACCAGATGCCGTGATCTTAGTTTTCTGAATGTTGAGCTTTAAGCCAACTTTTTCACTTTTTCCCTTTCATCAAGAGGCTTTTTAGTTCCTCTTCACTTTCTGCCATAAAGGTGGTATCATCTGCATATCTGAGGTTATTGATATTTCTCCCAGCAATCTTGATTCCAGCTTGTACTTCTTCCAGCAATGGATTAGAACAGTCAAAAAATATACCCTCACATTTATGGTTAAATAATTTTTGACAGGAGTGCTAAGACCATTCAATGAGGAACAAACAGTGTTTTCAACAGATAGTGCAGAAACAACTGAATAGCCACATGTTAAATAATGGCTTTGGATCCCTATCTCATACCATAAATAAAGACTAATTCCAAATGGGTCAAAGACCTAAATCTAATGGCTAAAATTTTTAATCTTAAAAGAAAACAGATATAAATCTACATGACCTTAGAATAGTCAATGATTTCTTACATATGACCCAAGAGATTAACAAAAGAAAAAAAAACTAGACCTCATAAAAATTAAAAATTTTGTGCTGCAAAGGTAACCATCAAGATAGTGAAAAGATAACTCACACAATGGGAGGAAATATGTGTAAATAATATATCTGAAAAGAGACTTGTATCTATTAGAATATATAAAAACTGCTATAACTCAATAATAATAAAACAACCCAATTTAAAAATGAGCAAAAGACTTGAATAGATATTTCTCCAAAGATAAGCCAATAAGCAACAAACATAAAAAGATGCTCAACATCATTAGTCATTAGAGAAATGAAGATCAAAACCATAATTAACACTTCACACACAACACAATGGTTATAACCAAAGCAGAAAATAACAAGTGTTAGCAAAAGATGGAGAGAAATTGGAATCCTCATACAGCTGATGGGGCTGTAAAGTGGAGCAGGTGCTTTGAAAAAGAGGCTGGCACTTCTTGAACTGTGCTGCTATAAAAATCTAGCAATTCTACTCCTAGGTATACATATCCACAAGAAATAAAATCACATCCATGCAAACACTTATACACAAATACTCATAGAAGCACTTCTCATAACCTCCTAAAAGTATCTATTCATAATAGCCATAGTCCAGCATAGTCCAGCAACTGATAAATAAAATGTGGTATATCCATTAAAATGAAATATTATCTGGCTATAAAAAGGAATGAAGTACTGATAAACGTAACTTCATGAATAAACCCTGAAAATATGCTGAGTGACAGAAGCCTATCACAAAAGGCCACACACTGAGTAACTTTATTTATATGAAATGTCCAGAATAGGCAAATCTATAAAGACAGCAGTTAAGTAGCTGGCTAGTACTGGGGGTTGGGGAAGAAATGAGGAATGGCTCCTGACGGATACAAGATTTCTTTATAATGTAATAAAAAATGTTCTAAAATTAATTGTAGTGATGGTTACACGCTGTGTGAATGTTTTAAAAATCAATGAGTTGTATACTTTAATCATGTGGATTATATGGCATGTGAATTACATTTCAATAAGTCTGTGATTTTTTTTTTTTAACAGCAAAACTAGAGTTGAATAATTTTTCATTTGTTTTCAACCTATGACTTTTACTGGGTCACACTTTCAAAACAGACAAAGCAACAAAAACAAAAAGAACTGAGAATTGGTTCCCACTTTAGAGAATTAACACTTCTAGGTCAACAAGTAGACGTGTAATTACACTAGTATACTTCTATAAAAGGCAATATGTAGAAAAAACAGCAACCTTGTTCTCCATGTGTTCCTCTCAGATAAGCCAGTTACTTTTTTCCCCCTGTCCTAAATGGGACATAATTCTGTAGTATGTTTATCTCATAGGATGTAATAATGGACATGAGAAGATAAAAGAACAAAACAAATTTTACCAACAAGAAAACAGTACTGAGTATGGTGCAAATGAACGCTCCAGGTACATATATGAATCAAGTATCCTATACATAGAAAATGCAATCAACTGCCTTTTCCAAAAGGACTAGGGAGTCTTAAGTGAAACAGGAGCATTCTCTTTTACTATAAACTGGTACCATAACTAAGAGGCCTTACATGTAATTAATGATAAACTTGCTTATAAACAAGGCTTATTTACTGAACTTTCTGGTGTTACATAATGCTTTGTCACAGGTTCTCAGTGCTGTCTTTATTCAATATGAAGTGTCTTGCCACTGTATTTACCAGTACGTTACATGTATATTTCTAGAAATAATTATTAGGGGAGGCAATGTGGGGAATGAATGAAACAGGTGAAGGGGATCAGGAGGTAGAAACTACCAGTTATAATATAAATAAGTCACAGGGAAGGAATGTCATAGCACAGAGAATACAGTCAGTAAAATTGTAATAACTTTGTATGGTATATAACCTATAATAACATTGAATCACATTTTATACCTGAAACTAATATAAAACCGTAAGTCAACTATACTTCAATTTTTAAAATAAATATTATAAATGGACTATAATACCTACATTCATGTCTATTTTATGAAATACTTTGGCACATCTCATCATGTATTTAGTATAAGATTAATACATTTTAAATGCCCAAGTTTTGCTGTCAGAAAACATCTTAAAAATATGCTGGTATCACTATGACGTACTTTACAGGTCATTTAACAAAAGAATAAAAAATAAAGTAAATATCCGGGAATAATATTAATAAGCTACACGGTGTCTGGAATATAAGATACACTTAGTGAACACCGACTAAAAGAATGATGGGCTATATACATATAACTAAAATAAAAAATGATTCTTAAGCGAAACAATGAAATTATTTTATAAAGCAAAGGTAGTAATCTAGAATATCTCTGACAGAATTACACACTAACATGTTGGCATGTTCACATACAGCAGGTTTACACAGAAGTCAACCTTCCTTTGAGAAGTCAGGATGTTTACTAACAAAAAGTAACATATACCCACCGACACAAAATGCTGCCTCTAACAAGGTTCAATACAGAACTCCATTAAAATTAACCTAATCTGACATAAGAGGCATTTTTCAAGGCTTATAAAACTTGTTTAATTAGTTGATTTCACATTTCAAGAAATAAAATACCATTTTGAAAAAAATCTACTTTTGCTTATTACATAATGATGAAAATCCTCTTTAGAATAATAAACATACCCCAAAGGAAAACCCCTGCAGCCATCTTATCAGTTCTCTCACTGCAACAGAAACTGAAATACAATTTGCATAGTCACTGTGGTTGGCTAAAGAAAGCAGGTTCATGTAACCAATCAGAAAACTAGAAAGTGGGCAATCCTAAGAGGAGAAATTTTTAATCTGCCTGGCAACAGCCTAAAAATAGAAACAATATGCTAGTATGAATCCCAGAATAGACGTGAATATAAGAGGAAAACCACCAGCAAAAACACTTTATTTTCCTGGGGAAAATTATGTACCTTGCATTTCATCTAGAATATTAACTTGGAACTTTTTCTTACTAAGTGGCAATTAAAGAAAAATGAATTCTAAGCTAAATTAATCGACCAATTTCAAGTTACATGCCATTGTCCATACCATTTTACTTATATATGTACACATGTATACATGTACATAAATATTTAAGTGTTCTTTTTTCAGGAGAAAAAGTTAACACTTTAATCATAGTTCTTACATCTCTAAACTTCTAAAATCTGTCAAAATCTGAACAGTGCTGCATTTTTTTTCCTAACACTTTTCCCCTGCAATCATTTGAGAATCTTACTTAAGCGTAAAAGATTTTACTGTGTATTAAAAATATAAAGATTAAATATTAATCAAAGCAGATCTCTAAACAGGTGGGGATTAGGCCTTATTTTTTGACACAAACTTGTTCCAACATATAGTGCTTTCCACACAGTCAACATTCAATAACTGTTTTTTCAATCAAACTACAACAATTCCTGAGGAAAACAATCTTGTTATTCATGTCAAGTAAAAGTTAAACATATAAATATTTAATCTTTACAATACCGCTATGTTTGGTTTTTCAGTTTTGTTTAATGTGGGATAATATTAAAGTTGACAACATGTTTCTGTCACTCAAATAAAAGAATGTTTGTCATCATTCTAACTTTCCAACCTAATTATGCTTCAGTCTTTCTCAGCATTAGTTGCTCAGTGGTGTCCAACTCTTTGCAACCCCATGGGCTATAGCCCACCAGGTTCCTCTGTCCATGGAATTCTTCAGGCAAGAATACTGGAATGGTCTGCTGTTTCCTTCTCCAAGGGATCTTCCTGACTTAGGGATCAAACCCGGGTCTCCTACATTGCAGGCAGATTCTTTACCATTTGAGCCACCAGGAAGCCACATTTATGTTTAGTATGCATGCTTGTATGTATATAACACATTTACTCTGGAGAATCATAAAGATGCCAAGCAATGTGAAGTCTAATGCAATTAACTATGAAGCTCATGAGCTACTACAGAATGACCAAAATTAAAAATAACTAAATAAAAGGAAAATAAAGAGAAAAGGTAAAAGGGGAAAAAATCTGTTTTTATTTTCAAGAATTTAAATTATAGCTGTTGAAATGAAAGGTTGGTTACAATCAAATCATATTAAAACAAATGTGGCCTATCAAAGTTCATGTTTTAAATATCTCAAACCCTCCATTATGTTTTAATAAAGTGGTAAATTAACTTTTAAAATGTTTTCTTTGGTCAAAAAAGGAATTCATGTATTTGATACTCGGAAAGTCTAAAAACTTCATTATGAAAATTACATGTAAAAGACTTATTTTTAATAAAGCTTATAAACAATGTGTTTAAGACATAAAAATGCAGAACAGTTTTAAGTAACAAAAAGAGCTCCAGTGAAGGATGAAAATACATCAAAAAAGCAATCCATTGGTAGTATATCCTTTTAAGGATAGCTAGATTCTAAAATTAAGTTCAACCAAGCCTTTAAAAACATAAATATTATTTTAAGCAGTGTTCTGAATGAAAGGTAACTTAGCTTATTGTTTTACTTATTTTTCTTAATGTTGTATTCACATGTGACTTGGATATTCAGATCTAACTTAGAACTGTATCCACATCTTTAAGCCAATTTAAATCTTAAATGTAAATTCATCTTGTTCACTTACCTGAACAAACTATGATCCTCATCAAAAAAAAAGATATGAATTAACCTATGAGTTATAATTAGGAAGAATGTAACAAATGGGTTGAAATTTGATAACAAGGCACAACAAGTGGGAAAAAGTATTTTACAATTCCAGATATCTAAGTCAAATTATCACTTTAAATATATATCTTAGCACTTCATATTTCCTTAAAATTATTTAAAGCAGTTATTATACATTTTAGTTTTACTGACACCAGTTTTATATTTAAGGGAACAGAAAAAGCATGAAATTTTCAAAGTAAACATTTTATCACACACCAATTGGAATTTTGGGAGGATTGAATTATCAATGGCACCTTAGTGTTAAAAATTAGTACAGCAAGTAAATGCTCTAGAGAAGTTTAGATACATGCCAGAAATGTCACCCTCCTCCGTATCTCTATACTCTTACCCATCTCTAGACCCTGACCTCCTACAACCCACAGGAATTCAAAATGTCATCTGAGAACCAGATATTCTGTGGCCGTAGCCTATGTGTACAGAAGTTTAACAACAAACATAACTAAATTTCAAAAAGAAGCCTAATCTTTCATTTCAAAGAGGAAACTCAAATTCTTCTTTGTACCTATAATTTTTTCCTTCTGTAAAAAAGCAATATTTGCTAGTATATTATCATTGAATAGATTTAACTAAAATTATGTTTACTGCAACTTTTTGAATTGATCTTATTTGCAAATCTATGTTTTTCTTCTGTTAGAATTTAAGAAAAAACTTACGCTTTTGATAACAAGATCTCTCTTGGGCATACAACTCAGAATGGACCAGCATTCTTCCAGGGAGCAAAAAAAGAAAAATTACATGCCCACTCTGAAATCTCCCTGGCAAACAATGCATATAAGAGAATATAATCTACTTGTGTTAGGCAAATATTCTTAAAAGCTTTCTTTCACAAGTTGGGCTATCAGAAGCTACTACAAAAATCTTGTGATATATTTTAAGAAAACACAGTTCCTTTACCAAAAACTAAGGATTATCACTTTGTTTTCTTTCAGAACCTAAAAAAAAATCTGCAAATCTCACCAAAATATTATACTTTGAAAACTCCCTTAATCTCTCTCCTACTAACCATTAGACCAAGGAAGCCAATGTTTTCCACCCATTCTATAAACATATTGACTGATGACCAGAAGTATTACTGAGATCTCATGTTCTTCTGTTCTCATCTAAATCTGCTCATATTAGTTGTGCTTGCTACTGAATTCGGTTTATGTTTTTACTTTAAATTACAGACTACAATTAAACTTTGTATAAACTGATGAAATATGAGTGCAAAAAAAAAAAAAAAAGCTTTTAGATCTGCATCAGGAGAAGATAATAATGCAGAAAAAAACACAGATTGGAGAGAGTTGGCTTGGGCAAATCATTCAAGACCTTTAGGTCTAAAGTTTTCCATCTGGAATAAATGGAAAACAAAGGACTGAGAGGATCCTTAAATTTTGACTCAAATAAAATTTTAATAAATTCCACTCAAAAACCCATTGCTCTACTGAGAAATGGCAAAGATAGCTTGGAGTACTTGTGTATTTATCAAATGCCTACATGGTCACTATTATAGGACAGTTTTTAAGACACTAAATAAACAATGTGATTAAAAATTTTTATAGAATTATAACCAAAAATTTGTTACACATGTAAATTTTAACAAATGTGGAAAAGAAATATAGGCAGTAATACCATCTGTAGAAACTTTTCTACATGAATAACCATGAAAATTAGGAGAAGTACTCTATTTTCCATTTACTGCTATCTCTCCAGTATAGACTATTTAATCCTAATAATAAAAACAGGCTTTCAAATGTGTAATTACAAACAAGACCTCTACAGAGCCCTGTCTTCCTGATAGGGTTAGTACACCCAGTTTTTATGAGCCAGATTTCTGAAAACTAACTCTGCATAAAGAATAACTCAAATTCAAATGGGGGGTGGGGGGAAGAGTATGCCTTTCTTACCAATCTCAATTCCACTTCTGCCCATAACCCTACTTATAATTCAGTTATATCCACAAGACTTCACAAGTAGTTGCTAAGCAACAGCAACATGCTGAGTTCAGGACTATTGGAAATCTGGCTGTCTGCCACATTAAAATATTTAACTGAGCCTAGAGCCTCCAGAATTAAAAAAAAAAGAAAAAGAAAGAAAAGGAAAAGGAAGGGATTGGGGAGGGAAACCCAAAGAAATACATATATGCAATACGCCACCAAGTTCTTCTTTTCAAGGGTTCACAAATTCAAATCAAAGACCTTATTTTGGTATGTTCAAATATTTATCATAGTTCACTACAAAATTTTTTTATCATCCTTTAAATATTGGAATACACATTCTAAAGTTATTCTACTGGAGAAGACATGTGATTAGCCAGGTCACTGTTAATGGCAATAACAACTCTCTCAATAATATACTGTGCAGAGAACAGTCCTTGGAGAAAACTAGAAGGGCAGTCTCTATGAAATGACTCAGACTTCCTATTAGATCTTTAAGGCCCAGAAACAAAAAATTATACATTCTCATTAGAAGCACTCTATCCCTATAGGCATGACTAACTACCAAATGAAAAGAATTTTCTATCCTAAATTGCACTTGTTAAACATTTTAAACACCTCTAATACCTTAAAAAGTAAGCATATTCAGATATGTATTAACAACCTAAAAATTAACTGTCATTTTTCAACAGAAACTGAAAAGGCATTGAGTATGTTCCCTGACTCATTCACTGGTAAAAATGAAAATTAAGAACATAAAGACTGCTTGTTTAGCTGATAATGGCAACTTCAAACCAATAGGAAACTTCATATTTAGTAGTAAAACATCACAGATATTTCCATAAAAGGCAAAAACAAGAAGTGTAGTATTACTGTTCTAGAAATCTTGACAAAAAGAGTAAGACCTCAGAGAAGATATAAAGAAGAAAACATTTAATTCAGAATAGCAAGAAAAAAGGTTATCTAGAAACATCAACATATAAGAAAAAGACTGACAAAACAATGAAAGTATGTGAAACATTAGAACTATGTTGGGTATATGACTCAATGTAGAGAAATATCAAAGGCACAGAAAAGTAACAAGTAACCACAAGTTTCGAGAAACACTTTAAACCTAAAAAGCATAGTGGGCTCGCACCCCAGCCCTTCTCAGGTGCTAGGCCTCCTTTCTCCGCTCCTCCACCTGCCAGTCTTCCGTGGGAAACAATCTCGGCTTATCTTCCGGGGAGGACAGTGCACTGAGTTGGGGTGCCTCACACCAAGGGCATGCCAATCAGTGAGCAGCAGCCTGCCAGCCTAGTGGCTGCAATGCCAAATAGGTGGAGCTTGTCACCTGGGTGGGAGGCGGGCCTACCGCGCAGCTGTGGTAGCAGAGCAGCCCCCAGTTCAAAAAAAAAAAAAAAAAAAAAAGCATAGTGCTAATAGGATTAGTACCAGAATAAAAGAGTATCTATTAGTGAATATAATAAAGACAAAAACTCAAAAGGACAAAAAAAAATCAAATAAGCAATTCATAAAAGGAACGTAAGAAAAAATATTCAACTTCAATAATAATCAGAAAAAGACAAAACAAAGAGACAATATTTTGTTTACATCAGATTGGCAACTACTTGGGATTCGTGGTGGCTCAGACGGTAAAGAATATTGTTAGCGATAATGTACAGCAATGAGTAGCATCATACACTGCTGATATAAGACTTCAGTGTCATAACTATTTTCAGGGGCAAATAAGCAGAACTGTGTAATCACTTTGATACAACAAAGGGCTTCCCTGGTGGCTCAGATGGTAAAGAGTCTGCCTGCAAAGCAAGAGACCTGGGTTAGATCCCTGGGTCGGGAAGATCCCCTGGAAAAGCGAACAGCAATGCACTCCAGTGTTCTTGCCTTGAGAATCTCATGGACAGAGGAGCCTGGTGGGCTACAGTCCATGGGGTCCCAAGGAGTCTGACAAGACTGAGCCACTTTCACTTTCACTTTGACACACCAAAGAATACATTGAGATATCCATCTTAAGTATTACTAATAATATATTTTTAAAAGGTAATGTATCAGGATATCTACTGTTGTACTATAATAGCAAACAAATTAATAATCAATCCCTAATAGTTAAAAAATACTGGAAGATCCACTTAAGAATAAAGAACAATAAGAGAAATTAAGAACACAGTAGATACTTTTTATTGGTGTGAATATTAAGTATACAAGTAGCTACAGAATTCAATATACTTAACAGTATAAACTTTGAAGTCAGACATACCTCTTTGAAAACAGGTATGATCATTTCCTTCTTAAATAACCTGTCCAAGATACTTATCCTCTCCTTGACTCAGTATCTTCATCTATGAAACTGAGACTATTATAATGCCTGCCTTCATAAAAATGTTACGGAGATTAATAAGGACATAAATAGAAAATTCTCAGACATATAAGTAGTCAATAAGTATTCAAAATGTTATGCAATTATGCTTTAAAATGCAAAATAATATATTTCTAAACATTTATATATGCATATAAGGGATATTTCAAAGTCTGGAAGGATAAATGCCAAACTAGTTACACCAGTTCCCTTGAGGAGAAAAGACAAAAGATACAAACTTTTACTTAGACCTGATATTTCAGTTTCAACTTTCAAATGACAACATATTTGTGCGATTTATCTTAACAGTTAAGCTCATTCCACTTTTCCCAATCTCTTTCATGCTAATGCTAAACCAAGGCAGCAGTGATGTGACATTTATGAATGTAGACAGGGACGTGACATTTATGAATGTAGACAGTGTAGTGACTCACATAGACACTAAGCTCCTGAAGAGACAGGGAAAGAAGGCTACCATTGAAAACACAAATTCCCAGCTTATGCCATGAGCAGCAAGCAACAGCTCCCTCATAATCACCTGGGTCAGCATACACACAAAGTAAAACAGGAACTCTCAAGCACAAAGATGAGTACAATCAATTAAAAATTTCAGGGCAGGCGGAGGTAGGGATTATACAAAGGACAAACAGAAAGCTAAGAGATATGAGGGATATACCCAGAAGCAACAACATTCATCCAAGAGGAAGTATAGAAAAAAAGAACTGAGGGGAAAAAAAGGAGAGAAGTAAGAAAAAAACTTCACAGACCTAAAAAAAAAAAAGTTTTCCAAAGAAAAACTAATTACCAAAACAGACTAAATTAAATTTTTTAACACTTAGATAGACATACTATGTTAAGATTTCAGAAAACCCGTATGAAGAAATACTAATAACTCAGAATTTTTTTAAACATCATTTTAATTACAAAGGAATAAAAATTACTGACATCAGACTTGTCATCAGCAATACTAAATGCTAAAATAAAACAACAATATCCCCAAAGTTCAGGGAAAACTTATTTTTAGCCTAGAATCCTATTGCCAGAAAATCAACAAGGACAGAAAAAATAAAAGTATTACTTGTGAGCAAAGACTGAGTTAATAAATTATTGTAACATATATAAAGATATACTTACAGATAGAAGACAGCAAAAGACCCTAGGAAGAAACTCAGATCAGGGGAATAGCAATGCTCCACAAAACAAGTAAAACTCATGAGCAGACTAAAATAATTGAGGACCGACCGTCTTTAAAACAAATATTCTGGAACAAAATACTAGATAATTACAAAATGGGAATTAATGGACTTTAAGATTGTGGAATAAGGAACAAAGGAATAAAGAAAAAATCTAAAAGTTACTAATAGTTACCTAAAAGTTGCTAATAGTTATCTAATAGTTACTAAAAGTTACTAATAGTTATCTAAAAGTTACTAAAGTCTAATCTAAAAGTTACTTAGGCTTCAAACTGGGTAAAATGACAAAAATATCATCAAATAAATATGTGCTATATATTACCTTATAATAAAATAACGTAGAAAGGTTGAAAACAGGTTAAAATGATACATTAGGCAAATGCCAACCAAAAAAAAGTTAAGTAGATGTACAAAACCTACATATAATATATAAAAAAAAATTCAAATTTAAAATCCAGTAATGGAACAAAAAAGATATTTCTAATTAATAAAGGTACAATCCACTAGAAACATTATGTCTGATATACCTAAATACCACTTCAGATCACATAAACCAAAAATATAGTTTTAAAAATTCAAGGAAAAACTAATAAATTCAGATAGACACACTTCTTTCTAAACTCTACAGATGAAAAAAAACAAATATTAAAAATGCATTTCTCAATTAACATGCTGAAGTGAAGAAGTGAAGTTGCTCAGTAGAAAAGTAAATAGAACTGTATATCCAAAAAACCCAGAATACAAATTTTTATGAACAAAAATCAACATACATTAATATTGACTGTGCATATGGTGACAAGGAAATATTAATAAATTCAAAGACCAACCCCCCCCACAAAATTCACACAAGGCCACATTCTCTAGCCATAACTTACTACAGTTAGATAAACAATAATGAAATGAGAGGGAAAGTTATCTCCTTATAAATTTAAAAAAAAACTTTAGATTAAGGAGCAGTCAGTGGTAAAATAATATAAACAACAAAGTATTAACAAAATACCACCCAGGGAATTCAACTAAAATGATACTCAGGAGAAAACCTAAATGCACATATTAATAAAGAAGCACAAACTCAAAAATGCAAGTAAAAGTTATAAACCCAAAGAAAGTAACTACAATAAAAATTGAAAATTATCATGGGAAACTCAATAAAACAGCAAGCAATCAATGAAATCTAAAACCAGCTCTTTGAGAGACTTCCTAAAGGGGGAAAACAAGCAAGGAAAATCAAAAGAAAGCATAATAAACCACATTAGAAATTAAGAAAATATAATTATAAGATAATACACTTGGTTCAAATACTTAAGTATATTACATGTTATCAATGGAATACATGAAAAAGACTAAGGGATTTTAACTTGCTTCAAACTCAATAAAATTCAGCAGTGGAAAGTGGCTGCCAAAAATGTCAATGCAAACTTAAAACTGGAGAACGGAAGTACACTGTCAGAAAAAAGGAACATTCTTTTTAGTAATGTATTTACTTATGAGCATCACAGATAAAAAGAGACTTTTAAAAACAGTAGAATATTAGTGAGGGTGGGATGATTTGGGAGAATGTCATTAAAACATGTATAATATCATATATGAAACGAATCACCAGTCCAGGTTCTATGCGTGATACAGGATGCTTGAGGCTGGTGCACTGGGATGACCCAGAGGAATGGTATGGGGAGGGAAGAGGGAGGGGGGTTCAGGATGGGGAACACATGTACACCTGTGGCAGATTCATGTTGATGTATGGAAAAACCAATATAATATTGTAAAGTAATTAGCCTCCAATTAACATAAATAAATTTATATTAAAAAAAATAAAAACAGTAGAATAAACAAGAGGATGACCAGGCTAAAGAATGACCTACAACAATGCAGTATATGAGCAAATGTCAGAAAAATGGTGGATATTTAGCCTAGAAAACACAAGAGAATTTTAATGGCTTTCTTTAAATAGTGCAGATTTGTCATGTAAAAATGACAGAGAGATACACAGAGAAAGAGACAGACACAAGGTAGAGGGCAGGAACAAAACAATGAAAGGCCAATTTTGTTTCAAAATCTGCAAACGTTCATTGTTTTGGATGTCCAACAAAAGAAGGAACTGCCTTATACAGCCTTTCTTTTCTGTCGCTAGAAACGATGCAGAAGCCAGATAACTACCTGTCAGAAATAACAAACAGTAGACTCCAGTGCAAGGTGTGATGTTAGATCACTCACGTCCGTTTCACTTCAAAGATTTTCTAGGTCTACATTGCTTGCTAAACAAAAGTTGTTGCCTAAGAGGAACACCAAAACTAAAACTTCAAATTTCATTCCCTAGATTTTTGGATCATGCACACTCAAGCTTAACAGTCTCGAAGACTGCACAACTTTATTATGCTCATGTCCTTTATTTTTGTTTTATATGCCTTTTTAGGTTTTTTTCTCTATAGACAGAACACTCCTGTTTTCCAACATCTTTCTTTGCCATGACCCCGAACTCTAATAGTAATCAATAAATGCCTGTTTTGGTCTAACAACTCCTTGCCTCTTTATCTATATACATATATAAACCAGTCTATCTCCACTGTCTTCCTAGCCCAACATTCTCCCAAACATTGCCTCAAAGAGAAGTCTGAAAACATTTCCCAACTGTGCTCTCTACACCAAAAGAACACATCCAGCCTCATTCTTCCACTGAACCTCAAGCACATTATTCAAAATTAATATATTTCTACTATCACCATTTCTCCAATTCTAGTGAAATTCTTTCCTTGGAGGAAATATATCCACAAATATACATTTTTATACTTCAACAGAACATATATTAAAACAATCATTTTTAAAATCCCAAGCAACCCAGTCAAAGGGCAATGGGAAATAGTTTGGGCCCCTGAAACATGAGTGTGCCTTTTATCACAGTTGACCTCTAGATTTTAAGTATTCAACTACACAGTAATAAAGGACCAACTACCCTTTATCTAAAGAACTGAAGTCCCAACTAAAACTAGCACTTTCAGGTTGCAGAAAGAATCTGCTATTTAACTCCCAGAAAGAATGCAAAGGCAGAGAACTGCCTATTCTAATTCCTTCCCTCCATTTCCCTAAACTAGCCTCACCACCCTCTCTCAGCTTCATTCAACTTTCTTACCTCCCCACTCTCATTCCTCTAAAACTATTATACCAATCTGTAATATATCCTATCACTGGCCATACTGATACAGTGTGAAAGAGTGAAGGACAGGAGAACCTGGCATGCTGCAATCCATGGTGTCACAGAGTCTGACAAGACTTAGCAACTGAACAACAATACTGATATATCAGTATGCATTTCTTTATAAACATAAATCTTCATATCTTTTCATGCGTGCTGAGTTGCCTTTGTTATGCCTGACTTACAATAATGGTTACCATATTCATTATTTTATATAGTTATTTTTATTTCAATGAGATTTTTTTGTATGCAATTTTTCAGACACACACACAAAAAATAATAAATGCTCATGTACCTTTCACCAAGCTTAAGAAATAAAATATTAGACTCAACAGAATTTCTAATTAATACATTCTTGTTAGTTTTAGATTCTTAAATTCACTTCATAAAATGGTGATGAATTTAAATATGTGGAAATGGAAATGATAAAGGTGGTAGGGAACACTTGACCATGTTATATGTATAAATATACATTATCTAATATATGTTAATGAGTCACTTGTGAAAACAAGCATTCTGATTTTGAAGTCAAAGGGGTACATTTAAACTAAAACTTCATGTTTAGTAAGGTTACAAAGTCATCGCTCTTTATGTACCAGTTGGTGTCACTACAACTGAGAACACAGTAACAGGACTATGGAGAGACCTAAAACTGATTTCTATGTAATAAGAACATATTGTATGCATGAATAATACTCATATATGAAGCCTATTGTTATTTTCAATTTAAACCTGAGATAAATTAGAGAAGATGAAAATATTTTTAAGAAATCAAATCCAAATATGACATTCAGAATCTCCTGAAAATTAACATTAAACAATCTAGTAATCTTAGTATTAATAAAACTAAAAACAAAAAAACTTCTCAAAGGTGAGAGACAGATATAAGGCCTGAGGAGGTAGGGGAGGGATAAGAGTTATCATAGAAAACGGACCTGAATCTCTTACCTGTGGGCAGCTTGATACTGTGAAAAAGACTTCCTCTTCTGTTAACCACTGCTACTCAGTTCATTTGTATAAGCATAAAAGCTAATGCAGATTTCTAGATCAGCTTTTTTTGAGCCTAAATTCCTTGTTTGGTACATATTCATTTAAAAAAAAATAGGAATACAGTAGACTGGCTACATTTTAAAATTCCTTTCAGTGGTTCACATCTGTTGTGTAGTTTGTGCAGCAAACATCCCATCAACCACAAAAGCCAGAAAACATCAGACAGCATGTCAGTGAAGCTCACAGAACACTCAACGTACATCTTCCAAAGGACTGTTGCAAGTGAAGATGCCTAGAATCAGAATTCTTTTGTATAGCTTTCTATGCTGCCAACTATTAGGTCTGCAGCAACTGTGTGCAGTTAAGTACCTCCCACATATTACCCAATAGTATCAATAGGTACAAATCTACAAAAGCAGAGCAAAAAGTTAAAAGGCTTATAGCTTCTCACTATTTCACTTATTCACTGGCAATTGTGGAGGTCTCAGTACTCCTATTCTAATGCATCAACTCTGTTCTTTCAGTCCAAAAGGCTGCATTCTTATACATTCCAAACAGAAAATCCATGACACATATTATTTGCTACCCTAGCACAGCCAGACTGCAGTTACAGCTAGCTGGCGCCAGTAAGAACAATTTACATAAAGCAGTCCTCATTTCATGACCAAACTGAAGAATACTGCTGAGTAAACCCTCCCCCATTTGTTCCCCAACAGGCACTGACTGGTTCTAGAATATATCTAGTTATCTATTTACTAACATGATTAAAATCCAGGTAATAAGAAAAAACCAACTTAGAGTTCTTATATAACTGAAATTCTAACCCCACTACATCAAGAATATTTTTAACCCCCAGAGATATTCAAAAGCCTTAATTTGTGGCATAAATCAACATGATTACATAAATCCAATGATTGCTACTTTAACAATCATTAAAAATATAAGTTATAATTCATATTAGCTAAAAGCTGTCCTTATTCTACTCTACAGCTGCCTTTCAAATTTTAATTAATCACTTAAATAGTAAATGATCATTAAATAGACGTGTTCTTAGAATGATATTGCTTTATGTTTTACCAGATAATAAGATAATACATCTTCAAGTGTCACTATTATGATGTTTAAATTATTCGACATATTTACCACTGGTGAATATTACAAAAGTATGCACTCAGTATCAACACTCAGGTATGTTACATTACAAGTATCTACATAAGAACATATTTTGTGTGATATATTCTTTTTGAACCTAAATCACTTATGTATTGTTTTAATGGATCAGATCTGACTGGGTAAAAATTGAGTCATTATCTATGAAAGTGTTAGTCGCTCAAGTCATGCCTGACTCTGTGACACGATGGATTATATAGCCTCTGTCCCTGTAATTCTCTGGGCAAGAATACAGGAATGGGTTGCCATTCCCTTCTCCAAAGGATCTTCCTGACCCAGGGATTGAACCCAGGTCTCCTGCACTGCAGGTAGATTCTTTACCATCTGAGCCACCAGGGGAGTCCATTTAATATGCTAACTAAGGGTTATCCAAAATATGTTCCTTATTTTTTAATCTTATGTTCAGTTGTCTTAAAACACAGGTCTTAAATTATCCCTACATGCAATAAATAAGGCTCTAAATAAGGAAATGATAAAGCTATATAAAAACAGGAATTGGTAGACTTCTAATATGTGGATAATCCTAAATGCTACCCACATTATCTCTGATAAGTAGTATAGATTTCCTCAACTATATTCTCTTCTTAGGATCTGTGCTCCACCAGCATCATATGAAGGGACAGGGACAAGTATATAAGATTGTGTGACTTCATATAGTAGACATTGTGCAAATTAACACTTGGTGGGACAAAAGATTTTATACCAAAAGAACAATTGATCATAAAATCTCAGAGTCAGAAATTATCTAAGTATTGTATTCATTCCAGTTTTAATTTTGGTTCCTCCCTCTTTCTACTTTATACACCCAACTCTTTGAATAAATGTACTTTAAAATCAAAGGAACTAAAGTCCTTTAATCCAGCATAAAATATAATGTTAATAACAAGTAGAGACTGTTTTTTAAAGCAAAATAAATTAATCCCAACAATGAATTAATTAACTGTAAGAAGCTCAAATTTTCTGCAGCCTGCTTATCTAAATGCCAAGAATGGAAGTTACCACACTAAAATTAAAGTTGAGAAACAGTGAGAAACAATGTTTCTCAAACTAACAATGGTAAAGAATCAAGGTTTTATTTCCAATCCATTACAGATTAGTATTCTTGTAAAACACAATGAAGATGAGTTATCTGGGGGTGAGGGAAGCATATAAAACATATGATTCTTATTCTTTGATCTGATATAAAATTATTTTCTTAGATTGATGTAAAATTTTCTAGACATTCTTAATTTTAGTTATCTAATGGAGGACCAGGAACAGATAAACTGATAACTGACCCTGAGCTGACCTACAAAACACATTTTGAGTAGGGTTCACCTAGCTAGTCACTACCCCATCCCACCTCCAGCATTTTCAGTTGAGCATCTCTTATTTACTTCTATGCTCCTTTTTTCCCTGCCCCAGTGTAAACTCCTTGAGAGCAAAGGATCTTGTATTCCAGCCATCAAAACAGTACCTGGGAAATTAAGAGGGGCATAATAAATATTTATTAAATTTGTTGATTCAACTGATCAATTCACAGTACATTGTTGTTTCACTGTATCATGCTGCCCTAGCACAAATAAAAACTCTTTGTTTTGTCCCCTTCGGGCTCTTGAAGGTCTTCAATTTGAGATTTAAACACCTTGCTCTTGGGCATTGTTACTGTGTATCAGCCAGGGCCCTAACAACCCTCTTTCCCTAAACCCTTTTCTAGAGTACCTAGTACCCCAGACCTCTCAATTTCATAATGATTAAAAAAAGAAACACAGAGCAAAACAATTCATGCTGGAGGGAACCTTGTGAGGAACAAGCAACCAATCTTACTCATACTTTATTTGTGTCATACACTACACTAGGTACTTTGTTTTGCCCATTTAAATCCCAGTATCAACTCTATATGGTACTTTATCCCCATTTTAAAGAAAACTGAAATTCTGAAAATAAGCAAATAGCCAGGACCAATTGAGCACTTACTATATAGGCATTATATTGATACTCTGAGCACTATTCTAACAAATGAGTGGAAGAATATGAATTTACCTTGACCCTGTTTGATTCTAAAGTTCGTATTCTTACCTGTGGTCCAACCACCTTCCTCATTTAATGATCACAAAATGGCATCTAGAGCTTAAATAATTTATTCAAACTATGCAACTACTCACTAGCAGCACCAAAACAATCACTTCCTGACTTCTACATTAATACTTTCCGCTCTGCATGACATGATGCTTGTATGTCAGAAAAAAAAATCAGTCAGATGACTCCACTGGGCAGTACTGTCTGGTTTACTTCAGCAGAGAAGGCAGACACCCTCAAGAAGATGCAGAAGCAACTCTAAGCTTTTTTTCTTGTGTTAAACTCCCCCTTCTCATTAAACTCAAAGATTTATTGAGTAAGCATTATTTTCATCATTTCCATACTTAAACATTGATGTCCAATAACAGACTTACAAATTACTAATAGAGAACACTCAGTGAAAGTTCTAACCTGAGCAATTTATTAAAAATCCCTTATGTGAATAAACTTTATGCTTTCTTCCAAATGACTTTCTCTTTCAGGAGTGTAAGAAGTGGGAAAACAAGGGAGTCAATCAATGTTTCCTGTGCAAGTTAACTGGATTTTCAATTTTCCCTAAAGCTTTCTCTCTAATTTGAAACTCACTTTCTAAAAATGAATAACATTCTTCTAGCACATCACTGGGGTTACCAATGCCATGGCATTACATGAACACTAAGAAGCTGGCTTACTCTGGAAAATGTGGAATTCAAATTCACATCAGATCACAAGTATACACTACCATGTTTCATGGATCATCAAGGAAGTCTTCACATAGCTGAGATGGTAAATCTTTTATACATGGAAGTGAAATATTAACAAAAACAAGTATATATAATGGCCTATGAAATTATGTAGTCTAGTACAGTGAAGAGAACTTTCTATTAGGAACTTACTTATTTTAAGTGCTAATATTTCTTAATCAGTTTAAGCAAAACTCTTTTATAAAGTTCATTCCATTTACCTGTTCAGTAAATTGCACATCGTGAATATAATTTAACATTTTTTATTCAATATCATCATTAAAAACATCAATAATGATATAACAAATAAATATAGTGATAGATTTAATAGAGTGATAACATGTAAAGAGAATTTATCATCACATTAAAAGACTTTGAAGAACTTAAATGTTCCTAGTTTGTATTTTTTTAACCACTTTACTTTCAAATGAATGTCACTTTTTGCTGATGTCAGTGGATCTCCTTCAATCAGTAACGATGGTACTCTACTATAAAATCCAGGACAAGACAAATGTGCCATATCTTCTAAAGAGTAAGCTGATTTTACATATGCTATCTCTCCTACCACATGAAGTAGGTCAGATTTTACTTATGTTTACTTTCTTCTGGATGAGAAGCTGTATTTTAGATATTAATGGCCATCAACAATCTGTGAAGTAAGTAGGATAGGGATTTGAAAGGAACAGCTCACAGGAGCCCAGAAGGTAATGTGAATCAACGAAGAGGACCAGCTGTGAGGAGGAGGCCCTATCTGAAGGAGACTATGTACTAAACTGTTGATTATTTTTCTCCAGCAAAATACATTTCTAGCACTACCCAATATTCTATTTTCTAAAAGATGAGACATGCAGATTTTTGTTTAAAATCTGGCAACTTTAAGTATTAGAGAAATATAGCAGTGGTTAAAACATTAAAGAAGTCTGCTCGCTGCCAGTTTGTGGCCACTGAAAGAGAACTATACTGTAAGGACTCTCATCTGTACTGAAACATATAAAACTCTTGGGCCCTGAATTCAAGTTATCTCTTTAGAAAAAGTTATTTTCTCACCGCATGTGTGGACTACTCAGCCAGACTGGAACCGAAACATTTCTCCTACTCTAATTCTGCAATGACAACATTCTATATTGGCTTGACTTAATAAATACATCTACCACTACCCACATACAGCAAAGGAAGGCTAATTTATTCAACAGAGAGGACCCAGGAGTACAAATATGAATATATCAATTACCAGGTAGATATAATGGTGTTAGTTACCACTTCTGAGCATTAATTCTATGAGAAATTTCCCCTTCTTTCTAAACATAACACATTCCCTGATCCAATCCTATCTGATATAGTATATGACATCTGAGAAAAGAAACTGAAGAGCATTCAAGTACTACAGAAAAATTAGTATGCTAGATATTTGTGGAGTATTTTTTGGTATTATTCAAAAACATGTAAATCGCCAACATATCCTTGCCAAATAGATAGGATTTTTTCCTCCATTTTATAGATAAGGAAATGAGAATCAGAAAATGTAAGTTAGGCAATATAAGAAAAGGTAGCAAAAGTATAATTCAAATATAGGTTTGAATTCTTGGTCAATGTTCTTTCTGCTACCTCAACATTTCTCTTGAAGATTTATGCTAGCAAAATGGCTTGTGAAAAGGAATAAACAAATGAGGAGGGCAAAAAGTGACAAAATAATAATGTAACATGTTAATTACCCAGCACCCAGATTTATTATGCCCTCAATTATTGAGCATAATAGCTAACATTCAGCATAGAAAATTTAAAAACTGTGACTAATCCTAAAAGTAATAATCCCAGTGAGGTCAACTTTATGTTTATAGTTGCTTATGTTCAGAGCTGCAAAAGTGCAACATGGCACTGAAAGAATCAGAAATGAGTAACCACAGTGCATTGGTGTTTCCTCTTGTCTAAGTAATAATCAGTGGATTCATCTTGTGGAGGGTAAGGTGGATGTAAATTTTATAGTCCACAATAGAAGGCAAGAAGAATGGATCATTAAAATTTCCCTGAGGCCCTACTCTGAAGGTTAACAGAAATTGATCAATAATTTCAACCTAGTTAGTTTCTCTCCAGCAATAAAGAATATAAAACCAAGTAGCTGGTTTACATCACATGCAATTTTTGAAATACAGTGAGCTGTTTGTACTATAAGAAGCCAAAAAAATAAGAATGATTAGAGTCACAGCACATTCACTTTCCTATTTCATACTCTGGGGCAAAACCTTACTGAAACGAAATGCACAATGGATAGAATTGCTCACATATATTGGATTTGTCACACATATTGGATTCGTAGTTCTTTTACTTTTTCACAGGCAAGCTCATATGCACATTTACATAAAGAAATGTTCAGATTATGAGAATTCATTACGGCACACAAAAAAGTCCTAATAACTTTACAAAGTAATAAATTAATACATAAAACGAACATACTGCAGCTGTTGATTAAACTGAGCTAATGATCCCAAATAAATTTTAGGCCACTGAATAAATAAATACTGATTAAGTTAGGAAAAACAATAATGTTGCTTAAAAAGTTTAAAAATAAGAACAAGTAAAAACAATTTGAGGGCAAGGCAGCAATTTTAAACTGTTAAATCATGCAAATATAGGTCTTAAAATATAGGTCATGAAAATTTGTATATCAGAAAAGAAATGAAGGATATATGTTCTAGAGTATTTTTCAAGCTGAATTCCACAGTCCCTTAGCACCTAGACATCTACAAATAGGTGACCTAGATCCTAAAGACCATAATTGTCATACATGATCTGGTTTCAAACTTTCATTTTTATCATAACAGACTAATTGTTCTCATTTTATTAAGTAAGTTTATAATAAGTAAATGTCGTAAGTTCACATTATAAAATACTTACACAATAAATACACCATTCATATACCCTTTTTATACGCTAGGATTCTTCATAACAACTTAAGGTGCAGAAAGTTGCTATTTTTTAGAAGCTGCTGTATTTAGAAAGTTCAAAACTTACTGTTCTGTGTCATATTAGTCAGGGATATATTCATAATACTCTTGATAAAGATAGAGGGATGTACTATATCATTTAGAAAAAAAATTTTACGTACTGAGATTTAAGTATTAGCGCTTTAATTATAAATAACTGTTCTGCTATCTGAAATAATATAGTAACAAAAATTTAATTCTCCTACTTTCTGGGTCACTACCGACTTACAATATCTCAATAAAGTTTTCTACTTCAGAACAACGTTAAGAAAGCTTTTTGAAAATTTTGAAACTAAATTAACAAAGTTACTGAGTCATTAGTTTAAGTATACTACAGATTTTAACTAAGGTAAACTGGGCACACATAATATCACTTAATTAACTAAAAAACAGATTTACTTCAGTCCTGTTGCATAAGAATATATTAGATACAAAGAAAAAGGTATTCAGACCTAGAAAATGTGAGCTATTTCTAAATTCAAAATCTGAATCTCAATGTCAATTTAAGCAAAAAATATAATGATAAAAAGTTAGCTCCATCAAAACTGAAAGAACTGGGTGGCCGGGAGGAGGCAGCATAATAATAAAGAACTGGAACGCACAGTACAAAAAAAGTAACAGTGCAAAAAATTTTTTTAAATTTTTGTAACTGTGATTTATATCCAGAAAATTAACATTCTTCCCAGAAAGCAATCAAACAATACCTCCAAAACATACAGATACACACATACAAATTTAGAAAAATCACAATTTTCATGCAAAACAAGACTTATTTATGGCTTCTTTAAAAAAAAAAAAAAAATCTGATATAATATACTGTTCTTTGTTTCTACAAATAAATAACAAGCACTGAATTTTCCAACATAAAAGGAACATGAAGTTAATCAGGGCCAGAAAAGCATTACTGTGGTGATCAAATGTTCTGGTAATGACAGAGCATAAGATGGTGAGAAATTACAGGAATTTAACCTTTGACCTCAGCATGCTATGTACTATTTCCATAAAAGAGGCTTATAGGTTCTATCAGCAAACATTTCAACTTCTTAGCCAGCAAGCTCTAAGTTCACCTTCCTATATAAACTTAGTAAAATGCAAATATTTTTTAATTAAAATGTTCAGAGATCAAGAGTAATTGGTTCTTACCTCTGGTCCTGATGCAAGTGACAGGTCTCCTTAGTGGCATAGTGGCTGCCTAAGCAGTTACAAAGACTAGGTTAGCAGCCATTTTGAGACAGCTGCACTGTCTCAGTTGCACTAAAGTGTAATTAAGATGGCTGCAGTGTGCACTCAAGAACTCACACAGTGGAAACTCAGCTATGTATCAAACAAAGCCCCTCCCACTATGTCAGCCTGCAGGAAACTGAACACTGACAACAGCTAATGCATATACTGCAACAAACAATGCAGCTACTCAGAACACAGAAAACAGAAGGCAGCAAGCCAGTTGTGTAACATAATGCCTGCGGATCCCGACTTGCAATACAGAGTTTGGGTACATCCTGATCCCAAACAGCTTAAAGTCCATGCCACATATTAGCAGTTACAGAGATAGAGCCAAATCACACACAGCAAACATCAGGGAATTCGCTTGAAAGAAAGCCTCCATTTCAGTCCAGAAAAAAAAAAAAAAGTCAAACTCTGCTCAAGGTCTTTTTTTTTTAACTCTTTTATAGTACTTTTTACATGAAAAGAGTGCCAATTTTTATAATTTCTAGAAAATTAAGTTTTTTAAATCCTGATAATCAATTTCAATTTATAGAAGGCTAGTTAAAGATTTTCCCACAGAATCTAAGCTCCAAAAAGTGCTCAAATCTAGCCAATGGTTAAACCTTCCAATCAGATTTTTCACTCTTGACAATAATTTTAAATAAGTACTGGGGAGGACTAGAGACTTTACAGCTGAAATGGCAACAAAGCTTATTTTAAGTAACCTGCAATAAAGGTAAAAAAAATTTCTTCTAGTCTGTAGCCCAGATGGTCACAAAGACATCTCCAGGTGAGTGGTTGGTCCCAGGGCAAATTTAATTTCATGCCCTGGCACAGACCTCTCAACATTTTGACATGGGTGAAAAGCAAATAAAAATAAAGAATGTAGACACCCTCAAGGGAAAAAAGTGGGTGTATTAACAACAAGAATTAGTTTTTAGCATTAACCAACCATTAAAAGAAAAAGGACAAAAGCATAGAAAGAACCTGTTTGCTTGATAACTCACATCAGCTAGGAAATCCATCTTTTCCTTTTCTCTTACTTGGTTTACCTTCCTAAATTTAGCTGCCTTGTGCTCTCTTGTCTCTATCCACCACTAAAGGTAAGTATTTATGAAAACTTGCTAAGGGTGTGGTAGGGATTAGCCAAAAGAAGATTGGCCCCCAAAACTAATGATTGTGTAAGCTGAGTGATGGGCACATGGAGCTCATTATTTCATTCTATTTCTCTATACATTTGAAATTGTCCATAATAAAGGTTAAAAAAAAATTCTGCTTTTTAAAAGTCCTTATTTATCCTTCATGAGATTAGTCAGACAATGTAAACTTCTTTAAGTCCTGCATTAGGGGAAGAAAAGTTGATATTAATACTTGATCCAAGCCACATTAATTCTTCAAAAATATAATGGATTCTCTGAGGGTAGCTCAGATCTATTTGTTAAAAGCAAGAAATTGGTAAACCGGGAAAGATTCTAACAGGACAGACATTACTGTAGCACCAGAATGTGGCTAAGGTTAATGGCGAAACAAACAACCAAAACATTTTGAGCTGCCTGATGAACAGCAGTTGATATTCAAGCAGCAGATTCTTTTGGAAGCTTGTTCTACAAAGATTTACACTGTGTAACATACCTTCAAGTACAGGGTGCTCCCCCGCACTCCTTAAACCTCCTATGTCTTGCCAAATACCTTTCCAATGTAAATACTAAATACTTTTTTCTCAATCTAAGCTTTCCAGGGCAAGCTAAGCTGCTGGCTATTGGCTATTTGTGCTTAGTCGCTTCCTTGTGTCCCACTCTTTGCGACCCCAGGGACTGTATGCAGCCCGCCAGACTCCTCTGTCCATGGGGATTCTCCAGGTAAGAACACTGGAGCAGGTTGCCATGCCCTCCTGTAGGGGATCTTCCCAATAGCTCTTATTGGCTATAAGAGCCACCTTTTCACCCAATTCAGATTTCAAAATAAGAAACATAATCTAAGTTCCCTCCTTATACCAATCCTCCTCCAGCCACTACAACCAATTTACTACCGATGGCAACCCACTCCAGTATTCTTGCCTGGAGAATCCCATGGACAGAGGAGCTTGGTGGGCTACAGTCCATGGGTCGCAGAGAGTCGGACACGACTGAGCAACTTCACTTTCACTTATTTATATTCTATTATCCCAAGACACTTTGAGTCAAATCAATTAATATATCGATTGTCTACATGCAAAGGGCTTTAGAAGACAAAGGAGTAGAAAAGTACATTAACATAAATCAAGATTTCATGTTTTATATACATTGTTTAAAGTAATTCTCACACTAACCCTACAAAGTAGCTTTTTCTCTGATTCAGTGATTGAGGAAACAGGCTCAGAGATTAAATAACTTCATGAAAGTGCTAATAGCTAAAATATAGTCTAGGCTACACTCAGCCTAAGCCTACTTGAGCTTTGTCCATCCCTTCCCACATTGGTTCTGTTTCTATGCAACACATAAACAACTTAGAATAATGGTTAGGCTGCTACTCAGAGAACTGGTGTCATTGCCAGTTTCACTCCTTATCCCAAAAAACTATGCTGGTTTACTCAATAAATCCTATTCGTAATTCAACCTAAATTATCTTATCACTGACAATCCTTTTTTTGCTCTCCTTTCCCCTTATTGTGCACAAACCCCAAACCAGGTGTACTTGCTCTCTCAAGATCTTTTATACATACCACCAACATACTCAGCATCTTTTGTCATTGACATCTTTACATATGAGTCCTTATAGGACAGAAATCACAACCTAATTCATTTTCCACTCACTTCCATAGTGTGAAACACAGTATTTATTTGCTCAATATTTGGTGAGTTGGAATTAATTCCTTGTGTTTTTTAATTTTTTAAAAATGCATTTTATTGAAGTATAGTTGATTGACAGCATTGTGTTAATTTCTACTGTACAGCAAAGTGACTGTCATACACATATATAACTTTTCATATTCTCTTCCATTATGGTTTGTCACAGGATACTGAATACAGTTTCCTGTGCTACACAGTAGGACCTTGTTGTTTATCCATTCCCCTATATAACACGCAGTCTGCATCTACTAACCCCAAACTCCCAATCCCTCCCCAACCCCACCCTACTCCTTTGGCAACTACAAGTCTGTTCTCAACGTCTATGAGTATGCTTCTGTTTTGTAGATATGCTCATCTGTGTCAAACTTCAAAGCCCATATATAAGTGCTATCTTACGGTACTTGTCTTTCTCTTTTCTTGTCTTTTAAATTATGAAAGTACTATAAAACATTTACAAGAGACTTGGAACATACAGAACATAAGTTATATACAGTTCCACTATATATTACAATTATCTTAAGTAAATGAAGATTTTTAGCTGGAGTTTCAATATCAAACTCTCAAAAATTAATAGAACAGACAGAAAAGTAGGATATAGTAGACCTGACAAGCACTATGAACCAATTCAACATAATTAAAAGACTTACACAACTTTACACACAACAGCAGGATACAAATTCTACTCAAGTTCCCATAGACTATAAACCAGGAGGCACTTGAACATATCCAGGGTAATTCCCTGTGTTTTCATTTCTTCCACAAAAATCTCTGAAAATTCTACATCTTTAAGAACCTTCATTTTTAGGATCTCAACTCTTATTCTCTAGGAAGAATATGTCAGCTAAGTTTTTAACTGTCAACTTAAAAAACTCTGCACTTCAAAACCCAAGGTGGAAAAAATATCTTTTGTAGAGCATTTTTCAGTTTTTAAAGTGTTTAATAGGCACTATACAGGAGAGAGAGAACACATTCTTAGAATAGCTGAATTCTGAAAAAAAACTATAGAAAATTACAAATATAACCATATTATCTACTTTAAAAATTTTCAATACTACTAAGAAAGAGTACAGCTTGATTATATAATGTCAGATTATAATCAACTTGTTTTAGGTAGAGTCTTAATAAACCCAATTAATGTTAATTTGTAAAAGCAAACACATCTGGAAGGCATTTCTAATGTAAGGTAAACATCTCCATGACTACTCAATGTTTTACCCTTTTCCTAAGTAAAACTAGCACTCTCATTTCATTCTTACTATGACCATGTAAAATAATGGTACTATAATCTCAAACATTTTATGACTAGAGAATATAATCATTTGCCAAGGGTCACACAAGTAGTAATGAAAAAGAACTATAAGAGAATTAACTTTAGTCAACTACTATAGTTTTAATATATCACATATCACACTATTAGAAAACTTTGCATATGTAGAATGTTGAAACTTCCATGGAACCTAAACAAATGGCTTCACTGTATTAAGTATAAAATACATTTTTATTAATTTTGTTAATACATTTTAATTACACAGGTTACTATCAACATTAAAAGTAACATTAGAAGGTTATTAAGATGGTAAACTGAAAACACCTAACTTCACTCACTCAAATCCCACTAACCTACACTGGAGGTATTTTTTGAAGGCATGAATCCTCAAGAACAAAGAGAAAAGTAAGAGGGACAATAGCTACAAAGATTTCTGGGAACTGGAAAATAAGCAGAATCACTGGTAACTAACTAAGCCAGTCCCAAAACACTACATTCTAAGTTGCATAGGGGATAAGTTAGGAACCAATTTGATTTACATGGCAGAAACTTCAAAAGACATAGAAACCAGAAGAACTAAGCACTTTGGAAATTGAGGTCAACGGAGCAAATAGTAGGATGGCATGACTAAAAAAGAGAATATTAGTGAAAGCTGTTTGTGAAACAGTGAAATCTCTAGATGTCCTTACCACATTCTACTGAATGCCTGCTCTCCCCAATCCTAGCAAAGATCTGAAAACAACACCCACAGTTTAAAAGGAGTGTAGTAACTCAACTAGTAAAGAATCTGCCTGCAAAGCAGGAGACCCCAGTTCGATTCCTGGGTCAGGAAGATCCTCTGGAGAAGAGACAGGCTACTCACTCTGGTATTCTTGGGCTTCTCTGGTGGCTCAGATGGTAAAGAATCTGTCTGCAATGCAGGAGACCTAGGCTCAATCCTTGGGTTGGGAAAATCCCCTGGAGGAGGGCATGGCAATCCACTCTAGTATTCTTGCCTAGAGAATCCCCATGGACAGAGGAGCCTGGCAGGTGACAGTACACAGGGTCACAAAGAGTCAGGCATGACTGAGCTTAAGCACAGCACAGCACAGCCAGTGTTATGTGGCAGCCTGGATGGGAGTGGAATTTGTGGGAGAATGAATACATGTATATATATGGTTGAGTCCCTTTGCTGTCCACCTGAAACTATCACACCATTGTTAATCAGCTGTACTCCAACATAAAATAAAAACTTTTTAAAAAACTGAGAGTAGCATATGAAAAAGAGAGGGACTGAGTGCTCACCGAAGACAATCCAGTCCTCTTCCTTCATTTATCTTTCAGAATGCTGGCAATATCCTTAATCTCCATGTATGAAAATGAAAGACTACTTTCTAAGGGTACATAACAAGCACAGGACACAAGACCTTAGGTCTTGGGAACTCTCCAAAAACAGCCCACCCAGACCAGCCCATAATGAAGTCTAAAACTGACAAATTTAGATATTCTAATCAACTTTTTACTCTGCCACAATATATTATACAGTCAGGCAAGAAAGAGAAAGACAACTAAGAAAAGTCTAATATGGAAGACAAAAAATAAAACACATAGCAACAGACTACACAGGGAGAACACTTCAAAAATAAATTAATATCCACATATATTAAAAGATGCTGCATTCATGTGTCAAGAATAGAATACTACAGGCAAAGAATAAACAAGAGAAATTAAGAACATGACAAAAAGAAAAAAGAAAAAGAAGGTCCTTCAACAGAAGGACCTCATGATAAAAAATCTACCTGAGCAAAAAGACAAAGTTGTAAACAGAAGAGAAAAAAAATGTGAGTATCTACCCGAAAATTCACCTTGGAATGATAGAATAGCAGGAGATATCACCAGTAAAATCATTTAAGAAAAATTCCAGGGTTGAAAGACAACAGCTGCTAAACTGAAAGGGACTGATGAATTCCAGGAAACAATAATAAATAGATCAATATCAAGGAATTAAAGTGAAATTTCAGAAAACCTGGAAAGTAATAACAGATTCTACATGCTTCCATTGAGAGAAAAAAATCAAAAATAAGAATGGCCTCAAATTTCTCAGTGGTAACATAAGCAAGAAGAGAATAGAGTGCCTTTAGAATTCTAAAGTAAAATGATTTCCAACCTAGCCTTGTATACCTAGCCAAACTATCAATCAAGCATAAAAATATAAAATGACAATTTTCAGACACACATGGTCTCAAAAAACTTATTTCCCATATACGCTTTCTCAAAAAGCTACTAGAGAATGTGGTCCACTCCTCCTAATAACAGAGTAAGTCAATAAAAAGATATAGCACACAGAAAACAAAAGACCTACACAAAAGAGGGGTGAGAGAAATCCCCACAACAGTGAATAAAATTTTAAGGATGAAAGTAGTGTACCAGATGTAGAAAGTGAGTAGGTAGCCCAGAGCAACGAGAATTAAGAAACAAAAATGAATCATGATCCTTCCTGCCACTGAAGCTGGATGGGTAGGGGAAGGCGGGTGTCTTCTTAACAAACATAAAAAGTCCTTAGTAAAGAACTGTACCAATTGTACTATCAGGCTTCCCAGGTGACGCTAGTGGTAAAGAACCCACCTGCCAATGCAGGAGACACAAGAGAAGTGGGTTTGGTCCCTGGATGGGCAAGATCCCCTGGAAAAGGGAATGGTGATACACTTCAGTATTCTTGCCTGGAGAATCCCATGCACAGAGGAGCCTAGCAGGCTACAGTCTGTAGGGTTGCCCAGAGTCAGACTGGACTACATCTCAACTATTATACAGATGAGATTCATGGATACACACATCCTAGTATAAAGTTACCTTCATGATCAACTTCTGTCATAACTATATCAAGAAAGTGAGTCAAGACTTCCACAATTCTCTTAGTTCAATGTAGAAAACTTTAAGTAAATTACTTAACCCTAGAACGGAGAGTAAGAATTACCTAGGACTAAAGTTTAATTTAGTTTACATTGTAGTTAACTAATTGCAGTTAACATTTTATTTTTAATGGTCATATAAGAAAAGCACTATCTTCTTAATCTACCTTTAACTCTTAATTTAAGATATATTTTGTACAAATGATTATTTAAATAGTCTCTTGATCCAATACCCTCAGAATTCAGGAGAAAAAAATATTCTATGAAAGATCTTAATATAGGTTGTAAGTTAATAAACCATCAGGTTATTTTAAGCACAATTCTATAGAAAAATACTAAATATACTGATTGGCCTTGTTTAAAAACTTAGAAGAATGATTAAATCTTGTATAAAGTAGCATAACTGAGTCTCTCTACTTTTTATGAACTCACATACATAGTCTCAATAAGAATTTGTTTTCCTTCCTTCCAGGATAAAACTGGATAAATCAAATTTGTAACCATGACCACAGAGACAGGTGATATTTAAAAACAAATCTCTTTTAATTAGTTATGACAGGGAACAAGGACTGCACCTCAAGCATAGAAATGATGCCTTGTTTAAGTCTTCACAGGAAATCATTATAGTATCTTTTTCATAACTTAACAGATTCCCAGCTCAGAGGAATAAAGAATATCACTTGTTGACAGACAAGGAAAAATGTGGGAATCTTAAAGAACCATGACACAGTACAGCTTTAAGTACACCAGGTGAAAACTCACTGAAATAAATTAGATGGCTCTTAGCTCCTAATCTTGTAATCAAGCAGATAAATAAGTAAATTATTATACTTTATAAAACTACTAGACAAGTTAATTCACATCAAACATATATAGTTTTGTTAAGCAGATAAAAGGAAGCCCTTCTATACTTAACAGTACTGTGTTAGATCAATAAAGCAGTCAAATAAAACATCAAAATAAAATAATTGGAAAATCATTAAACAAACTTATATGGTCAAGTCTATGCCTTATGGGGTAGAAACCTGGTCACAGGAAAGGTTATGGAAGAAAACTGACACTTCGTTTTGCCTCAATTTTAAGTTAGCATGTCCAGCAAGGTAAATAAGCAGTGAGGGATCACACTGCACCCTAAAATTACAAAAAGAAAACAGGATAATTCTGTATGGACCTAGCCCCCCAAATAAATGACTTCATTTCTAACTTTGACAATGACGACAGTCTGAAGAATTATGATAAACCTTGAAGATACGTAACTAATGTGAGAAAATGGCTGCTTTTTCATCATGAGGCTGGTGAATTCAATATCCCTGAAAGATTTTTATTCTTTAAATATTCTAGTGGTATTTTCTGTTTTTTGTTTTTGTTTTAATTTAATGAATAAATCCTAAATCTGGACTCTCTTACAAACCTTTGCAAATAAACTACTTTTCTGAATGCATATTTTTCCTACTAGGGAGTGGTATTATCAAACTTACTCTTTTAAGTTATTTCTTAAACACCTAAAGTTCTAACTCCAGTAATCAAGAATACTGTCATTTTCTATATACCTCCTTGTACTTCAGTTCAGTTCAGTCACTCAGTCGTGTCCAACTCTTTTCGACCCCATGAACTGCAGCACGCCAGGCCTCCCTGTCCATCACCAACTCCTGGAGTTCATTCAAACTCATTGTCCATCGAGTCGGTGGATGCCATCTAGCCATCTCATCCTCTGTCATCCCCTTTTCCTCCTGCCCCCAATCTCTCCCAGTATCAGAGTTTTTTCCAATGAGTCAACTCTTCACATGAGGTGGCCAAAGTATTGGAGTTTCAGCTTTAGCATCAGTCCTTCCAAAGAACATCCAGGACTGATCTCCTTGCAGTCCAAGGGACTCTCAAGAGTCTTCTCCAACACCACAGTTCAAAAGCATCAATTCTTCCACACTCAGCTTTCTTCATAGTCCAACTCTCACATCCATACATGTCCACTGGAAAAACCAGAGCCTTGACTAGACAGACCTTTGTTGGCAAAGTAATGTCTTGCTTTTGAATATGCTATCCAGGTTGGTCATAACTTTCCTTCCAAGGAGTAAGCATCTTTTAATTTCATGGCTGCAATCACCATCTGCAGTGATTTTGGAGCCCCAAAAAATAAAGTCTGATACTGTTTCCACGGGCTCTCTACAGCTGCTCATGGTTGCCTCTTAGTAAATATTCATGTCTTACTAAAAGATTCATCAACTGATTGAAGTCAAATCTGAAAAGTATGTCAGGAACAAGTGCTAAGCATTTTATATAACTAACCTCATTTAATCCTCAAAATAAGCCTACCAGGTAGGTGGTATCATCATTTTGTGTAAGAAATACTGTTCCGAGACACTAGTTGGCCAGGCTCCAAGACAAAATTACTATATGTTCCATTTCACTGTATTACTAAATGGCTTTAGGAAAATTCTTTGCCTTTTCTTCTTTTTCTTCTTCTTAATTTGCTTGCATATTTTTAATCTTCCCACTATTATATCACTTAAGTTTTACGGGGAAGAAGACAATCACACAAACGACACAAAATTAAGTCATTCCACCTTTTCATCAAACCCTTATTAATTTGCATCTGTCCTTCAGATTTATATTTTAAGAACTTACTAATAGTTAAGCAAAAGTGTTTTCTTAATTTTTTTTCTATTTCTTAATGAATGAAACTCAAGATTTTTTTTCCAAAAGTTATTTAACTATTTATAATTTTGCAGATGCAAAGTGTCTGTCAAATCTTTTGACAATTTATCCAGTGGGTTTGAAACTTCATGGTTAATTATTCTCTGAAAAGTTCTGACATCTGTGGATTATCATGAGTTAAATGAAAGGAGTTAAAACACCTTCTTCACCACCACCCCCCTCCTTTTTATTTGGCACCTAAAACAAAGGGGTTCTGTTCTTTCAATAAGCAAATATTTACTGAATAATAAGGTAGGTATTGTGGAAAGCAACTTTATAATTTTAATAGCAGTCTTATACCTAATTAAAAGGGCTTGTCTTTACAATGTGATACTTGTCAAATACATCAATAAGATAAAATTCCTCACTGCAGGATGCTTATAAAGTTCTACACAAGTAATTATAAACATAAAAGTTGAAAGGAATAAAAGCCTTTAAAAGAGATACAAAGTAGAACAAAGTAAAAAGAGAAATTAGAGACTGCTAGCTCAGGATAACAATATCCTTTATTAGGCACATTATGAGTATATTCTCCTAAACATACTACTTTCCCACCTCTGGGATTTTGAATACCCTTTACTAAGAATATCCTTCTAATTCTTCCTTTAAAATACAATTTTTCTAAGGTTTTCTTGACCTCCATCTAACAGAGTCCCATTTTTTGTGCCTCACACAAATATCTATTGTGTTATATTTATCATCTGTAGACAACTACTTTTACCTACTTATTACTTACCAGTTAAGTTTTACCTGAAGGCAAAGAATTTATGGCCACATTTTTTTTCACCTGTGTATATTACAAAGCCCTCAAAAATGACATTTTCTATCTTGAAAAAAGTACAGTTTACTTATATAGTTATAAAGGAAGAAAAATAGTATCTGGAAAATTCAAACATAAACTCAACTTTGAAACTACAAGAAGCAGTTCAAACAGTCAGAGTTTACCTACAGTCTTTCATCCTTTTAAAGTAAGTTAACTGGCAAGATTCAAAGATATTACATTGAGTTCTTGCAAAAGTCATCATGATTTAATGTTTTCAGAGGCAAGTAGAAAGAGAAAGAATTCTACCTAATAAGATATTCATAGTAACTAGAATCTCAGTCAGGAATCATGACTGTAAAGCTCTCAAAATTTCATTTCAAAGGAAGATGTGTATGTGTATGCATGTGTGTTTACTCAGTCAGGCACATCTGACTCTCTGTGAAGCTTTGGACTGCAGTCCACCAGCCTCCTCAGTCCATGGGATTCTCTTGGCAAGAATACTGGAGTGGGTTACCAGGCCCTCCTCCAGGGGATCTTCCCAACCCATGGATCAAACCCATGTCTCTTGTGTCTCCTGCATTACAGGTAGATTCTTTACCCACTGAACAATCAGGGAAGCTCATCAAAGGAAGCTATAGACAGTTATAATTGGATTTAAGTCTTAAAACAGAGAGTCAGTTTTCAGTATCAAATTATCAATTAGAGACCACTTCTCCAGCTTCCTTTAGTAGCAGAAAATGCTACGTTCTCTAATATCCATTTCTTTCCTTCTTTCATAAAACTTTCTAACTTTAGCTGAATGAATGGTTGTCCAGCCAGATACTCCATTTCCCAGCCTTCCTCTCCCAGCTATGTATGTTCCAATGATTACATACAGATCCATAAAACATGCATCAAACCGATATATGCCACATCCATATGAGGCTCTCAAAAGAATGATTGTGCACTCCCATTATTCTTTCTCCCCTGTCCCTGGCTGGTGAAATCATCCATGTTCAACCTAGAAACCATGTTCGACATAGGAAAACCACAAATATTAAGCCAAAGCCACTTACACATCTGAAGAGTTTTCCTCTGTATTACTTTATAAGAAAAATAAACATTCATTATCCTTAAAACTAAGTTTCTCAAAAAGTTTAGCCTTTACTGTACTCCAACAGTTCCTGACATTTACTACCTAAAAGAAAACAAAAGTGAAAGTGAAAGTGAAGTCGATCAGTCGTGTCTGACTCTTTTTGACCCTGTGGACTGTAGCCCACCAGGCTCCTCCGTCCATGGGATTCTCCAGCCAAGAATACTGGAGTGGGTTGCCATTTCCTTCTCCAAGGGATCTTCCCGACCCAGGGATAGAACCCAGGTCTCCTGCATTGCAGGCAGACACTTTAACCTGTGAGCCACCAGGGAAGCCCCAAAAGAAAACAAAGGAAGTTAAAAAACAGCCTCTTTTCCATTCGTTTCCCCATTTATTTCTTTTCTTGAGACATTTAATATAATAAAGGTAACAGGGCAGGTACACACCTAAGCTGAAAAGTCTTAACTGAGAAAGAGCTGACGCAGTAAAGTCATTCATTATTGTTTCACCAATCTCTTTTTCTTTTGTCCCTGGTCCTCAAAAGAGCAGAATCTTTTCCTAACATCTAAGTTTACGCTTCTACAAAATGGAAGACATCATCTTTGACAATTACTGACTCAAGGAGAGATTCTTTCACAGCTCTTTTAGTTCCAAGAACCTCCATTTTTACATCCAATTCAAGCTCTCTATGCTATGCTAAGTCACTTCAGTTGTGTCCGACTCTGTGAGACCCCATAGACGGCAGCCCACCAGGCTCCCCCGTCCCTGGGATTCTCCAGGCAACAACACTGGAGTGGGTTGCCATTTCCTTCTCCAATGCATGAAAGTGAAAAGTGAAAGTGAAGTTGCTCAGTCATGTCCGACTCTTAGCGACCCCATGGACTGCAGCCTAACAGACTCCTCCGTCCATGGGATTTTCCAAGCAAGAGTACTGGAGTGGGGTGCCACTGCCTTCTCCAAGCTCTCTATTAGAATGTAAAAGTGCCATACACATAATTCCTGGGTACCTACCAAAACAATGTTTCACAAAGTAGCATAGGGTTACACAAACAACAAAGAGAGGGAGAAAGGATGACACAACTACCTCACATCATCATCATAGAAAGGGGCTCTCCCTCCCTCTCAAACCAAAAGGGATAAAGCCAGTTATTCATAGTTATCTGATACAAAATAACACAAAACTTTTTAATAATATTCTGAACAATGAAAAATTGCAGATGCAAATAAAGTATTTCTGACAGTAAAGTTAATAGATCATCTTCATTTCCCAGACATTTGTGTTTATATAAGTCCAATTATTATATAAAGACTGTCAAGCAGACACAATCAACTGTACCCTTAGGCCAGCCACATTTTTTAGGAGGGGGACCAACGAGATGTCCTAGTCATTCTCTTAAAGATTAAAAAACCCAAAGATCAAAATTCAAACCTGGAAACATTCCATTATAAATCAATACTAATACCCTGGTTTTCTCATTTTGCAGCACTTAAAAACACTGAAAATGCTGCCCAGCACTCATACTGTCTCCAATACAAAATGGATTTCAGCATACAACTTGAAGCATATATAAACATAGTTTAACTCTGGAATTCACTTTTCTGTTTTGAAAAAAAACTATAACGACAGAAAAGACCACTGAGTTACTCCCTACACTGCATGACAGTCTGAGAAAGAATACTGAGAAGTAATTTCTAGTCTTGCAATCTCCAAAGAACATAACAAGATCAAATGGGCAAGAATTTGAAAAGAGAAGGTCCACTAATGGATAGGCAACTTCTGCGTACTATAAGAAACTAAGAAGGACAATACTCCCCAGAACTACTCAATGATACTTATAATTTACTGTTAAAACATCACCCAATTTTTCCCTATAATGCCTCACAGCTGTTAGGAACTCGAAAGTAAGATCTTTACTCTCAAACTTCTTTCTGCATGTGACTCCTTTGAACAACTAGGTATGATAATATATGAATTTCCCTATATCTCAAAACTTAAAAACAAAGTAATAGAAGTTTTTTTTAAGCCAAATCACATCTAAACCTCTTTGCCTTCTTGAACAAATTTAAAATCATTAGATATCCTCTATAATTCAGAATTGTTAATAAGATCCTCAGTTACCATAATGAACATTCTATAAATACTGATTTGTCTCTAGGAGTAACAATTCCCAAGCGAAATAACCTCAAAACTAACTTTGCAAATTTTTGTTCTCACACTTGATACCTAACCCCAATTCACAATCAAGATGCCAGCCATCGCTTCCTGACCCTATCCATATGCATTTTTCTAGTAGCATTTCTCTCCTCTCCCTAATTTACTACTGTGCTGTGTGCTTAGTTGCTCAGTTGTACCCAACTCTTTGTGACGTCTTGGCCTGTAGCCCATCAGGCTGCTCTGTCCATGAGATTTTTCAGGCCAGAATACTGGCATGGGTTACCAGTGCCTTCTCCAGGGGATCTTCTTGACCCAGGGATCAAATCCATGTCTCCTGCGTCTCCTGCATTGTAGGCAGACGCTTTAATTTACTGCAACTTATATATTATAGTCTGGAAACATAAGAATCACAATAGAGAACTAGGAAAAATGCTCAAGGGCAAAGGTCATACACAAAAAAGTAAAAATATGCAAACTTCTATAAGTGGATTTGCTTGAAAAATACCCAGACAAAATTTCCCATTAAAAAGAAAATACTGAAGAAAAGTAATTTAGTATCGTAACACAATTTCTAACTTGTCCTAGATTCATTTTTATAAAGCCGATATTTTACCATTTGATTTTTATCTTTATTTCCTTGATTTCTCCTTTACACACATGACACGAATTTTCAAGTTTCACTATATTCAACATAAATATTTTGGCAATTATTTTATATTCTTTCCTGTACTTTTTATAAAAATATTTTTAAAAGTAGAATTACAACTGAAATACACTATTAATCAAGATATTTTTCACTGCAATCAGCAGAAAGAATAGATTTAATAGAGAATTAATTTATGCTAATAATTAGGGAAACATCCTTATGAGAGAAATAGTCAATGTTACCAAAGAGATTAAAAAGAAAAAATTTTAATCTTTATTACATATTATTTACTAGGCTCCATACTGACCAAAAAACGAATCAGATAACGTTTCAAAATTTTCCCATTTAAAAAAAAAGGTCTATGTTAAACAAAGAAGAAAAATTGTTTTTAAATATTATAGAACACTTTACCTCAGCAAGCTATTTCTCTTACTTCTAACTTTATACTTGCACTATTACCATGATGTTATATCCTAAAGCAGATTAAAAATGAAAATGAAATCCTACATCCTCTACCTTATCATCCCTATTAACAATATACCATTAGAGGAAACCAGTAAAGTAACACCTTAATAAAAAATAACAAGTACCACAATTTTTCCTAGAGTTCCTACACAGTACATTTTTGTGGGATCTACAGGAAATGCATATTCGTGAATTAAAAACAAAACTGTATAAAGATGTAAATTATCCTAACTTAGGTTTCATGCAACTCTAAACAAAACTTCAAATATTTGGCTGTTTTAAAACTTTGCCAAATTTATTACAAAGGCGGGGAAAACTCACTTAGAAAATTATGAAAAGGAATGCTATGTGTTTTCCCTTCATATATTTATATAGTCTATAGCACTACAGCAGATAAAGTAGTACTGCTACATAAACAAGGCCCTGTTACAGTGTTGTTAACCTGCTTTTAAATTTTACATAAAATATTCCTGTGAGAAGCTGATAAAACTGTAACTCTTTCCCCATAAAAACTTGCAAATTATGTTCACTCACATAAAACTGTGTATATCATGGAACCCATGCAAGTTTTCAAACCTATCTATAGATCCCCCAAAGGTCAATGGGCCTAATTAAATAGCCCTAGTAAATGAAGCAGAACTGACATCTCAAACCTAGTAAGTTATGGTCAAAGAAGCATCTTAAAGCAATAAGAAATGAATCACCAACACAAAATTCAAAGAAAATTAGGTATTTGGAAAAGATTGAAACTAGCAACCCATCTTTACCCAATGTCAAAATAAACTCTATGTAGATGCAAATGTATTTTTTAAGATAATTAAAACACCTGGAAAAAATAAACAGAATAATCATTTAGTTCATCTTATAACAGGTAATATTTTTTATGCAGAGAAGTCCTGGAAAAATAATAAATGAAAAAGCAGTGCACATCACTACATTAAAACATAACAATTCTAAGTGGGTAAAACCACGTCCAAATCTGCAAACCAATAGATTGTAGACAGCCAGGTTCTTCCACCCATGTAATGTTCTAGGCAAGAAATACTGGAGTGGGTTGCCACTGCTACTCCAAGGGATCTTCCCAACCCAGGAATCGAACCCATATCCCTTGTGTCTCCTGCATTGGCAAGTGGATTCTTTACCACTGTTCCACCTGGAAGCCCATAGCAATTGTTTTTAAAAATTTAACTGAAAAAAAAAAAACCCTGCAAAAAATATGAAAAGCAGTTTTCATACTCACAAACAACTGTTGCAAACAAATAAGAAAAATATTAACATTTACCACAAAAAAAGATACACAAAATATCCTCAAACAGCAAAGTCAAGAAAAATGAGAAAGTTGCATATATATTAAACATTTAAAAGTTCAATTTCACTAGTTACCAGGAAAAAAAGTTAAAAAGCTACTATTTCTCAACCACCAAAATCATGGTGGCATGGGAAATGCTTTTCAAAAAAACTAAGTTTTTATCTATTTTGTAAATTACTTTAAAAGCCCTTTGAAACAGTAATTTCAAAGAAATAAGATATAGATTGTGATTCACGTACAAGATGTTCACTGTAGCTTTATTTATAATAGAGATGCAAAATGAACAAAATGTTCAATAAGGAAAATCACAGTACATTCTTATTAAAAACACTGATTATGTGGCTGTTCAAAAACATATTTCAAGAACATTTGATAATTTAGGATATTTTCACAAAATGAATATTATGCAATCATTTTTGAAAAACATACTTCTAAAGAACAATGAAATGGATAAATATCCACAATATAACACTAGGTTGTGTGTGTGTGCATGCTCCAGGCTCCTCTGTCCATCAAATTTCCCTGGCAAGAATACTGGAATGTGTTGCCGTTTCCTCCTCCACAGGATCTTCCCGACTCAGGGATCAAACCCATGTCTCCTATACATCTGCTGCATTGCAGGTGGATTCTTTTCCGCTGAGCCACCAGGGAAGTAAATAGCCACAATACGACATTGTGTGTGTATGTATATGCTCAGGTTAAGAGGCAGAAATGAAATTATGATCCAAAACATAAACTAACTGATCAATCAATAAATAGGAAAGTCACAAAAACATTTAGTGTGTTTATTTCTAATTAATTTTCGACACCTTCTAAACGTGCTAAAACAAGTAAAAAGTTTTAAATATCAATATTCAAATCACAATTTAAAGAAAACACAAACTTTAATGGCTTTGGCTTAAGTATTCAAATCTTTTTTTCCTGAATTTTTTGTTTAAAATGTACAAATCTAAAAGGATTTTTTTTGACTCCTAGTAACAGAATTCATTCAGTATTCATTCAATCTTAATAGTAACTTAAATTCCACATCATGCCTGTTATTCACAGAGTACTAATGAACAAAAAATACTAGATGTTCAGACAGTACATTATTCTTAGTTTTAAGTTTATAGAACTATACTTGCCTTTCTAACAAACGTTTAACAGCAAAACTGTCCTACCAATACGTATTTACATAGTTCGTTATGTTCTTCAGTGTTGTCAAGTGCCTCTTATAAGCTTCAACATTAACCTGAGGCAATCATTTGTATATGCAAATGAAAACATAAACTTAAATATATAAAACAAAATATTTCACTTTTCTGGAAGTGCAGAATGAAACATGCCCTATGACAGAAGTTCTTTTCTTAACCTAACTATGTATGTATACACAGACACAGAAAAAAATATGTTTCAACTCTTAAATATTTGAAATTATACCTGGAGATGGAAGGGGTGTGCTGGGTAATCAACCTGGAAGCATAAAAGGGGAAAAATCACACAACTGCCCTCTAAATATATTTCTGTGTAAAAGACTTAGGAGGTTCAAAAATTATATCACAACAACAAATACTCTGTTCAGAAAAAAAGAATTATTCCTATCATTGCATTCTATCCCCTGTGTGATGTCATTTTTTAAAAACCCATCAACCAAAAGTATTCCTTTCAACTACATCTATTTAATTCTTATTAACAGTACCTGTAGGCAACAAAGTCCCTAAACCAACCAAGATTATAAAGCGACAGCCACTTCTTCATTTGACAGGTGACTAATTTCAGAGTTACATAACCAACCAAGAAAACAGTTGTTGTATATACAAGCCAAAGATGACATTTATGACAACCATTTACAAGTTTTCAGGCCAGTAAGAAATAATTTGCACAATGGTAGAATTATATTAAATCGTATAAAACTTCTCCCAGAGGCTTACCTAAGATTTAAATATAGTGACACTACCATTTTAAACTAAAATAATCAGGATACTTGTAAGTACTTTAAGAAACTAAAACCAGGAACAGACAACTTAAAAAACCAAACACAAACTATCTTACACACATTTATATATAGCAGGCTGTTTTTTTAATCAACTGATTTATTGATGATTCACAATCTCCTCAGGCCTCAGGGTAGTTGGGAGTTCTTTGTAGAATTCTTTATCAGGAAAATTTACCGAGTTTAAGAGTTATATTTTACATATCATTACAATTTTAAAAGTCAAAGTAAAAAATATAATCTAACTGAAGCAGTAATAGACATGCAATCAGAAATAGAAAAAATGTAAAACTCAAATGCAAGCAAGGTTAGAGGCACACCACTGATTAAAACTCCACCGACTGAAGATCAAATTATTTTAAAAAATATAAATACTTAAGGAGATTGAGATTTCTTTTTAAAACAACATTATATAGATTCTTCCAATGTCCCCTCCCTCTCATATTTCTAAACCTCAAACTGTTTCTATTTTGAAAACATTCCATAATGAAACTGGTAAGGATAGGGTTAAAAATGTATTTGCAAATATGCAGTTCAAATAATTGCACTTCCCGTGAGAACACCACTAGGTGCTGATCTTTAGCTCCCTAAATAAAAACTTGAATCCAGCAATACACTTAAAGTGAAATTAAAATCGAGAACCACAAATGGACAATCATTTTTACACAAAATTAAGTCCACAGCTTCTCAGAGAATAGGAGAAACACACACACACACAAAAAACTCTTAAGTCGCTACAGGAATACAGCATAAAAGAAACGTTTTCCTTGAAAAATACAGGAATTCCCGCGTAACAAAACGAAACCCCTCAAGAAAGAAAAAAATTAAATCTAGAACCCGAATGGCGTCCAAGAACATTAGATCTTGAAAATGAATATTGCGCTTGCGCAGCCACCGCCCCGCCAGCTGCACAACTGCAGCTAGAGCCCGACCCCGCAAGATCACGTGCTCCCATGCAGCGCCCGCCCGCAGCTCCGCAACCGCGCAAGCGCAAACACAACTCCCGCAGCCGCCATAATGCGGTCTTGACTCTTAAGAAATACAATAGTAATTTAACAAAATGTGGTTATAACAGCCCCTGGGACTCACATATACCTTTCGGGGCGGGAGATGAGGCTGGAGGAACCAAGTTCCGTCCTAAAGAGTCGTCCCGCGCAGCCGTCCCCACCGCTGCCGCCTCAGTCTCGCGCTCCCCACTCGCCGCGCCGCCGCTGCCTCCGCCGCCGCCTCCGCAGATTCAAAAACAAACCCGCTTCTCCCCTGCACGCGCCGGGGCCGTTATGCAAATTATTGTAGGCGGGGCTTGGTGGTCGTAATATTGGCCACGCCCGCCGTGCTTTCAGCCAATAGGCTCCCGGATTGGCTGTTCCCCATGCAAATCTCCAGGGTTTTAATTTGAATGAGAAATATTGGCCCCGCCTCCTGCCGTGGAAAAGAGAAGCTAGGCTGAGGTGGTGGCGCTGCGCCCTTTAGTTGCAGTGAGGTGTGTTTTTTGAGTGGCGCATCGCTCAACCGGTGGTAGCACTTTGTGAGCGCCCTCTATGAGCCTCAGGAAAGAAGGAAGGAAATAGGTGGGTGAAAGTTAAAAAAGCTAGGGCAAGGTTTTCGAAAAAGACTGTAGCATGTTACTTTATCGTTTATATTAAAAACTCGGAAAATATACTTTAAACTGTGTAAGTCAGGAGGGAATGGCGCAAACACATCTTTTCTTTCAGTTATTCTCTTCCAGAACAAGCGCTTCCAGTTATACCTTTCCACCTGTTGTATCCCTGTTATTCAGTTTTTTATTGCGAGCCAAACCCTCATGAAGGCCACAGAGTGTGATTAAAAAAAAACAATGCTCCTCGTGTTTTTTGAAGAATCTGGGCTTACGTCCAGTTACTCCTGCTTACTTGCTTGTTACTTGGAATAAGTGTGTTAGTCAGTTTTCTCGTCTCCAAAATGATGATAATAACTGTAATTCAAATCAGTTGAGGAGGCTAAATGATTGGATAAATGTAAATGTGTTCTGCAAAGCAAAGGCAGACTGATGAATTGATAGTGAGGTTTGGTTGGTTTTTTTTTTAAAATATCATTAGTAAACCCTAACGCTTAATCTATTCATTCAGTATTTATTTAGCAATGAGTGTGTTCCAGACCTATATTAATTTGCCCATCTTTAAGAAATCTCTGCTACAGTGGAGGAGACAAAAAAGTTAACAAGGAGTTTTTATAAATAATTAGAAATTAATGTGGGGTGGTTAATATTTATTTCTATAACTTGATTCTGTCCTTAGCACAGAATATATAGTACATTGGTGCTCAGTCAATTACAAATAGAGTCTCAATTATAACAAATTATGTATTATAATTTACTTAACACATAGTGCTCAATTATAAAATAGATGCTCAGCAAATTACAAATCTATCAATATTTAAAATTCTATAATAAGAAATGAGGTTGGTATAGTAGAGTTCATTAGCTTTCTTTGTCTTCTATAAGCAAATAAAAATGAATCATTTTCATAATAGTTCATTCTTAATTGTCTTGGCTAATGACAAATAATTGAACATGAACTCACCAATTGGTCAATTTTCTTTCTTGCTCATATTCTAGGCTTGCCTCTCTAAAACTCCAATTAGACAGTTTTATTGTATTTGAATCTTCCCCCATATATCCTCAACCACATGTTTATAAGCTCTTTAGCCATTCTACCTACTGGTTAATCTAACCAATCATTCATTGTTTCAATCAACAAGTACATCGTTTTTTATTTATTCACACACTTTCCTAAGCACTAGAGATGCCCAGAGGAAATGACACTGCCTCTAATCAGGAAGGAGTCATATATACAGATTCCCATTATGAGATCATTACAATCATGAGATTATATACTAAAAATAAAAGAAATATAAAACAAGAGAACATAAATCTTCCTTGTGGAATGTAGGAAAATTTCACAGAATAGGTGATGCTTGATCTGACTCATAATGTAGAACTTAAAGTGGCAGTCAGAATAGGTACAAAAGAAAGAAGATTCAAGTTAGGTAAAACAGAAGCACAAAGACATTGTAAAGGGGAAAAGGTGTGGGTTAAATTTATAGTAGGATGATACTTAGAATATTTATCAATCCTTGTGGTACCAGGCACTGACCAATTAGAAGAGAAGATTTGAAGATCCCTAATTTACCAGATGTTAATCTTCTAGTTGTAGGTTTGTGGAGAGGTCCAATGATTCTTCAGCTGAGCATTGAGACAAACTGGATGGTAGGAGGGATATTTGGTGTAGGGCAGCTACTTACCAGTAAGTACTGAAGGATTTATATATTTTACCCTCCATGATGGGCTTATTTATATATACAGACTGAATAGTCTTCTAGAAAAAAAGTGGAGTAAAGCTATATCACAGAAAAAATTCCAAAAAACAAAAAGGAAAAAAACCTAAAATAGTCAACATTTTAAAATGAAGCAATTGAGCAGCAATTGAACAAGGAAAATAAAACTTTTGAAAAACAGTATAAACTTGAGAAAGGAGCAGTTAAAGAGGAAAGCTGGAGTTTCTAAGTACTGTTAGAAACAGTCTAATTTAGTGCTTATAAAAATGGGCTCTGAAGATACACTACCTGAATTAAAATCTTGTCTCTTCCTGCAATGGAGGAGACCCTGATTTGATCTCTGGGTTGAGTAGATCCCCTGGAGGAGGGTATGGCAGCCCACTCCACTTTTCTTGCCTGGATAATCCCTATGGACAGAAGAGCCAGGCATGCAGCAGCCCATGGGTTCGCAAAGAGTTGGACACAACTAAGCATCATCTACTCAATGGACATGAGTTTGAGCAAGCTCCAGGAGTTGGTGATGGACAGGGAAGCCTGACGTGCTGCAGTCCATGGAGTCACAAAGAGTCTGACATGACTGAGCGACTGAACTGAACTGAACAACTAAGCACACATGCACGTTCAGCTTCTTACTACATATTCTAAACTTCTCTATCCAAATGGTTTCAGAAATAAGAAATGAAAAAAAAAAAAAAAGAAATAGGAAATGGGCTTGGTAAAATTGCCCTTATCTGGTAATGTTTTTACAAAGATTAAATTATGATAAAACACTTTGAGGAATGCTGACTATATACTAGCATTAATACCTTGATGAGTGTTAGCTAATAGTAATCATAGTATCAATAGTAGTATTAGTAGTATTTGTCAGAGTAGTAATAGCACAAACGTAGATCACTGAGCAGTTTCTGTCTATATATCCTATACTACCATTAAGATAGAATATGAATGAACCATAACCTTATAATTCTTGTTGTCCTCCAATTTTCAGAGTAGTTTACTGAGGTGTTAAGTAGGAAAACCTGGAAAAACTTAAGAAATAACTTCTTAGAATAGGTGTATAATAAAAAAGAATCTAAGATGATCTTTGGAAAATTCTGAAAGAGATGGAAATACCAAACCACCTGACCCACCTCTTGAGAAATTTGTATGCAGGTCAGGAAACAACAGTTAGAACTGAACTTGGAACAACAGACTGGTTCCAAATAGGAAAAGGAGTACGTCAAGGCTGTATATTGTCACCCTGCTTATTTAACTTATATGCAGAATATATCATGAGAAACGCTGGGCTGGAGGAAGCACAAGCTGGAATCAAGATTGCCGGAAGAAATATCAGTAAGCTCAGAAATCCAGATAACACCACCCTTATGGCAGAAAGTGAAGAGGAACTAAAAAGGTTCTTGATGAAAGTGAAAGAGGAGAGTGAAAAAGTTGGCTTAAAACTCAACATTCAGAAAACGAAGATCATGGCATCTGGTCCCATCACTTCATGGGAAATAGATGTGGAAACAGTGTCAGACTTTATTTTTTTGGGCTCCAAAATCACTGCAGATGGTGACTGCAGCCATGAAATTAAAAGATACTTACTTCTTGGAAGAAAAGTTATGATCAACCTAGATAGCATATTCAAAAGCAGAGACATTACTTTGCCAACATAGGTCCGTCTAGTCAAGGCTATGGCTTTTCCAGTGCTCATGTATGGATGTGAGAGTTGGACTGTGAAGAAAGCTGAGCACCAAAGAATTGATGCTTTTGATCTGTGGTGTTGGAGAAGACTCTTGAGAGTCCCTTGGACTGCAAGGAGATCCAACCAGTCCATTCTGAAGGAGATGAGCCCTGGGATTTCTTTGGAAGGAATGATGCTAAAGCTGAAACTCCAGTACTTTGGCCACCTCATGTGAAGAATTGACTCATTGGAAAAGACTCTGATGATGGGAGGGGTTGCGGGCAGGAGGAGAAGGGGATGACAGAAGATGAGATGGCTGGATGGCATCACTGACTCGATGGACATGAGTCTGAGTGAACTTCTGGAATTGGTGATGGACAGGGAGGCCTTTGTGCTGCCATTCATTGGGTTGCAAAGAGTTGGACACGACTGACCGACTGAACTGAACTGAAGATCTCTACACCTTTGCATTCACACCCTGTGTAATCATTTCCCCTTGAGTGTGGACAAAACTCATGACTTCCTTCCAGCCAATGTTGTTATTGTTCAGTCACTACGTCATGTCCAACTTTTTGTGAACCCATGGACTGCAGCATGCCAGGCAGCTCTGTCCTCCACTATATCCCAGAGTTAACCAATAGAATATCACAAAGGTGAATAAATTTTTCAGATGTAATTAAGGTCTCATAAAAATTGATTTTGAATAACCAAAAGAGATATTATCTTGGATGGGCCTGACTTCATCTGGAAAAAGCCCTTTAAAAAGGAACTGAGCCTTCCGTAGGGAGAGAGATTCTCCTTGCTTGTTTGCTGAAGTAATCAGAAATGAAAGAGAATAAATTATAACTGTACTCCATAAATACAAAGGCTCATAAGACACTACTATGAACAATTATACATCTACAAATTGGACAGCCTAGGAGAAATGGATAAATTCCTAGAAATGTATAACCTACCAAGACTGAAGCATAAAAAAATAGAAAATCTGAATGCACCAATTAACCAGTAAGGAGACTGAATTGGTAATCAAAAATTTCCGAACAATAAAAGGCTAGGACCAGATGGTTTCACTGGTGAATTCTACCAGACATTTAAAAGAAAGCTAATACCAAATTCTCTTCAAAATCTTCCAAAAAAATGGAAGAGGAAGAAACAAACTCATTTTAGGAGGACAGCATTATCTTGATACCAAACCCAGGAAAGGATGCCACCAGAAAAGAAAATAACAGACCAGTATTCCTAATGAACATAGATGAAAAATCCTCAACAAAATATTAACAAACAGAATTCAATTAGCAAACAATACATCAAAAGAATCATACACCAAAATAAAGTGGGACTTATTTCATGGATGTAATGATAGTCAAGATCCAACCAGTCCATCCTAAAGGAGATCAGTCCTGGGTGTTCATTTGAAGGACTGATGTTGAAGCTGAAACTCCAATACTTTGGCCACCTGATGTGAAGAGCTGACTCATTTGAAAAGACCCTGATGCTGGGAAAGATTGAACGTGGGAGGAAAAGGGGACGACAGAGAATGAGATGGTTGGATGGCATCACCGACTCAATGGACATGGGTTTGGGTGGGCTCCGGGAGTTGGTGATGGACAGGGAGGCCTGGCATGCTACGGTTCGTGGGGTTGCAAGGAGTCGAACACAACTGAGCGACTGAACTGAACTGAAGGATAGTTTAATACCTGTAAATCAATCAGTATGATATACCACATTAATAAAATGAAGGATAAAAATTATGATCAGCTCAATAGATGCAGAAAAATGTTTGACAAAATTCAACCTTATATATGATCAAAAACTCCCAACAAAGTGGTATAGAGAGAATATACCTCAACGTAATAAAGGCCAAATATGACAAGCCCAGAGTTAATACCACTCTCAAGGTTAAAAACCTAAGAGCTTTTCCTCTAAGACCAAGAACAATACAAAAATGCCTACTCTTGCCACTTTTATTCAACAGCGTATTGAATGTCCTAGCTAGGACAATTAGACAAGAAAAAGAAATCAGTTATCCAAATCAGAAAGAAAGCAGCAGAACTGTCATTATGACAGTTTTATTATGCAGATTACATTATATGATATGCAGAAACCCCTAAAGACACAAAGAATCACACACACACACACACACACACACACACACACACACCTGAACCACCAAAGCAATCTTGAGAAAGAGCAAATCTGGAAACATGAGGGCTCTAGTATCAAACTATATTACAAAGTCATAGTAACCAAAACAGTATGGCACGGGCATAAAAACAGATATATAGATCAGTGAAACAGAATAGAGATCCCAGAAGTAAATCCACAAATATGTAAAATCAACCAATATGTTAAATATAGTAAGTTAATTTACAACAAAGGAGCCAGGAATATACTATGGGGAAATGACAGTCACTTCAGTAAAAGGTGTTGGAAAATCAGAACAGCCACATGCAAAGAAATGAAGCTGGACAGTTGTTTTATACCGTATACAAAAATGAATACAAAATGAATTAAAATCTTAAATGTAAGACCTGAAGCTTTAAAACTCCTAGAATAAAACAGATGTTATGCTCACTGACATTAGTCTTAGTGAGTTTTTACACTTGACACAAAAAGCAAAGGCAACAAAAGCACAAAGAAACAAGTGTGACTACATTAAACTAATAAGCTTCAGCATAGCAGAGGACACTATCAACAAAATGAAGAGGAAGCCTACAGAATGGGAGAAAATAATTCATAAATTTTGTATCTGATAATAGATTAATATTTAAAATATATAAAGAACTCATACACTCAACAGCAAAAAAATATTGAAAAATAAGCACAATATCTGAATATACATTTTTCTAAGACATACAAATGACCAACAGATACATGAAAAAGTGATCAAATCAGTAATAATTAGGAAAATGTAAATCAAAACCACAATGAGGTATTACTTCACTCTTATCATAATGACTATTATTGAAAGGACAAGAGATAACAAGTGTTGATGAGGATGTAGAGGAAAAAGGAACTTTTGTGCACTGTTGCTGGGGATGTAAATTGGTGCAGCCACCATGAAAAAAAAAAATTAGAGGTTTCTCAGAAAACTTAAAAATAAAACAACTATCAGATTAGATCCGATCAGTCGCTCAGTCGTGTCTTCTCCAACACCACAGATCAAAAGCATCAACTCTTTGGCGCTCAGCCTTCTTCACAGTCCAACTCTCACATCCATACGTGACCACTGGAAAAACCATAGCCTTGACTAGATGGACCTATGTTGACAAAGTAATGTCTCTGCTTTTGACTATGCTATCTAGGTTGGTCATAACTTTCCTTCCAAAGAGTAAGTGCCTTTTAATTTCATGGCTGCAGTCACCATCTGTAGTGATTTTGGAGCCAAGAAAAATAAAGTCTGACACTGTTTCCACTGTTTCCCCATCTATTTCCCATGAAGTGATGGGACCAGACGCCATGATCTTCATTTTCTGAATGTTGAGCTTTAAGCCAACTTTTTCACTCTCCACTTTCACTTTCATCAAGAGGCTTTTGAGTTCCTCTTCACTTCCTGCCATAAGGCTGGTGTCATCTGCGTATCTGAGCTTATTGATATTTCTCCCGGCAATCTTGATTCCAGCTTGTGCTTCTTCCAGTCCAGCGTTTCTCACGATGTACTCTGCATAGAAGTTAAATAAACAAGGTGACAATATACAGCCTTGACGAACTCCTTTTCCTATTTGGAACCAGTCTGTTGTTCCATGTCCAGTTCGAACTGTTGCTTCCTGACTTGCATACAAATTTCTAAAGAGGCGGGTCAGGTGGTCTGGTATTCCCATCTCTTTCAGAGTTTTCCACAGTTGATTGTGATCCACACAGTCAAAAGCTTTGGCATAGTCAATAAAGCAGAAATAGATGTTTTTCTGGAACTCTCTTGCTTTTTCTATGATCCAGCGGATGTTGGCAATTTGATCTCTGGTTCCTCTGCCTTTTCTAAAACCAGCTTGAACATCTGGAAGTTCACGGTTCACATATTGCTGAAGCCTGGCTTGGAGAATTTTGAGCATTACTTTACTAGCGTGTGAGATGAGTGCAATTGTGCGGTAGTTTGAGCATTCTTTGGCACTGCCTTTCTTTGGCATTGGAATGAAAACTGACCTTTTCCAGTCCTGTGGCCACTGCTGAGTTTTCCAAATTATGATCCAGCAATTACACTTTTAGGTATTTATTGAAAGGAAATTCAAACACTAACTCAAGAAGATACATACACTTCCATGTTCCTTACAACATTGTTTACAATAGACATGGAAGCAACTTAAGTGATCATTTAATGGATCAAAAAACAAATAAGATGTGATATATATATAATGAAATATTATTCAGTCATAAAAAGAATGAAATCCTGCCATTTGCAACACCATGGATGGATCTTGAAAGCATTTGGCTCAGTGAAATAAGTCAGAGAATGACAAATACCATATAATCCCACTTACACGTGGAATTTTTTAAAAAATCAACAAAGTAGAAGCTAAACTCATAGATCCAGAAAACAGGCAGACACTTGCAAGAGATGTGGGATAAGGAGGTAAGTGAAATGGGTGAAAGGAGTCAAAAAGAACAAATTTTCAGTTATAAATAAGTCATGGGGATGTAATGTATAGCTTTGTTTCTAGTTTAAAATAATGTATTATATATTTGAAAGTTGATAATAGAGTAAATCTTGAAAGTTCTCATAAGAAAAAAAAATTGTAACTATGTGTGGTGATGGATGTTAACTAGACTTATTGTGGTGATCATTTTGCATGGTATACAGATATTGAATTATGTTGTATATCGGAAACTAATAAATCATGTTAATTATTTCTCTATTTTTTTAAATTAAAACTTTTATATCTCAAAGGACAAGATCAAGGAAATAAGAAGACAACCCACCTAATGGGACAGAATCATTGAAAATCTGATAAAAGTCCAGAATTTATAAAGAATTTTTATAACTCACAACAATAACCACAACAAAACCCAGTTCAAAAATGGGTGAAGTACTTAAACAGACTTATCTACAAGAAGATATACAAGTAGCCAATAAGCATACAAAAAGGTGCTCCACAGCATTAGTCATTCAGTTCAGTTCAGTTCAATTTAGTCGCTCAGTCGTGTCTGACTCTTTTGCGACCCCATGAGTCATAGCACACCAGGCCTCCCTGCCCATCACCAACTCCCGGAGTTCATTCAAACTCACGTCCATCGAGTCAGTGATGCCATCCAGCCATCTCATCCTCTGTCGTCCCCTTCTCCTCCTGCCCCCAACCCCTCCCAGCATAAGAGTCTTTTCCAATGAGTCAACTCTTCACATGAAGTGGACAAAATACTGGAGTTTCAGCTTTAGCATCATTCCTTCCAAAGAAATCCCAGGGCTCATCTCCTTCAGAATGGACTGATGGATCTCCTTGCCATCCAAGGGACTCTCAAGAGTCTTCTCCAACACCACAGTTCAAAAGCATCAATTCTTTGGCACTCAGCTTTCTTCACAGTCCAACTCTCACATCCATACATGAGTACTGGAAAAACCATAGCCTTGACTAGACAGACCTTTGTTGGCAAAGTAATGTCTCTGCTTTTCAATATTCTGTCTAGGTTGGTCATAACTTTTCTTCCAAGGAGTAAGCATCTTTTAATTTCATGGCTGCAGTCACCACCTGCAGTGATTTTGGAGCCCAAAAAAATAAAGTCTGACACTGTTTCCACTGTTTCCCCATCTATTTCCCATGAAGTGATGGGACCAGATACCATGATCTTTGTTTTCTGAATGTTGAGCTTTAAGCCAACTTTTTCACTCTCCTCTTTCACTTTCATCAAGAGCCTTTTTAGTTCCTCTTCACTTTCTGCATATCTGAGCTTATTGATATTTCTCCTGGCAATCTTGATTCCCCCTTGTGCTTCCTCCAGCCCAGCGTTTCTCATGATATACTCTGCATATAAGTTAAATAAGCAGGGTGACAATATACAGCCTTGACGTACTCCTTTTCCTATTTGGAACCAGTCTGTTGTTCCATGTCCAGTTCTAATTGTTCCTTCCTGACCTGCATACAGGAAAATGCAAATTAAAAATCACAATGACACACCACATTATAGCAATTAGGACTATCACCAAAAACAAGCAAACAATAATAACAAATGTTGATGAGAATGTGAAGAAATTAGAATTCCTATGCATTACTGGTGGGAATGTAAAATGGTATACCTCTGTAGAAAACAACAGACATTTCTCCAAAGAAATGTCTTTGTTCAGTTCAGTTCAGTCACTCAGTCATGTCTGACTCTTTGTGACCCCATGGACTGCAGCACACCAGGCTTCCCTGTCCATCGCCAACTCCCAGAGCTTGCTCAAACTCATGTCCATTGAGTTGGTGTTGCCATTGAACCATCTTATCTTCTGTCAGATGGCTAATAAACACATGAATAGATGCTCAACATCATTCATTATTAGAGGAATGCAAATCAAAAACTACAATGAGATATCATCTCACACTGGACAGAATGACCATAATAAAATTAAAAAAAAAAAATTCACAAATAACAAGTGCTGGAGAGGGTGTGAAGAAAAGGGAACTTTACTGCACTGCTGGTGGGGATGTAAATTGATACAGCCACTATGGAAGACAGTATGGTGATCCCTTAAAAAACCAGGAATAAAACCACCATATGACCCAACAATTCCACTTCTAGGCATATACCCTGAAGAAACCAAAACTGAAAAAGACACATGATGTACCCCAATGTTCATTGCAGCACGATTGACAATAGCTAAGACATGGAAGCAACCTAGATGTCCATCAACAGATGAATGGATAAAGAAGCTGTGATACATATATATAATGGAATACTACTAAAACATAAAAAGGAACACATTTGAGTCAGTTCTAATGAGGTGGATGAACCTAGAGCCTATTATGCAAAGTGAAGTTAGTCAGAAATAGAAAAACAATGTATATTAAAACATAATATGGAATCTAGAAGGATGATATTGATAAACCTGTTCACAGAGCAGCAATGGAGACCCAGATATAGAGAACAGACATAAGGACAAAGGTGGGGGAGAAGAAGGAGAAGGTGAGATGAATGGAGAGAGCAGCATGGAAGCATATACACTAACTTATGTAAATATATAGCCAATGGGAATATGCTGTACAACTCAGGGAACTCAAATTGGAGCTCTGTAATAACTTAAAGGGGTGGGAATGGGTGGGGGGGGAGGGACATATGTACACCTATGGTTAATTCATGTTGATGTGTGACAGAAATCAAACCAATATTGTAAAGCAATCATCAATCAGTTAAAAATAAATATTTTAAAAAATCACAATGACATGCCACATTATAGCAATTAGGAGGGCTATCACCTAAAACAAACAAATAATAATAACAAATGTCGACAAGAATGTAAAAGAATTAGAACTCTCATGCATTACTGGAAAGAAAAAGTGAAGTTGCTCAGACGTGTCAGACTCTTTGTGACTCCATGGACTGTAGCCTACCAGGGTCCTCTGTACATGGGATTTTCCAGGCAAGAATACTGGAGTGGGTTGCTATGTCCTTCTCCAGGAGATCTTCCTGACCCAGGGATTGATTGAACCAGGGTATGCCTCATTGCAGGCAGATGCTTTACCATCTGAGCCACAGGTGGGAATGTAAAATGGTATAGCCTCTGTGGAAAAGAGGTTGACATTTCTTCAAAAAGTTAAACAGAATTACCATAGGATTCAGCAATTCCATTCCTGGAATATAAACCCGAAAGAAATGATAGAGGGAATCTGAGATAGGCTTGTACACTCAAGCAAGACAGACAGAACACTTAAGAAATCCATACCGCAAGATCCAAATTTACAGGCCTGCTTAAAGCTGTGACTTAATCTCAACATTATATCCCTCACCTCCTTCCCCACCACCTCATGCTAAAATGATTAGATTTTTAAAATAACATTACAGTACAGCTGGGAGAGCTAAAAATCACAGTGATGGAGATGAAGAATGCCTTAAATGAGCTCATCAGTAAACTCAACATAGGTAAGCAAAGAACCAATAAACTTGAAGGTAGGTCAATAGAAATTACCCAAACTAAAATGCAAAAAGAAAAGCAAGAATCAACAAAAAAAATAGAACAGAATATTCAAGAGATGTGGAATAATATCAAATGGTCTGATATTATACATAATTAGAATCCCAGAAGGAAAAGAAAGAACAAAGTAGAATATCTGAATAACAATGGCCAAAAATTTTCCAAAATTAATTACAGAAAGTAAATCTCATATCCAAAAAGTTCAGAGAACCAAGTAAGATAAATACAAAAGCCCCACAATTTAGGCATATCATATTTAAATAGCTGCAAATCAAAGACAAGCAAAAATCTTGAAGTCACCCAGGGAAAAAGATATATTACTCATAGAGGGACAAGGCTTAGAATTATAACATATATGTCTCATCAAAAACAATGCAAGTCAAGAGACAATAAAGTGACACTTTTCAAGTGCTGAAAGAAAAAAAAAACATAATTCTATACCTGGCAAAAGTATCCTTTAAAATGAAGAAGACATAAAAAATACTTTCAAACAAATCAGAACTGAGGAAATTCATTGTCAGCAGAAATACTCTAAAAGAAATGTTAAAGAAGTTCTCAGGGATAAAGAATATTAGATAGGTCAGAAACATGCATCAACATAAAGGACTAAAGAGTATCAAAAATGAAATAAATGAAGGTAAAAGAAAATATTTTCAATTACTCTAAAAGATAACTTGTCTTTAAAGCAAAAGGCCATTCTACCATTCTATTAGGACAGTTGTTTTAGATAATGAGAACAGGTAAGACTAGTGAATTCTATGAAATAAGCATATCAACATACTTTGCCATAAAATGAGTTAGTTCCTTGGTTGAAAATTATATTCTTTGGAATATTGTGCTTAAGGCATTCTGTAAATCCACAGGTTGTGGTGGGTTTAGAAGAAGTATTGTAGATAAGAAAGGTAAATCTTCTTCCAAATTATATTAGTCTGAAATAGTCTATATCAGTGAGAACAAAGTATACCCTTTGAATGATGGAATTAATCTAATGTAATCAGCCTGCTGCTAAGATAGACTTATCTCCAGGAATGGTCTCAAAGCAGGAGGGTCATTGTTGGTCTCTACTGTTGCAGCTTGGGCTCATTGCAATGGTTTTGGTTCATGGAAAGCCATGTTGTTAAGTCCATGCATAACCTCCGTCCCTGACCACATGACCACTTTGTGCAAAACCCCATTTGTCAAGGACAGGGATGTCTGAGGAAAAATGATGCCTAATATCTATAGAATGGGTCGTCTTTTCTGCCTTATTTTAAATGTACTCTTTTGCTGAGGTTGTTCTTAGGTGATATTCACAAGGAATACAAATATCTCCATACTCTGTGCTCATTTGGAGGGGTCCATTCACATACCTCTACCCCAAACTGCTGTGTCATCAGTCTTCAAACTCTGTTTTGTTCCTGACCATCCAGCCAGATGCCAGCAAATGCCCATTAATAAATATAGATCCATACTTCTAACCAACTCTTTGGTCCTGATACAGTAGACAACTGAATGTACCAGTTGAAATCCCACCAAATGAGGTTTTTCCTTCACCCATATTCTTCAAGTCTACTCCAGAGTGTGACTGTGGTACTGTAGCCATCCAGTTTCAAATGATGCCAGTATATAATTCAGAACCATCTTTAATCCAGGCCCACCCAAATTTTTCTTAGTTATAGGAAGTCCCCATGTATTCACAGGTGCAAAAGAGAGAAGAAGTGTAGCAGAAAACAGAAGCAGACTCATACAACTTACTACTTCCTGTACCAATTTCTCAAGACCAATCTATACTGATGATAGAGTGCTGCTGTGCATACTTAATTTTATGCTTCTATGTATCATACAATACTCAGTTCATGACAGGCAACTGAGGTTACATGGTAACTTAGTGGCTTGTGGTCAAGCTGTCAGTCTGTATTAGGGCCTATAGTGGGACAGAAGCTATTTCTCAAAGGACAGTAGTCATCCACAGAAGATAGTGTACTTCTGCCTAAAAATCCTATAGGAGTCAGCCAGAGGTTCCATATAGTAGCCCTATCTACTAAAGAAAGCACACGCATAATCATATCTGCTGAGTTATATGGCCCAAATGACAGAACAGATTGTGCAGAAGACTAGATCTGATGCTGAGGTTCTTCCAGGATCCATATCAAACCAGCAGGCTTTGGGTTATCCAGTAAGTGCATCATCAGTTCAGTTGAGTTCAGTTCAGTCACTCAGTCGTGTCCGACTGTTTGTGACCCCATGAATCGCAGCATGCCAGGCCTCCCTGTCTGTCACCAACTCCGAGAGTTCACTCAAACTCACGTCCATCGAGTCAGTGATGCCATCCAGCCATCTCATCCTCTGTCATCCCCTTCTCCTCCTGCCCTCAATCCCTCCCAGCATCAGAGTCTTTTCCAGTGAGTCAATTCTTCACATGAGGTGGCCAAAGTACTGGAGTTTCAGCTTTAGCATCATTCCTTCCAAAGAAATCCCAGGGCTCATCTCCTTCAGAATGGACTGGTTGGATCTCCTTGCAGTCCAAGGGACTCTCAAGAGTCTTCTCCAACACCACAGTTCAAAAGCATCAATTCTTCAGCGCTCAGCTTTCTTCACAGTCCAACTCTCACATCCATACATGACCACTGGAAAAACCATAGCCTTGACTAGACAGACCTTTGTTGGCAAAGTAATGTCTCTGCTTTTGAATATGCTATCTAGGTTGGTCATGACTTTCCTTCCAAGGAGTAAGCATCTTTTAGTAGTAGCTTATGTTGTCTCTAAAATCCAAAGAGACACAAAAGTCATCCTGTCTCTTTCTTACTAGTAGAAGGGATCAAATGAAACAACTTGCACTTTATTTTGGAAGGGACACCTTCCAAGTCCATTCCGTGGATCATTGGACCCTATTAAGCAAACAATTCAGGAAAGGTCGTTACTGGTCCTTCAGACAAAAGAAAAGTAACTAACAAAGACAATACAAAAGGCTGTTTCTTTCTTTCTTTTTTTTTTTTTTTGTATATACTGCAATTTTATTTCAATCGCACAAACGAAGTTAGCGTGTAGGAAATTTAAATGGAACAGTATGGTAAAAATAGCAGAGAAACAAAAACTCTACAAAGAAAGTACACCTAGAGCATGAGGATTCAACATTCATTAGTGTTTCATCTTCAGTTCTGACTGACACTTGATGCTTGCAAATTCTGAAACAAACTTTGAGATCATGATGACTATTCTGAAGAGATTTCAGCACCAGCACTAAGGTTGTACATTCAGTTGGTTTGCAGTTGACTTGTTAGCCATTTACATAGTGTGTCTGATGCAAAAGATGCTTCACAAATGTGGGTTCTTAGCCTAATTGGAGTCTTCTCTATGTTCCAGCCCCAATTCTCTCACTCCTAATCAAAGTGCTAACATTAATATAAGAGACCATTTGATGTTATAATTTTAATCTGCATTGTAACTTAGCCGTTCACACATCTAGACTTTGGACTTGGTCAGAAACCTTGACGCTCTGCAGATAAAAGAGATAGAGGTTTATTTTAGGGCAGTCATAGAAGCCATCTTGTTCCTTATCTGGATCTAAAGCTGGAAATTTAAGGTTCTGAACTCATAATTTTTGTTCTTCAAGTTCTACAGTGCCTCTGGAAGCAACACTATTGTTTTTCCCATGAGATAATCTATGGTAATAGCTATTTCTATAGGCCATTGATTGCTCATGACAATGTGTTATAATTTAAGTATCTTGCCCACTTCATGCAGTAGGCTACCATTTTATTACTGGCAACAGGGTCATTAATCCCAAATTTAGGCAGATCAGAGAATCAGTTCAAAAGTCCCATCATTTTGTTTCTGTTCCCTGGAACCAATTGTTAGTACCAATAGAAATATCAGTTAGTATTAAATAAGAGAAGTTAAGATCTAAATGAGTCTTGTGAAGTAAGAGATTCTATATGATTTAAACCTTCTACACCTGTAGTAGAAGCTAGCGAAATAACAGCTAGAGAAGGCTAGTTGAAGGAACAGGGAAGGAGTCACTAACTAACTTCTCTGAAAAGTAAGGGTTGTATAGCTGCCTAAGTGGGACTGCAAAGGGAAAGCTATTGCCTCTGTGTAGTTAGCTATGGCTTCTGTGTCCTAACCAAGTGTCTGTTGCTCATCAACAGGTTTCACAGATAGGAAGACAAGGTGAAGTGAAGGAGAGTGAGGACCATCTGGAAGTTGACAAGGTCAATATTTGACCTCTTTGTTCACCAATTTTGACTAAGATGACCTTTAGAGAGCAATGGCCAGTGCTTCACTTCAGGCTTCTGAAGTACATTTCAAATGGTATTAATAAAAAATAAACCTGTATTTTAAAACATTTTATCAGCATATTTGAATAATAGGCAAGATAAAAATCCTATAACCTTTAGCTTGAGAGGAGCTTAAGAAGGTATATATGCCATTGGTGAGTCTTTGGTGGGTGGATAAAGAATAGAGATAAAAAATGTTATATTTCAAGGAGCAAAAATCAAATTGACATCAGACTTCTCCTCTGTTGTATTAATACCAAATACTTAATTGAGCAATATCATAATAGTTTTGAGAGGAGAAAGGATGGGACATTAGAAATTATGTTTAAATTGTCTTTAATGTAAAAAAGTAAATAACAAATTTATCCTTAGATACTCAAAAGTTCAGAAAATATATGACCTATGTGTCCTTTTAGAAAAGCTACTGACAGTTATAGGCCTATTTACCTAAGAGATTAACCAAAATTAATACCTCCAAAATTAGAAGGTTTGGGTATTAGTTAAGCAGATTTGTTTAAAGGAACTATAGGCACAGCACACAACTCCCAACAAAAATTCTGAGAATAATAATTTAAGAAGCCACTCTGAATTGACTTTACCACACTAATGATCTTGCAAGAATGCAAAAGGGTGGATGTCTCCTTCTCAGAGAAAATTGGACAAAATGTAAAAGCAAGCAGTCTCATTATAAATATTATTTTCCTTTAGATTTTGACCAAAAAAATATTTCTTAGGTAGTCTCACCCTCAATCAAAGTATATATTTATTTTTAGCATTTCAATTAAATAATGAGACAATTATAAGCTATTAAACCCCAGTATAATTTCTGTAAGAAAATACATCAAAATAATGATGAAATTTAATTGAAGTGATGGTACTTTGATTGAGTTTTATCTTTTTATTTGGAATTATTTTCCAAATTGTCTTTCAAAAGCAAGTATAAATTTGTTAATTGTAGGAGTTTGCTTCCCAGTAAGATGTAGCCAGTCTCGCAATGCCTAATCCCAAAGTCCTACTAGAGGAATGGATATGCTATACACACAGGAGACAACTCCAAGTTTCATACTCAAGATACTTGAAACCTGAGGCGAACTCAAACAAAATAAATTTGTAGTAATCTAAACCCAACAGTGGGCTTCCCTGGTGGCTCAGAGGTTAAAGCGTCTACCTGCGTCTGCCCACAGTGCAGGAGACCTGGGTTCAATCCCTGGGTCGGGAAGATCCCCTGGAGAAGGAAATGGCAACCCACTCCAGTATTCTTGCCTAGAGAATCCCATGGAAGGAGGAGCCTGGTGGGCTACAGTCCAGGGGGTCGCAAAGAGTCAGACACAACTGAGCATAATCCCAATTGGATCAAACCAATGCCTCTCAATCTAACTTCCTGAAAGTGGAAAAGATACGAACTCTCTGGGATAAAAACAATATTTCAGTTCCCATAAGTTTTTGGATATACAATATTCAACATACAATTCTTTTAAAATGAGACTTGCAAATATGAAGGAAAGATACAGCCTTTAAAAACAGACCTCTAGATTACCCAGATAATGCATATATCCAAAGAAAAACATGATCTGAAAGGATACATGCACCTCAATGTTCAATGCAGCACTGTTTACAACAGCCAAGACATGATAGCAACCGAAATGTCCATCAATGAGGAGTGGATAAAGAAGATGTGGTACATCTATACTATGGAATATTACTCAGCCATTAAAAAGAATGAAATAACGCCATTTGCAGCAACATGAATGGACTTAGAAATTGTCACGCTGAGTGAAGTAAGTCAGACAGAGAAAGACAAATATTGTATGATATCAGTAAAGTACCTACTACATTCCATTTATTGAAGGTTTCCAGTGTGCCTAGTATGTGCCAGGTATTTTAAATATTTTGTGTCATGTAATCTTTACAACCCTGATAGGCAGACATAATCTTCATAGTGGAGGAAATTACAGATCAGAGAGATTACCTGAAAAAGTTAGTAAGTAGTAGGAATGAGATTTAAATACTTGACTCAGTATACTATAATCTTTTCAATACAACTGAGATCTCCAATTAGGAAACAAATAGGAACTAGTATAAAGCTAATATTTAAAAAAAAAAAGCCTCAGGCCCCACCCTAGAATGTTAAACCCAAAACTCTCTGCTAACTGGTAACCTCCACATTTCAAACTCCATAGTCCAAATTACAGAGGAAGCTAGGGTGTTTGTCCTAGATATTTACAATCACATTTTTAACTGGTCATCTCATAGGATGTAAACTAGCTTCCCTCCAATCACATACCTACCCTGATCTAATCACTGATCTGGAATGCAATTCAAGGTAGCTTTCCTGAGCAGGGCTTGAGTTAAAAGATGACAGTGGAGTGGGTAGGGGGAACTTCTCTGGTGGTCCAGTGGCCCAGATCCTGCACTCCCAATCCAGAGAGCCCAGGTTCGATCCCTGGTCATGGAACTAGAGCCCACAAGCCACAACTAAGTGTTTGAGTGTCATCACTAAAGATCCTGCATGCCACAACTAAAGATTGGTTTAAAAACCAGTTATTAGACATAGTGGAGGAAACATGAAATGTTACTGCATAAATTAAAGTTAGGCTCAGCTAGTTTTGTTAGTGATGAAAAATCAATAATACTGACACTTTTTAAAGATAGAAGTTTATTTCTCTCATACATAAAACATAGGCAATTCAGGGCTGTCACACCCCATCATTATGTAAGGAATGCAGGCTCCTTTTAAATTTTTTCTCCTTCTATCTGAGAGCGACACCATCCTGAGCATGGACCTTTTGCCTCATGCGACCAAAATGGCTGCTTGCTTGCCGGACATTATGCCCACATTTATCTTGTGAGAAATTTCCTTGATGCAACAATAAACTCTAAGTACACTAACATGCAAGCTATCATAGAGGTTTTGGGACAAAAAGGTCTGCAGATGAAATGAAGATGCTCAAATTATGTGGCTTATTAAATCAATTTATAACACAGAATGAGAAAACAAGTAAAAAGAAACAAGGATAATAGTTTCATACACTTAGGATGCAAGTAGATGGAATCACCACATTAACTGAATCCTTGATTACATAATGTTTATATATTCTCTTTTTCTGTCTACTACATCACTCTTCCCCTTTGATGGTATGATTTTGATAAGCAGAACTAGGATTTGAGCAAAGGAGTTTGGCAGACAGGTTTCTGGAACCAACAAACTTATATGTTCTATCAACAAGAGGCAGGGATGAGTATGCCTGGCTGCAAGTGTAGCTCCCTAATTAGCTTACTGAACAATTATGAGTGTTATCTATGCTTGTAGGGTAGAACGTGTGTGAGGCCAAAATGGTACCGTGATAAATATCACTAATGAGTAGCTGTATTCCTTTTCTAATGCTGTGTCACAAATTATCACCAATTTAGCAGCTTAAAACAACACCCATTTAGTAGTCACAGCTCTGGAGGCTAGAAGTTCTGCGTGACTAGTTTCTCTGCTCAAGGCATTGCAAGGCAGAAACCAAGGTTCATCTGGGCTGAGTTCTTATCTGAGGTTCTGTGGACGAATCCACTTCCAAGCTCATTCCTCCTGTTGACTGAATTCAGTTGCTGAAGTTGCAGGACTGGGGTTCCCTTTCCTCACTGGCTGTGAACTAGGGGCTGCTCTTAATTCCATGAGGCTGCTGATCTTCCCTGCCCTGTGGCCCCCTCCATCTTCAAGGCAGGAATGGTGTATCAACTCCTCATGTTTTGAATCTCTAGCTCTCTGTTTCTGATCTTTATGCCTATATTTACAGCCTTCTTAAACTTAGGTCAGGCCCACCTGGATAATCCCCCTATAATAAGATAAACTGATTTAGGATCTCAAATACATCTGCAAAATCCCTTCACAATAACACCTAAATTAATGTTTGATGAATAACTAAGTGAAGGAGCAGCAGCAGCAGCACAGGAGAAGGCAATGGCAACCCATTCCAGTACTCTTGTTTGGAGGATCCCATGGGCGGAGGAGCCTGGTAGGTTGCAGTCCATGGGGTCGCTAAGAGTCAGACACTACTGAGCGACTTCACTTTCACTTTTCACTTTCCTGCATTGGAGAAAGAAATGGCAACGCACTCCAGTATTCTTGCCTGGAGAATCCCAGGGAAGAGGGAGCCTGGTGGGCTGCCGCCTATGAGGTCGCACAGAATCGGACACGACTGAAGCAACTTAGCAGCAGCAGCAGCAGAAGTAAAGGTGTATATACACTGGGGGCCAGAAATTTAGAGGACCATTTTACAGTTCTTCCTACCACAGCAGCTGCTGTTAGCCCAAAGATATACCTGTACCTTGTGATTCAATTTTTTTTACCCCTTTCTACCTACGAAAATTCTTGTTTGTCCTGTCATATACTTCATTTATCATATGTAACTTAAACATGTTTTACAAATTACTTACTTAAAATATGTATTTAACACATTTTATGAAATTTGCCTACATCTCATAAGCTATCTGCCTACACATATCTGTAGCTAACACCGTCCATGAATTTCACCTTTATTTTATAGCTTACCCAGTATCTAGACTTAGTACTTCTTATGAGTTTCAAATATCTCATTTATTTGCTTTATCCTGAATGGAAGAATGGAATATTCTCAAATAAGACAGCACACATACATTCTTTCAGTCAGCAAGTAAAGAAAGAAGTGAAAAGGGTATGTCCCAACCACCCCCAATTAAGGAATTTCACAAACATTTCTGCTTATGTTTCGCAGGTCAGAACTGAGTCATGTGAACATACAATCAGGTAGATGGCTTCCCCTACCCCTCTCTCTAGTTTCCTCTTAATTGTTCATGGATCATTATGCCTTGCCAATTAAACCCTTAGCAATACTGGTGGTTTAGCCACTATGATGTCCAACTCTTGCAACCCCATGGACAGTAGTCTGCCAGGCTCCTTTGTCCATGGGATTTCCTAGGCAAGAATACTGGAGTGGGTTTGCCATTTTCTTCCCAACCCAGGGATCAAACCCAGGTCTCCTATATTACAGGCACTCTCCTGTACTGCAGGCAGGTTCCTTATCAACTGAGCCACCAGGGAAGCCCTAGCTGATGAGTTAGCGATGGTGAAGTCAAGTCCAGGTGATAAATGGAAATGATGGTCTTCTTCACTGCCACCGTTGTTACTTTGCTTATGGATGCATTGAGCAAGAACAAGGTCAAGGGTGATTGACAACCATAATGTGGGTCGTATCATCCAACTAATAACTAGCCATCATATTTTAAGCAAGGGTTATCAGAATGAACTCAGAATTTGACTGAAGCCATTGGGCAACAAATTCATATATCTTATTATGAATATATAATATATCTTATCATTTTCCTATTTTTAGGAGATCCAACCAGTCCATCCTAAAGGAGATCAGTCCTGGGTTTTCATTGGAAGGACTGATGTTGAAGCTGAAACTCCAATACTTTGGCTGCCTCATGCGAAGAGTTGACTCACTGGAAAAGACCCTGATGCTGGGAAGGATTGGGGACAGGAGGAGAAGGGGACGACAGAGGATGAGATGGCTGGATGGCATCACCGACTTAATGGACATGAGTTTGAATGAACTCCGGGAGTTGGTGATGGACAGGAAGGCCTGGCATGCTGCGGTTCATGGGGTTGCAAAGAGTCAGACATGACTGAGCGACTGAACTGAACTGAAAGCCCATATTCTGATAAGTGGAATTAGTGATGTCCTGGGTCCTAAGAACTTGATATATTAGGTCAGGCCAATATCCAAAAGTTTGCCATTTGCCCTCTCCCAGTGTGTGATGTTATATCATTCTTTCTGTGGGATTTCTCATCTCCCATTATTCAGATATTTTACTTTTATAAACTTATTTAAGCCTGAGAACTGCCTTAGTGCCTATAATTCTATTGTCATGGCTTAAATCAGTTTTTGTTACATCCAGTGTCTTCTTGAAATATACATTTAGCAATGTCTTAGTAAGCTGACTGTCAAATTTTTCTTGCCAATTCCACTGCTGCTGCGGCTGCTGCTGCTGCTAAGTCACTTCAGTCGTGTCCGACTCTGATTGACCCCATAGATGGCAGCCCACCAGGCTCCTCTGTCCATGGGATTTTCCAGGCAAGAGTACTGGAGTGGGGTGCCATTGCCTTCTCCGAAATTCCACTGCAGTGAAGCTAAAACCATTGATTTCTGAAGTGAAGCATCTTTTGGCAGAATTCATAGTACACTGTCTAAATAGCTACTGCCTTTCTTTTAACCTCTGCAATTGCTATGCCTAGATCACTTGGTTGTTGTTCAGTCACTACATCATATGTGATTCTTTGGAACCCCATAGACCGAAGCACACTAGGCCCCTCTATCCTTCACTGTCTCCTGGAGTTTGCTTAAATTCATGTCCATTGAGTCGGTGATGCTATCTAACCATCTCATCCTCTGCTGCCCCCATCTCCTTTTGTCTTCAATCTTTCCCAGCATCAGGGTCTTTTGCAATGAGTAAGCTCTTCCATACCTGTTTTATTTCCTTAATAGTTGCCACTTGGGCCAGGCTAACCCCAATTTCTTCCAACACTATAGTTACCCAAAATTGTATTTTGTTTTCTGTCTCCATATCAGTTGGTATGGAAAATTAGCTTTCAAAGCCTATTTTCAGCTTTTTCAGTTTATCATTTCAACAATGTGTTCAGGACCTTGTGCTTAAGAATTCCCTGGGAGATCTGAGTGAAAATTCAGACTCTTCAGCTGATCTCAGTCCTATAGAATCAGAGTATCTGAGTACAAGGCCAGGAATCTTCATTTTAACAAGCTTCTTAGCTAAGTCTTGTGTAAAATAAGAATCGCTGCCTGGTTGGCCTTCTCTTATCAATTGAATCCTAATGGCTACAGAGATGGGTGAATAATCAAACCTTGATTGATAAATTTGATGGGGCAGTGAAGAACTAGTATAATATTCCTTCTTGGGGAAGAATTTATTTTGCCTCTCAACATAAAGCCAGATAAAAAAAGTGGGGCAAAAGAGTTAATGTATTTATCCAAGATCACAAAGATAGAAGGAGTTAAGCTGCTTCTTATGCTCCTGTTCTATGCTGAAAGGCATAAGATCTTGGAGTAGACCATAGAACAAATACCTGAAAACATACAACTAAACTATAATTGAGTGAAACAGGCAAAAGTAGATTTTGTATATTATACACGCACTGTTGTTTTACAGTCGCTCAGTCGTGTCCGAGTCTTTGCAATCCCATGGACTGTAGTCCGCCAGGCTCCTCTGTCCATGGAATTCTCCAGGCAAGAATACCGGAGTGGGTTGCCATTTCCTTCTCAATTATACAGGCATAAATAAATGTTTAAAATTATTCATAATTATTTTTGGGAAGACCTGGAATGTAGAAGTTATGTTAGAACTTGATCCACTTCAAACTCCATTTCTCCATTTTTAGAAGCTCAGCTACAAGTGTTCCTATTGAAGAAATATTACCATTTACTTGCTTAGAAAGAAATTAAAGGTGATAGAATTCTTGCTTTTGCTAATAAATTAAGGAAAAATTCTCAGTGAAGATAGAGCATGTGGCTGTTGCTCTAGGCCATTACTCACACCCACTCTGTTACCAAACAACAGTTACCATGGGACTATTAGTGGTCCTGCTAGCCATTGGTCAGCACAGCAGTTGGCCCCTCCCACAAGCAACCAACTGTCAAGGAGTGACCGTTAGTCATCCTACTCAGCCATTGGTCAGCACAGCAGTGGGCCCCTCCCACAAGCAACCAACTGTCAAGGAGTGACCGTTAGTCAGGTGCCCAGGCAACCATCTGTCACAGAGCCAACCCATTAGTGGTTCTGCTCAGCTATGGGGGGGCCCCAGGCCCCACCCACCCCACCCACAAACAACCAACTGTCAAGGAGTGACTGTTAGTGGTCCTGCTCGGCTATTGGTCAGCGCTGCAGTGGGCCTGCCCACAAACAACCAACTGTCAAGGAGCAATAGGTGGTGAGGGGATTCGGGCAAGAATCTGTGGAGTGGTAGTTGGCAGGTGGAGAGTGAGATAAAAGGCAGAGCCCTGTCTTCTCCCCAGGGGCTCTCCAGCTCACCTGGCCTTGAGTGAGTGGTGAGCTGAGGGCCCAGGGAGCAGGCTGGGGACTATGTCCTGAAAGGCTTCAGAGCCCCTGCCAAGGCCGCCTACTGGCCAGCCCAAGGCCTTGAGGTGGCAGTGAACCTCTTCCCCATCCCCACCTCTGTGGCCTCACAGCTATCTTTCTGGGACACAGTCTATGGGACCTGCCCTTGCCATATGAGGGCCTGAAGAGCCCAAGGGTCAGCTGGGTCCTGGGTGCCTGGCTCCCTCAACAATGATGATGATGGCTGGGCAGGGTCTGGGAACCTGGCCCTGAGGAAGCCTCCAGCTGAGGTCTGCCTCCTCTTAGCCAGGACCGGGACTTGGAGGGTGGAAGTCATGCCTGGGGACCTGACCCTTTCTTGTCAGAACAGAGAATAATTATTTGTTTGGTAGAGATTTATAGGAACATCCTTATCTGACCATGACCTGACCTCCAGAACAAAGGCTTTCACCACGCACCTCCCTCAACTTTCTTAGAAGAGGGCTTTGCTGAAAGCTTTTGGGGAATCTGGGTTTTTAAGACATGAGCCACTCATCTCCTTGCATGGCCCTCAATAAACTTTTCTCGGTTCTGAACTCCAGTGTTTAGGTGTTATTTGGCCTCGCTGTGCACTGGTTACAAGGGCTTGTGTTTTGGTAACAAAAGCAATTTTAGGTCACCTACAGAATCCCCTGACTTGGGATCCCAGCAATATACAAAAATGTGGCAGAAGTAACTAAGAAATAAATGAAAGTCTAGAGAGGAAGTAAATTTGAACTAATTTTTTTTCATATTTTACTTTCATTCTCCTTGTTAAAAAAATGTATCTAAAAATTGGAGCTAAAGAAAAAGGATGATTGAATGTTCTTTCAGTGTTACATTTCATCCTGTAAACAGGTTCTCCCTAGTTCTAGGATTAAGTACTATGGTTTAGAACTGTAAAGGTACATATCACCGTGTAGATTTTTTTTCCTGGCAGATATATGAGTAATAAATGGGAAGAGATATCATCATAGGTTATATTAGTCTTATTGGATTTTGATCACTTTTGTCCCAAATGTAACAAATTTATTTTGGTATGTCTTTCTTGAGGGTTTATTTTATAGTCCTTAGTTTATCTAATTCTCCTTTAAATCAGTTTTACAATCCTAGTTCCCTCAGAATGAAATAAATTGTTGAGGGTGTCATTATATGTGTGTTTGAGTTATTTTAAACTTTATAGAAATAAAATTTAACTTTCACAGTTATGGAAGTTGTTCCACCTAGATGCCAACCCGTACTCACCCAGCTAGAGCCAGTGAAACTGCCTTGTTCAGGAAGTACATCTCATGGAATACTTAAGGCATTACTCTTTTTGGTCTTTGGAGTGAATTCCAGGCAGCAATATAATTTTACTTAAGCTGACCTCTTCTGTATCTCCTTTTTTGTTTCTGGTTCTTGGTCAGGTTTGGTCCCAGTTCTGATGTGCACATAACTGTTCCCATTGGTAGCAGCAAGGACTGGAAATCTGATTTTATGATCTGAATCATTGGTGATCTCTGTTGATCTGGTGGGATTCTACTCTCTGTTTAATGAGATGTGGTGGAGTATTTTGGCTTTTTTTGTCATTTTTCTTGCTTATTTGACAATTTATGAATCCAAATGAATTAAGCAAATGTTTTGTGCCCACTGGAAAGAATAAAAGAAACTTTGGATGTCTAGACAGGTGAGTTTTCTATTCTGGGTTTACTTTTTACCCATGGATAAGGTTGTACAACAGAATCTTTGAATTCTCAGTGTGTCTTTGTTATTTAAAATAGCAAATGCATTGTACTTCCCTGATGTACAGTGGTTAAGATTCTGAGCTTGCACTGCAGGGGAACCTGGATTCAATCCCTGGTCAGGAACTAAGATCCTGCATGCTGCACTGTGGGGCCAAAAAAAAGCAAAACAAAACATAGCATATCCATCCCATTGCATTAGAAAGAGGTAGTGCATTACTTTTGGAGTATGTTCACAAAAACAAATTAAATAGCCTTTACATTAAAGGAGCTCCAATTTTGTTGGTTTATACACACTAAAAAAAAAAATAAAAAAAAAAAAAAAAATCTTACAACCTATAAAGAAGATAAGAATTCCAGGGGAAAACCCCTGAATTTCTAAGGTTCTCAATGTGCTGGCCTTTTCAGAAGAAACAAATCTCATTAAAAACTTCTAACTCAGATGAATTTAGATATAAAAATCAAGTTCACAGGACTATGGTGAATCCTTGGACAAATAGGACTAGTCTGATAGATAAGGTTCAAAAAAATAAATAAAAACTGTATCTTCCTGATTTAATTAGTGAAGAATAAGCTATAAAAATTTAATATCATGAAATATATATTCAATTAAATTGAATTATAATTCTAATAAACTTTCTCATATCAATAGTAATTATGTTCCATTAACACATCAACTTAAAATCCTTAATTTCAATATGCTAATACTGGCTAAAGTTTCATTTCGGATTACCTGAAAAATTTCTAAATATGATAGAATACTGAAAATTGGTCATTATATATTAATAGATATATTAAGTATGTTATATATATAAAATATACATTTATTTTTATATATACTTTTTATAATAAGACTATTTAAAATTATTGATTTTAAATGTATGTATTTATTTTTTATTTGGAGGCTAATTACTTCACAATATTCTATTGGTTTTGCCATACATTTACATGAATCCACCACAGGTGTACATGTGTTCCCCATCCTGAACCCCTCTCTCACCTCCCTCCCAATCCCATCCCTCTGGATCATCCCAGTGCACCAGCCCTGAGCACACTGTATCATGCATCGAACCTGGACTGGTGATCCATTTCACATATGATAATATACATGTTTCAATGTACAAGGGTTATCATTACCATCATTCTAAATTCCATATATATGCATTAGTATACTAGTATACTCTATTGGTGTTTTTCTTTCTGGCTTACTTCACTCTGTATAATAGGTTCCAGTTTCATCCACTTCATTAGAACTGATTCAAATGTATTTTTTTTAATGGCTGAGTAATACTCCATTGTGTATATGTACCACAGTTTTCTTACCCATTCGTCTGCTAATGGACACCTAGGTTGCTTCCATGTCCTGGCTATTATAAACAGTGTGGCGATGAACACTGGGGTACACGCGTCTCTTTCATTTCTGGTTTTCTTGGTGTGTATGCCCAGCAGTGGAATTACTGGGTCATATGGCGGTTCTATTTCCAGTTTTTTAAGGAATCTCCACACTGTTCTCTATAGTGGCTGTACTAGTTTGCATTCCCACCAACAGTGTAAGAGGGTTGGTTCCCTTTTCTCCACACCCTCGCCAGCATTTATTGCTTGTAGACTTTTGGAGTGCAGCCATTCTGACTGGCATGAAATGATACCTCATTGTGGTTTTGATTTGCATTTCTCTGATAATAAGTGATGTTGACCATCATTTTATGTGTTTGTTAGCCATCTGTATGTCTTCTTTGGAGAAATGTCTGTTTAGTTCTTTGGCTTATTTTTTGATTGGGTCATTTATTTTTCTGGAATTGAACTGCAGGAGTTGCTTGTATATTTTTGCGATTAATTCTTTGTCAGTTGCTTCATTTGCTATTATTTTCTCCCATTCTGAGCACTGTTTTTTCACCTTGCTTATAGTTTCCCTGGGATTTCTTTGGAAGGAATGATGCTGAGGCTGAAACTCCAGTACTTTGGCCACCTCATGAGAAGAGTTGACTCATTGGAAAAGACTCTGATGTTGGGAGGGATTGGGGGCAAGAGAAGGGGATGACAGAGGATGAGATGGCTAGATGGCATCACTGACTCGATGGACGTGAGTCTGAGTGAACTCCGGGAGTTGGTGATGGACAGGGAGGCCTGGTGTGCTGCGATTCATGGGGTTGCAAAGAGTCGGACACTAAGCGTCTGATCTGATCTGAGAGTTTCCTTTGTTGTGCAAAAGCTTTTAATTTTAATAAAGTTCCATTTGTTTATTTTTGCTTTTATTTCCAATATTCTAGGAGGTAGGTATAGAGGATCCTGCTGTGATTTATGTCAGAAAGTGTTTTGCCTATGTTCTCCTCTAGGAGTTTTACAGTTTCTGGCCTTACGTTTAGATCTTTAATCCATTTTGAGTTTATTTTTGTGTATGGTGTTAGAAAGTGTTCCAGTTTCATTTTTTGACAAGTCATTGACCAGTTTTCCCAGCACCACTTGTTAAAGAGATTGTCTTTTCTCCATTGTATATTCTTGCCTCCTTTGTCGAAGATAGCGTGTCCATAGGTGCATGGATTTATCTCTGGGCTTTCTATTTTGTTCCATTAATCTATATTTCTGTTTTTGTGCCAGTACCACACTGTTTTGATGACTGTGGCTTTGCAGTAGAGCCTGAAGTCAGGCAGGTTGATTCCTCCAGTTCCATTCTTCTTTCTCAAGATTGCTTTGGCTATTCAAATTGTTTTTGTATTTCCATATAAATTGTGAAATTATTTGTTCTAGTTCTCTGAAAAATACTGTTGGTAGCTTGATAGGGATTGCATTGAATCTATAGATTGCTTTGGGTAGTATACTCATTTTCACTATATTGATTCTTCCATTCCATGAACACGGTGTATTTCTCCATCTATTTGCGTCCTCTTTGATTTCTTTCACCAGTGTTTTATAGTTTTCTATATATAGGTCTTTTGTTTCTTTCAGTTCAGTTCAGTCACTTAGTCGTGTCCGACTCTTTGCAACCCCATGAATGTCAGCACCGCCAGGCCTCCCTGTCCATCACCATCTCCTGGAGTTCACTCAAACTCACATCCATCGAGTCGGTGATGCCATCCAACCATCTCATTCTCTGTCATCCCCTTTTCCTCCTGTCCCCAATCCCTCCCAGCATCAGAGTCTTTTCCAATGAGTCAACTCTTCACATGAGGTGGCCAAAGTACTGGAGTTTCAGCTTTAGCATCATTCCTTCCAAAGAAATCCCAGGGCTCATCTCCTTCAGAATGGACTGGTTGGATCTCCTTTCAGTCCAAGGCACTCTCAAGAGTCTTCTCCAACACCACAGTTCAAAGGCATCAATTCTTCAGCGCTCAGTCTTCTTCACAGTCCAACTCTCACATCCATACATGACCACTGGAAAAACCATAGCCTTGACTAGATGGACCTTTGCAGGCAATGTAATGTCTCTGTTTTCAATATGCTATCTAGGTTGGTCATAACTTTTCTTCCAAGGAATAAACGTCTTTTAATTTCATTGGTGCAATCACTATCTGCAGTGATTTTGGAGCCCCCCCAAATAAAGTCTGACACTGTTTCCAGTATTTCCCCATCTATTTCCCATGAAGTGATGAGACCAGATGCCATGATCTTAGTTTTCTGAATGTTGAGCTTTAAGCCAACTTTTTCACTCTCCTCTTTCACTTTCATCAAGAGGCTTTTTAGTTCCTCTTCACTTTCTGCCATAAGGGTGGTGTCATCTGCATATTTGAGGTTATTGGTATTTCTCCCAGCAATCTTGATTCCAACTTGTGCTTCTTCCAGCCCAGCGTTTCTCATGATGTACTCTGCATAGAAGTCAAATAAGGAGGGTGACAATACTGTACTCCTTTACCTATTTGGAACCAGTCTATTGTTCCATGTCCAGTTCTAACTGTTGCTTCCTGACCTGCACACAGGTTTCTCAACAGGCAGGTCAGGTGGTCTGGTATTCCCATCTCTTTCAGAATTTTCCACAGTTTATTGTGATCCACACAGTCAAAGGCTTTGGCATAGTCAATAAAGCAGAAATAGATGTTTTTCTGGAACTCTTTCTTTTTCCATGATCCAGCGGGTGTTGGCAATTTGGTCTCTGGTTCCTCTGCCTTTTCTAAAACCAGCTTGAACATCAGGAAGTTCACGGTTCATGTATTGCTGAAGCCTGGCTTGGAGAATTTTCAGCATTACTTTACTAGTGTGTGAGATGAGTGCAATTGTGCGGTAGTTTAAGCATTCTTTGGCATTGCCTTTCTTTGGGATTGGAATGAAAACTGACCTTTTCCAGTCCTGTGGTCACTGCTGAGTTTTCTAAATTTGCTGGCATACTGAGTGCAGCACTTTCACAGCATCATCTTTCAGGATTTGGAATAGCTCAACTGGAATTCCATCACCTCCACTAGCTTTGTTCATAGTGATGCTTTTAAGGCCCACTTGACTTCACATTCCAGGATGTCTGGCTCTAGGTGAGTGATCATAACATCGTGATTATCTTGGTCATAAAGATCTTTTTGTACAGTTCTTCTGTGTATTCTTGCCACCTCTTCTTAATATCTTCTGCTTCTGTTAGGTCCATACCATTTCTGTCCTTTATCAAGTCCGTTTTGCATGAAATATTCCCTTGGTATCTCTAATTTTCTTGAAGAGATCTCTAAGTCTTTCCCTTTGTTTCTTTAGGTAGATATATTCATAATTTCAGGATGCTAATATTGGCTAATTAAAGGTTCATCTGATTACCTGAAAAATTTATAAATATGATAGAATACTGAAAATTTGTCATTATATATTAATAGATATATTGAGTATGTTATATATATATAAGGTATACATTTATTTTTATATATACTTTTCTTATGTTTATATGTTATTAAACAGCTGTCTGTAAGTGTTCATTTTTGCCACCTTAAGAAGGTTTAAAAATGATGTATGTATGTGGTTATAAGGGTCATCATAGATTTCAGTGAAGTGTTAAAATGCTTACATATGACAAGTATCAAATCTTCATGTTCTGTCTCTGAAATAGCAGTTAGTTAATTTTTTAATATATATGTAATATGGGTGTTTAAGACTACAGGTAGTCTTCACTTTGCACAATTCTGACATGTATGAATTTTAGTTACCACATTTTGTTTTAGCATGTGTCAGTTCAGTTCAGTTCAGTCACTGAGTCGTGTCCAACCCTTTGTGACCCCATGAACTGCAGCACACCAGGCCTCCCTAACCATCACCAAGTGCCGGAATCTACCCAAACCCATGTCCATTGAGTTGGTGATGCCATCCAACCATCTTATGTGTATCATTTTGTAATTCTAGTTACTGTGAGATAATAGAAAATATTTATTGGTCTCTTCCCCCCGATTCCTGGCACATGGTTCCTGAAAGCTTTATAATTCTTGGGTGCTGAGTGTCTTTTGTTCTAATGAGTTGACTTGGGTTGGGCTTCTGGATGGCTCCTGAGTAAGGGCTGGTCACTGGAAATGCCAGACCATGATTATAAACTTGGAATTGTAATCTCCCCCCACCCTACCTCATTCTCTTGAGAATAGAGAAGGGTTGAAAATGAAATCAATGATGGATCATGCATATGTGATGAACCTGTGGGATGTAATACTATCTCCAGGGAGAAAGTGTCAGAATTAAGCTAAAAATGCAGAACAACAACCAGTTAGTGTTGCAAATTGCTTAGTGTGGGGGAAAAAACCCAAACATTTGGTGATCAGAAGTGTCAGAAGTGAAGTGTTCTGTGTGAAAGTAAAGAAGAAAAGCACAAGAAGAGAAATGTAGGTTTCTCGAATGTAGTTACAATGCGTGTTAGTTTCCTAGGGCTGCTGTAGCAAAATACTATAAACTGGGTGGCTTAAGACAACAGGAATTTATTCTGGAAGCTACAAGTCTGGTGTTAGGGTCCTCATTCCTTGCCTTTTCCAGCCTCTGTCAGCTTCAAATGTTCCTTGGTTTACAGCTGCATAGCTTCAACCTCTGCCTGCACCTTCACATGATGTTCTTCCTACTATCTTCACATTGCCTTTTTATAAGGACACCAGTCATACTGGATTAACACCAGTATGACCTCATCTCTTTTTTAAAAATGTATTTATTTTTAATGAAGGATAATTGCTTCATAATATTGTGAGTATGACCACATCTTAATCAATTACATCTTTTGTAATTGCAAAAATTTTGTTTCCAAATAAGGTCACATTTTAAAATAGAAGGGGTTATGATAACTTCCAATTATCTTTTAGGATCATCATTCAACTTATAACATCATCTTTAGTTAAATAACACCCATTTGCCCAAAATGTTTCCAATTTAATTATCATGGTATATTAATGTTAGTAATTGCACAAAGTAAAAACTTTGCTATAGGTCTTATTAAAAAGCAAGACAATAGACCCCAAATGCAGTTGCTTATGCTAATAATCCCCAGATCACCGAACTGAAACTTAATTACAGTTTTGGCTCTCCCAGAAATGAAATCTTAAAATTAGTCAATTAGGAATTACCTCCTAAGCACTAGTTAGGTAATCTGCCTGATAGACTCCTGTGATCCCCCAAAGGAAAGCAACCTTGCTATAACAATTTGCTTTTATGCCAAGTACAACTTCCTTGTGTCTGCTCCCTTCTGCTATGAAAATCTTTTATTAAGTACTGGTCTTCAGAGCTCCTTTTTATCTGCTAAATTGGATGTTACTCAATTCAAATCAATTTTTGCTCAAAAAACTCTTAAACTTTTTAATATGATTCAGTTTATCTTTTAACACAAAAATTACTATGTTAATAACAGATGCACACCATGACCAATGATCAATCATGTTGCTTCTTTCAAGGTCTGTTCACACCCTTGCTAAGCCTGGTTATTTTCTGGTTTGTGTTTGTTTTTGATAACCATACTGAGTGTAAGGTGATGTCTCAGTGGCTTTTATTTTTTCATTTGCATTTCTCTAAATAGATAGCATATTGAAAAGCAGAGACATTACTTTGCCAACAAAGGTCCATCTAGTCAAGGCTATGGTTTTTCCAGCGGTCATGTATGGATGTGAGAGTTGGACTGTGAAGAAGGCTGAGCACTGAAGAATTGATGCTTTTGAACTGTGGTGTTAGAGAAGACTCTTGAGAGTCCCTTGGACTGCAAGGAGATCCAACCAGTCCATTCTGAAGGAGATCGGCCCTGGGTGTTCTTTGGAAGGCAAGGTGCTAAAGCTGAAACTCCAGTACTTTGGCCATCTCATGCGAAGAGTTTACTCATTGGAAAAGACTCTGATGCTGGGAGGGATTGGGGGCAGGAGGAAAAGGGGACAACAGAGGATGAGATGGCTGGATGGCATCACCGACTCGATGGACATGAGTTTGAGTGAACTCTGGGAGATGGTGATGGACAGAGAGGCCTGGTGTGCTGCAATTGACGGGATCACGAAGAGTCGGACATGACTGAGCAACTGAACTGAACTGAACTGAATGGTTAGTGATGTTGAGTGTCTTTTCATATTTGGCCATTTACATATCTTATTTGGAGAAATGTTTATTCAAGTCTTTTGCCTATTTTTTAATTTGGTCATTTGCTTTGTTGTTACTATTTTTGTGTTGTAGGAATTCTTTATGTATTCAAAGTTATTTCCTCATCACATGTATGATTTGCATATATTTTCTCTTATTCCATTGGTTGCTGTTTCATTCTGTTGTTTCCTTTGGGGCACAAATATTTAAAATTCTGATGTAGTCCAATTTATTTTTTCTTTTGTTATCTATGTTTTGGTATATATACATAAACATCACCAAATCCAATGTCATAGCTTTTCTCCCATATTTTCTTCTAAGAGTTTTACAGTTTTAGCTCTCAGATCTTTGATTACTCTTTTTGAGTTAGTTTTTGTGTATGGTGTTAGGTAAGGGTTCAACTTCATTCTTTTGCATGTGGATATCCAGTTTCCCCTACATTATTTGATGAAAATAAATATGTTGAAATATGTTTCATTATACGATGAAAAAATAATGTCCTTTCTCTATTGAATGATTTATCATTTGAGCAAATATGTGAGGGTTTATTTCTAGACTATTTTATTCTATTGGTCTATCTGTCTTTATGCCAAGACCATAGTGTTTTGATTTCTATAGTTTCATAAAAAGTTTTAAATCAGGAAGTGTGTGAGACCTCCAACTTTCCTCTTCTTTTTCAAGATTATTTTGGCTACTTGAAGTCCGTTGAGAGTCCATGTGAATTTTAGAATGGATGGATTATTTTTTTTCTATTTCTGCAAGAATAAAGTGTTATTTTTTACCTTCTTCCCATATAGAAGAGATTTGTTATGTCATTAAAATAATGTTCTGTGCTTTGTGCTGTACTTAATTTTTAGTGTTCACTTCTGAAAAAGCTGTTTCCTTGCAATTGTGTTACTTTCTGCTATGTTTTATTTTTTTGGCCCACACCATGTGGCTTGCAGTATCTTAGTTCTCCAACCAGGATGGAACACAGGCCCTTGGCAATGAAAGCATGGAGTTCAAACCACGGGGTGGCTGACCACAGAATTCATGTTATGTTTATTTAAAATTACTGTTTTGACATTTTGATTAATAGACAGCAAAGCTATAACCATTTATTGTTCTAAGGTGTATATGATTCTATGTTAATCATGACCACATCTCTTTTTATAGCTTAAAAATTTTTTTTCCTTCCAAAACTAGAACCTAAGTTCAAGGAAAAAACATAAGAAGTATTTTGTTATTCAGAGATCCCCTGGAAATCACAAATATTATTGTTACCTTATAAAAAAAAAAGTTAAAAATGAAGCTTGTTTGATATGCTCTACTTTTTGAAATTATTTCCACACTGTTTTAAGAGGTGTATAGAAAGAACTTCCCAATCAATACAGTAGCATAACTTTCCTTGGTTAATTGTATTTGATATTCTTTTAAGAATAAAATGTATGTATATTTAAGGTGTGCAACATGCTTTGATATATAGTACATAATAAAATTATTACAATAGCAAGCTAACTAAAATATCCATCTCCTCCCATAGTTACATTTGTGTGTATATTAAAAATACCTGATATCGGAATTCCCTGGTGGTCCAGTGGTTAGGCCTTTATGCTTCCACTGCAGAGGACATTGGTTTGATCCTTAGTTGGGTAACAAAGTGTTAGGTAACTATGTGTTAGTTGGGTAACACATGCCACATTGGGTAGCAGAAAAACAAAACAAAAAACCTGATACCTACTTTCTTAGCAAATTTCAAGTATGCAATACAGTATTATTAGCTGTAATCACAATCTAGTACATTTTATCTCTAGAACTAATTCATCCTATGTAACTAAAACTTAATACCTGTTGACAACATCTCCCAGCTTCCCTCACCTCCCTGCACCTGGTAACCGTCATTCTACTCTATGCTTTTGAAAATTTGACTATTTTAGATTCCACATATCAGCACAATCATCTAGTATTTTTCTTTCTGTGTCTAGCTTCTTTCCTTGTCTTAGCATAATGTCCTCCAAGTTCATCTACATTATATAATATTGTTAAAATGGCAAGATTTCTTTCTTTTTAAAGGCTGAATAGTAGTCCAGTGTGTGTATGTGTATGTGACAGTTTCTTTATCCATTCATTTGTTCATGGATACAAATTGTTAACATATCTTGCTTATTGTGACTAATGCTGCAATGAACATGAGAATATAGATATCTCTTTGAAATACTGATTATATATGTATGTGTGTGTGTATATATATATATATCTCATATACACATATGTCGTCTGCTTCTCCTCCTGCCTTAAATCTTGCCCAGCATCAGAGTCTTTTCTAATGAGTCGGCTCTTTGCCCCAGTGGCCAAAATATTGGAGCTTTGGCTTTAGCATCAGCCCTTCCAATGAATATTCTGGATTGATTTCCTTTAGGATTGATTGGTTTGATCTCCTTGCAGTCCAAGGGACTCTCCAGAGTCTTCTCCAACACCACAGTTCAAAAGCATCAATTCTTCTACATTCAGCCTTTTTTATGATCCAACATCCATCATGACTACCAGAAAAACCATAACTTTGACTATATGGACTTCTAATACACTGTCTAGGTTTGTCACAGCTTTTCTTCCAAGGAGCAAGCGTCTTTTAATTTCATGGCTGCAGCTACCATCCAGAATGATTTTGGAGCACAAGAAAATAAAGTGAATCACTGTTTCCATTGTTTCCCTATTTGCCATGAAGTGATAGGACCAGATGCCATGATCTTCGTTTTCAAATGTTGAGTTTTAAGCCAGTGTTTTCACTCTCCTCTTTCATCTTAATCAAGAGGCTCTTTAGTTCTTCTTCGGTTTCTGCCATAAGGATGCTGTCATCTGCATATCTGAAGTTGATATTTCTCCTGGCAACCTTGATTCCAGCTTGTGCTTCATCCAGCCTGGCATTTTGCATGATGTACTCTGCATAGAAGTTAAATAAGCAGGGTGGCAATATAAAGCCTTGTCATACTCCTTTCCCAATTTGGAAAAGTAAAAAGTGAAAGTGAAAGTTGCTCAGTCGTGTCCAGCTCTTTGCAACCCCATGGACCATACAGTCCATGGAATTCTCCAGGCCAGGATACTGGAGTAGGTAGCTGTTCCCTTCACCAGGGTATCTTCCCAACCCAGGGATCGGACCTGGGTCTCCTGCATTGCAGGCAGATTCTTTACCAGCTGAGCCACAAGGGAAGGAATCATCCATTGTTCCATGTCCAGTTCTAACTGTTACTTCTTGACCTGCATACAGGTTTCTCAGGAGCCAGGTAAGGTGGTCTGGTATTCCCATCTCTTGAAGAATTTTCCAGTTTGTTATGATCCACATAGTTAAAGGCTTTAGCATAGTCAGTGAAGCAGAAGTAAATGTTTTTCTGGAATTCTCTTGCTTTTTCTATGATCCAACGAATGTGGGCAATTTGATCTCTGGTTCCTCTGCGTTTTCTAGATCCAGCTTGAACATCTGAAAGTTTTTAGTTCATATACTATTGAAGACTTGCTTGGAGAATTTTCAGCATTACTTTGCTAGCGTGTGAGATGAGTGCAATTGTGTGGTAGTTTGAACATCCTTTGGCATTGCATTTCTTTGGGATTGGAATGAAAACTGACCTTTTCCAGTCCTGTGGCCACTGCTGAGTTTTCCAAATTTGCTGGCATACTGAGTGCAACACTTTAATAGCATCATCTTTTAGGATTTGAAATAGCTTGGCTGGAATTCCATCATTTCCACTAGCTTTGTTCATAGTGTTGCTTCCTAAGGCCCACTTGACTTCATACTCCAAGATGTCTGGTAGGTGAGTGATCCCACCATCACAATTATCTGGGTCATTAAGATCTTTTCCATATCGTCCTTCTGTGTATTCTTGCCACCTATTCTTAATATCTTCTAGTGTTCTATTTTTTGATAGGTATATCAGTAAGCCCCCTTTCTTTTTTATTCAAATTCTACCTCCAACCTTAAATATAGAAAACTATGCCTTTGCAAACTGAAATTAAACATTCTTTAAATTGTATTTCATTCTCCCTGACCCCTTGGCATTTAAGAACAAATACTTCAGCTGAGTCTCTTTATTTTTCTTATGTTCCTTATTTTTATGTTAACCATAAAAATTTGTATGCATTCAGTAAGAATCTGTCCTACTTTCTATGAAGATACAATTAAACAAGTCAATTGCCCTATGAGGGCTGTACTGGAGTATATTTTACAGAAAGAATCTCATTTCATTGGATATGAAAAGCCTACCATGAAGGAACTGGCATGGTTCTTAATATGTGGAAACAAAACACATACATCAGTCAGGTTGAAACACAATGAGTCCAGCTTTTAAAAATAAATGTTTTCAAGACTAATTTTCAAAAAATTTTTATGATCATAAGGGGGAGTATTAAGAAAAATTATCCAAAACTCAGAAACAAGACCAAAAAATGACTCAGTTCAGTTCAGTTGCTCAGTCGTGTCCAACTCTTTGTGACCCCGTGAACTGCAGCACGCCAGGCCTCCCTGTCTACACAAACCCATGTCCATTGAGTCAGTGATGCCATCCAACCATCTTATCCTCTGTTGTCCCCTTCTCCTCCTGCCCCCAATCTTTCTCAGCATCAGGGTCTTTGCAAATGAGTCAGCTCTTCACATGAGGTGGCCAAAGTATTGGAGTTTCAGCTTCAACATCAGTCCTTCCAATGAACACCCAGGACTGCTCTCCTTTAGGATGGACTGGTTAGATCTCCTTGCAGTCCAAAGGACTCTCAAGAGTCTTCTCCAACACCACAGTTCAAAAGCATCAATTCTTCGGTGCTCAGCTTTCCTCATAGTCCAACTCTCACATCCATACCTGACTACTGAAAAAACCATAGCCTTGGCTAGATGGACCTTTGTTGACAAAGTAATGTCTCTGCTTTTGAATATGCTATCTAGATTGGTCATAACTTTCCTTCCAAGGAGTAAGCATCTTTTAATTTCATGGCAATCACCATCTGCAGTGATTTTGGAGCCCCCCAAAATAAAGTCTGACACTGTTTCTCCATCTATTTGCCATGAAGTGATGGGACTGGATGCCATGGTCTTAGTTTTCTGAATGTTGAGCTTTAAGCCAACTTCTTCACTCTCCTCTTTCACTTTCATCAAGAGGCTTTTTAGTTCTTCTTCACTTTCTGCCATAAGGGTGGTGTCATCTGCATATCTGAGGTTATTGATATTTCTCCTGGCAATCTTGATTCCAGCTTGTGCTTCCTCCAGCCCAGCATTTCTCATGACTACATGTCCTTTTAATGTCTAACTTTCCTAACCCTAACCACCCAGGATTATTTAATTTTCTTGGGAATATAGTTTTATGTGACTTAATGTTTAATATTGATTAGACCCCAGACTTTGTTATAAGTTTTTTGAAATTATAATTTTATTTTTCAGGGAAAGATGCAAATCATTTCTTTCCCACAGAGGAAAAACAAAAAACTTTGAAGTTTTTCCCAAATCTAGCATATGCATTTCTATATTATTTTTCAGATGGACATTTATATATCTTCCATTCTTCTAATTCTTCTTTGAACTAACTTACCGTCTAACTCATTAATGAGATAAATAGTAATCATTGACATATTCATTCTATATTTGTATAAAAGTCATGTTTTAAAAAATTATGCTCTTTTAAAATCACACTTTGGCACTTCCTAATTAAAATCACACTTTGGCACTAGCTTCTCTGATTTCTCTTTTCTAATTCAAACTACACAGTGCTGTCAGTCTGATCTTCCTAAACTACCACTTATGACACTCCTCTCGGTACGATGAAATATCCTACAAACAGGATACGTTTCCAAAAGTTATTAGCCTGGCATTCACAATCCCTCATTGTTGCGGCCCAGTTGCTTTTAGAACTTTATCTTCCACACAAACTCTCATTTCAGTCAAATGAAAATACAGTAATTTTTAAAAACCAAAATGTCATATTAATACAGTGAGATTTAAAGATCTCATCTGACTTGTTTTACTGTCCTCTTCCCTTTCTGAAATTTCTATTTCAGCAAACCAACTCATTTTATCTCAGCCGTTAACCCACCATGGGAAGTGAATGCCTGAATTCTTACAGTGTTTTAAACACAACATAAGTAAAGATATATTGTGATGTAATAAAGATATATTTTATCTTTTTTCCTGGTTCCTGGTACAGAGGATCAAAAACTCTTGGAGAAGAGTATCTTTTTTATTACCAATGGGTGACTTATGACAGACCCCTAGATAAGCTCAAAGTGGGGACTGGTCACCAAGAAGACCAACCATGTGATGAAAGGATTAGATGCTTAAGTCTTTGAGCCAGACTGACCTCTAGGGTGGCAGGGGGAGCTAGAGATTGAGTTTAATCATGTGGCCAATGATGCATCCCTTGGACTGCAAGGAGACCCAACCAGTCAATCCTAAAGAAAATCAGTGCTGAATATTCATTGGAAGGACTGATGCTGAAGCTGAAACTCCAATACTTTGGCCACCTGATTCAAAGAACTGACTCATTGGAAAAGACCCTGATCCTGGGAAAGATTGAAGGCGGGAGGAGAAGGGGACGACAGAGGATGAAATAGATGGCATCACCGACTTGATGGACTTGAGTTTGAGTAGGCTCCGGTAGTTGGTGATGGACAGGGAGGCCTGGTGTGCTGCAGTCCACGGGGTCACAAAGAGTCAGACACAACTGAGAAACTGGACTGAACTGAACTGAGGAAGCTATGGAAACCCCTAACGTTACAGCCAAGACAGTCAGGAGTGCAGGTGGACTTATAGTTAGCGACTCTAGTAAGGGCAGTCACTGGAGAACTGAGTTCTTAACCTTTGGAGTCTTCTAACACGGGGTGTTAGTGTCAGAATATATTGCAGTACACCCCACTTGGGGCTGCAGTGGAGTGTATATCTAACACTATATGTTAATAGTTTATATTCCATGTATGGAAAAAGCTTATTAATCCATTTGTCTGCCTTATCCAGCCATCTTCTTAGGAATTCTCTTCCATGGCAGTGAACTATGTGATTTTTGCCTTTTGGGTACTGCTGATCTGATCAGAGTAGATGCATGAGCTAAATAAACCAATAAGAGTCTGTCTTATTGACCTGTGTGTGGAATGTGTATGCTACTGCTAAGTCACTTCAGTCGTGTCCGACTCTGTGTGATCCCACAGACGGCAGCCACCAGGCTCCCCCGTCCCTGGGATTCTCCAGGCAAGAACACTGGAGTGGGCTGCCATTTCCTTCTCCAATGCATGAAAGTGAAAAGTGAAAGGGAAGTCGCTCAGTCGTGTCCGACTCTTGGCAACCCCACGGACTGCAGCCTACCAGGCTCCTCCGCCCATGGGATTTTCCAGGCAAAAGTACTGGAGTGGGGTGCCATTGCCTTCTCCAGTGGAATGTGTATAGAAACACTGAAATGTTAATCTGTTGGCAGGTGTGCTGGAGCAGGAAGTATCTGGCATAGTAAGCCTCTGACAGATTTTTGTTGAATGACTGCATAAAAGAAATTTCTGTAACTTTAGGGCTTGAGAGGGCCATTTCCCCTCATACACGGAAAACTGAGAAAAAGTGAGAAGCAGAGACAAAAAGATCACGTAGATTGGGAAAGATGGTAAGATAAACACTTTGGACTCCTAAAGATTCTCCTATTCCAGACCTAAAGGCCCTTATACATCCTGCTTTGGTTTTCCTTGAAATGGACCTGCGGTTTCCCATTTGCCCAAATTAATTTGAGTAGATTTTTGTGTCTAATGTTTAAGGGTAATTTTTTAGTGATAAAATCATGATTCTCAGACAAATATAAAAATACTATGTATTAAAGATTTTACTAGCTCTGTAGTAGTTAAGGGCTTCCCAGGTGGCTCAGTGGTAAAAAATCTCCTTGCCAGTGTAGGAGATGCAAGAGACACAGGTTCAATCCCTGGTTCAGGAAGAACCCCTGAAGTAGGAAATGGCAACTCACTCCAGTATTCTTGTGTAGAAAATTCCATGGACAGAGGAGCCTGGTGGGCTAGAGTCCGTAGGGTCGCAGAGAGTCAGACATGGTGAGCATTCACACAGGCAGTCATAGTAGTTAAATGAGGAAACCAGTAAGATGTTACAACAGATTCAAAGGAGAATCCAAACAAGAGACACATTTATTGATCAAGAATATTGAAAGGAATTTGCATACAACTGACTTTGGAGAGAGAGTGAGAGTTGTCACACCTCTGGACAGAATGTATATATTTGGCTCTGGACAAGAATTATCTGCACTGTTACTTGTTTTCTACAAGTTAATTTTCATCTCTAAAGAGTTATAAAATAGCCTAGTCAAAGAGAAAAGTGATTCTCTCTCTATGATCAGATCATTCCAGCAATACAGCTGGAATACGGTTTTATTGAAGGTACATCCAGTCATCTTGTTTGCATATTCTGCTGTCCTGTTTCCTCATACTATTGAAAGTGTGAACTATTAGTCATTCAGTTGTGTCTGACTCTTTGTGACCCCATGGACTATAGCCCGCCAGGCTCCTCAGTCCATGGAATTTTCTATGCAAGAATACTGGAGTAAGTTGCCATTTCCTACCGCAGGAGATCTTCCCAACCCAGGGCTCAAATCCAGGACTCCCACATTACAGGTATATTCTTTACCATCTGAGTCATCACACTATTAATACTAAACAAATGATTCCTGCATTAAAAGGAGTGTTTTCATATCTCTGTGTGAGAAAGTTATCCATCTTGTGGAAAATTTGTACCTACACAGAGACAAGAAGGAAATCCCTGCTGTCACAGAGGTTGAATCAACCCAGTGATCAAAAGATATTAAAACCCCTTGTATCCATTCCCCCAGGCTTTCCTGATAGCTCAGTTGGTAAGGAATCCAATCCCCCAAGCTGACTTTAAGCCACTCAAATACAGGAAACTTGCCTTATGCCAACCTGACCTTTACAAAATATGTTGTAAGAAGCAGCTTAGAGCAAATCAATATTTGCTAACTGATTGTTTTAAGTTAGCAAACTGAAATAAGAAATTTGAGATTCTGAAGATTTAAAACAACCAAAACAATGCAACAACAGAAACTAAAAACACTTTTCCTAGCCTGCTGTCAGGAAAACTCAGAAAAGGAAGATTCTTGTGATCTACTGAAGGAGTCCAGTGAACTCACTGTCAAATCTTCAAGCCTTTACTGGTCTCATAATATAGAAACATTTAAAGTCTCTATAAAATTTATGAACATCTGAAACTCAGCGGGGCCCTGTGAAGCTCGCAGGCACAGAGGCTTTTTTCCCCCTAGTTTCCTGTAGGTAAGCCTCCATGACCTTCCCAGAGTTCCAGTGGGCTAATCAAGGGAAAAGCAGCCAAGAAAGCACCTGAGACAGGATTAGAGGGAGCAGATAAGCTCATCATAGTTAGGAGACAGACCACTTGGACACACCCTAACCTTGTCAGCAACCCCAACCATGGGGAAGTATCGTTAGAAAACTCTTTACCAAGTTCTCCCAGATGGGGACATACAGCTTTTCCAAGTAGGAGCCCACTGTGTCCTCCTTTGCCTGGCAAAATAATAAAGCTATCCTTTTCTACTTCATCTAGAACTCTGTCTCTGAGATTCAACTCAGCACCAGTGCACAGAGGCCAAGCTCTCAGCATCACAGTTAGTTTAGTTGCTCTGTTGTGTCCAACTCTTTGTGACCCCATGAATCCCAGCACGCCAGGCCTTCCTGCCCATCACCAACTCCCAGAGTTCACTCAGACTCATGTCCATCGAGTCAGTGATGCCATCCAGCCATCTCATCCTCTGTTGTCCCCTTCTCCTCCTGCCCTCAATCCCTCCCAGCATCAGAGTCTTTTCCAATGAGTCAACCCTTCGCATCAGGTGGTCAAAGTACTGGACTTTCAGCTTTAGCATCATTCCTTCCAAAGAAATCCCAGGGCTGATCTCCTTCAGAATGGACTGGTTGGATCTCCTTGCAGTCCAAGGGACTCTCAAGAGTCTTCTCCAACACCACCGTTCAAAAGCATCAATTCTTCAGTGCTCAGCCTTCTTCACAGTCCAACTCTCACATCCATACATGACCACTGGAAAAACCATAGCCTTGACTAGATGGACCTTTGTTGGCAAAGTAATGTCTCTGCTTTTCAATATGCTATCTAGGTTGGTCATAACTTTCCTTCCAAGGAGTAAGCGTCTTTTAATTTCATGGCTGCAGTCACCATCTGCAGTGATTTTGGAGCCCCCCAAAATAAAGTCTGACACTGTTTCCACTGTTTCCCCATCTATTTTCCATGAAGTGGTGGGACCGGATGCCATGATCTTCATTTTCTGAATGTTGAGCTTTAAGCCAATTTTTTCACTCTCCACTTTCGCTTTCATCAAGAGGCCTTTTAGTTCCTCTTCACTTTCTGCCATAAGGGTGGTGTCATCTGCATATCTGAGGTTATTGATATTCTCCTGGCAATCTTGATTCCAGCTTGTGTTTCTTCCAGTCCAGTGTTTCTCAGCATCACAGCTATACAATAAACATTACTTATGCTTCTGGGCTTCCCTGGTGGCTCAGCGCTAAAAGAATCTGCCTGCAATGCAGGAAATCCAAGAGAGGTGCATTCAATCCCTGGATAGGGAAGATCCCCTGGAGAAGGAAATGGCAACCCACACCAGTATTACTGCCTGGAAAATCCTATGGTAGAGAATTCTGGTGGGCTATAGTCCATGGGGTTGAAAACAGACACGACTTAGCGACTAAACCACCACCACCATCATGCTGCTGGGACTTTGCTGAAAGTCCAGTGGTTAATATACTACACTTCCAATGCAGGGCATGAAGTTTCAGTCCTTGGTTGTGGAACTAAGATCCCACATGCCATTCTGTGTGGGCCAAAACAAAACAAAAAAATCACTTAGGCTGTATTTTATATATGGAAAGAAAGAAGCCTGTAAAAAAAATTGGGAGGGGGGGATTTATTGTACAAGGTACTAGGGGGAATGGGCTGATTCTATCTTTTCTTCTCCCACCCCTCATCTCTCCCCCAAGTCTCAGGAAGCTACAGTTAACTTGAAATGATTAAGGATAAAGATAGTGAAGGCTGCCAAGCGCTCACTGAAATACAGCTAATAAAGAGACCTTAAAAAAAAGAATTCTTCCCAGGAGCTGACTGTTGGGGTTGGAAAGGCATGTCCTCCATAGAGATAAGTTGGTCCAGGGTGAGTGAGGAGACTGGTCCCTAATCACGGATCTCCCATCTCCAGCAGCTGCTTCTCTGGGAGATCAGTGTAAGACTAACATGCTTAGATAATGAATTCAAAATATTACACCTAGCTGTGAACCCACACAGGGACCTGAGGACTGCTCAGACACAGGGTCCATGTCTCCCTACCCGGTGCTCTTCTTGCTGTAGCCTTCTTTCTTCTGCCTTCACGTGCTATCATCTTCCACTTTTCTGTCAAGCTGTAAAGACAAACCTACCCTGGTGATTTGCCTCTTTGGGAGTTTTGTTGTTAATCACTACCAGGAACTAAACCTGAAAAACCGTGACAGAAAAAAAGGAAGCTACAGTGTTATTACAGTAGACTAGTTTCTAACTTAGTAAATGACAAGTGGAAACCAATTTTAGGACTTCTGCTTTCCCCTCTACTTTTATTTCTCCAGTGAGGGGAAGGGCGGAGCTTTCCTCTAGTCCCACCCTCATATTCCACATTAAGATGTAAATGAGACATGAAGATAAAATCATGGCACTAGATTAGCTATCTCTTTGATACAAATGACAATTTACATATTTAAAGCCCCTATAGCTTTTCTTGCCTGGAGAAGGCAATGGCAACCCACTCCAGTACTCTTGCTTGGAAAATCCCATGGACGGAGGAGCCTGGTAGGCTGCAGTCCATGGGGTCAAGAAGAGTCAGACACGACAGAGCGACTTCACTTTCACTTTTCACTTTCATGCATTGGCGAAGGAAATGGCAACCCACTCCAGTGTTCTTGCCTGGAGAATCCCAGGGATGGGGGAGCCTGGTGGGCTGCTGTCTATGGGGTCGCACAGAGTGGGACACGACTGAAGCGACTTAGCAGCAGCAATCAATAATCACTAAATCTTCTATTTTAACATTAGCAATGATTTGGTCAAGTTTAACGTGTCATTCTTTGTGTTATTAAAGCAATATTAATTTTTACTTGCTCTCCAAATAGAAAGTTATAATATGGAATATATTTATTCACACTGCACATATTTTCAGAGGTACAATAAATAAACTACTGATCAGTGCTTTGCTTTCATTCTTTAACATTCATGAAATATTCTAATAATATAAACTTAAAATATAGAGTCAGTCAGTTCAGTCAGTTCAGTCACTCGGTCATGTCCGACTATTTGCGACCCCATGAACTGCAGCACACCAGGCCTCCCTGTCCATCACCAACTCCCAGAGTTCACTCAGACTCATGTCCATCGAGTCAGTGATGCCATCCAGCCATCTCATCCTCTGTTGTCCCCTTCTCCTCCTGCCCTCAATCCCTCCCAGCATCAGAGTCTTTTCCAAAGAGTCAACTCTTCACATGAGGTGGCCAAAATACTGGAGTTTCAGCTTTAGCATCATTCCTTCCAAAGAAATCCCAGGGCTCATCTCCTTCAGAATGGACTGGTTGGATCTCCTTGCAGTCCAAGGGACTCTCAAGAGTCTTCTCCAATACCACAGTTCAAAAGCATCAGTTCTTCAGTGCTCAGCCTTCGTCACAGTCCAACTCTCACATCCATACGTGACCACTGGAATAACTATAGTCTTGACTAGATGGACCTTTGTTGGCAAAGTAATGTCTTTGCTTTTGAATATGCTATCTAGGTTAGTCATAACTTTCCTTCCAAGGAATAAACGTCTTTTAATTTCATGGCTGCAGTCACCATCTGCAGTGACTTTGGAGCCCCCCAAAATAAAGTCTGCCACTGTTTCCACTGTTTCCCCATCTGTTTCCCATGAAGTCATGGGACCAGATGCCATGATCTTCGTTTTCTGAATGTTGAGCTTTAAGCCAACTTTTTCACTCTCCTCTTTCACCTTCATTAAGAGGCTTTTTAGTTCCTCTTCACTTTCTGCCATAAGGGTGGTGTGATCTGCATATCTGATATTTCTCCCGGCAATCTTGATTCCAGTTTGTGCTTCTTCCAGCCCAGCGTTTCTCATGATGTACTCTGCATGTAAGTTAAATAAGCAGGGTGACAATATACAGCCTTGACGTACTCCTTTTGGAACCAGTCTGTTGTTCCATGTCCAGTTCTAACTGTTGCTTCCTGACCTGCATACAGGTTTTTCAAGAGGCAGGTCAGGTGGTCTGGTATTCCCATCTCTTTCAGAATTTTCCACAGTTTATTGTGATCCACACAGTCAAAGGCTTTGGCATAGTCAATAAAGCATAGTCAAAAACAACAGAATGATCTCTATTCATTTCCAAGGCAAACCATTCAATATCACAGTAATCCAAGTCTATGCCCCAACCAGTAACACTGAAGAAGCTGAACGGTTCTGTGAAGACCTACAAGACCTTTTAGAACTAACACCCCAAAAAGACATCCTTTTCATTATAGGGGACTGGAATGCAAAAGTAGGAAGTCAAGAAACACCGGGAGTAACAGGCAAATTTGGCTTTGGAATATGGAATGAAGTAGGGCAAAGACTAATAGTTTTTCCAAGAAAATGCACTGGTCATAGCAAACACCCTCTTCCAACAACACAAGAGAAACTATAGAGTAGATTGATTTTATTCATTAAACTGTGTATATTGTTTGTAATCTAAAATTTTTTCAAGTTGTAGTAAAGTCACTTCATACTGAGGAAATCATCTGAGTCTTTTGTACTGGTGATTTCAGTAGAAGCATATTAAGAAGTGGAAGGTTGGGTTTCACTTCTATATAGTGAACATTAAAGGTTATTCATGGAAGGCAGGGGAGACTACACGTCTGTGGGAGCAGGGGATACATGGGGATTCTCTGTACTTTCCGTTCAATGTTTCTGTTAAACCTAAAACTTCTCTTTAAAAAAAAGTCTGTTTAAAATAGTTACCTGAGTAGGAATAAAACAAGGTAACTTAGACACAAATAATAAACATTTAGACCCCATTTTGATACAAATAATTGTTAACATTTACTGAGTTTTTAACTATATGATAGAGGCTGTGCTGTGTGTTTCACATCCCATAGCCAAGCCTGCAATTGGTCACCTCATATGTTCTCTCCTTATCTTCCCCTTAGTAACAAAACTTTCCATTTTTAGCTAGGTATTTGACTCCCTAGAATACTTTATTTTCTAGCTTCCCTTGCAGGTAGAAATGCCTAGAATTGGTGAGTACTTTGTTTCCCGGCAGTGTACCCAAAGGGAGAGAGCATACCTTTTTTTGCCTCTTCCTCTTTACAACTTTTCACACCTAGCTGAAAGGAATGTTTGCAGTGTTGCATAGAACTAAGTTTTATCCAATAGGCAATATCCAGTAAGCAAAAGTGAAACTGAGCAGGACTCTGTGGGGTTCCTAGACACGGAAGCTTGCTTGTGTCCCCTCGGTTCTTGTTTGCAGGAAGTAGGCTTCAGCCTCCATGACCTTCCCTGTGTACTAAAGTGTAGGTTCAAGCAGTTGCTTATCAGGGAAGGGAGGGGATGCAGAGACAAGGGAGGAGCAGTCAAGAAAGAATAGAGCAGTCTTGGGACAGTGTCCTGGTTTCACCTCAAAGGATATACACAACAGTATCTTTGAAGTCTTTTGCAGGACTAAAACCCCCAACAAATGGAAAATGTTAACTACTTAATGAACCATTCCTCATTCCAGAGAGAAGGTCACAGTTTAATAATCTTGAGAACCACAGAATCTCATCAGGACGATCAGTTCAGTTCAGTCGCTCAGTCGTGTCCGATTCTTTGAGACCCCATGGACTGCAGGATGCCAGGCCTCCTTGTCCATCACCAACTCCCGGAGCTCAGTCAAACTCATGTCAATTGAGTCAGTGACGCCATCCAACCGTTTCATCTTCTGTCGTCCCCTTCTCCCGTCTTCAACCTTTCCCAGCATCAGGGTCTTTTCCAATGAGTCAGTTCTTTGAATCAGGTGGTCAAGGTATTGGAGTTTCAGCTTCAGCATCAGTCCTTCCAATGAATATTCAAGACTGATTTCCTTTAGGATGGACTGGTTGGATGAGGATACCTGAGGGACAGTTAAAGGAATGCAAGCCCTGCACATACCTTGATCCTCATCAGCAACCCTGCCCTTGAACCATTATAAAACTCTTCACCAGATCTCCCCTGGATGGGGACACACAGTTTTTAAGGGCATGAGTCCACTGTGTCCCCCTTTGCCTGGCAAAGCAACAAGACGATTCTTTTCAACGTCATACAAAATTCTTTTCTCAGAGATTTGATTCAGCACAGAGGCCAAGTTTTTAGCATCAAAAGTAGTTTCCAGTAAGTTTCTGAAAAATCTACTTTAAAAAGGGGAGGCATGATTTTCTTCACACCTTTCTTTTTTTCACTAGCTGCTGCTGCTGCATCACTTCAGTCGTGTCCGACTCTGGATGATCCCATAGACAGCAGCCCACCAGGCTCCCCTGTCCCTGGGATTCTCCAGGCAAAAACACTGGAGTGGGTTGCCATTTCCTTCTCCAATGCATGAAAGTGAAAGTGAAGTCACTCAGTCGTGTCCGACCCTCAGCAACCCCATGGACTGCAGCCTACCAGGCTCCTCCGTCCATGAGATTTTCCAGGCAAGAGTACTGGAGTGGGGTGCCATTGCCTAGGAGATACAGATTTTGAGACAGTTTTGAGGTTGGAAGAGCAACAAGATAGAAAGATAGGTCTTTGAGAGCTAGCACTGCTTTCAAACCCTGCCTCCTTTACTTCCAACAAAGTATACATGAAAGAGAAAAAACTACCAACTACCATTTGACTGAACTATCTATTCTTTTTAGTTTTCTGTGTTTCATGCTAAATGGATTCACAGTAAACACAGGATTAAGTATGAGAAAATTGGGTAGTGCATCGAACAACAACAACAGAAATATTATACATGGTACTGGTTAAGATGTGGAGCAGCATGTGGTATAGATTCAATATTGCACACTGACCTTTTCATGACAAACATTCCCCTACTTTAGCTTGGAAAGGAAACCATGTACTGACTGGGGCTGTAGCTTTAGGGGAAATGATAAGAAAGATTAATACTTCTGTGTGTCTTGTCTGCTTCCTGACACTTTCAGCAAAGCCTTACAGGCTAGAGACAGACAGTATAGAAACAGAGATTGACGACACTACAACTTTGCTAAAAGAGTTACTATCTGTCTGAGGCCTGTATTCTAAATTGAGGTCTCTGCAGGGATAAAACTTTCTGCACCCCCAAACCGAACCAATTATAAACAGTGGCTCAAATCCCTCAGCTTTAGCAGGAGATCAGTTGCTAACAAACAGTAGATTAGGGTTTCTTTCTTCTCACTCAACTGTTTTAAATGACTACAAAGTAACTCCATTAAATTTAGGGAGACATAGTTGGGCAGAATAATACAACCAATAAGTAAAAGACCAGCATTCAGGCTTAAAAAAAAAACGATGTCTATACAAGGTCTTGGCTATGATTATAAGAACTGAAAGTAAATAAAAAGGAAATCTTATTTGAAAGAATTATATTGCCTGCAAGAAGGAACTTGTGAGGGAGCAAAGCTAAGGGCCATGAAGATTGTGTTATTCTTCCAGGACTGCATAACAAAATACCACTGACTGGGAGCTTAAACAACAGAGATGTATTTTCTCACAGTTCTGGAGGCTAGAAGCCTAGGATCAAGATGTTAATGGCTTTGGCTTCTTCTGAGGCAGCTCTCTGTAGTGTGTAGACAGCTAACTAACTGCATGGCCTTGTTTCTGGGATCTCTCTCTTTTTTGAAGGACACCAGTCATATCAGATTAAGGCATCACCCTTTGGACCTCATTCAACCTTCAGTTCAGTTCAGTTCAGTCGCTTAGTCGTGCCCGACTCTTTGCAACCCCATGAATCACAGCACGCCAGGCCTCCTTGTCCATCACCAACTCCTGGACTTCACTCAGACTCACGTCCATCGAGTCAGTAATGCCATCCAGCCATCTCATCCTCTGTCATCCCCTTCTCCTCCTGCCCCCAATCCCTCCCAGCATCAGAGTCTTTTCCAGTGAGTCAACTCTTCACATGAGGTGGCCAAAGTACTGGACTTTCAGCTTTAGCATCATTCCTTCCAAAGAAATCCCAGGGCTCATCTCCTTCAGAATGGACTGGTTGGATCTCCTTGCAGTCCAAGGGACTGTCAAGAGTCTTCTCCAACACCGCAATTCAAAAACATCAGTTCTTCGGTGCTCAGCCTTCTTCACAGTCCAACTCTCACATCCATACATGACCACTGGAAAAGCCATAGTCTTGACTAGATGGACCTTTGTTGGCAAAGTAATGTCTCTGCTTTTGAATATGCTATCTAGGTTGGTCATAACTTTCCTTCCAAGAAGTAAGCGTCTTTTAATTTCATGGCTGCACTCACCATCTGCAGTGATTTTGGAGTCCAAAAAAATAAAGTCTGCCACTGTTTCCACTGTTTCCCCATCTGTTTTCCCATGAAGTGATGGGACCAGACGCCATGATCTTCATTTTCTGAATGTTGAGCTTTAAGCCAACTTTTTCACTCTCCACTTTCACTTTCATCAAGAGGCTTTTGAGTTCCTCTTCATTTTCTGCCATAAGAGTGGTGTAATCTGCATATCTGAGGTTATTGATATTTCTCCTGGCAATCTTGATTCCAGCTTGTGCTTCTTCCAGTCCAGTGTTTCTCATGATGCACTCTGCATGTAAGTTAAATAAGCAGGGTGACAATATACAGCCTTGACGTACTCCTTTTCCTATTTGGAACCAGTCTGTTGTTCCATGTCCCGTTCTAACTGTTGCTTCCTGACCTGCATACAGATTTCTCAAGAGGCAGGTCAGATGGTCTAGTATTCCCATCTCTTTCAGAATTTCCCACAGTTTATTGTGATCCACACAGTTAAAGGCTTTGGCATAGTCAATAAAGCAGAAATAGATGTTTTTCTGGAACTCTCTTGCTTTTTCCATGATCCAGCAGATGTTGGCAATTTGATCTCTGGTTCCTCTGCCTTTTCTAAAACCAGCTTGAACATCAGGAAGTTCACGGTTCACGTATTGCTGAAGCCTGGCTTAGAGAATTTTGAGCATTACTTTACTAGCGTGTGAGATGAGTGCAATTGTGTGGTAGTTTGAGCATTCTTTGGCATTGCCTTTCTTTCAGATTGGAATGAAAACTGACATTTACCAGTCCTGTGGCCACTGCTGAGTTTTCTAAATTTGCTGGCATATTGAGTGCAGCACTTTCTCAGCATCATCTTTCAGGATTTGAAATAGCTCAACTGGAATTCCATCACCTCCACTAGCTTTGTTCGTCGTGATGCTTTCTAAAGCCCACTTGACTTCACAGTCCAGGATGTCTGGCTCTAGGTCAGTGATCACACCATCGTAATTATCTGGGTCATGAAGATCTTTTTTGTACAGTTCTTCTGTATATTCTTACTATCTCTTCTTAATATCTTCTGCTTCTGTTAGGTCCATACCATTTGTGTCCTTTATCAAGCCCATCTTTCCATGAAATGTTCCCTTGGTATGTCTAATTTTCTTGAAGAGATCTCTAGTCTTTCCCATTCTGTTGTTTTCCTCTATTTCTTTGCATTGATTGCTGAGGAAGGCTTTCTTATCTCTTCTTGCTATTCTTTGGAACTCTGCATTCAGATGCTTATATCTTTCCTTTTCTTTGCTTTTCGCTTCTCTTCTTTTCACAGCTATTTTTAAGGCCTCCCTGTTCAGTAAACCCTTAATCCAATTTTCTGTTGATGGGTGGGACTGTGTTCCCTCCCTGTAGTTTGGCCTGAGGCCAAACTATGGTATGGGTAATGGCGAACTCCTCCAAAAGGGCTTCTGCCAGCACACCCCAAGGCTCCTAGGACTGTTATATTCAGTGCTCCTGACTCCACAACAGGCCACCATCAACCCATGCCTCTGCTGGAGACTCCTGGACACTCACAGACAAGTCCAGCTTAGTCTCTTATGTGGTCATGCCTCCTTTCTCCTGGGTCCTGGTGCACACAGGGTTTTGTTTGTGCCCTCCAAGAGTGTTTCTCCAGTCCTATGCAAATTCTGTATCAAATCCCACTGGCCTTTAAAGTCAAATCCCTTGGGGTTTTCAGTCCTTTTGTCAAATCCCCAGGTTGGGGAATCTGTGGTGGGCCCTAGAACTTTTGCAACAGTGGGAGAACTTCTTTGATCTAATTGCTCCCAATTTGTGGATCATCTGCTCCATGGCTCTATAATAGGGCTAATGGCAACCTCGTCAAAGAGGATTTATGCCAAGTGGTGGGCCTCCCAGGTCTGCTGCAGCCAGAGCCCTGTCCCTGCAGCAGGCTACTGCTGACCTGTGCCTCTGCAGAAGACACTTAAACACTCAAAGGCCTATAAGTAAATACAAAAGAAATAAGTAGACCTATAAGTAAATTAAAAATAAATATAATATTGAATCAATTTTTGGATGGAATATTTCTGGTTTTATCTGATGGTTTTTATTAGATTATTATTATTAATTTATTTTTAGTAAATATTTTGCCCTGGGAAGGTTTCTTTAAGTATGGCATTTTCCTGATGCATTTAGAGTATGATTGACCTGGTCAATATTTTTAAAGAATACTTGTTACAGAAATTAATGTACTCTCTAATCAACCAATTCTGGTTGTTTTTTTTAATTCTTTAAAATTTATTTTTAATTGGAGGATAATTGCTTTACAATGTTGTTCTGGTTTCTGCTGTACAACAATGTGAACCAGCCATAAATATACATACATCTCCTCTCTCTTGAACCTATTCTCCCACCCCTATTCTTTCTTAAGACTGAGTAATATATCATATCTTCTTTATTCACTTATCTATTGATAGGTACTTCAGTTGCTTCCAAATGCTTTGAATATAAGGCAGGTATATATCTTTCTAATTAGTCTTTCCATGTTTTTTGGATAAACACCCAGAAGTAGAATTACTGGATCCTGTGGTAGCTCTATTCTTAATTTTTTGAGGAACCTCCATACTATTTACCATAATGGCTGCACC